>NC_135303.1:24720038-25394000 GCF_051311805.1 Agelaius phoeniceus | reverse complement strand
TCATTGCAAATCTTTATAAAATCATAAAACAGGAAAAAAAAAGTACTCCCCTTTTTCTCATGAGTCAGATCAGATATGGGCAAAATTCACGTGGAGCCCTATAAAGAACAATCATACTGCAGCATTAAACCTTCCTTGTTATTAAAGGAAAAGTGTTTGGAAATCAAAAAAGGGACTTGAAGCACAAAACACCCTCCTGGATGATCCACATGGCTGCTTGCAGGGCTTTGTACAAGTTTTTGTGGCACTGTTGTGCTTTGCCTCTGAGCTCAGGTAAAGTGAAATCAGTATGTCTTGTTGGAACTCAGTCTTCCCTGGCATTTGCAATGAATGTGGGGCTATGACACTGCTTGTGCTGGAGCCATGGTGACAGAGGAGTTGCTGTTCTCCCCTCTTGCAGTCTCTGCTTGGCCTGGTAACTTGGAGCATTTTTTCCATCTGATAGCCCCTTGTCCAGCATCCTGGGGATCAGCAGAGGCAAAATGTTGGGAATACTCACTCCCTCCATGGTTCCCTTGGAAGGGCCTGGCTGCTGACTACATCCACATACTGCTGAAACTCCAGATCCATCATCACCGTGGTGGCGTGGCATAGACAGCCCCAGGGCACCATGCCCTGCCCTTTTGATCCAGTCAAAGTCCTTCTGAGCTCTGGAGCTTAGCTTATAGTCAAAGTGACCTGATTGTGCCACAGCTTGGCACTATCAGCACAGATAAAATAAACACACCTGCCTAAAATATTTATTTGTTCCTGGAACTTTGTTCTGGGACTAGCCAGTGTGACTGACAACTTTTATTGAAAAATGGGGTCATTTTACTCTTAGTTTTAGCCTTGGGAAAGGGGAGCCTTAGGACACCAGTTAGTTTCTTTTATTTTAGTATTTTTCTACATGCAGTTTCCTTATATTGAAATTTCTTGTAAGGACCCAGCGAGGAGGAAAAAAGGCTGTTATTCAGCTGCTGAGTCACTGACAGGGGAGGTTTGTGGTGGTGTGAGGATGCCTTGCTGGCGGTGTGGGCTGGGACTGGCACTGCAGCAGGCACGGCTGGGACCCCCGCAGGCCTGCCAGCCAGCCTGGGACTGCTGCAGTGACACAGGAGGACTGAACTGGGCTCCTGAAAGGCATGACAACTGGGACTCCTGCTCACATGGGGATGGCAGTGTCAGGGCTCAACCCACAGCAGGGAGACCCTCATGGGCTGTCCTGGACACCCTTTCTCTACAGCTGATTTTTGTGAATCACTTTCAGATGTGCCAGAGGGAAACTGACACACAGTGAAGACTGTGGTTAGCCACTGGTTGGTTATATTAAGCTGAATCAAACTCGTGAGCTTGTTGTGTTTCTACATTTGTGGGCTGATAATGGCTCTTTCCTTGAAGTAGGAAAGAAAAAAGCGATAAATTGTGCTCATGGCTGTAAATCCTGCACACAAAATGTTTTGAAACACAAAAGAATATATCTGATATTTGGACACAAGGCTTTGCTTCTCTACACACAGCTTTCAGATGACTGAGGTGGGAGAGTGAGGGACAAGGGTTTTCAGATGCAGCTCTCACCTAGAACAGAGCTGGGCAGCAAGCGTGTTTGAACAACAGACTTTTTAAAAACACAATGAGCAGGTTTGCAAAAACAGAGATTTCAAACAGAATTCTTTGTCTATACTCCACCTAACCGTGCTTAGTTAAAACAACCCAAACATAAGTTAGCAACTTAACTGATGTTAGTAAATCATTCCCTAAAAAGAAGCATATTTAGCAGAAAGAGAAGTGGAAGTTACCCTGATTGCTTAGGACTTGCAGTCCATAGGGGCATTCTTGCTTTTTTCTTTTCTAAAAACAGTTCTACACTTGTATCCCAAACCAGAATACTACTTATACTGCAGGCTATGCATATATTAACTTTCTTCAACACTAACAAGGATTGTTGCAAAGATATGTTCTCGGCATAACCTTTTAGTGGAGTTAAAAAACAACACAAACACACATACACAGAAATCAGGTTTTCGAATTATGTGAACTGCCTTAAGAAAATCAGACATGTTTACTTCAGACTGTTAAAGTGCTTTCACAAGTGGGGATGAAATGAAAGAGCAAAGGCCAGTCAAAGCTTGTGCAGGAGTTAAGTAACAGAGTAAGGGAAAGGCAGCAGAAGTGTATGGGTATTCTTGCCTATTGGTGCTTTTCTTGTTTGGCATTGGTGTGATACAATTGTTACCTGAGCTGAAGTGCTGGTGATTGGAGAATTTTGATAGCCTGATGAGTACCAAGTGTGGTTCTGGGTGGATTTTAGCGTCCAGAGAGCATGCTGGAGTTCACAGATCTTTTGGGGCAGTTTTTGCTCTAAGGTAAATGTAGAAATGACAGTTCTAGGCTTCATCTGCTTTTGCCCACCAATGTGAGATGGTGGAGTTGTGTCTTGAGTAGTGTCTGCTCAGGGCCCAGCCAAGGGGCTGCTGCTCCTCCCCAATACCACTCTGGAGCTTGGGAAAGCAGGTATGCCACAGTGACACTTGAAGAAGCAAGGAGAGCTGGGTCCAGAATATGGCACTGCTGCTTTTCCCAGACAGGGGCAGTTTAGAACTCAGATGTTGCACTCCTCTTATTGAAAGATGGCGTTTGTTGGAACTTGGGGTACTCCTAGGTGTTGTACCTCTGCTTCTGGTAGTGTAACTCACCCATCCTCCCTGAGATCTGTGATGTTGCTCTTTAAAATGTGGCTTTTTAACTTGGATCACTTCACCAAAACCAAATCAGGGAGCAATTGCAAGAGTTAGGGTAAAACTAATGCTGTAAGACAGTCAAGCAGCTGGTGGCAGTAGTCTGGTAATACGGCACAGCTGGAGCCAGAACTGCAGGACAGTGCCCTCACTGACCCCTTCCATGCTTTGTCCTCCCCTCTGTGCATGAGGACAGCAACCCTTACCCACCAGCATGAGGGGCTCTGGAAAACAAAGAGGCAGATTCAGTAAAAGTCCTGATGCTACTGTTCACTGATATAACCTTTGGCTTCCAGCAGGTATTTGCAGAGTGAGTGTTACATGCCTCTATTTACTGAAAGCTGGCCAACACTGAGAAATGACTCTGTGCTGAACTGTGATTCAGCCTCAGCTGATGACAAACACAACCACCCCTGCTTAGGTGAAATGAGGAGCAAATTAACTTGAATCTCTAGGCCATTTCCTAACATAGTACAATTTCAAAACTCTAGCTTAGAAAATGTTGCTGAGAAGCCAGTGAACTGCTGCTCCCGTTGGACCTTTATCTATTGGCAGGTCCAGACATGTAATTACTAACTAGTTTCAGCGAAAGTATCCACTTAAATTTAAAGCTATCTCTGCAACCTGCAGGTTACTGGCTCACACTCAGCTAGCAAACCTAAGTCTCAATGGCAAATGCTAATCTCTGCATCACTGCTATGCTTGAAGCTACCAGCCAAACTGTTTCAGCACAGAGACTGAAACCGCGATTCCTCACCAGTGTGTGCAAGTCTGTGTGGTCTCACCTCTCCACCTGCCTGTGCATCATCCTCACACTAGACCCAGTACTCAGTGAACTTTCCTTGAGTTGCTGTCGTGACTGAATTGACAACAAAACATCCAAGACTTTGGTCAGTCAGGAATTCTAACAGAAATCCACAAATCAGTAAGGGTGTTATTCATCATATGAATCCAGCAATCAAAGGAACCAGCTCAGTCTCACTCTGAAGACTGAAACCAGACTGAGAGGGATCAAGATTTTTCCAGGGTCATAAATCTACTTTCCCCTCATAAATCCCACGCTACTTAAAATACAACTAAGGAATATCTGCTTTAGCCTAATCCAGTTTAAACCCAATCTGACCTGGTCTCCCAGAAGTATTATCAAAGTCAAATAGTCCTGTGCACAAACTGTGTTTCACAGGCTTTCTTGGGAACTCAGGGGACAGACATCATGCACCCAACTTCTCCCTGATGCATTAAAGAAAATTCAATCACATCTAAAAATGTTTTCCACTCAAGGAAAACCCTAATCAAAAAATGGCACAGGCTGGGTGGGTTTTAAACAATATATAAGTGCACTGTGGTAAGGAGTAGATGAACAAGAATAAGGGATAGTGAATTAAACTGATTTCCTTTTCCTCAGATTTGTGCTACAATCTCAATGATACTACCAAGTGAAGATTCACAGTGGGACTTTATTTTCTTTTGTTATATTTGAAAATATATTAAACAGGCAAAAATATTAGACACAGATATTGTTGGTCTCCAAAAGTGAAAGGTCAGAGCTGTAGGTAGCATTTCTTCACCTCCACACTTGCCATGCAATAGCTCAGCAAATCTTTTCTGCTTTTAACACCTCTCACAAGATTATACCAACAATGTAACAAAACCTGTAAATATAATTATCCCATTTATTTTTTGTTTTCTCTTCATAGTGAATAAACCTCAGATTGTGATAAGCAGGCTTACTGCTGCTTGAAATAAATGCTGGTGAACTAGTTGTAGATAAAGACAGAAAAGAAAGAGCATCACAAGGGGATTTAATGAAGACACAGATATCTCATTAAGGCAGTTTGAGCTGAAGTAACACTCACCTGAGAAGCCCATCTTCCAATGCTGCTACAAATCTGGCCATGAGCTTACAACAGAAACCCACACTGAAATGAAATAGGCATTAAAAAAATGATTTGTCATCTGCATCTTACCATCTAGTACAAAAGACACGTACAAGACAACTTCTTCAGGAAGCTATGACACCAATAATTTCAATTATCAACTTTTTTTTTTAATAGTAGATTCTACCTACACAAATAAAATAGTCAAGCCAGTTTTTGATGACTATTCTAGATGTTGATTCTTCCATTTATTTCAGTACTCCCATCTTTACCCCTATTTTAATCTAATTTACATCAAATCACAGGCTGCTGATATTCTGCTAATTTGCCTCCTACAGAACTCAATTCTTCATACTATGAGTGATCCAGTCTTTGGTTTGGCTTTATTAGGCTGATGTGCCCTTTGAAGCAGAAATGGCCTCTGTATTTCCTTTGATGAAAAAAACCTCCTAACTCCAACCCTGCTTCTTTGGCCATCACTAAATTACTTCAAAAACAAGCAACCTAAGGGCTGAAGCACTTTCTCCTAAGTGTTTACAGTAGATTAAGTGACAACACAGGTTTGCAAAATGGCATTTAAAACTCTCTGTGGTGATAACTCTCACTGCACTTACAGACAGAACTTTGTTCCTGCACTGTATTTCAACATACAGTCACTCATTATTTTTCCAGCTGTAAAATAACTTCTAACTATTCAGTTATTTTCTAACTATTCATGTTCGTCATATGTCAATCCCAATGCCATCCAGGTATGCTGCCAAAGCTCTTTATGTCCTAAATCAGAAAGCAGTCTATCAGCATCCTGGGTATTTAATTACAGAAAAAGATCAAGGGAGCCAGTAATATGTTACTTGTGAGAAAACTTGTTATTTCTGGCTGACAGAGAAACTAATGAAAGAAGCAGAAAAATCACACATCTATACAGAGAGCAAAGTTCAATTTCTGACTGAATCATAGCTACTTAACACACCTGGATACCTGAAACAAACCAATTCCTTATTTGCTGTACATTTCTTCCATCAAGCAGATGCATCAGATGACACTGTAGAGCAGCTTAGGAACACGGGAAAAATGACATGCATTTTGACTCATCAGTGACACCAGACCTGAGTCAAATCCTTAAGTACCCTTTCAGTGACTCGAAGCATCTAAGACATTCCGTTACACCTGTGAATAATGACCTTCCAAAGCAGAGTCACCAGTGATCAAGGGCACGGTTTCAAAGATCTAAGCACCATGTCAGGGGTGTTGGTAGTCAGGGGTTCCTGACCCCATGGCATCCTTATGCATCAAACCAACAATCAACTAAAGCATCTGGCAGTTCATCAGCATTGGAACCACCACAGGAAGGCTATCCTTACATTCCAAATTTCAGGTTTAACAGTAACAACTGTCAGTAAATTTGCCCAGAATCCTGTGGAACATAGTACTGCAGAGCCATAACACTTGGGGCTAGGCAAGCATTTCACAGATTGAAGATTATGAAATGATGACCTAGGTGTTTTCATTTATTCATGTTTACATAGCCCTTTTTGTTTCCCAACTAAAAAGTCACCGCCATCTAGTAATATTGTTTAAAACAGAGTAAGACTTTTCCCAGAACTTGTGTTTATGCAAGAGTTAAAAAGATCTTAGTCTAACAAGCAAATGTTAAGGAGCATCAGTGACACATGAAGCAATTGTTTCTTTCTTGGAAAATGTACCAGTGTTTGCACTTCAGTCTGAATAGTGTCCCCATCCACATACTTTGTCAATACCTGCTCTTTTCAAACAACCTTCCCCTCCTTTGTTTCTTGAGCATCCACAGAATCAGAGCTCAGGACATACACTATTAAAAGAACAAAGCACTGGCCAACTTGCTGACTTGAAGAGAGGCTCATACTCCACTTAAGTGTAATTTACATGATACGGTTAATGATTTTACAAGAAAAAGAAGGGTTTTTCATTCCATACTTTGCTGTACAGATGTACCAAGATCAAATTATTTCAACAAGTGTTTGCAAGTACAACCTTTGTACCAAAAAAAATCAGACTGAGATTGGGACCACCATAATAATAAAACAACAATATCAGTACTAGTACCAGTCCTAAACCATTCTAGCCAAGCAAGTATCAAAACCAGACAGTTCTTCAAACACCCAGCTACAGGGCATTCTCAGGTAAAAAACAACAAAAAAAAGCCAACATCTTTATGCTGAAATGCAGTTGCAGATGTTGCTTTAATACAAAAGGTAGTAATACTGTTATTTTGGTGCTTTAAAGCAGTTCCATGGCGATGTCCTGGAGCATGCCTGTGTTCCCTTACTAGAAGTACACACAGTGGCTGGAGTATTAACTTACAACGTTGACTATCAGCTGACTGGTGGAATACACATTATCCATTTCTGATATGAGCAATTTTTATGTATCATCCAGTATTGAAGATGTCTTTCTCCACTGCAACATGCGCTGTGTACTGTATCCTTTTCCTTCCCACTGGAAAGGATAAACCAGGTGTATTTACCACCTGTATTGGGTTGCTGACACTAACTGATGAGGTCTGCTGGTGAAGATGTGGACAGAACAGTTTAGTCAGTGTTCTGGCTCTATCATGACTAATCTACTGGAAGTAAGTGAGACGTTCATTGCTAATACTTTTCTCCCTTTAAAGCACACTGTTATTTGCTGGCATTTTTGTCAGGTCATCAAGTAGCTACCTCTACCCCAGTTGCCCATGGCTATTTGTCTCAAAAAAGCTGGTATATCCAAGTAAGGACATAGGCCAGCTTACGCATAGGACAATATCTGTAAGAACTTGTATTAAACTTTGCACTCGATCCTCTACAAGGTCATATTCCCATTACACCAAGAACTAAAACCAGTGAACTACCATAAAAGGAAGTATTTCCTTCTGTACATTATTTTTATTATTTACATAATACAATATAGCATAGATGCTGGGTAGCTTATGTGCAATACATAAATATGAACTATCTGTACATGTTTGCATATCTAATAACTCAGAAGAACAAAGTTAGAAGCGAAAACCTGATACTTTTAATAGTGAAGTAAAAATCAAGACTGAACACTGGCAACAAAAATCAGGTAGGAGTAGTGCCTTGTGTATGTAACTATTTACAAATGAGAACAGGCATTACCACAACACTAGTCTAAACCGTATTTGTTTATATAAAAAACACAAGTTTCATACATCACAAAAACCCCTTCCATTATAACACAGAAGTGATATATATTACCAGACAAGCATCAGTGAAGAATACTGCCTTTTCTAGAGTTGTTATTGTACAATGCCGTAGATAACGCAGCCCATGCAATACACCCAAGAACACTACAGTCCTATACCCAAGTACAATTAAAAATGATAAAGCAGCCCTCCAAGAGTGGTTCCAGCTACCATTTAAGTCTACAGCAGCCATGTTAGGTATGGTTTTCCATGCAGAACAGTGCAACTGTTACATTTAAAACTAGAAAAATTAATTTCTAATATTCTTTTGAACTTGGAACACACAGAACATAAGTAGTACATGAATAATAAACTGCTCTAGTATTTCAGCAACTTATTCAGACCTGTGTTGCTTGATAGAGATGCTGTGATATGTCTAGAAACATTTGTAACTGTGTTTTGAAAACCAATCTTACAATATTGTGCTACACAACATTTTTAGCTAGGCAAGGAAAAGCGGACAACTCTTTTGCAGGCCAGTTCTTAAGCTCCTAATGGGACATCTCCTTTGGGAACTTTTTTCAGGATTGCTAAGTTAATGTAATCTTTTTTCAAAACAATTTTCTTCTCATATGTATCTGATTTTTTTCCATTTTTCCCAGTGCAGTTGTTAAGTGACTTAAATACAGCAAAGACGCTCATCTTACTGTGATGGTAGACCCCTCAACACAGCTTGCATTCTGCTGGAAAACTAAAATGGGAGTGTGGCAACTAAAAGTAGAATGAGATTTTAAATGATAGAAGTAGACTGCCAACTGTTTCGATGTATCCTTCTCCAAAACAGGCATATAACATTAGCCAAACATTAAACACCTCATGCACATCTCAAAAGGCAGAGCTGCTGCACACATGCAGACTGCATACATCTGTTTGGCACATGTGAACTGGAGTCTGTCCTCTGTGCATGTGTATTCCTGTGCAAGTTTCTGATCATCCATCTATTCTGGGGAGGGCATATACATTTTCAAGGGCTGTATCTATCCAATTCTGCCTGTAACAAACACCCTAACATTTGAAATATCATTTAGACAGACAGGACTAGAAGTAAAACTTTCAAAAACAAAGGAAAATGACCATGCACCTGCTCTTTTCATGGTTTTTAGGATGTATTGAAAAAAAAGCCCCACAAAAAGTCAGTCAGTCTTTTCACAAGCACATTAATTTATATTCTCTGAATTTTTTCAGCCACCACAACTGGATTCTCTTTTCTGATTTTTGCTGCAGCTTCTGCTTTGTAATCATATGGGCAGTTATGCTTGTCAGAATAACGGTGAAGTCCACAAAATAGGTTTCCACATCGACAGTCAAATCCTGTATACAGAAAAAGAAGAAACATTACTAGGAATTAGTTTTTAAGTAAGGTGTTAATTAAGGGTGCAGTTACTACAAAGGGGATATGTTTGTCTACTATGACATACACAATAAGAAAAATAAATGGACTTACTAAGTTGTGTGAATTGTGAAAAAGCTGATAAATCAAATAAAACAAATTTTGTCAAGTTTAATCTAGCAAGAGGTAACTAATCATGCAAATTTGTTTAAAATTGACAGTATTCTCATACCTGTAAGGCCAACCTTCTTCCTGCACATGAAACATCTGTTCTTCTTTGGTTTCGGCAGTTCAGCAGCTCTCTCCTCACTCTCTGAAGTACTAGGCTGAGAAACTGATGGGCTTGGTTGAGTAACAACTGTTAAAAGCACACAAAGGAAATAAGGGTTAAATTTGCTTTTCTTGACTTCATGAGGTATCCAATAGTATGCATATAATAAAGATTAATTCAACCACTAAGATCCTGACACCTGTTGCTTACAGTACTACGCTGAATAGTCTAAAAACATGAATCAGAAATAAGGATTTTTATCCACCCCTTCCGACTACTTGAGACACTCAGATTATTCCCCACATTTCAACCAGCTAGAAAATATATGGCACTACTCTATATATCTATACAGGCTTGAAAAGCATGACAGAAATTCCATGTACACCTTTTATATTTAAATAAATCATATGATTAAGTAATACTTAATCTAAAATCTAAAAAGTAACAATACTGTCACAGCTAAAGTTGCTGAATACAGATACCTCTGTAGAAGATATAACTAACAGGAACATATTTTAGGAAAAAAAAAAAAAAAAAGAAATTCAGTAATGTGTTCCTGCTGTAGTACTAGGTTGTTTTGCCACTTCTGCAGTGAAGTCAGGTATCTAAAGCAGTTCACCAAGACAGCAGCTAGGAAGCTGTTAATTCTATGACAGATCCAGACCACAGTTACAAAATACAGTTCTAAAGAGCCCTCATTTAAATAACAAAGTGCAAATTGGCATTGCATATTTGTATTTTTTGCAATTTATTCAGTTTTGGTGTTCAAGCAGGTATAGTCAAAATGAATATTTTTTCAATTGCCTCTTTAGACATCTTCAGAACATCTTTAGACATGGCTGTTTTATTGAAAAAAGTGTTTTATCCCAAGAATTTAATTTTTTAAATTTATATCCTCTTCATATCCAAAACTGGAACTAAGGAAAGCTGAGAGATGCACTTGTACACAAGTGTAATACCTGCTCTTGGTACTAGTTTGCTGAACACTCTCAGACCATGATAACATCTATCATAATGTCTTTAAATTACAAAATGCATTTCACAATAAATGGAATACATAAGCCTCAAGGACGTATTTGCAGTCAACTTCATACAAATATGGTTTGTTAGACAAGATTCTTTTAAATAGTACTTGCTTTTTAAAATTGTATTTGCATTGTCATAGAAAACTTCACAATTCACTGTGCAAGAAAGGCCCCAGGCAAGACTTCATAATCTAAATAAGACTTATAAGCAACAAATTCTCAGAAGTAACAGGGAACCTTCAGTGCTCATCGCCAAGAAATTTCATGCAGTAAAACAAACGACTGCTAACATTTTTTTATACCTCTACATCATAGCAACAGTGCTAATGAACAACCAAGGTCATTTACAACCTGGTTTGGGTTTTTTTTGTCACATTGCAGATATTTTATAACCCTTTTTTGGTGAAAACTATTTGTTCTGATCAAGATTTTCTAGATGAACAAATATGACACTCTGAACCTGTCTTTAAATCCTAAGAAAATCAGTGTTCAGTACCAGTTTGTCTACTAGAGAGCCTGTGACCAAAAACTGGCCTAACAGCCAGCAACATCACAAACTGAGTATACCTGTTAGATGTTATGCACCTTGGCTAAGAGCTGTCAGCTATGGCCTTAAAAAAATACAAAGACTGAACACCTCCCCAAGTGTAGTCAAATCTCTTTTTAAGATTTGTTATATTGCTAGTTTGTTTCAAAATGAAATGCTACTGCAAGCCCAAACAGATGAAAAAGAGGAACCAGAAACACACACATTGCAATTTGGTGTGTAGTTAGTAAAGAGAAAGCTTCATCTGTGTCAGAAGTAATTTAAAAATTTGAGCCCTGGGAGCATGCATGCTGTTTTAATCATATGCTAAAGAAAATATAGAGGGTGGCAAATCAACAGTGACATAAAGTCACTCACAACATACACTAAGAAAAAATGAAAATGAGAAGACAACCATTATATCACTGCCAAACACATGTCAACAAGGAAGCAAAAATTAAAACTTCCCAGGAATTACCAAGGCAAAAAGACAGCTTAGTAGATCACTCCACCACAAAACAAAGCCTCTGAGAACAAATGAATCTAGGGAAAATGTTACCAATTACTACAAGTATACTTCCATCTTTGCATCAAGAAACTGCAACAATGGCAGCCCACAACGTGTAAAGCGACGAAAGTGATTCTAAGAAACTGCAGCACCACGTTCCCTGAAAGGGCTGCTGAACAGGATCCTTCCCCCACAACTAACACATCTTCCAAGGAGGAAAAGCAGGACACAACATACAGTAATAGTCACTAAAAGGTAACAAGCCAAGAGGGGACATAGCTCCCTAAATTCAAACTAAAATGTTCCATTTATTACTCTCCAAGAATAAAGTATTCTGCTGTTATTTTATGCCAGCAGACTTTAGTCTTATTGGCTTTTATGATGTTAAATATTCTTAAATGTGCTTCTGAGTAATGGTGAGGACAGATGAAAAAGTTGCCTGCCCTGTCCCCTGGAGCTCAGAACAAAATTCCTTTTTCATCAACCTGCAGATAAAAAATACTAAAAACTGCAGTTGTTCTGCCATGACATCAGGAGTCTACCTAAATCAAAATACTGTTCTTACAGTTTTTTGCCACAAAAGGCTTCCTTTAACACAAAAGACAAATCCAACTGGGCAAGTACAATTCCGGTCCTCAAGATATTAACTTAAATTCATGCCAGAAATCACAGCGTTAATCAAAGTGCTCAAAATGATTTATGTATCACCATAGAACAAGTAGCTGAAAAAGTGCCAAAAGCTGTAAAATAGTGGCTGCTGGTACCTGTCGACCTGCTTCCTCAGTAACAGCATTCAGATGAAGCAAACTCCTCACACTAAAACTTCTCACCACTGTAAAAGAGCTCTTACTGGTATGATGCACTTTTTCATCCTGATCTCCAAACTGGAGCAACATGGAATTGAAGGATGAACTAGGTGGATAAGGAATTGACTGGATGGACACAGCCAGAGAGGTGTGGTCAGTGGTTCTATGCCCAGGTGGAGACTGGTGATGAGTGGCATCCCTCAGGGCTCTGTCTTGGGAACCCTGCTCTTGCATATCTTAATCAGTTACACAGACAGGGATTAAGTGCATCCTCAGCATGAAGGAGGGGATGCCAGACAGGGAGATCTGGACAAACTTGAGAAATGGGCTCAAGACTTGTCCATCTACTCTGCTACTGTAGACCCCATCTGGAGTGCTGAATCCAGCTCTGGGGTCCTCAGCACAGGAAAGATGTAAATCTGTGGGGTTAACCAGAGGAGGGCCACAAAGATGATCAGGAGGCTGAAGCACCTCTCCTATGAAGCTGAGCTGAGAGAGATGGGGTTATTCAGCATGGAGATGACAAGGCTCTAGGAATACCTTACTGAAACCTTTCCAAGTTTAGAGGGATAATAAAAAAATAATAAAAAAAAGAGGGATAGATTTATATGTGGGCAGATAGTGATAGGATCAGGGGAAACACTTTTAAATTACAAGGTAGATATATATTAGATGTTAGGCAGAAATTCTTTACTCTAAGAGTTGTGATGCCCAGGAACAGAGGACTTGGAACTAGATGATCTATAAAGCCCTTTCCAACCCAAATGGTTCCATGGTCCTGTGTAGCCCCCTCCATCACCCTGGTCATGTTCCCTCCTGTCTCTGGCTCAAGACCTGCAAAGATTTACTTCGCTCAAATTTTACCAGATCAGTTCTCCTAGTACAATGCCAAAAACTTTAGGGATAGCTGATTTTCAGAACTGGGTAGGCTTCTATTAACACTATTTTCGTCCTACATGATTGCCTGAAGGCACTCTAAATATGCATTACCATCATGAACAATGATGGATATCATCCTAGCAAATTAAAGACTAACCTAATCCTATACTGGATGTGTCTGCCTGAAAAAGTCTACACAAATGCAGGCATTTCATCACGAATTTTGGAAAATTTTCTTCAAATGTAGCCTAAAGATGAGATGCATCCTTACAAGAGGAACAGCAAGGCCACTGATGGAACCAGTCAGCCACAGGACAAAGTACAACAGCTACTCAATCTACATGCAAAAAGGTTCTACGAACTGAAGAATAAAGTTCTTAAACTCATGGGAATGCCATTCGAAATTAAAAACCACTCTAAGAACATTCAAAGCTGTCAGTAGCTTTCTTATATAAAACAGTATAGCTACTTAAAAAAACCCCATGTATCATCAGTATCAGTATTACAGAGCTTTCACTCTGAAAAGGAATGAATCCATTATTTCAGTTGAAGAAAACACATTTTCATCAATCAGTACTATTTTCTAGCATTCCCCATAACTAAAGTGACCAGAAAGGAATACAAAAGTAACAGAATAAAGTTTTTAGAAGCTTCTCTGACTGAAGAAAAATTCACCAAAATAAAATCTAAACACCTTAAACTTAAAGGATAACAGTGGCACAAATTCTTGAAACTGCAGGGAAAGAAATTGATTTAAGGACTGTGACTCAGTGAAGCTAACTGCTAACTCTCAGCATCGAGGAAACAGAAAAAACAAAACAAGAGAGAGAAAAGGTCAAGTCAGAAGTTATCCAAAATACTTTAGATGCATTTCTGCAGCTATGGAGCTGAAGCAATAGTAGTAACAGTAGTACTAGACACAATACAATCCTTAGACTGCATATGAGCGCAACTGCCCTGGTTTCAGCTGGGATAGACTTATTTTATTCTCAGTACCTGGTACAGTGCTGCATTTTGGATTCAGTATGAGAATAATGCTGATATATTACTAGTGTCAAATAATAAAACTAGTGTTTTAAATATTTCTAAATAGTGCTTTTACTTTAAAACAGAGACTTCTCAGTTTCATGTGCTCGGCAAGCAAACAGGTGCACAAAAAGCCAGGAAAGAGAATCATTGGGACAGCTGACCTGAATGAACAAGCATTGCCTGCTGTCTCTAATACTGCTGCTGCTGAATGAAAGGGTAAGTTACAGCATGGACGGAAGTTGACAGTATTTAAGTATTTTTAAAATATGTAACTTACACAATACCATTATCAGTTCAACTTCTGGTTTACTTTTTCATAAGCCATACTACTTACATATAACACTACATCCTAAATCAGAGCATTACTGCATTAAAAAACCCAACCCAAAAACAACCACAAAAAGTACTACACTTTAGAGCCAGTGCAGATACTGTGTCTAGAAACACTGACAGACCTAACCAGAAACTGATCATTTAGCAGAGTGATCACCTACAAAAGTCTAAGAAAATGCTAAAAACATGCTGTGCATTAAAACAATACAATTGTTGAAATAAACTTATTTTAAAAACCATTTATTTATAGCAGTGTATTGGTTTTGTATGGCCCGGTTTTGGTAGTGCAAGGCTACAGAGGTGGCTTCTATCAGAAGATGGTAGAAGCTTCTTCCATGTCTGGCAGAGCCGAGTGGGATGTGTCGCCTTCTGGCCAATCAGAAATGGTGGTAACACCTCTGTGGTAACATATTTAAGTAGAAAGAAATACAGAAGTTGTTGCACAGCATCAGCTGTAATCACTTGTGAGAAGAACGACTCTGCAGACATCAAGGTCAGTGAAAGAGGGGCAGGAGGTGCTCCAGGCATTGGAGCTGAGATTCCCCTGCAGCCTGTGGGGCAGACCATGGTGAAAAGCTGTGCCCCTGCAGCCATGGAGGTCTATGGGGATGCAGAGATCCATGTGCAGCCCAGGAAGGAGCCCCACAGCAGAGGAGGGGGATGCCTGAAGGGAGGCTGTGACCCCATGGGAGACCTGTGGAGAGAGGGGCTCTGCTTCCAGGATGAAGCAGCCTGTCCTTGAAGACTGCACCCCCTGGAAAAGTGACCCACCCAGAAGCAGTTTGAGGAGTGCCATTGCCCATGGAATGGGCTCATATTGCAGCAGTTCTCAGGGACCTGCTGCTCGTGACATACACTCATGTTGGAGAAATTCATAGAGAGCTCTCCTCAGTGGGAGGGATCCCCACAGTGTAGCAAGAGAATGACTCCTCTCCCTGATCAGGAGGAGCCTTGGGTGATGAACTGACCACAACCTGGCTCCTGGCACCACTGGGGTAGGAGGCACAGAGGATGTGGGGGGAAGGTGTTTTTAAGGTCTGATTTTACTTCTCATTATCTTGCTCTGATCTTGTTAATGATAAACTCCACACCACTATTTCAAGTCTGTTTTGCCTCTGACAGGTATCTGGGGAGGGATCTCTCTCCATCCTTATCTCAACCCATTAACCCCTCATTTTATTTTCTCTCCCCTGTCTGGCTGTGGAGGGGAGTGAGGCTTTGATGGGTGCCTGGAATTCAGTCAAGACTCAGAGCACTTCAACAAGTTACAAGAAAACAATCATGTGAGTTAAAACGGAGTTACATCCACCATGCCTTTCTTCAGATGTTAAGGTACAATTGTCTTAGCACCAGCTTTGCTCTGAAGGCGAATCTAGGTTGCAACCTCAACCTGAGCAAAGAAAAAACAAAAAATCCCAACAAAATCAATAGAAACAAGCTTGTTAAACTTCATAGTTAATTTTTTTCTCAACTTCTCCACTTTCTAGTCAGTTGTTTCATTTCCAAAAGCAAAAAAAGTATAATTTTACACTACAAGATGAAAAAAAAAAGAATTACCAGATGTAATCCTTCTTTTAAACTTTCTGATTCGTAAGGGAAGCATACAAAATCTCTTTTGCTAATGAAAAGCTGGCAAAAGAGAATGTGACTTTATACTGTTGAAGATACAGCTCATGATCTAGTACTGTCTGGTTATGAAATTGTCTCTAGTGTCAGCCTATGCTTACAGCTACACACTTATTTCATTAACAACTCCATGACTGCATTATTTTAGAGAATCATATCTCAAAGAAAGTATTAACTTTTGTTGCTATCAGGTGATGCAATTTACAATTGTTCCAGTTTGTCTTCAAGAGACCAACACATAACGGATGCTACTGGAAAAAAGGAAGATAAAAAAATCTGCCTAGTCCAGACACATCAGGAATTTTTAATAAAAAGTCTAGGCCAGCTTCTCTTGCCTGCAAGACACCGAGTAATGCACCACTAAATATAGCCAACACTGTTAAATTAAGATGTCCAACAAACCCTAAGAATAGTATATAAGGACATTATCTTACACTGTCTAGAATCTATGCTAAACAATAACACTTAAAAGGGAACTTGGGCATCATAGCGGCTGAGGCTGCCTCATGAATTTACAGCTATGTTCTCTCAGAAGGTAGTTTTTTCAAGTTTTCAAGTTTTTCCAGAGCCATTTAAGTTCTCTGGTTGTATTTCCAGCCATCTCTACACAAGTTTGTGACAGCTTTTACTGTAAATGGTAAAAACCCTTTGTACAAATACTGAGCAAATTAACATCAAGTGTCAGACCAGTCTTTGTTGGCAAAGATATAACTAGATAAAACCCACTTTGATACAGGCTTAGTAGCATCTGATGCCATTTTTATCTCAATGACTTAAAAACTGGAGAAACAGATTTTACCTTCAGCTTGAGTAAATAGATTTCCTTACTACACATCAGTTTTTAGTTTTTAAAACTGTTTCAGAGCTGGTAAATTAAATAAAAAACTCTGGAATTGTTAAGAACAAAACAAGTGCATTATTAAGATATCCATTTGAACAAATTGGTACAAATTCAGTTGTTCACTAGTTAGGTTAAGCAAGCTGCCCTCCCTCCCTGCCTCACTACAAGAAATAGCTCAGTCATCGAAGTTTTACTACTCCAGCTACAACAATCCAGCATGAGAATAAAACTGTTAAACGGACAACAATTAGAGCTCCATCACACAACAATTAGAGCTCCAACTACCCTACATCCCTGAAACGATGCATTGAGTATATCTACAGATTGCTCAATTAGTTCAAGAACCATAAGCAACTTGTTAATGGTTCTAAACCACCTATTCTCCCATCCCCATCAGCCTCACTTCTCTGTAGAATGGAATTTATTAAGGACCATTCTCCAAACACAACAAGCCATTTTGACTGCCACGAGTCAGCTGGAATTGTTCTGCTAGATAACATACCAAATCCCAACAGTTCCACTTCAAAACAGAACACCTTGTCCTAATATGATTTTAAAACCACCTTTAAAAACAAGTGTTAGGGATCTAAAAACACCCTCATAAGTATAAATTCTTTTACTAACAATTAACGTATATTTTAAAGCTGTTCTGGAACTAGTCCTTTTTCTTTATTCTGAGGAGACTGTACTCAAAAAGCATTCTAAACACATTTCTTAAGACCACCACCACAACAGGAGATGGCTACTCAGAAAGTAAACACACCCTGCACTCATGTTAAAACACTGGTTATGCCCAGTGCCGCTGAGAACATACCTGGCTCGGTCTCTGTTTTCGGTTTTAATTCTTCCTCTCTTGAAATGCTCATTTCTGTCATTTGCTGTGTTACAGGCAAAGCGGCAACAGGCACGTTTCTGTTTAAGCACAGTGAAACACAAAATTTACAACAGTTTTACATTAGTAATAAAAGCTTGAACTGTTCAGACCCATTAATGAACTACTGGTTCAGTCGCTATTGATACATTTTCCTGACCTATGCTTCTACTATCTTCAAAATACACTTCTTTATTCTATTTTAGATTCTCTAGAAAAAAACAGGCAAGCTTGTAACAAATTAGTTCCGTAGATAAAAAAAAACCCCATTCATTTTACTGCAGTACTACAACACCAAATATCTGAATGATTTTTCAATTTACATGGATTCATAGAGCCCTGTCAGACCCACTTTCTTCTGCAGGCACTCACTGCAACAGGGCAGGATTGCTGCAGGCCTTCTAGCACACTCACAGCTCATTCAACCGTCACAGTACAACCTTAATTTTACCTTGTTTTTTCAGATGTGCTGCCAGCAGCACCTTCACAGTTGTTTAAGCTAGTGTCTGCTCTCTGTACAGATGCAGAGTCTGAGGTAGGAGTGTTTGAACCACTGGTTGTTCCTATGTAACAAGAATTTGACAAGTTATGAACAAAGCACAGAAAACACATTAATCAAATAGTCTCCTATACAGCTATGAACTGCCTGCATACAATTTTCAATGCTACTGCTTATTACTTTTTACTTAAAATGCTAACAGGAGTGGCTAAGTGGGAAAGCAAGTTATGATTGAATGCCAAGCAAACCAGAACACATTACACAGAAATTATTTTTAACTTTACTGTGCTTTTAAGTAGCATTTTCTTTGAATATTCATTCTTTCAGTTCAGCTTTCAGAAGTTCTCCAACAAAACGTTCTAATATTCCTTGTAATCCTCTGTATATTTCATTTCTACAGAAAGAGAGATACCCAATCCCAAACAATTTCCCACATCCTTACCCATTGGGCTGATTCTACCACTATTCTGCTGTCGCTGAAGATGTTCTTTGTAGCAAACTGAACACATCCCATTTGTCCTAGGATTTCCATAAAATCCACATCCTGTACTACACAGCATAGGCCCTGGGGTCTGGTTTGTCTCCTGAGTCATCTCGATGCTGTAAATAAAATCAAAAACTGCATTAGGAGCTGGCATGTCACCAAAATCAATTACAGGGTTAAACGTATTAAGAATTAAAAGAATTTTAAGTATATCTGCTCACCCTGCCTCACCAAGTGATATCACCATTCTTAAAGAGGGTTATATGAACATTAATATACCATTCAAGACCACAATTTATTGCTAAGTAACATCATTACGAACCTTTAAGACAAGGCAAAGTGTCATCATACTAATACTGAGAAATGATATACTTGTTGAGCACAGAAGCATGTGCAGGTTAATTGACAGCCAAAAAACCTCTTTAAGTGCCAGCTTCTGAGCTCCAACAGGGATATGCAGAATAAGTAAGACTAAGCTCATACCCACAAAACAGTTCTGGCAAATAACATAGCTTATTTTTCTGGATTCCAGCAGAAAAGCCCTGCTTTTTCAGCACTGATCTTACATCATTTTGAGGCTAATTTCACAATTACTCTCACAACACTCTTCCAAGGGAGATAACAATGACTCCAAACTATTGAGTATGTTCTGTTGCATAGCTTACACATTTACAGAAGAAAAAATTCTTTCGCTAATCAGGTTGTGTCAAGACTTCTAAGCCCTCCAGAGCCAGTCAGTGCTAAGCATGTTAGAAATAATATCTTCACCTTCTCCGCCTATTAACCTCTGAAAAGCAAGGTTAGTAGAAAAAGGCATAGCAGCCAAATCCTTGACTCCCAAGGGCAATAAAACTGGAACACAGTAATCATGCATTTGCTACAAATTCAAGTAATGTAATAATATTGCACTAAAATTTAAATTTAGTAGAAGCTGCGCATATGGCATCTGAAGACATTTTAGTATAAACTTTGGATTGCTGTTTTCCTATTCAGAAACTGTCACAGTAAGAGATATTTGACAGCTGAGATTTGCTAGAAGTCAAAAATGCCAAAAGTAAATTCGTTACAGCGTAAAGAAAAATGATTCTAATTAAGAAAGCTCACACGGCGAGTAGTACTTATGTTTCCCTAGTACAACTGCAACTGACAGGTGCCTTTAGCTAAACTAAACTTCTAGGATGACAGTAAGTAAAACCGGGAGAAAGTAAACAAGCAAAATTCATCCTGTCAGCTAGTGGTCACAGGACCTAATTTTCCAGGTATAAATAGCTGTACTATTTATAGGTTTGTAACACCTTCCAGGTATAAATAGCATTCTTTCTGGCTACAACATGACTTCACACTTTATCTGATACAGTTTTACAGCCAAACGCACGAGCAAAGGAGCTACAAGAAATTCCGACCTACCTACAGGAAATCTAAAAAAAAAATCTTGTCATCTTTGACAAGACACAGAACTATGTCTATATAACACAGAAAAATAATACTTCTGCCCTTTTGTTACTAGCCAGGTAAAATCAATATGCTATCCAACATCAACTGACCTGTTTAATTTCCGAGCTAGTGCCCTAAAATTTCACCACTTCCTAAATATTGCTTTAGGCACCAACTATAATATTCCAGCACAAACTAGAAACTCAGCAGCTCCTCTGGTCGGCAGAGTCTTACACTACTTGAAATGCATGCCCCTAACGGAACGATCAAGTCGTTGCTACCCAACGCTGAACAAACAAGTCATGCTTTTTTACAGGCTCCGGGAGACGGCCGGGGTTTCACCCGCGTTCATTTTCAAGGTGCCGCCCGACAAGGGGAACCCCGCTACGGCTGACGCCCCCCGACCGACCCCTTACCGCAGCTCCGGGCCGGGCCCTGCCCGCTCGGCGGTGCCGCTGCGGCGGGTCCGTCACATGGCGGACGAGCGCCTGCGCTTCCGCCTGTCAGGCGGCGGCGTGACGGGCCCGGGCCGCCCGCTGAAGTCAGCCCCTATTTATATCTCCCGCAGGCCGCCGGCTCCGGGAGGAGGCGCCGGCGAAACCCGACTGCCCTTCCCTTCCAGGGAGGAGCGGAGAGAGCGGGTGCTGACCCGCAGCCCAGAAAATGCGGCATTGCCAGCCCGCCGCCTCCCGCGATGGGCGCCCCAAAGCAACCATCGCTCCACCAATTGCGCCCCGCAACCCGGGGCGGGCAGGGTTACACCCAACCGCTCCACTTCGAGAGGAGGGGAAAAAGATAATTGAAAAAGGTCTCCTTCCACCGGGACCCCGCCGTCATCAGCCCAACTCGGAGAAAGAGGAGGGCAAATCCCGTTAGCGGCCCCGGCCGCGCACCTCAGTCACCCCCTCAGCTCCGATGCCATGGCCGGGCTGCCGCCGTCCGGCCGGGCGATCCCACACTGGCGGCGTAACGACAAAAACGAGGGCCCCAACGCGCGCTGAAACCAGCCCGAAAACCTGGGCACTGCGTTAGCAACGGGCTCACTGACCTACATACCGAATGGCCTTAACATCCTCCTTCCGAAGAGGGATCATGATAAACACGAGAAACTCAGGAACAAAACAAAAGGAGGACGCACAAAGGCTGCGCGGGTCACTCGCCGCTCGCTCGCGTTCGGCAGAGCCCAGTGTCGGTACCGGGGAACCGAACCGGAGCAGGGCGCTCGCCAGGCGGCTGCAGTCCGGCGGCTGACTCAGACAAAGCGGGGGGCCCTGCCAAGCGCCCGCAGTGCCGCGCGTCTTAACTGCGTTTCCCACCCCCTCCGCCGCCCCCGACACCCGGACAGAAAAGACCCGCGAGGCTGCCGGGCTGAGCAGCGGCGGCAGCGGACGGGGGTCTCCGGCCCGGCCGCTCCTCGCAACCGCCTGAGTCACGGTCGGCCCCGCCGCCGGCAGGCCCCACGCCGCCGGCAGACACAGGAACCTCATTGTCTCGCCGCCTGCGCTGCCCCGCAGCGGCCCCACCGAAGGCCGAACGCAACGAGGCCGGCCGAGAGGAGACCCGGGCACACCCCGCCGCGGTGAAGGCCCCGCGGAGCCGAGCCCAGCCTGCCACCCCTCACCCACCTGTTCCCGGCGGGGGCCACAAACCCCGCGGCCGGTGCCGTAGAAGGCGCCGCGGACAGCTCCGGGCGGCTGCGGGGAGAGCGGGGGTTGCGGGGGGCGCCGGGCTGGCGGCCGCGCCGCCGCCGCTTCTCTCCTTTGTTCCCGCAGCGGCAGCGGCGGCCGTGTCGGCAGCGGCGCGAGGCGGGACCCGCCGTGCGTGGAAGGCGGGCGGCGGGAAAGCGCTGGAGGCGGGTGGGTGGAGAGGGGGAAGAAGAAGACGGCGACGAGGAGGAGGAGGAGGAGGAAAAAGAGGAGGAGGAGGAGGAGGAGGGAGGAGCCCAGCCCGCCCGGCGGACGCGGCTCCTCCCTCTGCCCACCCGCCGGTGCATGCGTGCTGCCGGCCCGCGCTCCGCCCGTTGCCGCTTTGGGGCGGGGCGCTCCCGGTCCCGCCCGCCGTTCTGTCCCCAAGCCACGTCACCGAGCGCGGGAGCCCCAGGCGGGGAAGGCTCCTCGCTGCCGGAGCGCCTGCTTACCGCTAGGTGTCCGAGGGACGGAGCGCCTCAGCGCCGGCACACTGCGGCACTCTTGGAGTCTTAGAGAACGCAGATTGCCTTTAAAACATATTTTTCTTGGGTATTTCTTTCTTTTTATTTCACCTAAATTTGCCAACAAGATTCAGCCGTCTTGTGAGATGGAATGCAAAAATGCAGGAGCATTGCTTCGGAAGGGAAGAGAACGTCCAATTTAAACTGCCGATTATAAATTTAATTGCCAGTTGTCTGATAACAGTTCTTTCACTGCTCTGAAAAGCTGAGTTTCACAGGACAGAATGAATAAGGAAATAATTATACATTTTACTTAATCCAATGATAATAAGCTAGTTCCCATATACCATTTTGGACCGAATCTTATCCTCTAAGAGGTTACTACCTTCAAAAATACTGTGAGATTCACAAAAAACTGCCTTGGAGACCTTTTCTAACTTGTGATGTTTGGAATGTCAGGGACCCATAAAAGGAGGACACCCCCAGGGTAACCCTATGATTTCATTACAAGGATCAAAAGAATATGTGCATCCTTAGAACCCACAGCTTCAAACGACAATGATTTTGGACCTCCTGTTGTTTACTTAGCAGCATCACAAGCAAGCTGCCTTCTGAGGAAATGGGTGACTGGTTTGAGGGACACACTTTTAAAGAAGTCTTCTCTGATGGACATATTCATTGTAGAGGAGAAACATACAGCTTCCATTGTCTTAGAGCTGTTGTTTCTTGTTGCATGTTGTGAGTTCTTCAAGAATGTGGGTACCTAGAACTCAGCAGATGAGGCAAGCAGGAAATAAGTGGTTTGGGAATCTGAGCAGGGTTCCAGAAGTTCCTTTGAAAGACTGTAAGCTCACCTCCTGATGAAGGGCATCTGCCCTCTGAAAAGAATCGAGGTGTAGCATTCCTGAAACGTTTTGGTGCAGATATATTGTTTTTAGACATTTATGGGGTGCAGTCCAACAAAGGACAGAGTGAACATCTTTCCCACCCATTCTTCTCTAGAATATATCGGACTATTTTATGGCATATAATTTTAGGCTTTCACCTAAGAAGAACAGTAAAAGACTGCCAGTACTTTCTCCCTGCTACTTTCTTCTGTAATGCTGACATTTGAGTATCTCACCTCCGTTGTAGGGACTAAAATAAATTTAGAAGATGACTAGACTACAGGGTCCTCATGTTCTTTTTCTGTGTCCTACTGAAAATACTGTAAAATCCTGTTCCAAGGTGCAACAAAATAATAGTTAATTATTTTTATAATTATACATATTATAATATTAGAATTATCATTACTATGGTGTAATTTAAGGCATGCTGAATTGTGAATCTCTGTGACTGGTGAATAAGTGCCTCAATGAAGCTGGCTGCGTTGATCCTGGCCAGTGCTTCTCAATTTCCCCTCCTTGTTGTGCCAGTGACACACCATTGTCCAGACTCATTTTAATCTTCAGAGTTTACTGTGCTCCCAAAAGTTGTGTCAGTTCATGAACTATTCTGCATAGTATTTTCTTTGTGCAAATGCTCACATTCTGCTCTCATAGCTTTAATTTTCAACTCTCAAGACCTCTTTTTAATATATGATACTTTTTGTACCTTGCTTTCTGATGGTCCTTTAAATAGTTTTTCATCAACTGATTACCCAGTGGCTGGGCCAGCTACTAGTTTAATTTCTCTAATGACTGAATTACTTTAAAACTGAAATCAATGCGCAGAATATAATCCGTGGTTTGATAGTCTTTACTTGTGACTGGAAAACTATATCTGACCATAGGTAATAGAGATTTCTCCATCCAACCCTTTTCTGCAACATTTTAAGGAAGAAGCCCGTGTGTTTGGATGTTTCTGACCTCCAAAGCAATGCAGTTGTTTAAGATACTTACATGATCTAAATCAGTGGTGTCCAAAGTGGGCCCACATGAGATGATATGGGATGCCAGAAGGAAATACTAGAACTTTAGTAATGTATGTATACAACTGATAAAATAAATATATGTACGCTAGGTGTGTGTGCTCAAAAATGCTTTTCTAATAGGGATGCACAAAAAAAGGTGAAGTTGTAGGAATCTTTTTATGTCACACAGAAATCTAAGTAATTGCTGTGCCCTGATAAATTTATCAGTGGAGACCACTGATCTAAACTATGCTAGGTTTCTTTTGTTGTTGTTGTGGTTGGGTTTTTTTTTTAATGCAATAAGAGGATAGATTATTTGCTTTACTTGGCCATGTATCTTCCTCTCAGTTATTTTCCTGAGAAAAATTGCAATAGTGTATATCTACTTCTCTTGATAATCCTGATTTCTTTTTTTTTTTTTTTTTCCTTCCTACATTTAAATAGGAGTCAGATAGGGTCATTCAGACTGCAGGGAATTTCTGCCCAGTCTAGTACTTTACTTTATGTATCTAACAATTAAAACCTAATTGTTGCCCTAATTTGCCTTGTTGGATTTCTCTGTATTTTTGATCATCTTCTAAGCAAAGACCAAACTGTAGTTGTGTTGTGGTCCTGATACAAGGAATCTGCAAAGTGACCAGTTCTTAGTCCTGGAGAATCAACAAATGTGTTTTAATTTTTCACAAAAGAGATGAGCATTTGGAGGTGGATGTTGTAGCTGCAGTGTTGATCGGTAGAGAGGTCGGAGGGGTGAGGTAGCAGAGAAGCTGCAACATGAAAGCCGGTGAATTTGCAGCACCTGTTTTTTCAATACTGGTGAGCAGTGTCCTTGTTCACATAATGCTCATGGTGGTGGCAATGTTCTTTTGTCTGTGTAGCTGTACAGAGCCTGTTAAGCTACCCAGCTCTACCCGTGGACAGAGTGTACCTTTCTTAGTACCTTTCCTTATGCCTGATGTAATTGTAAACCGGGTCTTTTTGACTGATACAAGGACATATGTCATACAAAATATAAGCTTGTCAGGGCGCAGCAATCACTTGGATTTCTGTGTGACATAAAAGCATTCCTACAACTTCACTTGGAGCAGTTCACCTTTTTATCTTTTCAATGCTTTTGAGCAAATTTGGATCTGTGGATTATAATTTGCTTACCACAAATATGTAAATATTTGGCAGGATATTACAATAGTGGTCTATGAATGCCCTCATTAGGTCTAAGGAAAAACACCCACCCCCCCTCCACTACCCCCCAAAAGCAGCATAAGTTTAACTCTCTCCTCATAGGAGTTTTCAGGACAATACTATTTTTGTTTTTAACTTCCTCAGAAAAATGTCTTCTCTCCCTTCCCTGTGTCCCAATACTTTCATATGGTGTTCTTTGGGAACCCCATAAATATTAGAGTATTGTGTCAAAACCAGCCTACAGTAAATTTCCTCAGAGAATGAAAATTGGTGAGAATTTCAGAGAATGAAATTCAGAGAATGAATTGGTGGAACCATAAAAGAAATTTACCTTTTTAAGCTGCTTAGGTCCTTCATACAAAAGAGCCCAAGGAATTCTTATGCCTTGAAGCTAAGACTGCATCAAGGACATAGAAAGGAATAAACTTTACATCTGGTGCAATATGGAGACTCATTAAATGCTAGCAACATTGTAATGAATGGGTTTACATGGTAAATATAAACCTGGTTTACATTTAGGTTTAGGGTATTGGGTGTAAAGGAACCAAAATTATTTTATGACAAGTATGGAACATTTTAAAGGATGGAATTTTAAGGGCATAACTGAAACTAACATATCAGGACAAAAATGTTCCTCAGAACAGGAATAAGACAGCGTACTGCCAGCTTCACAAGACTAGAGCTAATATGAGGCAATACTCAGAGTTACTGGTCTTTTAAAATTTGCTTCTGTTTACTTTTTTAACAGACCTTAACTGAGCAGTAGGGTTTATGCTCACTTTTCACTGAAAGATGCCTTTTGTAGGAAAACTGATTGATAGCCCTTGATTCTAATAGTTATTTATATTATTGTATTGTTTTATAGCATTACTTAAATTGTGTATTATATGTTATTTATAGTTTTATTTGGATTTCATGGCTACATATGGATACCTAACAGTCCATGCAATTTGTGACTATAGGAAATAGTAATCATGACTTAAAAGAAGACTATTAAATACAGTTTGATTTCAAAGGAAAATAAACACACTACAATAAATATATTCAGATGCTTTAGATGGACATACATTTAAATAGAAGGGCAGATTTTCCATTCTGATATCCTTTTTTTCTTTTTTACATCTTTGTACTGAGGAGAGACTACCTCTGAGTACTGGAAGCTTAAAAGCAATTTGTTTGGTCTTTGGTTCAGTTCTCAGGGGTGTCCACAAATACCTGCATACCTGCAAAACTGGATAAAAATGGATCAGTACACAAATAATTTCTTTCTGCAAATTTAGTGGGTTTTATGTTAAAATGTTCTTCTGGGACAGTAAGGATTGACTGAAAATTTGATCTATATTATGTAAAGCATATCACCTTCAGACTGCACAAGTTGCTTGGTGAAGCATCCAAGACTCCCATCTAGCTAAAATTCTAACATGCTTCTGAGGTCTTGCTTATTTTCTGGATTTTTTAGATGTTCAGTGCCTATAGAATATGGAGTTATGGTATTTCAGTGTGCTGTAGTGCATGAATGTCCATGAAGGGGCATCGTGGCAGTTACTGCAATCTAAGAAGACATAAAGACACTGCTCTGTAATCACAGGTACTCATTAGCAGAATTTCATTAACCGATAACACCAAATTTCTATGTATCACTAGATTTGCAAGCACACCAGAAATCTCAAATATCTCCATTGTATCCCCTCGTTATTCTGCTGTAACTCACACAGAGGTTAACAATGCATCCCTAGAGAAGCCAGCTGTCTGATGCATAGACAGTCTGAAACAGTCTTTAAGGAACATGCTTTGGCAAAGTTCCTGTAAGCTCCACCCTGAGCAGAAGCCTAATGTGTCCTTCAAGGTGTCCAAGTTACAATACCTAGAGATCCATTTACCTAAAATTCTTAAAATCTTTTGAACGTTTTGATTTAAGTGACTTTTGAGAAGTATGTAGCAACTCAAGAAAACCAAGATGCACATTAGTCTGATTTCCATAATGACTTGTTTCATGTAGTGGCCAGTTTGGGCTTCTGTCAATGGACAGAACTTTGGGAGGAGCTGAAGGGCTAAAAGGCAAAACCTCCGTGGTGTGGATGAGCATATGGTGGGAAAAATCCTCTGCTCCCAGCACTGAAATATTTTCTCTATTCAGTCTTCTGTTGTATTTTTGATAAGGTTTTAATAAACCTTTTACATTTTTTGGAAGTTAGTAGCATTTCTCACTAAACTATTTGTTGAAGGAGTTTAGGTTTTGGTTTTAGACAAGTTAAGGGAGTGCACAGTCTAAAGTGAATTACCTCCCCTGTAGTTTAGCCAATCTCTTTCCACCAATAAGGGGAAGGAAATGTGAGTAGATGTAAGTGACAAAAGAACAGTTTATAAAAAGCCCTCAGAGCAACAGCAGGTGAAAAACATCCGTAACCGACACTAGTTACCAAGGTGCTGAAATCCCAGTGACCCCGGGCACAGTGACACTCAGCTGGCAGAGCGGCCCCGCTGCCGAGGCTGTGGGAGGGCAGACGGAGGCGGCGGCAGCCTTGGCCTCGCCGTCCATCTGTCAGGCGGCTGCAGCTCCGTCTGCGAGTGCTGCTGGCAGCTCTGGCGGCTGGTACTCGCTCAAGGGCTGGAACTCGCGGAGGGATGATGTTCTACGGTCGGCAGCAGAGAGCAAGCAGCCGGCTTGGGCAAGTCAGACTGTGTCTCGCCTCCTCCTCCTGTACTCCATACCTGTCAATGCTGCGGTTCACAGGGGTGTGTCGCAGGGGCAAAAACAAGCACTGAAAATGGTACACTCTGGCCGTTACTGCTGCAAATTCACTCTGAAACAGTTTTTGATTGTGAAATGCAGCTTCTTGGGTTGCTGCCGTTGCCAGTAGAGCCAAGAGGCAAGAAGCAAGAGAGGCAAGAGGCAAGAGAGAGCCTAAGAGTCGAGCCAACAAACAGGAGAACTCAGCTTGGGCGGGTCTGACTTGTGTAAGGGACCCGCACACCCGTCCTCTACCCGGTGGTTTAATTTCTGGCTGCAGGGTTTTGAAGAGACAGTAACAATTTTAAGCACAGGTAGATAAGAAATACAATAACATTGTATTGCTTTGGTTACCCCGAACTTTGGTTACACCAAAAATGGTAACCCGACGGGGGTTTATCTCACCCCTATTATTCAACTTCACTTGATTTATCTCTTCAACATTTGCAAAGCACAACAGAGCATAATTACACCTAAGAGTGTAGTTTAATATTGAAAACATTTATTTCCTTTGTTCAAAGGAGCTAGCTTTTGCAAGACAGAAGCAGTATACCTATGAGCAGTGTTTTGACAAAAATGATTACTACAGCTCATAAAACACAAAACTAAGATATGGAGTATGGGAGAGCTTAATGAAGTCTGATTTCACTGGCAAAAAACTAATAATCTGAATTTATATTTGTGTAATCTTTGGTGGGGTTTTTTTGTTTGTTTATTTGTTTGGGTTTTGTTTTAACTGGTAGCTTTATATTTGGGAAATTTTCCCTCTCCCAGTGCACAGAAAGTCATGCACACAGCCAGTGGGTATTTAAATAGACAGTCCGTTATGTTCTGTAGGTACAACTGCTAATTTTGAAACCTCATTTTTTGACTGCCTCTTAGCCAAATTAGGAATTAGATAATTGTGATGCAAGTTTATTCAACAGATACATCTTGATGTTTTCTCTGACTGAGTCTGTGCTACAGACTCTTCTGGTGCACACGCCTTTTAATGCCAAAACTGTGTTTTTGTACCTGTGGCTTTGTTCATCTGTAGGAGAAACAGGAAAGCAGATTTATTTTACTAATACCAGAAATATTTTGGTGGAACAGGAGTGATTTTTCAGTACAGTATAGCAGACTTGCTGTATTATGCTTTTTTTCCCTGGCAAGACAGAGCTACCTGTTTTCAGACTTAACTGTAGCACGGCATCTTGTAATCTGTTTTGATTCACTTGGCAATCTCAAACTTCTTCCCATATGCTCTGAAAATTAAGAAACCATTTGGGATCAAAAATGCTTTTCTGATGTCAATGAAAAAGTGCAATCTTTAACAAAAAGGAGAGTTGAGAGTGGATGTGTAGGATGGGGTCACGGGGAGAAGGGACATCATACAGGGAACCAGGCATCTGTGTGCTACGGAGGCAGTGCAGTGCATGAAGGCAGACGGGGAATCTGCCAGTGAATGCACTAATTAAACATCTCTACTTGCCTAAATTCCAGCTAACAGGTCACAGGACTGTTTCTGTTTCTTCCACAGGACTATTTGTCAATTACAAACTGGAACAATGCTGAGGCATGGGATTCAACCTGGCATTCCACATCACTTGAGGTATAACATGCATAGCCCAGTTAGTTGACCTGCATACTCAGCAATATTGGAGCCATATTGAGAAAAGTGGAATATTTCTTCCCAAGGAAGGTACCAAGGATGTACAGGTGACAGAGCATAGAAAATGGTTTCAGGGTATCAGGACAATTGAACCATGAAGAGAATATAGTTTGCATTTTTCCCTTCTCTGTTTCTCTTTGCTATTCTTTGGGAAAAAATACTAGTGGTTTTTTTTATATAGAAAAGAGCATGTTTACCCTCTAGACTTCAGGCTGTCTATCCCAGAACATTTTAAATGTAGTCTAAGTGTCATTAGTGATAAAATTCCAAAATGTTATGAAATAATGAAACTGGTAATGAGAGGAAAATACAAAAATCTATGGAAATTCTGCCTACAGATTTTCTTGTTTGTGTCTTGCTTGTTGTTTCAGCCTCTCACAGGAATTCACCTGGAAACTATTGATGACTTTTCAGTCATGATACCTCACCATGTCCTGCAGACAGACACTTAGAAAATGTTGTGTCTGAACATTGGGTATTAATCCCTTCCCTCTGCATAGCAAAATTAACCTAGGTGTTATGTGCAATTTTATTGGCTTCTACTACTAAGTAAGGTTCTGTGACTTTGCTCTGTAGCAGAAAGACAGGAGAGAGTGGCCAGGCCTTTCATTGGGTACAGGTAAGCCCTGATGTGAGCCAGGACACAAGCAGGGGTTGCATGTGGGTGGTTAAGCTGTGAGTTAAGCTGTTCAGAGCAGCCTTTGGTGATTACCTGCTGGAGATCTGATTTATACTACCAGCACGACAATATTATAGGAGCAGGAGGGAAGGTCCTGAACTGTTCTTCCTCTGTGTTTGCTCAACGGCACAATGGGAAAACCTTAATCGTGTTTGTTTACCCACAGCCTAACCAGCTTAGCTAGCTTTGTTTCAGTTTAGACATCAGTGGTCTTTCAAACTGTACTGACTGAGCTACACTGAGTGGAAAATAATCTTGTTTTAGGTTTCTAGCCTGGGCCTAGATTTTTATAAGTCATTGCAGTAGCAATGTGGTAAGTTAGGAGAAGTTTTAAAGATTTATACCAGTGGTATTTCTGTGGAGATTCTGAGAATGGCACAAGTGACTTGTGACCTCTCTATCTGGGAGTATACCAGAAGTTTTTCATTGATGTTTTATCATGGGATTTTTTAAGATGTCTCTCCCATAAGCTTTGCTGCAAACAGGAGCATGGAAAGGCAGTGGTGAGGTACAGCATGGCTCTGTTGTCTCTTTCACATGGTGGCTGGGGCCTGCCTAGGATTCTTGCCCATGTGGTGACCAGAGCATTGCTTTCCCATTTTCTTCTTTTCTCATCCTCCCAAAAAGGATGCAAGTCTCCACAGTAGAGGGTCATGATGATTTTGTCCCTGTACTCCTCCTGTGACACAGAAATCACAACAACCCTGCTATTTAACTCACATTTCATTCATGTCATTAGGAAGGCTTTCCACTTGGTCTTAGAGCAGCCCTGCAACCATTAGAAAATATATTGGAAAAAATTTTAAAAGTGCCACCAAAAAAAGGTGTCATAGCTTATGGCTTTGAAACTCAGCCTGGCACATCCACTGCTGAATTGATTTATTTTACCATTCTCTCTATAAAGAGGGGACTAGCACACACTCAAGCCCACCTCTGATTTTTGCTTTTCTCCAATTGCCTTTAAATATCCAGGAATGAGTGAACATTTCTAGCTTGACTTCTGGCTGAGCGGATAAATGTGAGTGCGCTGATTTTTGCTTTCCAGCTTGCAGCTGTCTTGTAGAAGTGCTAGTGTGTGCTCTAGGAAAAAAGCAGACAAAGAATTGGCTTGTCTGCATGCCGCTGTCTTGTCTTGTGCCCAGATTTGGGCAGGAGGGTGGTGGAAGGGTTTCTATGCTTTTGGCTCTCATCCCCCCTTTGTGCAAGGACTCTTCACATTTCAACTGTGAAATTTGTCATTCTTTTAAGTGCTTGTGCCAAACCAATGGTGACATTAGGGAGGTTACAATCATGAACCCTGGCTTTTATTAAAGGATTTGAATCGATTGCTGACTGCTTACAGGCTCAAAACTGCAGAAAATAGGAATGGAGAGCCCATGGGCTGTATTTGTATACATTTATGTGTCATCTTCCCTGGTGCCAGGGTCTGGACATTCTGAATGCTCCTATTCCTCTCAAAATTTCAAATAAAAATTTGTTATTTCTTATTGAAAAATTTCTTATTCAGAATTTATTATGTATTATTCAAAAATATTTCTTATGGTGTAGGCAGTGGATTTTATATTTTTAGATTAATTTCTCCTCCTTGTGTTTTAACCATGGTTTATACTTTGGATGAAAGAAGCAACTCATTCCTCTTGGGTCTAAAATACCTTTTAGGAAGGCTTTTTGTGATCCCTTCCTTTTCTGTTCTTTAGCTATGGATGTCAAGTCCCATCCCCATCCCACTGTAGTACAATTAATTATTTCTTCTTTTAACTCTGGCATGTAAAAATTCCTCTCTCTTTTCTTTCCTGTGGTCAGGGTAGTGTGAAATTACATCACATTAACAGGGTACCAGGGTGCATAGGTGGGGCACAAGGAAAGCCAACCTGTTGTAAGGTAGTTAAGGGCTGACAAAAGGTCCAAGTGGGGCTGGGGTCACACCCTGTCAATTGAAGGAGTTACCACAGAGGAGCCGGTGGTAGAAATAATCCTGTGGACCATTTTTCTAGAAAACACAACATTATAAAAATGCACATTTAACTGAGTCTCTAAAGGGTGAAATGATAAGAACAAAACAGCTGCAAAGGTTTATATTAATCTTTGATGTACTGCCTTATTGCAACATGTGGCATATGTAAAAGTTTTCTTAAGAAAGGATGTTCTTTGATGTTTGATCTTTGTATGCTTTCAAGCCTAATCAACAAGAAGGGAGATTTAATCTGTGAAACAGATAGCAGCTAACAAGCAAACTCTAAATGATGCCCATGTACCAGAAAAATAAATTCTTGTTTAAGTTTAGGGCATGACATGCTTCAATGATCTCAGATCTAGGGGGAGGTTTAACAAGGCTTGGGAAGAAACGATGTTTGCTAATATTGGAGACAAAGAATGCAGAATTTATGTGACATCTGGTAGAACTCCCAAGATAAGGGAGAAACTAATAAAGCCAACTCAGCAACTGTGCTGAAATTAGCTCTGACTGGGTAAAAGGTAATTCCTGCAGGGGAACCTGAGACCACCGGCTCAGATCGCATACCCAAGAAACCCACTGACTCAAGAGAAGAGTAGGAATGAGCAGACAGACTAATTAGCATGAGAAGCAAGAGAATCATTACCCAGTAGAAGATAGGACATTAATTAATAAGAACTATGTAACAAATTTGTATTGTGGCATTGTGGCATATTCCTTTGTTTACTAAAAATGTATCAATACTAGACAGCTTTAATAGGTGAAATGCTTGATTTGTGGAATGCACCAGGCATCCACAAGGCTTGTGCAACCTTGAAATAAACAATCAATGCCCATCTAGAGTGTAATTATTGGCTTGTTGCACACCAGATAATGAATCAGTTTCTTTCGCAGAACAGTCTGTTAGTAAACAGTCTGTTGTCACTGAGTCACTGTACATGACTGCATGTCAAACAATGACTTTTTCTTTCCCTTTTTTTTTTTTTTAAAAAAAAGCTTATATTAATGATTTTCAGTGTATAGTAGCACTTACATTACTGAAAATAAAATTTTAGGTGAAGTCTTACAGTATGTTGTAACTTTAGGGATCACAAGACCATTAATCCACACATCATTTCATGTCTGATATGATTTCTTACTGATTAGGAGAATTAACAGGAACAGTCTGTTAGTGTTTATCACCCACTGAAGAATCTTAGCATTTGCTAATAGCAATTTTGGTTTTTCTGAAAATTATCTGTGCACCATCTTCATCAATGTCCCTTTGCTCAGGAGGTCCAGCATTACACAGATCTTTTTCATCTGCTTTTTCTAAGGTCACATGAGCACTTCCTAATTTTCACACGTTTTCAGTTCCAGTTGATGGTGAAAGAAGAGCTGGAGATGTGCCCATGAATGTATGTTTAGATGGTTTGTCACAAAGAATCACACATCTTTAGATTAGCAGATTGCTTTTGCTGAGCCTTGTGCATGCTCACCTTTTCAGAAAGGAGAAAAGCACTGTGAGGAACTTCTGCTGCTGTTGAGTGCTAGTGGCTTCATTCATCAGCTCAGCAGAAGGTTGCAAGACAAGGCAAGAGGTCACAGGAGATGTTTTTGTACTGAAAATGCTGTGGTTTCAAGTAGCAATGATTAGCAGTGGTTAGGTTTTCAACTTAAGGACAGACAGTTAAGATGTAGTTTTCTTGTAAGAAGGTTTTGTGGTTATTTTATGACTTTCAAAAGTGAGATCTAATTATTGTACCTTTCCATGGCCACTGTAACAAAAGCACTTTGCTCATCTTTAGGAACAGGGAGACTTCATTGAACTTTAAACTTTGCCAACTCATGTCAATTTTTGCTTTCTTTTATTTTTTCTTTTCCCCTGCTAAAATCAATTATAATATTTTTAAAATTCATATTTTTCAAGGTTGTCTTTGAAGCCCTGATTTTACAAAAATTATCTTTTCCATAACCAGAAACAAAGCTTTCCATAAAGCTTTGATAAGTGAATACTTTGTAGCCCAGAAGTTTCTGAGAAAGAAATATCAACTTTGTGAAATGTAGTGTTGGAAAGTCAAAGTTGCCAGGGTAGCCCTAGTTCAGGCCCTTTGAGGTATTAAGCATTATGGTGCCAGCTTTAATGACATTGCTGCATACATTTTTTGCTACTTAAAATTTCATCTACTGTCATGCTAATGTTAATAAATCTTCCAGTGTTTGATTTTAATGGTCCCTTACCCTCCAACTCTGGCTGCTCTACATCCCAGGAATTCTCTATGGGCTTCCACCTTGATTGATGGGCTGTAAGCTCCCTTTGAACTTATCAGAAATAGTGTTCCTTGGGAATTCTCCTGCCTAACCAACTGCTGTTGTCTAACTCCTTGGAATGTTATGTACTATTTGCCTGCATGAAACAATATGATATTTACTGGACTTCTGAGGAAAATTCCAACCCAGTTTATGGCCAAGGGGAGGACTGACAGACAGACTGACCCTAAGCAGCAGTCCTGAATGAGGCTCTTGGAGCTCTGCTGGGCCACAGTAGCTGCCCCAGCACCTCTGTCCCATTGCAGCACCCCTTGGAATTCAGCAATTTTGCAATTTATAGCCCTCGGGCCACCAAAACCTGGCATTAGGGTCTGGGCTGATACTTCCTTCATCGAATCTCAACCCTCACCTGTTGAAAGGTGCAAAGACATCCAACATGAGTATTTCACTGAACTTGAGGTGAATTTTTAACAGGTATATACCTATATATACAGGTACATACTTCTTTGTGCTTATATGCATGCATGAATTGATTTAAATATAATTTCCCTTTGTATGTTTCATTCATGTAATAGGTAATACAGTGAACCTTGAATTTTGTTAAGTTATACTTTTGGAAATTTTTATTTAACCTTTTTTTTTTAACTGTGATGATGATTCTATAAGTGACATAAATCACTCATTAATGACAGATGTGGAGAAAGCTGGAAAAGTAAGGACGTAACTCCTTGGGATTTTTAAAAAGGAAGCCACCCTTTAAACTAAATAATTGTCTTGAGATCTCCTGACCACCTTTCACATGGGTCTTTAGCAGAGATAAGGAGTGCTGACACTTTTCTTATTATTTGAACCAAAGGAGTGACTGGTGGTGGTAGAAGCTCAATTGACTTGAGTTTCCTAAAACACTAAACAACAAAACCACAGACATGTAATGCAGCTTGAGCTCCTGGCCTCTCTTCCTTGATGACATATAGCATAGTCTCCTTTTCCTTTCCTTTTCCAGTCTGAGATGCTGAGTATTAAATGTGAAGGTGCTCAGAGAAGAATCTAAATCCCAGGCCTATAGTACTGTATTTTTTATTTGGTTCTGCCAGCGAACACAGGCTTTGTTCTCGCAGCAGCTATTCATCTGCTTTTAAGATGGATGGGAATTGAAATCAGCCTTTTCCTGGTTCCTTCTCAGTGCTGTTTGTGGGATGCTGTCTTGGACCTCCCTTATGAGGAGCTAAGCACTCACACTTTTCAGGAGCTGCTCAATTTCTCAGAGGACACAGACCATGTAGCAAATGACAGAGTATTTTTCTAATGAAAAGAATACGTTGGAGGACAAAATAAATTACTGCTTAAACAAGGCCTTTGAGTTTGTTCTTAGAGAAACACAGACATTGGAAAAGAGGAACAATAAGAACATATTTTTTAAATCAAAATCTCATGGAAAAAGATCTTTGTGGTTGAGGGGATGGAATACAGACTCCAGTTTCACCAGCTGTAATTAAAACCATAAATTTCTGTTGTGATCTGATTAAAAAAAATATCTAGAAATCCTTATGTATGTCATTATTCAACCTCTTGGTGCACCACTGAAAGAGGGAGGAAAGCTCCAGTGTCACATGTTATTCCACATGGGCAAACTCCTTTACCTTCCATGAGTTCCACTAATTTTAGTAATTAGTGGGGTAACATTGTTGTCTCAGATATGAGCTTGTTACCTGATGCATAGCACCAATTCACACACTGAGGTGAGGAATTTCTATCTTTTATTCTAAATTTTATTCTAAGTAGTGAGCTTGGTGGTAGCCCATGAAATCCTGGCTCATGGATCATTAAAACTTTACACTATTCATGCATTTTAACAATGTATAAATCAGTATTCATTGGTTACAATTACATAACTTTTTCATTTTTTAATACTCAAACCCCTATTTATTAGTTATATCTCTTGTTTTCTATGCTTCTTAGTCTGTAGGTGCAGTTGTTCCCTTTGCTTGAGTCTGGGGTCTGTTTTGAATAGGTGGACAGTGGCTATGATGGCTCACTGCTGGAATAATCTTTCCCCCAGTTTCTGCTTAGTTCTGCTGGCTTTACCCTGGTGGCTCTCATCCACACACCCCATTCACCTTGGGATTGCCATCAATTTCCCTTAAAACAAAGGATTAGCCAAGCATACAACATTCACAGTGCAATTGCTTAATCATAGCTGTCTAGCTATAGCTACTGATTAACAAATAAAGCTTTGGTTCAAATTTTGAGGTGCTTAAATCTTGCTGGGCTTGATATCAAGGTCTTAAAGGAAAATTACTGTCAGCTTTGGGGAGCATCAGTGCTTGGCTTGGTCTCTGCTTTTTAGTTTTATCAGCATGGATACATTGGCAGGATGATGGCAGCAGCACTAGGATGGGTTGGTGAGTCAAGCAGACGGAGGAGCTTTGCCCAGCCCAGCACCTGCAGTGTGTGATCTGCTGTGATCTGCTCTGTGCGTCACTAACACTGTGCAACATCGCTGTGTGGGCTTTGCCATGCATTCAGGGAGCTCAGCAGTGCTGGCTCTGTTCCCCAAAATTGTGCTTCAGCACAGCAGGGACCTGGGTCTGCATCAGCCCATCTGCCATCCCCACCCAAGGTGTACCTGCCCATCCATACTGCTGTTTCAGTATGAAGGTGTCAAATATACAGACAGTGTCAAACCATGAGTAACTGCAGAGATTTCCCAGCATTTATGAAAGAATGCCTGTATATAATCAATAAGGATCTACCCTTTGAACTCTCTATCTGTGCAGGTAAGAGATGTGTTATGAAAAGGGTACCCTTTTGGACCATTATAACTATAATAATGTCTTCTTTACCCTTCTCTTTTTTGAAAATACGTAGGCAGACATTGTCTCAAGAAAGAGAGAGACCAAGAGCAAAAAATGTCCAGTGAAAAGGGTTTTCTTTTCTTAACTTTCTGTCCATGAAAGAGTTCATTGTTCCACCTCCACAGTTCATTGCTGCTGGTAAAGAAAGGAGCAAATTACTGAGTGCCAGCAGAGGAAAAGAATGGTATTGAACTGAGATGAACAGGGGGTTTCATCATGACAAGTACAGGACAGATAAGAAATCAGTTGATTTGTGTCAATGGCTGATGTTATATTTTAATGTTCCAGTAGTGGCTGTGCTGTCTCTGATGCCTTTTGGAACTGTTTATACTTTGATTTAATCGAGAATTAAAGCTTTAAAGCAGATTCGGTAAGCCCCTGGGGAGAAGAGCTACTTGTCAGCTGTGATTACATTTAATTAGTACAAGAGTGAAGTATTGAAATACCATTTTTCCCCTTAATCTTAGCTCACTGAGACCTATTGAGTCTCTTTGGAGTTCCATATTCCCTTTTGTTTCAATGGATTCTGAGTTATGCTATACTACCATATTTCTGATGTGAAGTTTTGTAGCAATCCTTGTTGACACAGAAAAAGATATAAACTCAGCCAATATAAAAAAAAAAAAAAAAAATCATGTTGTGTGACCAGGTCATAGCAGAATGGGAAATATGATAAGGGAAAATTTATTTTGTGGATGAGTATTAATTGTATCTGGGACTTTTGTGCATGTTGAATTAACTTAGTAATAACCAAAGCTACATTGATATAGAGATCTGCATTTGGCAGTGTATTACTATAGTTTAACATGATTGCCAGCAGCTATTTTGCTGGGGTCTTTTGTGCTTGGCTGTGCTATCAAGAAGTCTGAATGATTAGGATCAGAAAATTTACATTCAAAATGCACCAGAGCTTTCCTGGAACACTGCTGCTGAACATTACACAGTATCTGCAAACTGTTTGATATGTTTATAACCTTTGTGAGTACAGGGAAATGGAAGGAAGAGGCTTGTCTTTGGAGGAGTTAGACATGGAGGACAACCAGCAAAGTAGCAGGCCAAGCAGATGAAACCTGGGAATCGTTGAAGAAGGGAAATTGGTATATTCAGAGAGCTTGAAAGGTATTGCAGAAACAGATCATATGGCTAACAAAGCATGCTGTCTTCCACTTTGGTGTCTGACTGCCTGTACATTAACCTGAAGTCACATCAGTGGCAGGCCCTGAAAACCCTGTGCATGAGGAACAGCTGCCCATAAGAATCTGTGACTCAGAAACTCCAACAACACTGCCTCAAAGGGAAGAAAAATTCAGGGCTGTATACAGATAGTCTTCATGGAGCTAGGCACTGGGAAGTGTCCAGCAAATTTAGGGGCTGGAGAGGAATTTCTTGCCACTCTGCAAAAGATCTGTACAAGGACTGGGGCTGCTGGGCAGAGAATTTTCTGTTGGCAGGCATGAATTATTATTCTGTTTCCTCCCAGAAGCATGCCTTGAAGTGTCATAACCATTCAGCTAGAGAATTCTTTTGTAGTGAAAACAGTGACCCATGAAAACTGAGTTGCTTTGATTCTTCTGGAGGTGAAGGTGGTGCTTTATTAACTCCTTCAGCCTCCAGAGTTCCCAAGGGGGTTCCAAGATGTAAGAAACCTTGAATCCAAAAATTGAGATTTTCAAACCAAGATCTTACTGATACTACAGAGCCCGCACTATTTGCACAGCATGTAAGCAGTTGCAGTTTAAGAGAGAGCTATTGTTTGTGCAAATGTAATTTAATTTTCTCGTTTTGCCCATTAAACCAAATGTTACTGCCCAGAAACAGCTGGAAAATACCATTTTACAAAGCATGAGGAGAAATTCCATGGACAGAAGTCTTTGAGTCAACAGGCCAAAATGTTTAAATAAAATGATGGCATGTGACTTCAACAAGACACACTGAAGGTGAAGCAAAAGTGTGTTCTCAGGAGACTTTGGCTAGTGGTTCACACCCCACAAACTAGGACACCTGACCCAATATGCTAGTCAAGGTTTCTTTTGCCAAATGGATGTCTTCATGTCTGTGTGAGATGTCTCTAACACCATATTCCCAGCAATTCTCCTTTAGGAAGTGGGACTTCCTTGTGCACTGAGACTTACCTGGAAAATTGATGTCTTTCTCTTTCTGCAATGCATCCTGGACTGCTTCAGACAATATTGGAGCCAGTACTTCAGAGCTGGATTCTAGGGTTGATATGACACATCAAGGATCACTTTTTCCCTAGAACATGCTCTGTGGTTCCCCTGCATCTGTTTTGGTGACTGTTAGTTTCTGATGTAATCAAGTCTTCATCAGCTGTTGGATGGAAGAAAAGGAAGATTCAGAAGGCAGGAAAATACACAGTATCATCCATAAATTTTGTCAGCAGCTGTCTTGAGGACTGTTGGAGGGAAAATGGTGGCAATAACTGTAATTCAAGAGATGTGCTCACCTTGTCATGAGTTCTGCTTGCCAGGCTATCAGCATTGTATTAATTAGCCCCTGCAGGCACCAGTTGAACATCATGAGCTTCCAGGTGCTCTAAGTGCTTGCAGGAGCTCTCCTATGTGTATGTCCCTGTCTCTGAAACTCACAGCTCTTTGTCTTCTGCAGCCATGCATTGCTCTCTTCTCCCTGATGATGACTCTTTTCTGTTCCCAGAACCATTATGTGCTAAATGAAGCTATTCTGTGTTTTTCTTGCTGAACCAGGCTTCTCTTTTCTTGGTCTCATGCTTGTTCTCTTTCTTGTGAAGCTGCAGAGGACAGAGAGTGTGACTTCTCATGTATCCCCAATCTGCTCACCAGCATGGCAGGATGAAAATCAGAAATCACTGTGTAAGCTCTGCTTGACAAGAAGAAAAATATCTCTCTATTACCAACCCTGTGTTCTACACAAATCCAAAACAGCCCCATGCCAGCCACTGTGAGGAAAATTAGCTCTACCCCAGCCAAAACCAGTGCAGGCCTCTGAAGCTGCTGTCACAGCTGCTGATTAGCACAATGCCTGGCTTGCAGACAGCTTGCAGTGACCCTGGTACACACACCATGGGTGTAGTGCATCTGCCTGACTATCAGACAAGTGTGGGTTGCCTTTCTGTGGTTGTGGCTGTCCACTGGCACTCGCTGTTTGAAGGAGTCAGATATGAGACAGCAGGAGAACATCCCAGAATTTTTCTTGTGCAATCTTAAGGTGGGGCATAGAATTTCTTAGTTGCTCCATGGCCTATGTCGGAATACTAGGAAAACACCACTGGGGATGAAGGTCAGCACTATTACAAGCAAGTGAAACCATCAGAGGAAACCTGCTTTGTCTGAAAGCACCAACTCACTGCTGGAGTGCTGCCACTGTGTGCCTGCTCAGATGGTATACTCACCATGAAGTACATGACTTTGATATAACTCAAAGAAAGCAGAAAACCTCTAAATAATTTTCTGTGTTCAGTTGGCTTGTGTTGGTGTCCCTGAAATAAATGGAGTTGCACAAGTGAGGTGTACATATTCGTTGCAACTGCTCTAGACTACTTTTTAGAGAATTTGTTTTCTTATTTGATATGATCCCCAAACTACAATAATTCTGATCATGACACTAGAACTTAGCTTCTTTTTAGAAAATAATATTATATAGGCATGGTCTATAGCAGTCTGGGCGTAGTCCTGCCTTTTTGCACCAAAGCTCCATTTATAAGCTGGTGGTGAAGTCCTTTAACATTACAAAAATATCTCAGAAAAAAAAAATCAGTTACCAATCCTAGACTAATTATAAGTTGTGTTGTTGTCTCAGTTCTTCCAAGTTATGGCCTAACTGCAAAATGGCAAGATTTCTATTCTGTCATAAAATGCCATAGACCAGAGTTAGAGCCATGTCAGGGTGCAGAGTTTGAACTGCCAGGCTGGTTAACTCCACTGCTGTACTCAGAGATCCTGCTAGGTCAGCAGACTGCCAATATCCTGAATACTAATTCAAAAAGTCTGTAAGCAATTGGCTGGAAAATGCAGGATATTTATCTCACTGTTTCATTATTGCTTCACGTGTCACAATTCTTTTCCTTCATCAGTGGTGGTTGGCTGACCCTGGCTAGGTGCCAGGCACCCACCAAAGCAGCTCTCACTCCCCTCTGCAGGTGGACAGGGGAGAGATAATATAACAAAGTTATATTCATGAGGTGAGATAAGGACTGGGACAGATCAGTCGCCAAATACCATCACAGGCAAAACAGGCTAGATTTACAGATATCAATTTAATTTATTACTAACAAAATCAGAGCAGGATAATGAGAAGTAAAACAGACTTTAAAAACACCTTCCCCTCATGCCTCCCTCCTTCCCAGCTCTACCACTCCCCCAGCAGCACAGGGACACAGGGAATGGGAGTTATGCTCAGTTCATCCCATGTTGTTTCTCTCGCTGTTCAGGGTGAGGAGTCCTTCCCCAGCTCACCATGGCATCCCCCTCATAGGAAGCCGTTCTCCATGAACTTCTCTGATGTCTGATGTCTGTCCCACAGGAACAGTCCCCCTCACACTGCTGCAGGGTGGGTCGCTCTTCCATGGGGTGCCGTCCCCTCAAGGACAGGCTGCTCCAGCGTGCGCTCCTCTCTCCACAGGTCTCCCATGGGGTCACAACCTCCCTTCAGGCATCCCCCTGCTCTGGTGTGGGGCTCCTCTGGTGCCTGGAGCACCTCCTGCCCGTCCTTCCCACTGACCCTGGTGTCTGCAGGGCTGTTCCCATCACATGTTCTCCTTTCACTCTTTTCTGGCCATGATTACAACGGTGCAATTACTTTTTTTGTCATTTGTAATTTCTGATCTGCCCAACCTTGGCCAGCAGCATGTTGGCCTTTGGAGCCGCTTGGCATTCGCTCTGCTGGACATGGAGGAAGCTTCTGGAAGCTTCTCACAGAAGCCACCTTGGTGGCTTTTGTAGCCACCCTGCTACAAAATCTTGGCCATGCAAACCCAATACAAGTAGTTAAGTGAGGGAAATAATAATTTAAGGACATGGAAGTAGAACCAGACTGCCACTCTGGGCACTGATAGAGACAATGCTGAGATTATAGTAACAATGGGGAGCAAACTCCTTTCTTCTCTTCACAATTTTCTCATCTTCATTTCATTGTCCATCTTTCTTTGTAATGAAACCCAAAATTTAATGAAGAGCAGCTATATTTACTCAGTTGGACTATGTGAGATCAAATTACTTTTTGTCTTACAGTTAGCTGCTGCTTATTTATTTGCTGTACATTATGTAAGGCCACAATTTCAATACTCTCCCCAGCTGCATGAAAGAAGACTGTGTGTGTGCATGTGTGTGTTCAAACTGTCTTTTCTCTGTGTGTGGTGAATGGATGCCAAATACATTGTCCTCATTACCAAAATACAATTGAATAAAAATAATGCAGTACTCAATAATCTGTTTTTCATGTGCATGAGGTGTGCAGGCAGACCTATTTGGTGCAGCTTAGCAGCCCAAGCTTTAAAGATTTACTCTGCAATATCTTGACACAAAGCTTTCTGTAAACTAGATTGCGGGCTGATGCCTTGTTATTGATTGGTGCAGAATATAAAGACACCAAGTATCTTTCTCATGTAACTCCCCGGGTAAGAGGAAGCAGGTGTAACTGCTATGGTCTTGCAGTAATGAGTATCTCCATTATGGGAATGGAGAGAAATACAGCAATCAGAAACTTGCTATATCTGGTTAATAATCCACCTTAGCCCTGTATCTGAAAATGATTGTTAATTTTTTAAAATCAGAACACATTTTCAAAGTTCAGGGCTCTTTACTGTCCTTCCTTGAACTGACAATATGAGAAAATAAAACCCTGGACAATTTTTGTCCTCCAAGGCTACTCTCTGTTTTCTCAGAAACACACAGCTTGTGTGGACTCTTAAAAGAAATGTTGTAAATATAAACAATTAAAGGTGGAGCCTAACCTACCAGCACTGTTTAACTCATGCTGATAGCTGAACATTTTTTACAACTGTCAGTGCAGTTCTTCTGTGACCCTCACCAGTACTCATAGTCCCTTAGGGAACTGTATTTTAAAACAAAAGCAGTACTTAACACTTGGAAAAGTGACAAGTCTCTGTGGAACCATAAAATTACAGGCAGTTTTGCACAAGTGTCTGAAAGGCAGCAGACCATCCCTCCTTCTTCCACGCAAAACTGAGTAAAAAATTTCCGCCCATACCTCTTCCCTTCTTTTAAACTAGAACACCATGTGGTTTTCTCTCTCTTGAGTAAAATTTATGTTAAGAAGGTGTGCACATCAAGTTTGTGTGTCTGATGACTTGGAAAATATTTATACTTCTCTTCAGAACATGTTGGAGTCCACTAAGAGGCATACACTGTGCATACTTTAGTATACATGAAAGGAACAAAATAGAAATGTATTTGGCATATGTCTAGATGTCATTTACTGCCGTTGAGCAAAGTAAACATAAAAAGTGCCAGACTACATTTCTGACAAGCATTTTTTAGAAAATGTGCCACAAAAGTGTGGTAATATCAAATTTCAGAGGAAATCAAGCTATTTTGCAGGCTGGCATTCCTCTTCAACAAAGTGAACAGGAAAATGTTTGAATCTCATGAAGATTTCCCTATCAATATTTAAGTGGAACAGTTACAGGGTGTAATGCATACCTTTATCTCTCTTAAGTATGTGTACAATATTCTTTATATTATGTATAATTCAACATAGCAGTCAAAAAATTGACAGTAATACAGTAATATTTTAAGATATCTTGACTATTCCAATAGTTTATCCCTAGGTCCTTGAATTTCCTTTCTGAAGAATTTTGAAACTTTGGGTTGTTGGCAATTCAAAAGAGTAAAAACTTGAAGATTCTTCATAAAACTGCCACTGCACAGTACTAGTGATGATTGCTTTATTGACAGAGCTCTGGTGCCAATTAGAGATAAGATATAACACTTCAGAGAAAGTGGAGGAAACTGATTTGAGACAGCTACAAACTAGAAAATATTGTTCAGCTGGTCAGAGAGCATGGTGCTAATAATGCCAGGATGTGGGTTTGATCCCTGTACAGGCCATTCTGAAGAGCTGGACGTGATGATCCTTGTGGGTCCCTTCCAACTCAGATTATTCTGTGATTCTGTAATATAGTGTTCTTGAGATTCATGGTGAAAATACTGTCTCACTTTCATATGTACAGTGAATTTGTTGATAGAGGATAGCTTAAGACTGGACAAAGAATATGTCTTTCCTATCTTCTATTTTTCTGATACTGTGAAACAATACCATGGGCTGTTAAGCTATGAAAATAAGCTTTGTGTGCTCACCTTCAATTTCCAGCTCTACATTCAATAATTGCAAAATGTGGGGCATTACTGAGGCTCAGACTGCTGCCTGGCACTAGTAGTGTGACCTGACACAGTCAGAAAATGATCAGTCCTGATTCTGAGCCTCCCCCCAAGGCCATGCAATTTAGAAGGTACAATTGAGTAGTAAAATCTTCCTACCTTCCTTTTTGTCAGGTAAGGGCAACTTTTTTCATGAAGAAAGAGGATGGAGGCAGCTGAAGATTTCAGTTAAATCAAATGCTGAATCGCCTCAGGGCAAATGTTGAACCACACAAGTGCTTCAGATTTCTATGGCATCGCCACCTTTGCAGTTTGCTACAAGGGGACCTTTCCTCACCTTTCTTTGGAGGAAAGAGGTTCAGGCAGGAAGAGAATCTAGAGTCTGGTTCTTGACACTGGGCTTCAGCGTACTGAGCAACCGGCATGGTCTAAGTGGCATAGTTTTTTCAGGGCATGCAATTTCATTTTTAACCACCAGTATAGATTGTAAGAGAAAATGCATTCTACAGGAAGCTACCTGTGTACTTGAAAGCGACATATACAATTACCCATGGACGAAACTGACATTTTAAGAATGCAGAAGACTTGTCCAGTTACACAAATCTTTCAGTTTTCATTTTGTCTTTCATCTCATTTCATCTTTCATTTTCGTTTCATCTTTCAGTAGAAAGGCTCAAACAGCAAGAGAAAACCTTAAATTTTGACTTATTGGGGGTTTTAAAATACATTGTTTTTAACATCTCCTAAACAGACTGCACGAGATATAGAAGCATTCAGGAAAGCTCACTGTTCATCAGTAATGGTTCAGTCATGCCTCCACTAGCAGAAGTCTGTTGCTGCACTTTTGTATAATTCTGATTTCTTTTTAATAGCTGCTCGCCAGCAGCCATTTGGTTGTATACAGAGGTGCTCAGAAAAATTTTGAGGATGCTAAAAAATGCTGTCTTTGCAAATATGCTCCTTTGCATTTGGCAGGAACAATGTGTCAAAAGTGAAAACAAACAGAAAGAGACTTAAAAGTATACCAAGGACAGGCTAAGGGGATAATGCCATGAAATTAAACAAAAGTTGCACTTTAGAAAGGTTTTTCTAACTGGGGAAGGGTCAGACTTGTGCATTGGCAAAGAATTGGTGGAAGTCTGTATGCACCTTTCATAAAAGGACTTGAAGGTAATGCTGAATGCAAGTGAGGGAATAAGAGTGGCCCGGGAGCAGAAGGATTGCATGAGTTAATAGATCCTTTCTGTCTTTAATGTCTGTCATTCACACTCTATCAGTCAACACATGGTAGGTATAGGGAGAGAAAATGTGGTGCAGCCAAATTGGTTTTACAGATGAGATTGTTTTCAACAGTTATTTCACACCTGCCAAGAACCACTTGAGTAAAGTCCTTAAACCATCAAACATGGGCACATTTCAGCCTGCAGGGCTCATTGACACTAAGGGAAAAAGAAATCCACCTTTTTGTGAACTCACTGCTTTCCTTCCTGAGGGATGGTGCTGCCCTTTGCATGCAAAATGATTGTGCCAGCCCTGTAGTGTTGACTTGCATTTAAAAATCAAAAAGACCTCTAAGTAATGGCACAACTGTAATATACTTTGGCTTCCTTGAATGTTTTAAACTCTAAAAGTGTTTACACTTTTATTATTTTTCTTCCTCAGGAAAAAAGCTAATCTCTTTCAGAAAATCAGGGATCCATGAAATAAGTGCATACACAAGGATCCATCATTATATCAGACATGACTGTGAGTTGCACAGTTCACTTACCTGCATGAACAAACATTTTACTTATGGGTAAAACAAGACTCCTGGTGTAGACTTCTGCATGATTTAGGAATGCAGAATAGAATTTTACTTTTGAACATGGACCATTTCAGTCCATATTATTTTAACCTGTGCTGATGGCAAGGAACAGCATTATTCTGGAGCCCCAGAGCCCACCAGGGGATTGGGAAGAAGGAATTAAGTCACAGCATGGGATGAAGGTCTGCAGGAGTGTGCAGAGTTAGTAGGCACTGGTACATCTTGACCTTCACTTTAAAACAGAGAGGCCATTGTCACCCCACACTAATCTGCATGACATCTCATGGATCAGGAGTCTGATCACAGCTGCCTACTGACTGAAGTACTCGAGAGGGTCAGCTGGGCTTGCAGTCCCGTTGGAGGGGACTCTGTGTGACATGGCTTGGGTCCTGTCTGCCTGGGGGGCCAAGTCAGAGGTCAGCCCACTATCAGCAGCTCTCTTGTTGGCCTACTGCCACAAGATGCTCCCAGACAGGTAGTGTTGTACCTTTTGAGGTGAAAGACAGCAGAGATAAGTGTGCTGCAATAATTTGTTTTCTCCTGTGCAATGTCATTCACTCGTGTCCAGAAATTCTGGTCTGTTAACACTCAAAAAATGTGCATGTTTGAGCAGTGTTTTCCTTCTCAGCAGATCCAGGGTTCCTCCATTGCAAAATAACCTGGCAATGACAGGGTGTTGAAATGGACAAATAGCAGGCAAGAAACTAAGCAAAGCAATCAGTGTCACTAAGGAGGTGACAATTCGTACTCCACCCTTCCATCAAGCTGCCACCTTTTCAGATTTTGAAATAAACTCTACTCTCAGTCTTCTGTAAACCCCAATGTTCATATCTGTTCTGCTAGTGTTGAAGCAAATACATGTGTCAAAATGTTCCAGTTGTCTGGGCTGAACTGATATGCATGTTAGGAATTTAAAATTATGAATTTGTCAATAAATTGATTTGGATAAAGGTCCAAATAATTGCGTGAGGAAACTTTATGTGAGAAAAACCACAAAAATTCTCATTAAATTATTAGCTAAGATCCATGTTATTTCCTTTTCTACAAGAAAGAGAGTTCTTTCCTTCATCCTCTATCCTTCTTCTGTAGAAGGCTGTCCTTCATTTTGCAGTCCTGGATTTTGTGTTATCCACAAGTGGAGTGGAAGGGTAAGTCATGAAACACAGCTCTGCTTGACAAATATAGAAGGGAAATTGAGGCTGATAATTCATTAATAATTTATTTCTCACTCAACAGATATTTTTAACACAAACTGTGTGAACGCTGGAGAATATAGATCAGCCTAGAAAATGACTTGTCCAAATAAGGTTAGTGGAATGATTTGCATGGATAAAGCACACTCATGATACTACAGGCTGTACTCTATAGCATGGGTTTTGCAGCTGTGCAGTCTGAAGTCCTGGTCTCAACAGGCACTGGTCAGAGTGAAGGAAAAGACAATATCTCCTCATACTACTACAGCTCTATCCTTTTGGTTTGAAAATTGAACAGAGGGTTTCTGGATATTTTAAAAATTTTCTTTTGTCTGACCTTAACTGTGCCTTATTCTTTTGAAAAAGCAAAACATTAGGCCAGAAAGCATTTTTTCAGGATTTTTTCTACAGTGACAATAATAGTAAGATTTGAAACATAACCTATTCAGTAATTTCTTTGCAATTTTAAATTTGGAATACTTCTTGTAGAATATACCTACAAAAATTTGGGTTTTCACAGGTAATTTTCAACCAGTGTAAGTAGTCTGTGTGGTTCTAAATATTTTGGAAGCCTGTTCAAACCCAAAGCTTTTCTATTGAAAGTCAGAGCAAGGTTGTACTACTTTAAAACAAACTTATTAACAGTAGACAGAGCTCGCTGCTTGGTAAGAACTATTTACCATCTTCTGCTAGTTGTTGGACTAACAATTTTCCTATATAAGTAGATGCAATAAGAGTGGTTGAACAAGCCTGCAGCCTGATTATGTGTGCAGGTGGTCTGGGAGCTGGGGACCCGAAGGCACTGGTCACCTGTTTCCTGGGACGCAGCTTTGGAGCCGGAACAACTCTGCTTGTCACCGTGACTTGCCTCAGCCAAGTGCAAGCCATCAGCAGAAGGAAGGAAAATTATTTTACTGAAATCTGAGTCTGGCAACTCTCAGAATTCAGGAACTGTCTGCTCTGTGACAATGGTATGTTTGATTCCTCAGCCTCTTGGTTTGCAGGTATAAATTTGAGGGTCTCAAAAGTTTTAGACTGCTCATTCATCTGTAGATGTTAACATTTTAAAGAATCTGACTCTTTTTCACACATAATGCTGACAGGAAGCAGAATGTTGACTGATGTTGGCACTCTGTGAAGATTCTTGGGCCGGCTGCCTTCATTCACTACAGAATTCCTCTAAACAGAATGTTCCAATTGTTTTGAAACAATATTGTAAAGTGTGGCTATTTTCCCTGCAACAGATAATATAAAACCATTATATTAGCCAGTTTCTGTGGTTCCACAAACTGTTAGTGGAAGTTAAGTGGAAAGCATTTTTAAAATTTCAAGTGTAATGATCTTTATCCAGTTGTAGCTCCTGACTGATGGTGGTGCCAGGAGAGGAATTGTGTCTGGCCTATCACCAGGGTGTGACTGGGGGGACTAGTGGCGTGCATGTAGGGCTTAGGTTTGACTTGGTAACTGCAGAAGAGGATGACACAGCTATACAGTGAACAAGTGTGCATGCAGGTGTATGACATCCCTTGAGCTCTATGGAATAAACAGCACAAAGTACAAGGAGGAGCAATTGTGGGCTTACAGATATGTCAAAGCCATTTATTCTGCAAACTTTGCACAGAAAGCACTGAGGGCAAACTCAGAACTCTTCTGATGCAATGCTGAGCTACAAATAGCTGAATTATAGACATGATTCTTTTAGTTTGTGCTCTAGTTTCTTAGGATGGTGAAGCTTCTGTAACACAAGGGAACAGGAAGTTATTAAAAAACTCAAGAAAATTCATTCACCAAGCAGCAATATTTGAACCACCACTAACCTGAATGACAATATTCTCTACTTAATTCATAAGGGTACTGTGTCAGGGGAGGTTTATGTTGGATATCAGGAAAAGGATTTTCACCCAGAGGGTGACTGGGCACTGGAACAGACTCCCCAGGGAAGTGCAAGCCTGTCTGAGTTCCAGAAGTGTTTGGGCAATGCTCTCAGGCACATGATGTGACTCTTGGGATGTCCTGTGCAGGACCAGGAGTTGGACTTTGATGATCCTGATGGGTGCCTTCCGGCACAGGATATTCTGTGATTCTGTGATTTAATTGGCACACACACTTGACAGCAAGTAAGTGTTTGTGTCTGTCTGCAAGCAAAGATGAGTAATCAGTATTGCAGATCTGACACAGTCATAACAATGTAAGTTTCATCCAGCACACACAACACACATGCACACAATGTGATGTTGACCTAGTTGATAATTAGTCAAAACTTGTTTATGCCTTATCAGGCTCATCCTGAACCAGCTCATTGAATAATCCTACACTACAAATATTAACCTATTATTTCTCTAATATAATCCCTTGAAATAACAATAACTAAGTTGCAGTCTTGTCATGAATGTCAATTTGCAATTGTTGAAGAACCAGTTTACTGCCTGAAACATCTTTTTTTTTAATAGCTTTTTGCAGCTTTTGCTGTACTAAACTCCTACAAGTTGATATTTGGATATATTCAATAAGACTACATATGAACAGCAGTTCAAACAGAACAATGTCAGTTTGGCATTTCTTCTGGAAAAATTAGGTATTTTTATTTGGTGATAATGACAATTAAACTTATATACTTAATATGTGGCTGTTACAGCAAGAAATTTGGATCAATTCTAAAAATGGCAAAGTAATTTTCTTTCTCCTCCCTTTCCAGAGAGTAATGGGCATCAGGGAGCACTTCTTTCCTTCCAATAATGTACATAACTATGACAGTAATGGAAAGGAGGCACTACCATAGTGAGAGGTGTGTTTTTGTGAAAGTATGGTGTTGCAGTGACCTTGTTGTGAACTGCACTCACAAACTATTCTCACTTCAGCTGGCAATTATGTACAGCCTTCATCCTTCTCCTGTTAAAATTTTTGTCATGATTTTGACTATATGAATAATCTTTCCACTCCAACAGTGAAACTGGGGCATTTTGACATAGTCTGATCTCAGCAGGAAAAGATATGTACCAGGTTGCTGTAAACAAATTCCTTCAGATTTTAATTTTAGATATCTTCTGAGTTCAGTTGTGAAATGGGGCAGACATCACCAAACTGATTTTAAGTGACCTGAGATGCAGCAGGAGTAAGCCATTAGGTGGGCTTAGAGCACTACAGGAGTTTTAATTTGACATGATTATTACAGCTTGGCTTTACTGCTGGGATTTGAGAGGTTTATTAGTGCAGTGAAATAGTTTACTCTTTTTTCTCACTTCTGGTATTTCCCTCCTTAAAATTTATAATGAAAACATGTTAGAATATAGATAATATCTGCAGACGAGTAAATTTCATTGATGAAATGTGTGAATATCCACTATTCAGAAGCTGACTGGAAAAAGAATCATAAAGGAATAACATCCTATTGTTTTAGAGATTGTTTAAAGCTCTTCTTCTAGGAGAGTGCTTTTTGTTTTAGCTTGGGTTTTTTTCCACATTTATTCAGGGTGGTTTCACTGGTGCCCAGTGCTATTTTTTTCTGCAGTTTTTGCTAAATATGTGTTTCCAGCAACAAAATGTCAAGTTCATATGTCATGACATGGGCAGAGAAGGAAAACAAGAGGGAGAGGAGATGCTGAGAAAAATAAATGAGAAATTCCAAAGCAGTGTGTCCCACCTTCCTTTCCATTATTAATCCTGGGCTGTACCAAACATGTGGTGTGTAAAAAAGGGCGGATGTGCATGCTGTTTTTCAGGACCATTCTCACCTGTCAGAGGAGAATGTATTTCCCCGGGGTTAAGGGTTTTTTGTTTGATCAATCCAGCCCTTGGTGGAGAGGTGTGGGAGAGCAGGTTGCTTAGTGTTAGTAACTAGGGAGTAACCTTCATGTCTTGCACCTGCCTCCAGCTCTGAGATATTTAACCAACAGGGTTCACAGGGTTCAAATAAACAAGTTTCAGCTCATGCACGTTGTGTTAGTCAGCTATCTTGGGGGAAGTTATTTACAGCTAGTTCTGCCTACCTTTTGACCTCACTAGGTTTCTGCCCCCCTTCCCCAAATTCTTGATTAGTTTCCAAGGTATGACTAATGCATTTCTCTAAATGCTTTGGGCTGCACACCCCAGCTCTTTTACTTCGATGATTTGTTTCATCATAGTCCTGTTTACTAGTGTTTCAGTCAACAAGTCAGTCAACTTGCTTGCTCCCTGAGGAGAACACAGGAGTAACAATGCCTAAAATTATTCCTAATCAAGTTCCAACTACTACATCATGAGAAAGATGAGAGATTTATTATTGTTAATATAATCTTGTCAGACCTCAAATGTTTTGGTAAAGGGCATCAAGATTAGCACCCAGATACTTAACAGAGAAGGAGATTAAAGAATGGTGATACAGTTGAGAGAACAGTTGCAAATATTTTCTGTTGTTTCATTTAAACTTGTCTAGGCTAGCATTTATCTAGAGCTTTACGAGTGTTACACCTTCATTAAAAGTTTCATAGTGTAGGAAAAATAAAGTTAATTAATCAGTTCTAGCCCTGGTTTAAATACCATTGGTTTCTGTCTGGTCAGCTGGTGGCAGGCAGAGCAGGAAAGCTACCCCAAGGAGACACAGCAAAGAAGCTGCAAACACTGGAAAATGACCATCCCATCTGTGTCTCCCATCTGTGTCCAACATAAAGGGGAGGTTGGGTTCTGGCAGGGATTAATCGCTGGAAGGAGGTCTTTGTGGAAGTGCAAAGGAGCCCTGGAACTCCCTTTAACCCTTGGAGAGGTTCCTGTGGGTGTGGGGTGATGGGTATGACTATGAGTGGGAGCTAAGATAAGGGAATGGAGAGGTCACTGTGACTTTATGTTCCTCTATATCTACTCTCTTGTACTTGGCTGAAGTGAGAATCTTTCGCCATCCAGCATGTGCATGACTAGTTATGTTCTTTGTGCCCTGTGTCACCCCAAAATCCCAAACTGGGATCCTGCTGAGTTGTTCACAGAGCCACTATCATTAGCAGGATTTGTGTGGAGGTCAACAATGTTATGATCAAGATATTGTGCTCACGATGTGTGGACAAGTTAATTTATTTCAACACAAAAGAATAATATGTTGAACTCACCCATTCATCTGAAAACCCAAGTGGACTAAGAGGATTTTTATGTAGTTTATTTTTAATATCTCTATGTAGGGAGATGTAATATTCCATGGAGGATCCTACAGACACGGGAGAGAAAGTGACAGTCTGGAACCTCAGGAGGAAGATGGAATAGTAGGACTCAAACACAGTCTTGTGCAACCAGGCTGACTATAACAATGTGGGCAGTTATCTGGGAAGGATCCTAAGCCTTTGCTGGAATTCCAGGCCCATAAGCTGGTTTTGTGTAAGAACTGTTCTCACAGTTTTCTAAATCCTAACCTGTTTTTTTATGGTAATCTAGGTAATTAAGAAAAGGCACACTTTTTCTCTGGTTGACATCCAAAAATCAAATGTTCATTTCTTGTTTTGTAGATATCATAGAGCTGATAAGTAAACACTGATAAAATCAAGTGAAGTTTCAGCTGCTTTCTCCAAAACATACTGAATCCCAGTGTTCACAAAACAGTAAGTATAACAAAGTTTCAGTCACATCTAACCTAGTTTGAATCTTAAATGCTGGTAGCAGTGTTATGTCACCTTTTGGAAAAAAAGGTGTCTTGCTTGATATTAATTAGGTGACATTCTATATTTGAAAGTTATGCCCCAGATATTTTAAAGTCTGTCTGATGTTTTTGATATTCCTCTGATTTGAAAATTGCTTGATATGAAAGTAGTTTTTTTTGTAGTATTTTCCTTGCCAGGGAAAAAAAATTGCTGCATCTTTGTGTGTTTCAATTGGCATTTAAAATATAATCTTTATTTAATACTTATTTCATTAAATTGCACATGTTTAACAACAAAGGAAGTACATATTTTGCCATACAATGTGCTAAAATACCCTAGTACATGTTGCTTCAGGCCTGTATGGTACTTGATAAAGAATAAATTGTTCAGGGAGTTGTTTCTCTTCTATTCTCAAGCATTTATTACAAACAAACAAACAAATAAACAACTCCCAAATAGCAAAACCCAAATCCAAAATAGAACCTCCCTGCCCCCAAGCTCATGAAAAAATCCCAAAACAAACCTCCCTCCCCAAACCAAAACCCAAATTAAAGTTAGTCAGTGAGAGTGACAAGGACAAGATGTACACAGCCTGGACTCAATGTCCTCATCATTTAGAGTCCTTATCCAGCACAATCTTCCTCCATTATCACGTTTGTGCATGGAAGGATGAAGTTTGCCTCACGCAAACAGTTCCCAAATTCCATCAAATTTGAGTATGGACAAGTTGGATTTGAAAAGTGAGTAATCTTTTGTTGAGCACTTGAGACAAAATTCCCCAATATGCATGTGAAGAGTGGGTGAACCCAGGCAGACAGGGATTTCCCTACTGGGTTTCCACTCTTTCCCTTCAGTCTTTTCCAATTACAGTTAAACTGTGTGAGCGGCTCTGGAGAAAAACAAGAAAAAGAACAGGGTTATAAATCGCATGATGGGATACACTGGGGGAGCACTGTAGTCTGCTCCAGAGCTGCTGGCTGCTAGGAGTCCAGCTTGACCTGCTGAGCATGTGAGCATGGGGGGTGATTTCAGTGCAGCAGACATGAGCTGCTGAGCTGGGAAGAGCCCAGCACACAAGCAGGAAAAGGACTTATGTTCTTGTCAGGAGCAGATTTCCAGGAAGTTGCTCAGCTGGTAAGGAACACTTGCTGGATTTCTTATGAAGGCTGACAGGATTTTAGAGGAGTGGTACGGTGCTCCAGTATCTAAAGGGGGCCTGCTGAGAGAAAGGTGGAGAGGGACTTTTTACAAGGGCATGTAGTGATAGGACAAGGGTAATGGTTTTAAACTGAAAGAGAGCAGGTTTACATTAGATATTAGGGAGTAATTCTTTTTGGTGAGGGTGATGAGGCACTGGCACAGCTTGCCCAGAGAAGATGTAGATGTTCCATATCTGGAAGTGTTCAAGGCCAGGCTGGACAAGGCTTTGGGAAATCTGGAGAAGTAGAAGGTGTCCCTGCCCATGGCAGGAGAGTTGGAATTAGACCATCTTCAGTGTCCCTTCCAATTAAAGCCATTCTATGTTTCTATTGACTCTGATTTACTCAGGCACATAAAAAGGTTGCTCTTCAATGAATTTTTTTAGAAGAGAATTCCTGTAGAAGAATGACACCAAGTGAGTGAATGAGGAGTTAGGATGTTACTGACTGTTGTTAGCCTGGGCTGTTCATAGCAAGGATGATTCAAGTCATTGAATACAACAAAGCTTTTCGTTCAAAGTAAATTGACAGCTCACAACACTCTCCCAAACCAAAGCCAAAGTTCTTCAGTTAAGTGATGTCTGACAGGCTGTTTCAACTAAAGAAGTACAGTTAGTAGGTGTTTCTTGGATCTTATTTATAAAGAAATCTCTATAACATGAAAAAGGAAAGATTAGGGTATGTCCCTATAGAAATATTGATGCTTCTTAGAAATCCTTCTGTTTGGATACCCTACATTTAGAAATGAAGTATTAAAGTAAACCATCTGCACTTGATACCAAGTGCAGGTGGTTATGATACTAATGTATTTACTTGACTGACTGAACTTGCTACAAATATAATTTCTCCTTTATGTGTTTTCTTTGAATTTTTGTGGGTTGACTGGTTAAGACTCAGGTGACTGTAGAAATTTCAGGAAATAACATGGCATGATATTTCCTAAGCAATAAATTAAGACCTTTTTCTTACAGCAGTGGCAATGATGTGCAGTGACCGTGACGTGCTAGGTACTCTCCAAACACACAATGGAATGTGTGCAATCGAGTAACATTTAGGAGGAAGACCAAGTGAAACAAAAGAGGGAAGTAAAACAATAAAAGCTAATTGCTATTGAAACAAACAAGATTCTCCACAAGAAAAAACAAGACTAACAGAAATCCCTAAAGACATTGGTAGTTTGGTTGGTGTTGGGGATTAAAAACAAAGTTAAAAGTGGAGATAATGGCCTGTAGAGAAATTAACAGTAACAGTGAGAACGCTAGTGCAAGTAATACACCACTAAAATTGCTGCCAAAATCTTCCCTGTTTTCAGAGGCAAATCACCTTCAGATGGGTACACAGACATGAGAAGGGGTGGGTGGTTCCCTGGGAGGACCTGGAGAGGCCTTGCAATTAAAAAAGGCAGGATGTGGTGAAGCCAAATAAACAACTCACTGACCACATCACTGTTTCTGTTCTAGGTGAGTCATCTGTATCTTCCTCACCTTTACAAGTGCTTTTGTGCAGACCTCATCTATAGAGGAAAAATGTTCATGTCAAACCACTAGGGACAAGGATCTTCATTTGCTCCAAAGGCTGTTAAAAGCACTTTCTGAATGCTTCCAGCCCACTTTTTCCTCCTTCCATTTTGCATCCTTTTCTACCGCTCTTTGAAAAAAGCCTTGGTTATTAACAGTGAATTGGAGTCAGGATGGAGTAAGAGCCACTTCAGCGTTCAGCTGCTTTGATACTATTCCTTGCAGCCTATATAGCTGCAGGAGCAAAGTTTATTCCTGCCATTAGTCCTGGCACTTTATTCCACATACATTGTCATTACTTCCATGGTAAGTGGATGCTGGTCAGTGCACACAGCAACAGCAGCAGCAGCAGCTACAGCAGCACCATTTGGAGCAGTCTGATCTGTGTGAGAAAGTGTTTTGTGCAGCCTGAGGGGCTATCAAAGAAGAGCTGTCGGAGTGGGAATCTCTTTCTACATGAAAGGAAATGAAAAAATGTCACAAAAGCAAATTGAAAAGAGAACAGAAGGCAAGGGTTGCACGTACTTGAAGATAACACAGAAAAGCTCAAAGTTTTAAACAAATGTAACAGCAAGGTTACATTTGTAACCGGGCAACCATTTTTTTTTGGTGATGAAGAAGGTGTGGTCATAGGAGAGGCTTTTGTTTTTCAGACATAACCGGAATAAAGGCAACAATATAGCAGTCTGCCTTCCTCCTATAGCTCAAGACAGTAGCTCAGGATACAGAAAAGGTTGTCTGAGTAAGGCCATGCTCACCATGGGAGAGCAGCAGAGGTGTGGAAGTGGAGATCCTGTCAATGGGTGAGAAGTGTTGACTGAAAAATACACTGGAAGCCCTTTGGTGCCTCAGTGAGAGTGGGAGAGGAAGGGAGAGTAGGGCCCACTGAGGAATCATAGCAGGAACTTCACTGCATCTTGCCATGGTGTGCTTAATTCTACTTATTTCAAATGTGTTGCAGAAAGGAATTCCTAGGATAACTGACTGCATCTATAAGTAGCCTCATGATTGGTTTTTTTTTTTAATCAAAGATTCTGCTGGAAGTATTGAGGTATTATAAATATCTGCTGAAAGGAATCCTTTTTTAAAAATAAAAACAATAATATTGTTGAGAGGAGAAGAGAAAATGAGGCAATGAAAAAAAGGCTTGTTATAACTAATTATGTTACAAAATTTCTTAAACTTAGGTGATTCTTAAACTATTGCTTTCTGGACAAAAAGGACTGCCAAATCAGCCATTTATTTACTTTGGTTATTGGGGTACACATCTTTTAAGCTGTGTAAAGAACAATGGTGTATCACAATTGCTTTCAAGAGTAAATAAAGTTTGGTTGCCATCTCCTCGAGGCAGGAATTTTATGGCCTGTGCAGTGCTTGACTGAAGAAGCCTTGGTAGAGCAGCATTTATGCTTGTGATGCTATCAAAATGGAACGCTTCTTCTTCTTCTTCTTCTTCTTCTTCTTCTTCTTCTTCTTCTTCTTCTTCTTCTAATAATAATAATAATAATAATAATAATAATAATAATAATAATAATAATAATAATAGTAATAATTTTAGTTTATTGAACCTTTTTTCTCTATTGAATTAAGTGTCTGAGGTATCTTGAAAATATACCCTGCCTTGGGAAGGATTTTTTCTTTTCTGTAGTGAATTCAGTGTTCAGGGTTCACAGATTTAAGGATTGCAAATATTTTGTCTCCCACAAAATACTGAAAGCCAATAACTGATACCATTTTCTAGGTAATGAAAAACAATAAGTGCTCATCCTACCTCCTTGTATGTTCATATTGTTGTATTCTATTGTAATGCTCTAACTACATTTGCTTGACAAATCTGTGACTCTCTGGAGGAGCCTGCTGTATAATGTCCTCTTAATTTCAAGATGCTCCTTTAGGGACTTGGCAAGTCTATTAGGATCTGAAAGAATGTGGGTTTATATTATTGGGGAGGATCTCTCTTGGCATTTCTCTGATTTCTCTTGGCATTCAGGGTAGGTAGTGTACTTTGGTCAGCAGCTGCTGACCATCATCCCCAAAAGCTCTGGATCATCCAGAAGGGGGTCTGCCTGCTTCTGGACATATCTCTTTTAGGTGAAGAGCCAGTTCTGCTACCATCAGCCAAGAAAAGGTTGCTCTAGTTGAAGGAATCTCATGAACTGTGAATCATCCATATGAGGAAAAGTCAGGTAGATCAATTAAAATTGGCTGTCTGGATAAACCAATTCTGAATGGACAGGAGAGTGTTCCTGAAATCCATTTTCCAGTGTTGTTTATAAGTTGCAGAGAATGGTAAAAACCAACCATGAACCAGAACACCCATTTGCCAGCTAAGCATTTCTCTAGTCCCCTGCATAATTAACTTGGGTTTTTGGTTTTCCCTGAGCAATCTGTATGCCAGGAATACCAAAGAAAAGTCTTCTGTAAATGAGCTATCCCCATATGATGTGAGTTTTCTGCTGTTTCCTGACAGTTTATTCATATTTAATTGCATTTGCCATATTCAGGAAAGCTGAGAATGAAATCTAAGTTAAAATGCTCATGTAAGTCACAATGGATTTGGTTGCCAAAACAATGCTTAGAAAAATTAAATGCAGGCTAATAATCTGTTTCCTTGAAATCTTAGAAGGATGATGGAAGGAACAATGTAAGAGCTAAAGTCCACATGGAATCAAACATATTTTTATCAAGTAACCACTTACTGTCACACTCAAGGCTGGGTTTTCTGAGTGTCTGTACAGGTTTAGGGACAGTAGAAGAAACAGGTGCTGTTTGCACACAGCAAGGCCCTTTATATTACCATTGCTCTCCTGTCAGTGCTAATAAGCAGATGCATTACCCAATAGTCCTGGTAATTAGTCTATCATCAGAAGGAGCTGGTGTTGCAAGTATGAGTAAAGATGAGGAAGATAAAGATAACTCATTTAGAGCAGGAAGGGCAATGGGCTTGGTGACTACCATCACTGCACATCCATTCTACAGGGAGAAAAATAGGTGCTAAACACAAGGACGTTTTTAACTGCTGCAGAAGATTTTACTGGACGCCTAATAATAGAAAAACGGGTTCATTTACATTGTTACGTTCTCTAGGTTACTAGCTATGAGAAGCACCCATTTTCTCTGCAACTGCACCTGTGGTGTTGTTTAATTTCTGATCAGTAAACAGAGACAGTAATTGAGGTCAAACCCGCAAATTGTAGTGCCAGTTTGAGTAGCTGTTGTCTTCTTTAAGAAGCTACTAATTGATTTATTGTTTTCCTACGTGATCCTCACTGTTTTTTTCTTTAGCAGTTCTCTTTTCTGCAGAGAACAAATAATTGATCACCTGGCATTTATTTTTCCCTCCCGGCCCTATGTGTGATATTTAGAAGAAGCTTAAATGTCTCAAAAGCTTTACATTATTTTTTCAACTTTAAAAACCTATCCAGTTGATTTTTTCTCCCCAGAGAAAATTTTGTTGAAGACCTTGAGGCTATTCAGTTTTGCCACTTGAGAAAACATGTAGAAGACATGTAGAACGTTTTTCAGCTTGTTGACTGAAGCTGATTATAACTGCTGGGGCTTTTTGAAGTATATAATCACATTACATTTCAAGTTTTGTTCTGCTTTTTTTAACACCACCTGTTACAGACTCTCAGTAAACAATAGAAATATGTGATGCAGTTCTTTAGCCAGTTAATCATGGCTACATTTGCATGGCATGAACTATTAATAACTGGTCTTTGGAAAAGAGGAAAAAAAACCCATTTAATGAAAGGTATTGTTCATAAAGAAACTTTGACTTAACAAGTATTTCTTTTAAGCAGTGGTGCTGTTGTTGAAGACTGTTACCCCTTGCCTTTATTCTCAGCCTATGCTTGAATAGCTTTAACTCCACCCTTCTTTGTCACAGAGGAAATGAGTTTCCAAGCCAAATTTGCCTTTATGAATGGGGTTAGCTCAATTTAGTTACATACACTCTCAGTTGTACAGATATCACTGGTTGTGAGATCATACAGTGGCTTGGATTACAGAGCTCATCTGTGACAAAAGCTGGAAAAAAATACAGAAAAAATATTTCACAACCAAATTATCTTAAGGAGCTGTAACAACTGAAGAGCTGAAACAAGGATGCTGTGGGCCCAGGCTGGATATCATGTCCCATAGCTATTGTCATTCTGTAATTGAAGACTATTAAAGGTAAACCTTAACATTCTGAAAGTGAAGAATAAAGTCATATTAATTTTCACCACTTTTCTGAGCAGGCACTTCAGTAACCCCTTCTTTTGGGCTGCAGATCAGACTATGGAATTTCTGTTTGCTAAGAAAAAGGCATGTGGTACACAACTGTTGAAACTCAGTATGTAAAGTTATGAGACAGATTTCAGCCTGTACTGAAGTGGTCCCTTCTGTCCCTAGCCTGACTACATTTTGGGCAGAATTCACAAAGTGGGGACACTGGTGAAGGAGTGGTGAGAACCACCAGTGTTTTTATGGACAAACATGAATGAACCTGCTTTGGAGAGGTTTTTGGTAGCTAATATCCAACTGATATTTCATATTCAGAAGGTGCAATTTTCTATTGTAATAATTCACTTGCTCTTGTCATTTTCTTTCTGTGATCTGTTTGGACAGTGTTTATCAAATAATTATATTTATTTTTCAAATTGATTTACTTGATCTCTCTGCAGATGAATGTCTTTGATGAAAATAAGATCAACGAGAAATAGGAAGTCTGGTATTTCCAAACACAGAAATGAGATAATCTTTTGTTAGATGCAAACTTGGAAACATCCAAGAATACAAGGGGTACTAGCAGTTTGAATCACAGTCTGTCTCCTCATTCAAAAAAAAAAACTGTGAAATGATTGCTACTCTCACAAAAATTCAGCAGCTCTTTCCTGTAGTTGAAAACCAATTTGTCAAATGAGGTGGTCCTGTTCTTGAGAGAAACACTTTCTCAAGGTACTCTCCTCAGAAGCTATTTGTACAAGAAACCATTTCACATGACTCTTGACAATAGAAGATAAGAAGTGTGTTGTGCTTCCTAATTCACAAGAATAACTTGTGGTTTTATTTGTTCTTCTCTGCTGACTTAAGAGAACAGCTATGTGTTCCCTCATCCAGCGTTGCCATTCTCTAAATAATGGTTAAAGTATTTTCTTTTTCACTCTGACTAAATTTTATTTTTTAAATGCAGGTAAGTCAACTGTACAGTTTTAGGTCCCATTCGATGTGACTGCTTTGTCAATGGTACTATGATGAGGAAAAGATGAGTTGCTTTGATATTAAACAAACATACTGTCAGGGTGTGAAGGGTTTCCTCCCCTGTGATGTGCTTTTGTGAATTGGAATTGTCATCCAGTATGGCTCAGGTGTAGGGTCGCCACTGGGCACCACTGCCCTTCCCTACCAGTGTCCTAGTGAGTCCACTTGTGTGGCTTTACTAAAGAGATAAAGCCTTGGTGATTGCTGTGACTTCAGTGAAGTCCAGTCTGGAGAAATTTGACAAGTTGTTTTTATGAACACTGTACACACTGGAGGTTTCCTTGAGATGTAGCTATATCAAGTTTTAAAACAGACTTACAATTTGGGGATAATTTCTCCTGGATTAACTCAGACTTGGTAAAAACAAGGAAATAAAGATGCACTTTGGTTTGTGATATCTGAGTCAGTGCATGGAGCAATTTTGCATGTGGGTAGTACTTCAACAATATGACACAAAAAAAAGACAATTAAAAAAAATCACTACTAGAAGGAATAATTTCCTTGAGGAGGCTGGGTGAATGAAAGAAAGCAGAACCATAACTCTATTTACTAGTGGAATTGCTTACTTACTGGAAGCTGCAAGCAAGTATGGCTTGATAATTTCTGTATTTTCTTACTTTTATTAAAAGGGAAGGAAGACAGTATGAAATGAAAAAAAAAATTTTTTTGCAGGCTCAGAAATGTCAATTACTGTTGTAAATTATAGGTGTTGCTACACAGCTGATAAGAGACAATGGAAAATAGTCTGAAGGATACGATGGATTCTGAACTATACAGGTATCTAGGAGAGATCTGTGTGCTCCTCATGCCTGTGCCTAGAGCACCACGTGGCATTTTGCTGTCTTTTTCAGTTTACATCCTTCCCTTCACAACAGTATCTTAACAATGTAATAAAGGTCTTAGATTCGCCCTCCTTGTGTGTGGTGAAAAAAGATAAATTTTTCTTTATCTTATTTAATCTAGTGCATAGGTGAGGATTTCTTACAGATCACACTACAGTGTAAAATCTGAGCACTCATCTTCTGCCTAAGAAGTAAGAGCTTTAACTCAGAGAAGCCAGACACCATTTTAAGAACATTATTAGAAGCTTGCTTTAGGCATATTTTTAACAGAAGTTTTCTGTGTCATAACATTTGGCACATTACAAACTACTATCTCATTTATTTTAGCAGAGAGTGTCTGAATCAGATAGCTGAAGATCTAGTGAATAAATTCAAAAGCATGTGAGTTCTTCAGGCTTTCTGAAGGAGAAGTCAGGAGCTCAAATCTGTGTCAGAATTTCAAAACAAATATTAAGCAACATAAGAAATGACTTTCTAAAATCAGGCTTTCTAAAAAGAGTTTACTAAATGCTATAAGGTCTGCGAATCAAAATTGTTCGTATTAGAGCCATATTGAATGGGACACAAGAAGAAGAAGGTGCATCATATGACCACAAATGTATTAACCATATTCAGCATGAATACTTAAAAAAAGAGGGAAATTGGGCTTTTCACAGAGAAGAATTTTCAAGCTCACGTATATTGAAAACAAGAACTACTGCCTTAACCCTGGTTGCCTGTAGTGTCCTGTCCCGCAGGACCAGCCTTAGTGGAATGAGTAAGAGATTACTGTGTGCACAGAGTCTTCAGCTGCTGCAAAAAGAATTAGCTTTGCTTAGTTCAGCTACACTAACTTTTCAACTGAACTAAATCACACCAAGGCCAGTGACTTCATCAGAGCCTTTTTCTTGTCCATATCATATAGTAAAACCTCTTAGCTTTTCCTCTTCTTTTATCTACTAACAAATAACCTGCTTTGGAGATAGCTCTGCATTAATAATTCAGCTTTACTTTATGCTCATCCCCAATACAAGCAGGAAACTTGACTGGTGCCTCTGCTTTGTCCTATCCAATGCTTCCAGGGAGCCAGCAGCTAGACATGGTCCAGAGAGGGAAGGAAGGATGGCAGCAGTGATCACACTTTTCTCCAGTCTAACACTGAGCACAGCTTTAGCAATTTAGAGCATGAGAAGACATATTTTGTTATCAAAGACATAATAGGTAATTACAGAGTGTGTGGAAAGTAGATATTTTCAGTATTCCCTCCACTAGGTTTATTTAATATGCAGAGTTATTGAGAGCATCTTCTGATATCAGCTCCAGGGATATAGATTTCCTTTGTTTAAAAATAGGTCAGTAGGAAACCTGACACTTCCTTGGCTACCTGATTGCTTTGTCTGCAAGTCCAGAATACCATCTGGAAATAAGAAATAAAAAAGTGCCAAAGGGCCTTTAGTACCTTTTAGTACTAAATTTATTCATTGCTCTTTTTTTTTCCCCCGGAAGAACAATAGAAGTTCACAGGCTTTTCAGCAGCAGTGTTATAAGCATCTAATTGATTTCTTGCATAGTCCAGAGCAGATAGGGGAAGTAGTTTGTTGGAGAGGATGGTTTCTTACTGGTGGGGAAGGTCCTGCAAGATGTGCCTCTGATGGCAGCTTCACATGTGATGGAGCAGATATTGCTATTGTGTCTGAGTTGAAAAAATCATTGAAAAGCAGCTCATGCTTCTCTTCCTGTTTTTATTCACTTCATCCAGCTGCACCAGTGAGGAGCCCTGTAATAATATGAATGAGTCATTTCTTATGTTGCTTAATATTTGTTTTGAAATTCTGACACAGATTTGAGCTCCTGACTTCTCCTTCTTCTATGATGACTTGGTTTTAAAATCAGTTGTGGAGCTGTTGAACACTTGATTTAAGAAGTAAGCACAGGTGCCTGCTCTGATCAAGCAGAGACATGCTTCTGAGCATTTGAGAGCAGAGTTAGTCTCTGGAATGGCTCAAGGATTTTTTGTGTATGGTGCAGTGATTCTCTGTCTTGGGTCTCAAAAATATTTTTGTGTTCCTGAGGCATACCTGGAGACAGCATCTTTGCATGCAAACAAAAAGAACTTGTTTTTGTATCCTGACACTGAGTCTCAGTCAGGGAGACCATCCAAGGTGGAGAAATGGGAACAGGAGGAAGAGAAAACTTCACAGGCTCTATCAAGCAAGATTTTTTCCAGTGTGCATGCTCTGGCTCAGGGTGTTAGAAGGGAGCCTTGAAAAATCCCACTCCCATTGCCTGCACACATGCATGTCAAATGGTGAAACAGATTGCTTTAGCTATTCTATTTTTTGGCATGTAAAAAGCCAAACTCCTCCTCATCTCTTGTAGAAGAAGAGAACATTGCTCTTTAGTCTTATGTAGGTGCTGGTTTTGGCTTTTCCCCCAATTTTTAACAGTCAGTGAAAGCATAAAGGCATCAAGAATGAACAAATAAACAAACAAATGCAAAAAACAAGAGCCATATTCTTAATTCCAAGTGGCAATGTGTGACTTTTCTTCTGGGAACCCCACTTATCTCTACAGAGATGTCCTAAGGGTCCAAACTGCCCCTGCTCCACCTTTCAGCAGGTCTCTCTCACTGTAACTTGTGGTGAGTTATCCTACTTTGTCTCCACAGGGTCTCACTGTTACTACCCAAGGAAAACCTAGCCCGAGTTCCTCAATGGTAAACCTCCAGCTGGCCTGTGTGTGGCATGCATGGCATGGTGAGTGGCAGGCCCAGCAGAGGTTGGCCGTGGCTGAGATATGTGAGAAAGCTGGGAAGGCTTTTCCTCAGGGATCTATTGAATCATAAATGCAATGTACCTGGCAGGGACATCTGTTTGCTGTCTCTTCCAAAATGGATGTTGGGAGGAATCAACAAGCAGAACTGCTGGTTCATCAGATTGATAGGGGTCAGGGTGTGAAAGGGCACCTAAATCATGCATGGGTTGATGAACAAATTAATGGAAAAGAATTCTCTGGAGGATTGGCTAATGCACAGTGACTGTGTCAGGTTTGGGAGGTCTGTCAACTGGAAAAGGTGAGAGGCTGTGAGGAGGGCACTAGAGGGAAGAGGCAGAGATGCCTGTGTTCCACAGCTGGATGTGCTTATGTGGTCATAGAGTTTATAGCCACAGGAGGAACCTTCAGTCCAGTCCAGGAGAACTGTTCTTATTTATATTTATGCAAAAGTACAAGAACTATTTTAAAATAGCAAACCATTAGAAGAGTGGTTTGCTCTTTGAAAAATGTCCTAGGAATATTTTTGAAGATGGCAAAAGTGACAGGGGATATTGTTTTTCCCAGTGCATTTTAACAATACTACTCTCTGCTCACTCATCTAAAATGTTTCTAACATGTTCATGCATAGTCAGGGATATTGACATTGCTGGGAACAGTGGGGCTTGTCCATCTCAGATGGGTGACTTCCTCCTTTGTCATGGGGAAGAATTTTAACTCAGAATTCTTGTATGGGCTCTTAGCGCTAAGTCATACATTATCTTTTAGGAATTCTGTGAGGTAGAAGGAAATTACAAACTGTAGGTAGAAGAGGTGACTTCAGTCCTGCAAGAAGCCTTCCCTATAGATGTTTTAGTACTTGTGACTTACACTGGAGTGTGATACTAATTGTTAGTGCCTCTCATGTTTTCATGAGAGCCCACTAATCCAGTGTGGTTCCATGTTTGGGCCGTCAGATGAGAATGTTCTTGGAAACTTCCTCTAATTAAGTCCCACTAGCTCCAGTGGGTGTTAAGAGCCGTTCTACATAAACATGTGAGTCTCACTGGCTGTTCTGCATCCTAATGAATATTTTCATTTGAGCTCTCGCTTCTGTCCTGAAGAAAAACAAAGATGTCTAAAGGACTTCATTTGCCTGGACAGATGCCTGTGCTATGGAAACTGTCTGTAGAATGTCCCCATAGCCTCAGCTCACCAAGCATTGATTTAGGTGAGGCCTCTGTCAGGGCACGGACAGTCCAGCACAATGTTTTCTTAGCTCACGAGGCAATGAGTAACTTAGATACACTTGGCACCCTCTACCAGAGTGGCACAGCTCTCACATGACAGATCAGTGTGGTTAAAAACAGGAAGGTCAGCTTCCAATTTTAAACTATGGGGTGCAGTACAAACACTAGGATATATGAACTTGTCATATCTAGTAGTGATCAGTGCAGTTAAATGATGCAACTGGCATAATGTCAGGAGCTGGTAATTAATCTGAAACACATTCAACCATGGTTAACAGTCTTTACATTGACTGACAATAAACCAGCACATATAAAGAGAGCCATGATACAAAATGCATACATTTTTTGTTATATGCATGTTTATGTTGACGAAAGAAAACCTAGGTGCTGGATTGTTTGCTGTTTGAATAATGAGAAACCAGAGACAGAGCACAAACCATATCTCCTCTTTGTGGTTTTGTTCTTTTGCTTCCTGCCAGTTGGGAAGACAGCAGTTTCTTGAGCAAACTCTTTATACAAACAACCAAGGGTTGATCACTGGCAATCTTGTACAACCTCTGTGCACCATATTAGTTTGATTGACCTGCTGACAGTAATGATTTAATTACTCTGACAGGCACAGAATCCAGGTTGCAAATTGTGGGTGTGTATGAACAAGTTATTTTTTAATGATGAATGTAAAGCCAACAAGTAGAGAAACTGTCATCAATTGTACATGCTGATAAGGCTCCTGCTGATGGAGGACCATCTCTGTTCCCTACTGTACAGAAAGAATACAAAAAGATAAAGTAATGATGTTAGCTCCTTAAAATACTGGAATTTGACTTATATATATACACACAGTATTTAACTATTATCATAAAAAATGGAATTTTGTATTATTTTTTCTTACCTGCATAATTTGCCAGTGAAATTTTGACTTTAAAAATTTACCCCCCAAAAGTAGCATATTAGTACAAAAAATACAATAATAAAATCTATTCTAGTTTAATCTCATCAAAGTCAATCTTTTTGGTTGAAAATATCTGCTGTGTGTAGTATTTTTAAAAACTAAATTATAAGAGAAGAAAAAGAAGTGAAAATTAGCAGGAGTAAATTTCTTATAAGAGACTAAGCTGCAAATTAGTTTAGGCAGAAATATCTATTAGGTTCATCATAAAGCCTAACTGAGTAACATGTTAAAATAAGGAAAAAAATTGCTACAAAAGATCTGATATTTTCTTGCTGCTGAATTACATAACTTGTACAGGTTCAAAACTGTATTTCAAGGGATTTAGGTGTACAAAACCAGAATAATGATGAATGACATGGTGAATTGTAATAGTGTCCTGTCATGTGTGTGGGGACTTCCACAAACCTCCAGAGTCTGATTTGAGTACTGTTTGAAGAAAATGGTTGGGGTGCTCTCTAGTCACTGGCCTTAACATGGTCTGTTCTTGATGGGGGTTTGGCTTCTGGCTTTGCTGAGAAACAAACACCTCATGCTTATGCCATTTGGTAAAGAGAAACATGATTAGTCATTTAAACATCTGATGGCCAAGTTTTTTCATGGATGAGGCTGCTGAAGTGCCTCACATGAGCATGTGCTTCAGTGTTCACCTGAGCTAGGATCTCCACTAGTCATCTGGACAACCTCTACAGCAGTCTGCTGGCTCCGGTCAACAGTGACTCTTTTTAGTCCTGGAGAAGCTTGATACATTTTATGCTCATTTTATGCTCACAAAATCTCAGAAAAAAAATTACATTATTGCATTCTTCAGTTAATTCCTAGAAAAACACCATGAAATGATAACAGAAGATACAGAAATAGAAATAAAAGAAGAAACAAAAAAATTGCAAAATTTTCTTACTCACCAGTACAACCAGGCTGGAAACTTGCTGGGTAAGGAATGCTGACTACAGCTTGTATGTAGAACCTAGCTTGTACAAATGTAGTGTCCTGTCAAAATATCTCAAGGTATTGATTTGCACAATTTACTAGAGTATGTTCTTTAGAGTGCATAAGATTGGCATCAGGTCCCACACAACCCCAGTAATTACCACCCCACTTCCTATTCTTTTATGAGATATACACACTATTTCTCTCTTAGTCTATGGACCACCCCTGAAAAATGCACACAAGGTGTCCACCAAATATCTGTTGAATTAAATTAATTCATGATTTTGGGGTCCATCTGTTGTGGTGCTTCCTCAGGACAAGAAAGGTGGTGTGTTGGATGGATTTACTGAGCACCAATGCTGCCTCAGGCTGGGTCACTGCTGCGCTGCAACTGCTTCTTGTAAGGCTTCTCCTCCATTGTTTTGGGAAGTTTCTCTTATCATAAGTCCTGAAACATGCAACTCTACTCATGGCTTACAATAGTTTAAAGCTCTATCCATTACATTCTCCACCCCTGTTCCTTTTAGACCAGGTTGTCTGGTTTAACCCTGCAACAAACCCCTCCCCTTATTTTCAGCTTGGCTAAAAATGAGGGGTTCCTTCCAGAGTCCACCAGTAGCACAGTTTACATCCTAGTCTTCCATGGGCTGCAGGTGATCTCTGCTCCATCATGGTGTCATTGACACCACAGTCCCTTCAATTCTTCCCACTGGAGCTCCATCCTGTCCAGTCTCCCAGCACGGAAAGCAGCAGCACCACGCTGGCACAGGCAGCACCGGTGCTTCACCATGGTCATAATCAAGGAGTTCCCAGGCAGAACACAGGTAGGTGATGAGCACTACAGCAGCAGCAAAAGCAAAAGATGGCCACTGACAAGCTCTAGATTCTAATATTCAGTCAGGAAATACAACCCCATGGCGAGCACAGGAGCCTGCTCATTTCCAGCTGAATACCACTAGCTGAATGTAAGTTCCATCTAGTACATTGCAATCAAATCTGCCATTGTCTCCAATCCCTCAAGTCCCACATGGGGAATCAAAAAGGATTGTGGTTGGCTGACCTTGGCTGGATGCCATGCACCCACCAAGCTGTTCTATTGTTCCCCTCCCCAGCTAGGCAGGGTAGAGAAAATAAGAAAATGAGTCATAGGCTGAGATAAGGCAATTTACTGAAGCAAAGTGAAAGTTTGTGCACGCACAAGAAAGAAGAAAAAGAAAAAAGGTTTATTATCTACTTCCCATCAGCAAGCAATGTTCAGCCTCTTCCCAGGAAGCAGGGCTTCAGCATATGCAACAGTTGCTCCAGCAGGCAAATATTGTAAACAATGAATGCCTGCCTTCCTTCCCCTTTCCTTTGCTCTTATGTCTGAGATGATATCATTTGGTATGGAACATCCCTTTGGTTAAGTTTTGATCAGGTGGCTTAATTGCGTGTCCTCCAAGGATCTTGCTCACTCCGGCCTCTTGATGGGAGAGAATGTTGGAGAGGGAGTGCTGTGCCAGCCCTGCTCAGCAGCACCAAAACACTGCTGGGTTATCAACCACCTTCCAACCAATGCAGGGAACAGAACTGTGAGGGCTGATATGAGACAAGGAACTCCAGCTCAGTCCAACCCAACACAAATGATTTGCCCTTAGAGAAATATTGTTGACTGTCAATTATTACCTCTTTTAACGTGTGGGAGAATCTGCTTCATGGTCTTGCTGGACACAAAGGTGGGACTAGGAGGTCTGTGGTGGTTCTTGGGTCTTCTTTTTTTCCTTTTTAAAAAGGGACCTTATATCCCTCTTTCAGTGAGTGGGATCTTCACCAGGCTATGTCCTGCCTAGCCATTCAAACCTGACAAATGGTGGCTTAGACATCTCATCTACCAGTTTCCTCAGGATCTGTGGATGCATGTCATGGGGTACCATGGATATGTGCACCTTCAGCTTCCTTAGATGGCCTTGAACTTGATTTTCAACAGTTCTTCATTCTCCCAGCCCCTGCCCTTTCCTTCTGCATCTCAGATGATGTGGCTGGTGTACTTGACAGGGAAGATTGAGGCAGAACTTTGTTGAGTGCCTCAGTCTTCATATCCCAGCTAATCAGGGATTTCCCAGGAAATCTCCAATTTCCTTTTTGAGTGACTCCACTATTTCCCCTACTCTTTCTTTTACCACCATCATACTTGTAGGAATTTTTCTTGTTGGTCTTGATGTCCCTGCCAAGGTTTAATTCTATCATGGCTGTAGATTTTCCAATCCTTATTTTCCCCAGGTTATCTATCCCTGTTTCTATCCTCTGTAGGTTTCCTTTTTGTGTTTGAGTTTTTCCAGGAGCTTCTTGCTCATATATACACCCCTCCTGGAATTTTTGGAAGGATACATCACTCCTTAAGTCCAGGGCAGTGAGCTTGCTTCCCATCATCCTCACTGCTGCAAGGATCTTGAATTGCACCATTTCATGGTCACTTAGCCCAGGCTGCTCTTGAGCTTCACCTTCCTTGTCAGCCCCTCCTTGTTGTTGAGAACAAAGTTCAGCATGGCGCCTCTGCTTGTTCTCACTTGGAGAAGGCAGTTGTCATCACTGTGTGGTGGGAGACTCCTGGATTGCCCTGCTGTGCTGTCCCTACAACAGATGTCAGGGTGATTGGAGCCCCCCATGAGGACCAGGACTTGACATTCGGAAGAATGTGGGGCTGCTCCTATCTGTCAATAAGAGCAATAGGCCTCATCCTCTTGGTCTTTCTGGTCAGGCAGTCTGTAGCAGACCCACATTACATCATCTGTCCCTGCCCTCCCTTTAGTCCTGACCCATGAGCTCTCAGTTGGCCCCTCTTCCATCCCCAAACAGAGCTCCATATACTCCATCAGGTCATTGGCATGAAGAGAGACACCCCCTCCTCATCTCCACTGCCTGTCCCTCCTACACAGCCTGTGTCCATCCATTCCAACACTGGAATGAATCATAGGAGTCATCCCACTACATCTCTGTGATTCCAGTAAGATCACAGTCCTGCAGACATGTGCATATCTCTAATCCCTCTTGTTTATTCTCCATGTTGTGTGCATTTGGACAGGGGCATTTAGATATGACTCCTATGAAGCTGACTTACTAACTGCAGTGGTTGGAATTCTTTTGAACTGTCTCAGCTCTCCTGCTGACCTGCGATCCCTCTCTAGACTGTGAGCATCTGTTGCTGGTCCTGACATGAGACTGGTAGGAATGGGATGGATTGAGGTTCCCCTCTTCTGGCAACTTCAGTTTAAAGCAACACCACTGTTCTCCACTCCACTGCTTTGTTTCTTTGTCTTAAATTGATAACTTCTGTTTGAATGAAGGCAATGAAAAATATTCTTTACAATTAGAACAAGAAAAAAAGTTTAAAGAGGATATAAGCCTTCAGCAGGACCTCATTATTAAGATGAAAGAAACCCGATAAGGATAAGACATAATATGTTGTGTTAAAGAGTCTGGAAGCAACATTATACTTGACAAAAAACCTCATTGCCTCCACAATTTTTTATTGATTCACTTCACAAAGCACAAAATTCAATGTGAGCATTTTAACGTCAGTTTCTTCATTAAAGGTATCAGAGCTCATTGGAAAGGTTTAGTGAGGCCTGGGGATGCTCCAGTGCCAGCTCTCCACCTTTGGCTAGGCAGAGGCACAGCAGGCTGAATCTGAAGTGCATTGCTTCTGCCCGTTTAACTACTTCAGTACAGCCCAATCTGTGCTGCTCCACAGGAGAAAATAATAACGGCCAGCTGAAATTTGGAACTCATTCATGTTGGTAAACAACACTCCTTAAGGAAACACTGCAAAATGTTGAATCCTGTCAGAAGACAAGAATGTTCTGTGCGTTCACAGTACAGATATCCTCTTGTCACTTTTCTGAAACACTTTCCTCTGTTAAGTCCTAGATGACTCTGGTTCCTGTGAACATCTTGACTAATTGATTTCTGTAGCTTGTCCAGCTGAAGCGAAGAAAATTCTGTGGTTCAGTGTTGAGGTCACAGCATCCACGAGCACCCTGGGGACTGTGGAGACTTCCAGGAACACTTATGCTGACTGCCAGGGAGATGCCTCTTTCCTGCACGTGCGTTTGCGACATCACCAAGAGATTCAGATTCTCCTTTGAGAATGATAAGTAGCACATCATCACCATATCATTAGGCAAGTAAAACAGCAGGCGTTACATTCCTTTTCAACCCCAAGAAGTGTGTTACATGTACTGGAGTGCCATCTACAGGCTCCTTTCCTCTGTAATAATTAGACAAAAGCACCAGCCTTGTGTGTGTTACTTCATCCAGGACCATAATGTAAGTTGCATCCCAAAGAGGATTCCTCACTTCTCCCTCTGCGTCCAGGACCCAGACCCTCAGAGATTTTCACCCAGCTCCTAGACCTTCAAAGTCTTCATGCTGGTATTCAGGCCAACCATATACATACCTCAGCATCCTAGTTCTTCCTGCTCCTTACCATTTCTGCTGCCTTTGAAGGTATCTCAGGAGAGAAGCTCATGTGCCTCCACTGAAACATTCAAACACTGTACATGCAAGTAACAGCAAAACTGTTAATCACAGAATCACAGAAATGTGGAATATTTCAGATCAGAAGATAGCCATAAGTATCATTGAGTGCATCTCCCTGCTCCTCTCAGGACTAACCATACAACTAGAGCATTATCCATAATCTATCTGCTTGACCTCTGATAGACTTCATGCTGTGACCTCTTCCCAGGAGAGATGTTTCAGTGACTGGCAATGCTTTCAGTGAAGAATCTTTTCTGAAACACCAATCTGAACTTCCTCTTAAGCAGCTTCATTCCTCTAAAGTAGCTCTGATTCCCAGAGAGAGGAAGTCAGCAGTCACCCCTCCATTGCTACACTTCAGTGGGGTCTCCCAAGCATTCATTTCTCCAAGATTCACAAGACAAATTACCTCAATGCTCCTCTTAAATCCTGCCCTTGAGTCCTTTCATCCTCATCTTCGTCACCCTCCAGAACTGACACAGGATTCAAGGTGAGGCCACCCCAGTGCAGTGTAGAGTGGGACAATCACATCCCTTGACCAGCCAGTGATTCTGTGCTTGATGCACTCCTGGGAATGGTTGGCTCTTTTGGCTGCCATGGGACACTTCTGACTCATGTTCAACTTGCCACCAATCCAAATTCCTAAGTCTCTTTTGTTGGGTGGCTTCCCTGCCTCTTATCCCCCAGTTTGTACATACCCCCAGGATTTTTACATCCTAGATGCAGAATCCAGCACTTTCTCTTTTTTTCATTTTCATATGTTCATGATTGTTCAGTTCTCTAGTCCATCCAGATCTCTCTCTAAACCTCTCTACCCTCAAAGGAGTTCACAGTTACTCCCAGTTTAGTATGGAAGGCAAAATTATTAAGTGAATTTACATTTGATTCCTGTGTCCAGATAATTTATAAAAAACATTAAAGAGCACTGCCCCTAAATGCCAACCTGTTCTAATCCCAATTAATAAAATCCTTTGAGCCCAACCCATCAGACAATTGGTCACCCAAAGTATCATTAAGTCCAACTTGCTGGCCAGTTTATCAGTAACGATACTGAGAGATACAATGAGAGACATTACTAAAGTCTTTGCTAAAATTAAAAACCACACACTTTTTTTGGCTTCCCTTAGTCAACTACTAGCATGACTTTGTCATAAAAGGAAATTAATGTAGTTCAGCAGCACATTCCCTTTGTTAACTTGTGCTGGCTGTGACCAATGATTTTGTTGCCTCTCAAGTGTTTTTCAGTAGTTCAAAGAGTAACAACCTTCTCCATAATTTCAGCAGGCACTATGAGACTGACAGACCTGTAATTATCAGCCTTCCTTCTTTCCCTTCTTGAAAACTCAGGCAACATTTGCTAGTTTCCAGTCCACTGGGACATCTCCAGACTCCCAAGATGTTGAAAATAATGGAGAGAAGTCAAGGGATACTATCAGCCAGCTCTCTCAGTACCCTGGAACGAGCCCCCTTGGAGTGGTTTTCGTGTATCCAGGTGAGGAAGCAAGTCTGGAACAAGTTTGGAGTTGACAGAGAGTGTATCTTGCCCCCAGTCATGGTCTTCTAACACTGGACTCTGAGGGCACCAGGGCCCACTACTGGTGTTGAAGACAAGAGCTGAAAAAGGCTTTAGTTTTTGCTTTGTCCATATCCCTATTTATGACCAGCCTTGTCAAGCAATGGACCAGTGTTATGTCTGATCCTCCTTTAGCTTTTCAAATACTTGTAAAGCCCTTTTTGTTGTCCTTCACAGTGCGAAGCAGCCTGAACTCCAATCAAACTTTGCATGCAGGAGAAACACAGCTTCTCTTACAACAGGGAACAGCCTTGCTGTAGCTGCCCCGTGTTGTTTGTCCCAGTTTTCAATGTCAGCGCACCTTCATTTTCTGCCTAAGTTCTGGAAGCAGATTCCTGCTTAGCCAAGCTGGTATTCTCCCTTGCTAGCTTGACTTCTGACACTTTGAAATTGCCTGCTCCTATGAAATGGTCACTCATTAGAGTTGACAGAAAAGCAACCAGCATGGACCCAAGTAAATTCAAAAGCAGATCCTCAGAGCACCTTACTAAGTAGCTCCTTCTGCACCCTGAATTTTGGTCTCCCTGTATCCTCTTTTTTTTATTTTATTTTCCCTTCATTCTTACACAAAGGGTCTCCACAGTGTCACCTCCAGATGCAAGAGCCATACATTCCAGACCATCCAGTACATAAAACACAACCCCTTCACCTTACCTGTTCTGCCTATGCCTCCTGAAGGAGGCTGTAACCCTCCAGCAAGGAACCCCAGTTACAGGATTCATCTTACCATGTTTTGCTTTTGCTAATGTGTTTTTTCTAGGACTGGCTGAAAACCTAGTCCTACATTCTCCTGCATTTTCATTATATATATTTACAGACTTAATATGATAGTAAGGATGGGAGTAATAGCCATAGTTTTGAAGGGAGGATATAGCCATATAAATAAATTTATATGATTGATCATTAGAAGAAAACTGGACTTTATTTAAAAAGAGGGGACAGGTGAATGGCAAGGTCAGTATATTTGAAAATATTTATTTATTCGTGTCCACCTGTCTCCGTAGTTATGTTTGTCTTCTCTGTTGATATATGCTGCTCCTGTAGTGATGAGTTCACAAAATTAATTGCAGGTGTTTACGTTTTACAGCCACATTTATGTTTTTGATTCATGTGCCTTTTGAATACATGGAGATAGAATTAAGCTTCTACTTTTTCCTCCTGGATGGAAGAAGAGATGGAATAAAGCATATAGATCTCCTTGCTTTCTTCTGTAGTTATTCTTTGCTTTGTTGAGTGGTACAATTTGTGCACATTAGCATCCATTTACTGTAAGAAACACCAGCCAAAAAGTGAGGTTTGCGTGTCATACGAGAAGTCAACTGTTTCCAGAGCCTTTTTCTCCTGCAGTTAGCTGCTCGCCGGGTGTTGCTTTGAAGTTATTCCCATACAGTGAAATAAAAGAGTGCATTGTTTATATCACTGACAGATTGACCAAGAATGGTATTTTATCTCTACCATCCAAACAGTTGATTAATTTATATGTAACAAGTCATTGGAAGAACAGACATAACCGACACCATGCAAGATTAATGCAGTTTAATTTCATGCTCTCTCTTTTGCTTATTTTTAGCAAAACATCTGTTGAATGGTCCACTGCTTTCCTAAGTAATGAGACTGTGATTTTCCTTTGATGCTGGTTTTGCTGTGTGGGGAGCTCCTGCATTAAGGTGCAGCTGGTTGGCACGCGTTGCCATCTGTTGATAGCTGAAACTGCAGAACCACAGGAGAGGTCATAGAAAGACAGAATCACAGAATAAGCTGAGTTGGAAGATCCCCATCCAGATAATTTAGTCCAACTCCTGGCCCTGCACAAGACATCCTAAGAATCATGCTGTGGGCCTGATAGCATTGCCCAAACACTCCTTGAACTCTGTCAGGTTTGGTGCTGTGACCACTTCCCTGGGGAGCCTGTTCCAGTGCTCAACAGCATTCTGGGGGAAAAATTTTTCCTGATATCCAACCTAAATGTCCCCTGACACAGCTTTGTGCTGTTTTCTTGAGTCCTCCCACTGGTCACAAGAGTGCAGAGATCAGTGCCTGCCTCTTCACTTCTTCTTGTGAGGCTGTTGCAGACCACTATGAGATCTCCCCTCATCCTCCTCTTCCCCAGACTGAAGAGACAAAGCACCTCAGCCACTCTTCATATAGCTTCCTCTCCTTCACCATCCTCCTTGCCCTCCTTTGGATGCTCTCTTATAGCTCAATGTCTGCTTTATACTGTAGCACCCAAAACTGCCCCCAGCACTGGAGGTGAGGCTGCCCCAGTGCAGAGCAGAGCAGAGCAGAGCATAGCAGAGCAGAGCAGAGCAGAACAGGACAATCCCCTCCCTTGCCTGGCTGGAGATGCAGTTCCTGATGCACCCCAGGACAGGCTTGGCCCTCCTGGCTGCCAGGGCACTGCCCTTGTTAAACTTCATGTGGTTGTTAACTGCTCAGCTCTCTTGTTTGTCAAGGTCTTTCTGCCCTTGAAGGAGTTGACAGTCCTTCCAATTAAGTATCATCTGCAAGTATTCCTTTGAGTTCCGCATCCAGGTTGTTAATGAAGACCTTGAAGGGAACAGGGCCGAGGATGGAGCCCTGCTGGTCCTCACTGGTGTCCTCACCAATATCTGGTGTTACCCTGCTGCTCCAGTGCCTGTCCACTGGAGTTTTTTGCCAGTAATTCAAATTTCTATCTGACTCTCTGTTGTATGCATGTCTGTATGTATGTGTGTATGGCCAAAAAGTGATGGAAATAATAAAATAATTTTTCCACTTCTGCATAAATGAGGAGCATCAAGTCAATTAATATAATTTGGCAGACATGAACATGTGTGTGTGTAAAATTGCAATTAATGAGTGAGTATTGCATCACATAATGAAGACAAGTGTGAGCTAACAGAATTGTAAAAATTTTTCCCAGAATTTGGCTGAGAGGCCAGGACCGTGCAACATGGCATGTTACCCACAGAAAATGGATACTGAAACCTCTGAGAAATTAAGAAACTTTAGGAAGAAAAGAAAGTTCTTTCCATGGCTCATACTCAGCTGTCTCACCTCCTCTTGGGGATAATTAGAAGGCTGAGCCAGGGCTTGGAGGACCAGGAACACCATAAATTTAAAATGTTGATTGAAGCCTTTTGTCACTATAGTGATGGAAATCTTTGTGCTCAGGAATATGAGGTGGCGTTTTTCCCAAGGATCTTGTGTTGCTAAATGATGATGCAATGGTGTTTTGTTAAGACAAGGAGACAAGGGTATTCTGAAAAAAGTCTTGCAAAGTTGCCTTTGTTTTCCAGTAAATTCCAAAGATTATGTGAAGAAACTCAGCAGCATGTCATAATGGTGTCATTTTCTGTAAGATTTTTAGCATATTAGCTGATGATCTGAATTTTGTCCAAATCATAGTAACTTTAAGACAGGTTTTAGTGTCTATTTCATTTAATGATGAGGGTTTTTTTCCTCAAAGGATCTTTTACATTACAAGTAATTCTTTCAAGAGTACTTAGCTTTATAGCTTTGGTTTTTAGGAGAATGTGATTTTATGGTTTTAAGCATGTATTTCAAGCCTCAGTATCCCTGTGGCAGTATTTTTCCAGTCATGGAAATAAATCTGGAGTTGCTCCACCAGGTGCAGCCAAAACTAAGTAGTACATGCAATTATTCGAGCAGTGTGCCAATTTGTCAGCACAGCAGGTGCTAGGACCAGTCACACAGGCAATCTCTGCTGCCATTGTGTACTGCTGGATATTAATAAAGAAAGGTCTATTAATGACCACTCATTCAACCATTAATTTTGGCTAGAAGAAAGACAAGAATATGATACTTAGTAGAATTATTTAATTCTAAGTAGTATTATCATTAGAGGAAATATATATATGCTTATCTTCACATGAAATTCCTGAACATTTCCAGCTAAAAAAATTTCAGAAGTGGTGCAAAGAACAGAATATATGGATCTGCAGAAACTCTTCTAAATATATCTAATTAAAAAAATAATTAGAGAATTTTAGTGAATATTTAGGATTTTAAAGTGGGTTTTAAAGGATTTTAAAGTGAGTTTTGAGGCGATAATAAGACATTCTAATTGCTAATAGAGCAGGATAGATTCATTGACCAAGACCAATTTGGATAAATTCCTCTAAATCATACCACCCAAATATATTTATTCACATAAATTGATTAGAATTTTTTTATGGCTTCTTCGTGAGGCTTTTGATGTTTTTTCTTTCAACCCAGTTCTTTTGTCTACCATGAGACTCTAATGAAGATTACATCCTGCTGTACTTTTGGTTTAAATTCCAGTTTTTTAGAAAAACTTGAAATATAATATTTCAGAAATGTCAGAGAAATTACTAGTGGCTTTAGAAACAGTAATTGTAAAAGTGTGTTGGCCTTCCCTGTAGTTTTTTGACTTGGTTGTTAGATTTCCTTTCCAAAGGGGCTCAGAGATCTCTATACAAATAAAGCCCTTTCTACAAGTAGATTTAAGCTGTAACTCCTTTCTCAGTCAATACCAGAGAGGCATCAGAGCAATGTTACTTGTGTTTCTGTTTATGACATTCCCTAGTCAATGTTCAGCAGCTGAACTCGTTGACTTGGGAATTAGTATTTGAAAAGAACGCAAGTCAGCTTTTGGAAGTTTCTGGCATGAAATGAATCAATCTGATTTGTCATGGTGGCTTTCACCCTTACCAGGGTCCCCTCAGTGCCAGTGTCACCTCCCTGCTCTGCTAGCACTGCTGCAGGCTGGTGCCCCTAGGGGAAATTTTGACCCCCATCCCACCTCAGCTGCTTCCTGCTGCAGTCTCCTGCTGCTCCCAGACTGATTGGCAAAATCGTCCACTCAGCTGTGAAAAGATGTGGGATAATGAGGGTAGTAGGCACAGACTTACCAGTTAATGCTGTTCAGACTCATCGGAGTCATTTGAATGTGGAGTCAGGGAAAGATTGACATTAAATAGGACATTAGGATGAAAAAGGTGTTTCTGCCAGCAAGGTGATAGTGCCATGCCTTCAGACTGTTTTTGTATCTACTTCCAGAACTGCCTGATTTTATCATGTCCTTGGACAAGCAGAATATACATTTTGCATGCCTCTAGACAAAATGGCATTATAAAATCCCATCCTGAAAAGAGTAACTTTTAGCAAGGTCTGACAGAAAAAAAATGATTGCCCTATGTTTTGCATTAAGTTTAGAAACAGAGGAAAACTTCACCTTGAAATATGTAAAAAACAACATTCAGTGCACTTCATGGTTGTAGAAAGGGTTTTCAGCTGCTCTATAGAAGTGTGAAGAGGGAAATTACAGAGGTTCTTTGTGCATAGGTTGTGGCATTGTAACTTAAAAGCTGTTTACAAGCAAAATTGATGCTTGCAGATTTACTGAGGCATTAATGTTTATACAAAACATGGTTAAGTCATCATTCTTTGGTGTCATTGCTCTTTTCCCTAGCTGGATGTATCTGTTTGGCAGATGGCTATCACTTCAGCAGTGTGCAGAAGGGTATGCAGACCAGTACTTTCCACTTCTTCTTCATTACGGGTCTTCAGCTGAGGTAGGGATAATTGTGTATTGCCATCCTCAGCTTTTGCCTACTATGCATGCTTCAGCATGCATACTATACATTCAGAATGTATAGTAACTGTTTTCTGACAAAGAGATGGACATTTGAACAAAGGGAATAAAATGTGACATGTTTGCCAACATGGACACTTTCACAGTGTTCAACAAATTCCACCAGGACTAAGACGAGTTCTCTAAACTTGTCTGCACCGAGACTATTTTAATATATTTTTATTTATCAATAGCATTCTGTATGTTCTGATTTCATTGCTATTGTATAGAGCTAAATTAAAGCTTGTATGGGTTTTTTGTTTGTTTGGGTTTTTTATTTGTTTGGGTTTTAGTTTGTCTATTTGGTTTGGTTTGGAGGTTTTTTTGAGTTTTGTGTTTTTTGTCTTTCAAGCCTTGTATGCTGTAAAGAGAACCCAGTATAAATGAAAACTGTTCTCAATCTCTGATTAGTATTTTAACCCCCAGGGTAAAGGGAAATCTAGCACATATCTCCTTGCTATGTTAGCTCCAGTGATGTCTCTCTTGAAATTTTTGCAGCCTCTTCCTGTCTCCTGTCTCTTGACCCTGGCTGCCCTTTCTTTCCCACATCATGTCAAAATTTGACTACTTCTTCTTGTGCTAATACAATTGTTTGTGGACTGTGCTGTGGATGGGATCACTGCACTAAGCTGACTTAAGAAACTGGCTATTTTCTTTGATTAGTGATCCAGTCTGCACCGCAGCCCCACAGTGACATACTGATGAGGGCAGCAAGAAGGAACTTAAAGAAACATTTAACTGTACAGATACAAATATGAACTACAAATGAGACTAGATACACTAACAAGCTATGCTGTGATAAAAGGATTTAATGAAATCTAGTTGCTAACTGAGTCAGGAGACCTTAAGAAACAAAACTAAATGTTCACAATTCATGTACATTATAGCAAATATTCACCCACAGACAACATCAGACTGCATATTTAACTCTTTTATTTATGTATCTTTTAAAATATTGCCTTTGCATCTCTGATTTTTGTGTTTTGCAGTTGTTTTGGGTAAGATTGATAAGTCAGCCTTCAATATTTTTCCCTTTCCTTTTCATATATCCAGTAAAATATTTTCCAATGTGGCTAATAGATGTAAGTGAATTTTCGTCTTTAAATTCTGAAGAAAATTTATAGGACCAGTGCTCTGGTCTCATTTTGACTGCAACTGCAAAATACCTTGTTAGAATTTTTTGACTGCTTCTTTTTGCAAGTACTTGCAAATCCATGCTCATCAGTCTTCCCAAGGTATTCCTCTTTCTGTTATTAAAGAAGTACAGAAGTCTACCAACTGAATTTTAAGAACATGATTATTACTTTCTGAATACTTGAAACATAGTAAAACTAGGGATATTCAGAGATTATTTTAATGTTTTCCTAAATTTCTTGGTTTTTATTAGAAGTCTTTCCCAAGTAAATAAAACCACAGGATCTAGGATATTATGAAATGACTAATATAAGAATGCAGCAAAAGGGAAAGATACTAGTTCAGAAAAAATGTTATATAAGATAGGGACTCTTACAACTGTGAAGGCAGGCTTAATCTCTTGGGGAATATTTCAAACATACAATGTTAATACTCTAAGAGAAATAGCAATATGTTTCAAAACAAAACAAAAAACCCATGCAGCTCCATGCTAAAAGAAAATGAAAAGGTAAGGTAGTCAGCCTCACTGGATTAATTTCCAGATAAACTTCCTTCAGACACCTGAATGACAGCTCCAAAGGAAAAAAATGGCTTTCACAGTCCTGTATGTAAGACGATCCAGACACCACTCAGGAGCATCTGAGAAGGTAGGCTGTTCTGCAGATGGTCACACTCTTTTTCAGCTGGGTCACACTGAAAGAATTTCAGTTAAAGAGTTATGATGGAATTATGTAGTTAATTACAAATACTTAATGCAAGAATTGTATTTAGTGTTGTTTTTATTTGTAACATATTCTTTCCGATTTTTATTTCCAAACCTGACTTGTCTTGTAAAGTACATTTTGGGTTTCTTCCACTGTTAATTTAGATCAAAGGCAAGTCTGCATAAAACTGGTAATCTCAGTGTGTAATATCTGGATATAAAGGCAGAAACAAGAGTCCTACAGAACTGCAAGGAGGTGCAAACGCAAACCAGCAGATAAGTCAGAATCTACCTCATTTTGCTAAGATTTTTTAAATCAGTGCCAGGGTATTCTATTAAAGCTATGCAATTTAAGCATGTCTTTGGTAAAATCTGAGTTTTGTGACAGAAGAATATTCTGTGTAATTTTCTCCATGTGCAGAACTGTAGATCTGAATACAGCATGAGAGCATACTCATGTGGACACTGTGCAACCTTAAGTAAGGCACTTAAGCACTTAAATCTATGTTTGTCATAGGTAAGTAGATTGCAGAAGAGCTTTTTCAGCAATAAGAATAGAAAATAAACAACTTCTTTGACTCTTTTAATCCTAGTATGCCAAACCTAAATAGTAAACTAAACACTCATGAAAGATTTATCACTTACGAAATTAGTATCTTCTTATATTTCAGTGAGTGAAACTTCACCAGCGCCACCCATTCAATGACAGGCAGGATGATATTGTGGGATGCTTCATCTTGAACCACCCAGCCTTCAGATGCTCTCCTGTATATCCAGCACCTGCAGCAGCCCTGTGAAACACCACAATGACTAAACAGGACAAGTCCACAGAGGGAAACGGTAATTGCAAATATTATTATGCAACTTAAGCACATATTCATTTTCTGCATGTAGCTCAATAGTGTGAAAACTCTGTTTTCTTCTACTTCTTTTTAATATAAAATCTTGTTAGTCACAATTCATTATCTTTTGTTCAGAAATGTGTTTTATTTGGAAGTTGACTAGTTGTAGCATGATAGTGTTTTTTTCCACTGATTAGTAAATCAAAAGATTGTGACTACAGCCCTGTTATTTGTCTTATACTTACATGTAGTTTGTAGGAAATACTAAGAAAACAGTGTTACTTTGTGGCTTCTGTAAGGCGCATAAAAATTGCCTCTTTTTCTTACCGCTTTCTATATCTAGTATGAAACATCAAACATTCTACAGAGTAAGATTAACAGTATTTCTATATTAATACTACACTATTCTGATCTAAGAAATGTTTTTTGTAGGATAATAATGCCTAATGGCTTGTTCTGGTGATGTGCAAGGCAAGTCTAATATGAGAAGTGTTCTCAGTTCTCATTAGCAGTGCTACTCTTCCTAAAGCAAGGATCTCTACTGTATGCATGATGTTTCTTGTCTTCAGCATGGGAGAAAATAAGGGACTTACTCTTTAGGTCTTGCTAAGTACCAGAGCTGTTATTACTTAACAGGGCTTCCTAGATTTTTAATCCATAACTGTAACACTCAATATTAATAAAATATATTCTGCTTCAATAGAAAAAATCATAAGGGACTGCTAAGCATTTTTACAGAATATAAAAAGCAGTTAATTTTAAAATTTCATCTTATTTGCTTTCCTTTTATTGTCTGAGATCCTCTTATTTTTCTCCACCTCATTTTTTTTTTTCTACAACACCCTTTATTGATCAATTTAATTTTCCAGCAGTATATGCTAATGGAACTCATTTTAATACAAGAGAATCACAGAATTTAATTCAGCATAGGCAAAATACTTAATGACTACAAAAGAATTTTTATCTCCATAAGAAACCTTATGAGCATGACCATAGAACATACACATTTTTATTATGAATTTATTATGAACAAATTTTATGACTAACAAGGTTCTAAGTTTGCCATTAACATCTGCATTTTACTTGAAAATACATGACTGAATTGACTTGTATTGATTCAGTGATTGTATTATTCATTTGAATTATAGAGGATATCATTCCCAAGGCAAGTCAATACTGTACACTTTTTATCTGGAGAAGTTGAAGTTTTTTATTGCTGAATCATGATCACTCCTTGACACTTCTTGTTTTTCCATGGAAATTTATCTTGTACATATAATTTACAGTAAAACCTAGCAATGACAGTTATGTGTGTCTTTGGAGATGAGAGCATGTGAGTCAACTTAGGACTGCATTATGATTTCAGAACATATGAAAAGCTGAACCTCCATTAAAAGTAACCATGAGACACTTCCAGAATGTAGTTCTCAATCCACTCCTAACTTAAAAAGTCCAGGGGCTGGAGCTATATAGCACAGAGTTCAGGAGCTAATCTAGTTGCAGTTTCTTTACAGGAGGTTTTATGTCATCACTGCTGATAGTCCCAAGGAATATTCTTGCAACAGTTTCAAATAATGCATTTTTTCTTTATGGTATCTTTATCTCTAGTGAAACCATTCTTGGTATGGTGATTCTCCATGTTTCACAGCATGTCTGCTGTAAAATCTAAGATAGTAGGATATGTATTATTATTATGATTGAACTCATGAACTCATATTCATGAACTCATTATGATGAGCTCATGAATGTGAATTCATTGTTTCTCACATCTCATACAGGAAAAGACAACCTAGGTCAAAAATCTTCATAGTGGATTTTCAAAAGGGAGCAGTTGGAAAGTGCCTATTACCCTCTAAATATAGTAAAAAGAATATGTGGTGAACTGGTCAGCTCTAGTTATCAACCTTAAAATACCTTTCTTCTCATGAATAATAAAAAATACGATTGACTTCATACCTACTAAGAACCATCCATTTTTAACTTGAATATAAACTCTTTTTTCCATATACATATGTGTTCTTCCCATTTTAACAGCATTGTAAGTGAATAACAATGAGCTAAATAAATCCCATTTCAGAACTGGAAAAGGCCAGATTGGTACAGTTTACTGCAGTCTCAGTCTTTTTTCCTCAGGGTGCACTGAACACTTAATATTCTGATCCTAATTCTTGCAGTAAAGCCTGGAATGAAAATGGAAAATTGCCCACCCACTGCCCCATTGTGTGATGAAGAACAAGTGCAAATGCTGTCTTGTTTTATTACAGTAACCAATGTGCCCTGCCAGCTGGTCAGCTGGTCAGCTTGCTAGCCTTGGATAAGGAGAAGCACCCCAAGGTTAGACCTTTGTAGGGTACAGATAGGAGAACACAGAGATGAAGTGAGTTACAGAGGCCTGGAAACTTTTGCACATATCCCTGAAGGGGGTGAAATACTGAGGGGCTTCTCATTGATCCGTCTTTATAACAATAAAATCAGATTTTAGAATCCTTGCACTGAAATAATGCAATAAACAACTTGTTTATTGCTGAGGGGAGGATTAGCCTAGAAGAAGTCCTGACCCTCAAACTGAGAGACAGCTATCAAACCTTGCCATGTGTAAGTGCAGCCCAGCAGGGACCTGGGAAGAAAGAGAGCGCAATCAGATGATGCATATTGTACTAGCTACAGTGTCAACATGACCTTTCAGTAGAAAATGAGTAATTTTTTCTTACAAATGGGGAAGAAATGAGCTATTTATGGATGTGAATTGAATGGATTTCATTTTCTCCCTCTGGTCTCCAGCTGTAGTTTTCAAATACTAATTTAAAACATTTCAAATATTTGGGCAAATTTTCTTTCCTGCAGCGGGAAAGCTCATTGCCCCAGAGGCAATTTCTGGAAATGATTCAGGTACACAGGCCTGCAGGGCACAACATTGTACATTAAGACCAGTAAGTCTTCCAAGACCCTGGTGTTCTTATGACATTGAAGCATATATATTCTACCTACCTTGGTATTTATGATATTGCCAATTTTGATGGAAAAAACAAGCAATATATTAGCCAGTTTGTGTGTAACTGAATAATGATTATTATTTTACTTTATAAATCCATAGGTATTGCTGGTCAGGATGCATTTTTTGAGTTGTGTTGTGTGATCGTTATGTTTGTTCATTGGAAGTAAAATTTGTGACACTTACTGGGAAAAAACAGAGGAATAATAAAGCATAGTCTGAAATACCGAGTGTTATGGTTGCTCTATAAATGTAATTTTTATTTGAGATTTCTGTGTTTCAAGCTCTCTTCTTTTGTGCCCAAGGTGAGTCAAGGTGTTCTTCCCAAAATCTGGAAAGACACTAAGAGGTTGAGGTCTCTAGTGTTAAAATCACAAATCTTACATGGTGAAGCCTTCACTAATTCACTTTTCCAACAGACTTTCTGTGATAGAGATATAGTATATCTGGTGTATTTCACAGGTGTTACTTCCAGTGATATTTATTGTTAATTCCAGTGATATTTATTGTGAGATACTCTCATATAAACATGATTAGAAAGAATAATATAGAAATATATGTAAATAGATAGAACTGAGTGTTACATAACACTACTCTTTTTTGACTAGTACTTGCCAGGCATTTATTGTCTAATACAATCTTGCATTTCTGACATTTCCTCTTATTGAATACTTAGTTTATTATCTACCTAGGCTGATGTCTTTCCAGCACTTACAGGACATGGTCCAGTTCAGAGACAAACGCAGTAGTTGCTTACAGGTCTCTGTTGGCAGATGATCCATTTCATTGTCTTGACACTTAATTAAGTAGAAATTTGTTTTCATAATATATACAAAAAAAGTCAGACAGCATTTTTGATATACATGTTACTTTGCATTCCACTGAATTTTTTGTAGCACCAAAATGCAGAATTGCTTAGCAGCAGTCAGCTTTACACAGTAGTAGTGGGATCACAGATATTACAAGAGTGTGGCCATGTTTTATGAGTTAGTTTCTAGAATTATTATCCCTCTCACAGTGAAAAGTCCATAAAACTATGTCAGTGTAGAATAAGTTTAAAAAAATTCAAAGCATGAAATCTGGGTAATAGCTTCTGATAGAAGGTATAAAAACAACTTGGGAAATCAAGGTAAGGGTAAAACTATTCTTATGATCTGCTAAACAGACACCTGATAGAACAAAAACTACAGTGTTATGCATTTTTTCCTGCCCTTAGTTTCCTCAGCAGCCAACATGTCAATGTTTAGAGCCCTCTCCCTGAGCTGTCTGATATTCTGCCTGTGTCTGTTACTTGCAGGTTGGTCTGAGTCCATATTCAGGACACCTTCTTTAAGTCTTGTAGTCTTACTTATGGCTATAGTCTAAATAAGACTTGGGGTAAAACGATAGCTTACTTAGATTACACTATCACTGCCCTTAATCTAGAAAGATGAGAAAGTTTCCCTTAAACTACTTGGAAAAAAAATAAAAATGTGATTGGATTTCCTGGACTAAAAGGAGTTATGGACTATATCTTCAAATATACTTAAAGATACATATGCAAGTATACAGTCATTAGGACAAGACGATGTATCCTGGAAGGTGTAGCAGTTGAGCTTTTGCTCTGAGTCAGACTAACTCAAGTTAGCTGAGTCAAAGGCTCCTATTAGCCCTATGAATATTAACACTGTGAAGATAAGGGGTTCTATCAACCCTTTTCTGGAAAAATTGGTAATTGTAGACAGTGCTTTTGTGACACTTGTTTTTACAGGAGGATTAACTGAACTTTTGATAAGTGGGATCACATGATCTGTTTAAAAATTCTCAAGGTTAGTTTACAAATTTCTCATATAGTGAGGATTTTTTTTCCTGCAACGAATAGTACAGTTTTACAAACCAAAGTATAAAAAAAATGCATTTTGGCTCCCCATAGGATGAAAATACAGTGCCTGAGGAATGAACTCTACTGTTTGTCTATGTTGTGGTTTACAGCAGAACATTTAAATTAAGTACTAAACTGCATTTAGATATAGTGTCATCAAAATCCTTATCTGTGTTTGAACATTGTAGAAATGCTTCTCTGGTAATTCATTGAAACAGGCTTTTACACAAGCACCAATTGTGTACAATTGCTGCATTGTGAGCTGCCTAGCCTGTTCCTTTCCTCTTTGAAAAGTATAATGGAGTTTATAACCTGAAATAGTATAGTAGTAGTAATAATAATAATAATAATAATAATAATAATAATAATAATAATAATAATAATAATAATAATAATAATAATAATAATAATTTTCATCTTATTACTCAAGTACCCAGCTAACTATCAACACTGGTCTTTCAATAATAAGTACAAAACAATCAGACACAAAAGTTATTAATGCAGCTTGTCTGAAGTACAAGTTGTCAGGGGTAGCTGCAATGTGGGAGCAGTGTGGGGTGGCTGTGACCCATGAACCCATACATATATGTGGTTCAGCACAGTTCTTCCATTCCTTCTCCTCGGTGATTTTTTTCTCTTCTAAACAGCACCAACTGCTATCAGTGCTGTCACAATAACTTTTAGTTCTACCTTGAGCTTCAGCAAAATGTTCTCTGCATGTACCTCTGACCTGGAAGAAATGTCTTTTTTTATAGACATACCAGAATGAGAAGGGAACACGTCGAACAGTCTTCATGTTAACACACTTTTTCTCCATATGAAGTTCAGTTTGGAGATACAATTTTAAATCTTTGCAGACATAAATTTTGAAGGTGCACTAGTGCTTGCTGGACATGTCTATAATACCCATTTCTAGCTGATAGCCCCATGTAATCACTGGTCTTGAGTTCTAGGTTTGTTTTATGGTAATATTTATTTCTGTTTGATTTTTGGCTTTTTCCTTATTTTTTAAAAATTATTCTTTATTACTCAGGTGCCTGCTAATTCAGATAAAAAACCTATTAACATACAGAACTTAATATTCAGATACACTCACCCACAGCAGTGTTTTCAATACTTTTTCCAAGCAGTCTGAAATCTGTAAATTACCTCAGAATTTTATCTCAAATTTTCAGTGTAGTGAATTTGCTATCCTTATCCTACTAGAATTAAACAGATTCCAGCAGATATCTTCTACCTTGTTTAAGTCTCTGTGTCTCACAATCCCTTGTCACTGTCATTGTTATGTCAATATGACATCTACTCAAGCTTGGTAGACTTCACTGCTGATGCACGTTTCAGTATATATGATAAACTTCCATTTGTTTGCTTGTTGTACGGCTCATCAGGGTGCACTGAGGCCAATATCTAACCAACAAATTGCTTTCCTGGGAATTTCTGTTCGGCCATCGGAGATCAGCCACAACATTTGTTTTGATAATAGGCAGTGCCCTCCCGTTGCATGCAAAGTATCTCTTTAGAGGTGTTTGTCTTCATCTTTGCAAGCTTTCAATAGCAGCACAATGGTCTTTATCAACAGAGATCCTGTTACTGTCAGCAGCAGAAGGCATGTGTCCAGGCAGGACAAAGGAGCACTTACTGTCACATTCCAATGATGATATTGAATGACAATATTTTTGCATAATCTTAAAAATTATGGTGCAGATGCTGTCAGACTGGTAGAAAGTGGTAATTACAATTAGATGTTTTGTGTAGGGAAGTTAGACTCAATTTTAATATGCCAGTTAAAATCTGGTTCATAAAATTTTGCCTGTTACTGCACATAGTGAAAGAAGACCCTGGACTCCTTCTTGTTTGCAGCCTGACATACTCTTCATTTTACTCCTTTTCTTTGATACTAGGCAAAGTCAAGAAGTTAGCCACAGCAGTGCCTAAATAAATCAATTTGTGTATAAATTTTCAATTAATTGTTAGTGGTTTAGTAAAATTTATAAGAGAAACTGGGCAACCAGGGAATGTGTGAAGAAAGGATATAAAGAAAAATTCAAAAATGTTAGAGATTATTGAAAAAGGAAGATACTGCAGTTTCTTACCTAAAAAATGCTACTATAAGGATCAGCACCTATCACCTGTCCAGAGGGGAAACTGGACAATACATACATGGAACATACAGATTATATAGGAGTGGAACAACTACTGGCTACTTCTACTGTTTCACGGTAATCTCTGTTAGTCTTCTCATTAATTTCCTACTACCACCTATTTCTATAAATATCACCAAAGTGTCTAAAGTGTTTAGCCACACATACAAGCTCAAAAATACCTCAGAAGGGCTCATTAGAACTTGGCTTCTCAGATATTTCTTCTGAAGAATCTTTCCTAGGGAATATCAGGAGTAGTTTCAGAAGCAGTTTCAGATTACTTAGAAGTTAAGTGATATATTCATACCAATGTAAAGGATACTTTGGTATGAAAATTATTATTTGTAATAATATGTATGAATACATATTATTTAGATATTAATTAGATATTATGATGGATATAATAAATATGAAAGTATTTTTATTATTTACTTTATTCTCTATAAATCCATGATCACAGTTTCAAAGTGTACCAGGCAAATGAAGTGGATAATTTGCTGCTTATTGATAGGTAGCACAGACATTGTCCCTCATTGAGCTTATTGAGAATAATTGAGAATGAAAAATTAAGCAAGATGTTTCTAAGGAGAAACACTATAATTTTCTAAAAATAGACTATCCCTCTAAAGCCTTCAATGTTAAAAACCTCTTGTGTGGTAGAGTGGTAGAATAGAACTTGTATGTGGTAGAACGTAGAAGTGAGCTGAACAAGTTTTCTCCCTGTGCTTAGAGAGTTGATTGCTGGAACTTCCTCTTTCTTCAGGAATGGCGTTCTTCAGCTATGCTGCAAGTCTGGAGCTTCATGCCCTCCAGTCAAATCAGAAAATGATTCTTTTAGTATTTTTTTAATTTCAGCAAGTTATTTATCTCTCATATTTAAGAAAATCTCAGAGAATTGTCTGAGAAGCATTTTCATCCTTGTTCTCCAAATTTTAGGGGTTTTTTTAGCATCCTCTTTACCTATAAATTGCTTCCATAAAAAGAGTTCTTCCCAGTGTCCCTTTGAGGTGTATTTATTTGAGTGCTGAAGGAAAGTGTAACTGGTTTTTCTGTCTTCATCTTACCTCTTGAAAACTGTTTGCCATATTTCTGAAAGGCTGGGTTCATAAAATATTGTAAAGAAGTACAAAGCAGTGGTTGCCAAGAATTTCTTGAAACCCCTGAATTTCTAATTGTTGATTTACCCTTCATATCCACTGGCCTTTTTTTTTCACTTGACAGATGGCAGTGATGACATTGAAGGGGGCAGTGCAGTTGAGAATGAAGAAAATACCAAAGAAACAGGTCAGTGACCTGGATTACTTTGAGGCTGGACACAGATGTTTTCTGATTATTACTAAGAATGAAGGAGGAGGAAAGGTCTCCTTCTAACATACACTCTCCTCTCATGTGTTTTTATGTTTTTTAATCAATCACAGATAAAGGGAAGAAGAGAGCAACACCAAGAACCAGAAGAGGACATGCCAGAGGGAGAGACAGGCATGGTGATGAAGATGATGAGGATGATGAAGGTGGGATGAGGAGAGCTGGGCCTCGCAGGCACAGAAGCCGTAGACGAGGACGAGCAGCTGGAAATGAGGCCAGTGATTCTGATATGGAACCTGCAAAAGCCAGGAAGAATCAAGCAAATCAGAAATCCAAGGAAGATGATGAAGAAGATGAAGATGAAAAAGGGGGTAAAAGTGGGAAAGGTAAAAATGAGAAGAAAGGGGACAAAAAGTCTGATAAAAAAGGGAAAAAAGAGAAGGCCAACAAGAAGAAAAAAGACAAAAAGAAATCAGGATCAGGGTAATTAAGTTTTTTTCCCTTATAATAAAACTATAGTCGTCCCACATAAAACCTATTTTCTCTTATAGCTGAGAAATACCAAGAGTCAATATGACTCCCTTACTTGTGACAGTCAAATTGGAGCTGGACAGATATTCTTTGTCCTGCAATGAAGAAATGACAGCTGAGTGAAATGGAAACTTTCTGGAAAGTCATATCTAGTTATATTCCAAGTATGTGAGCTGCTTTCTAGAGAAAGGGAGTGAAAATGACAGAGGAGAAGATAAAGTGGTAGAGGTGGTAGAAAGTGGTGAGATCTGCCCCACTTTTTTCTTTTTGCGAAACTAAAATGCCACAAACTCCAAGCTGATTACCTTCCAAGAAAGCCAAGTTTTATTTCCAGTATAGAACTAAAATCTTGATGCTTCTCAGAAGATCACATTCTTGTTTCCCAGCCAGTTTTGAGCCAGCTATTTAAGATCAGTGTCCAAATTTCAAGAACCTGGAACCAAAAACTAAAATGGGATTTTCCAATCTGTCTCCCACTCACTTCCTCTGAAATATCACTTTTCAATTTTCCAAAGTATCTAATGCAACCTGGGGTCTTTATAAGACTCCAGTGACAGGGAGCCCTTCAGAAAAATATTTCTATTTCTCTGCCATCCTAGCATTCCCTTCCTCCTTGTCCCTTGTCTTGTGCTTTTGAAAGGAAGCAGCCCTGGGAGCCATTTATAAGGGAGCAAATGGAGCTATCTCAATGGAGAGGGAGAGAAACTCCCATTCCTCAGTCATCACTTGTTACAGCTGTTTCTGTTCCCAGAGGCATCACTGGAGAGCACAGCAGGACTAAAAGGAAAATATACAGTAAGATATGCTGTTGTATTAATTTGTCTGTGATCCCATTTCCATACCTTTCTACTTAATTTCCCTTCCCAATGAGAATGAGAAACCCTAAAATTTTTCTTTCTGCTGGCTCTTCACTGTGATGGCAATTATACTCCTGTGCGCAGTTTTCTGTACTAACAGAGCAACAGCTCTGACTGTGTGAACCTATGTTCCTTTGCTTATTTTTGTCTTCATTGCAAACATTTACTCAGTGTTAATTAAAAAAGGCCACTGAAAATAGAAAACTGAACAAGGGCACAATGTTTTTCATTGTCTTCCAAAGTTTTTAATATTAAAATACATAAATAATTTTTGGGCTAAATAACTTGAAATTGCTGCCTGAACAAAACATTGATCTTAAAGTATTAAGCCTAACAACATTTGAGGAAAAACTGAGGACACTCTCAAAGATAACTCAAGAGTATTATATTTTTAGACCTACGGGAGCTTCTGAAAAGATTGAAGAATAATATTTTAAAATATTATCAAAAGAAAAGATAAAATAATGTAAGAATGAAGGATAGCAGCCTGGTGATCAGTTTGGCTGTGATTGAGATAAAGGGTTTGTAAGACTTCAGAATGGAAAGTAAGGTTGGCAGTACAGAAATACAGCCACTCTAGCAGATCCAGGAGGACCTATCACAACAAATTTTCTATACTGCTTAAGCATAGACCTTGCTGATGCAGTTTTTTAACTGCCAAAGTGTTTCAGCATGAAATAGCAGGAAAACCCTGAAATCAGAAGTTGAGAAAGAAAATACAAGAAAAATTTCCCCAAATGAAAAGTGGAACTATTTGGCAGAGAGATAATATTGTATTTACCACTGTCATGGTGGTTTTTGCTAAACTCTAGCAACATGCCCCATTTTCATGAGATCACAGGAATCTGAATCTGCTGTAGTTGCCCTTTTCCCCCTCTGTACTTTTCATTTAAATCAGGAAAACCTCTTCATGCACTGCTTAGTCTACATAAAGGACATAAGGGAATGCTAGAAGAACTCTGCATTGATTTTCTGGTTTAGTTGTTTTGTTTTTTCAAAACTTAAATATTCAACTCTTGGTTAATTTGTGGTAGTGAGTTTCCCAGGGTAATGCCATGATCAAAGGAGTTCTTTCTTGGTGAGTTTTAAATCTTCTGTTCTTAGATGTTAATGATTGTTGATGAGGCTCATTGTTGCCTGTTATTGAGGGTGTGAGGAGAGCCTGCTTTACCCTGTTCATAATCATCAACGCCAAAATATCAATGATAACTTGCTCTTTTAATCTCACTGTGAGGGTTGGAGATGTTCATGGGTTAAAAAATGGTTTAGTTCTTTACTGCTTTGTTTCATTTTGTCTGATTGATTTTAGAAACTCTGTGCTGTCACATAAAAAAAAAAAGAATGGCATCATATTCTTCCTACTGCATAGCTCTATCTGTGAGTAAATTGACTTTTATTAAGTTCACTTGAGAGTATAAAACTTCTGCAAAAGCTTGGAGGTACATGGAAGATTAAGACACTACTTCTTTTTGTAACTGAATAGTATTAACTGACAGGCAATGCTATAGGGATTATCTGTATAAATAGAATTTACACAAAAAAACTAGAAAGAAAGATTTCAAATTTAGTAAAATTTATTAAATTGTCATGCTATACTCTCAAAGTCTTACCAGTCTTATCATGTAATATCCTTGCTCAAAGAAAACATTTTCATCCTGATTTTTAATGCTATACACAGAAATAATGAGAAAAGTAGATTACATCCATAAAGAGGAGATGAAACTAAAACCAAAATAGAGATGTATAATAAGGCTGTAAAACCAAACTAGAATGAAGAAATTTGTTATGTGTTCAACTTGGAAGAATCACTTGATGGAGTTCAAGAACTCCATTGACTTAGATGTGTATTGAATTGGAGCCAAGGAGGATGGGGTCTTTATGTCAAGATATTTATTGACACTTGGTGCTTTATGTTTGCCTGTGGGTCGCAATGAACCCTTCTGACTTTCAAATGTGTGAATAAAAACCTTTCATGAAAGGCTAAGACTTTTTAATGCAGAAGACAGAATTCTGGTTTCCTGACTTGAATAACATGGTGTTCCACCACTTGAGCTGAAGGAAAAGTATGCTGCTACTCCACCAAGTTTGGCTGCATAATGTAAACACACTAGAAAATTCTGATTTCTTAAAGAAACTCTGGAATTTGGATTTTTTATTATTTTTCTGGTTCCAAAGGAAGGTGAAGAATGTAAGATGAGACATGTTTGTAAAGACAAACAAAGCAGTAGCTGGCAAAGGGCACAAAGCCTATATTATCCTGAGTTGACCTCTTGTGTTCTGTTAAGCTTCCTTTTCTCAGTAAGCTCACTACACTAGCACAAAGCCTTCATGTTTCCCACTCTCTCACTGCAGCATTGCAAACCAGCAAATTCCAGCTTTGCATAACCCAGCAATCTTCCATCAAAGGACATGTTTAATTTCAGGCACATCACTCCTCTTAGTAAAATGGAGAACAGCTGATTGCGACAATGGATTCTGAGCTCTCTCAAATCAGACTTTTAATCCTTCTGTTCATCATGAAGACATGACTCTCTTTGCATTTTCTCTCAAAATTTTATGCACAAATCACTTTGTTATCCTTTATCCATTTGACTTTAGTTTTCATGCCATTCTTAACTTGCTCTTCACAATTCTGGTGTGCCAACAAATAGATGTGGTTCTCAGTAGCAGTTTTTGTTCATGTAGCTTCAAGCTTTCTGTGATACTGTTTTTTGCCATGTAAAGCCCAACACAGTAAGACTGATGGGTACAACTTTCTAAGGTGACAGTCTATTCACTATGGGCCACAATGATGCTCAGAGGGTTGGAGTACCTCTCCTACAGGACAGGCTGAGAGAATTGCAATTGTTCATCCTAGAGAAGAGAAGGTTCTGGGGAGATCTGCTTTAGGGGAGCTTATGAAAAGGAGAAAGAAATTTAATATGGCCAGACAGTGACAGACCAGGGGACAAAGGTTTTAAACTGAAAGGGAACACATTTATATTAGATGTTAGGAAGAAATTCTTTACTCCAAGTGTGGTGTAACACTGGATCAAGTTGCTCAGAGAAGCTGTGGGTGCTCCACAGCTGGGGAGTGTTAGAGTCCAGACTGGATGGGGTCCTGGGCAATCTGATCTAGTGGATGGCATGCTTGCATATGGCAGAGAGGGTTAGAGAGAGATGATTTTTGAGATTCCTTCCAACCTGGACCATTCTGTGATTCTATGGCTCTATGATAATAAATAGGATTTTAACCTTTAAGAGCAAGGTAACCCTTAGCTATGGAAGCTTCTTTCTTTCCTTTGCTAACTTCTGTGCTAACTTCTGTCTGAAAGTTTTCAGCTTATCCCCTAATCTTTCCCTATAATTAAGTAAAATTAATGAGGACTATAGGCAGATGACCAATAACAAACTTGTATTTTTCTGTGTTTCAAAAATTATTTTGCTTCTATTTTATGTCTTTATTTTGAATCCTTTAAGTATTCTTGCTGGTAAACTCTTGTGTCATTTATGCCATTTAGATCTCTAGAAAGACCTGTGTTACCTGTTTTGGTCGAGGAAAAGTTTTATAATTTCTAAATTTTTCAGGAGATAGAACCTATACATTAGGTAATGAATAATTCAGCTCTCACATCAGATCTTGGATATCAAATTCTCAGAAAGGTGAAGTATGAGCTAAAGAGCCTGAAAACTACTGGCTTGATAAAGTCAGAATTAATTTTTCTCCAATCAAGCCAAAAAAAATTAAAAAACCCCAAACAAATCTTCAGTACAGTTTCAAACATTCATAAGACAAATAAACAGGCAAGCAAATCAACAAGGGAAGCTAAAGAAAGCACAACAAGAACAGACAGAAATGCATCAAAGTGTTATCATCAAGAGATCACTTAGTGGTAGTTGTCACTGTCAGCTTTTTAGGACAGAAAGTCAGTCTATTGATTTCCTTTTTATAATTTTTCTGTTCACTTGCATAAAAAGAAGAAACACTTGTTGCCAATGAATAGCTACATGCTATTATATGAGATGCAACATTGCGCAAAAGAAAAGGTTATCTATGCAGAATTTAGAAATGTGAATATTGTTTTAATCAGCAATTCTTTGCAAAGATACAACAAACTGATAAATGGATAATGAGTTCAGATCACAGACACAACATACCTGGAGATGCCATTACAATTGCACCTCCTTTCCTTGAATGCTTGCTGAAATGTGGCTTTGAATTTTTTCCCATCTATGAAATATTATTGCCTTGGTAAGTGTATGGGCTGTCATTTGTCTCTCTACTGTGACATACAGAGGTGAAGGAGTTTGCTTTTATGGCTGTAGTTAGAGCATCCTCTTGACCATAGTGAGTTTGGGTGGGACTCTAAGAAGGATAATTACAGCTGCAGAAACAATAAGTGACTGTCAGATTTTACCTCAAGAGTGCTGCTCACTGTCCCCCAGCTCTGCATTTTGTATGCAGGCTTTGCCTTTCATACTAAAACTAATAACAAGTCTAAAGGAAGGGTGTCCTCCCTTCTGTGCAAGTGTGAAGGCATTAATATAGCCTCAAATTTAACAGAAATTAACACGAAGTATGTTTTTCTGTGGAAACATCTGTCCTATCTGAGGTTTGGTGATGTTTTTTGTTCCTGCTTTTGTTTGAAGCTCTGATTCTGAATCTGAAGAGGAGCCAATTACAGAGGAGGAATTGGCCAAGCTGAAAGAAGAGGTAGAAGAAAAAAAGAAACTTATTGCCACGCTACGAAACAAGCCATGGAAGATGAAAAAGAAGTTGTCTGTCTTGAAGTATGGTTTGATTTCCATAATGAATGTCTGTTGTCTTGTTCTGCACTGTTTTTCTGAATTTTCACTTTAGTTCTGTACCTACTCACAAAATTAACTTCAGACCACATCTAATCTCTTTTCCCTAGGAGGTATGCTCACCGAAAGTGGAGGTAAAGGGTGCTGCAGATCACTGCTTTCTTGTCCCAGTAGAACTGAAATCAAATATGGAAAGCTAAGCTTTTTGTTTTCAGAATTTCCATTACAACCCAGCGCAAATCTTTTCCTTTTCTTCAGTTAGGTTGATATTGATGAATTCTTCCATTGGTGAGATTAATAGCTCATTAATATCTCTCAGAAAAACTATGAAACTGCAGGACTACCTCAAGATTGCTAAAGAGAAAGGAGAGGATTTTTATCCCTAATCTGACTTTAAAGAAAGGAAAAAAATTAGCCTATGGAAAAGCAAACTCTTTGGAAGCAGAACTTGTACTTTCATGTATTTTTATTTATGCCACATAGAAAACTGCATTTTGCCCTAGCATACCTATCGCTATATTTACTTGGAAGGCAATAATGAAGTATTTCTTTACATTTAAATTTCCACCAAGCACAGGAACTGAGTAAATGGAGAGAATTTTATTCTTTTCACAAAACTGCTATGCTCCCCTGTTTTTGATAACTAATTTGCTGCAGCAATACCAAGACACCAACAAAACATATCTAGCAGAGAAAGGATGGTCTATCCTGCAGAGAGTTTTTAATATGAAGAGAAATCACAGATGTGAAATATGGTGTGGAAAGTCTATAGATTTATACTTTTAGAAGGTAAGGTAATTTTGGAAAGGGTAAACTTACAAAGAGGTAGTGAAAAGAATCAAACTAGGTAAAAGGAAACAGTATCTGGGAGATGTAGAGTAGAATTGTGAAGGTCAGACAATTTTCACAAAATATAAATAAGCAGATTAGGTTTTGGATAGTCTACAGCTGAAGGATCCCCATGTACATAAACTTAACATTTGTTTATAGTCTTCCTATGGAGAAAGCTTCCATTTTTACAGCCATTCTTCTATCCCATAATTCATAGCAATTCCAAGGAAACTTCATGACTTGGTATGTCCCTTAGACTATTTTCCATTATTGCTTTTCTATGTGGGCAGTGATGATGCTGCAACATGTAGCTCAAGGATGATCAAGAGACACTTCTGGGCCTTGGGATATCTGGCAAAGAAAGCTGGCACAGAAGTAATTTTTTCCTCTATACTTCTGGTTGTGAGCACTGATATTGGAGGAAACACTCTATTAATACAATAATTCACAGAAAAATCCTCTTAGAACCTCTGCTAAGGCTCTTGGAGGATGGGGAGGTGATTTGAGACAATAAACATTTCTTCACCAGGGAAGGAACTGCCTGAACAAACCAGCAAACCTTCCGTGATGAAGTTACTACATCAGTGGGCAAAGAAAAGGCTGTGGATGTCATTCAGCTGGACTTCTGTAAGGTCTTTGACAGAGTACCCCACAAAATCCTTCTCCTCAAATTTTAAAGATATGGATTAAATGTGTTGACTGTAAGGTTTCTAAGAAATTGTCTGAATTTGTCTGACCAGCTCTCTAGGTCACACCTAGGGAGTTGGTGGTCAATGTCTGCTTGGACAGCCCTTTGGGGGACTTGGGTGTGCTGGTGGATGGAAAGTCAAAGGAAAGCCTACAACGTGGGTTTGCAGCCCAGCAAACCAAACCCAAAGCAGCGTGGCCAAAAGGATGAGGGAAGGGATTCTGCTCCTCTAAACCACTCTAATGAGACCCCACCTGGAATGTGGGGTCCTCAGTACAGGAAAGGCATGAACTTGCTTGAACGGGTCCAGAGGAGGGCCACAGAAGTAGTCAGGAGACTGGAACAGCTTTCCTATGGACACAGGCTATGAGAGTTGGGTTGTTCGCCCTGGAGAAGAGAAGGCCCTGGAGACACCTTATAGCAGCCTTTCCATACTTAAAGGGGGTTTTTAAGAAAGATGGGAACAGATTTTTATAAGAAGATGTAGTAATTAGACAAGAAGTAATAAAACCTTAAAGAAAAATGGTAATAAAAACTTAGAGAATTTAATTTCAGACTATATGTAAGGAAGATATTCTCTATAGTGAGGGTGGAGGGACACTGGATGAAGCTGCCCAGAGAAGCTGTGGATGCCCCATTCGGGAAATGTCCAAGGACAAGCTGGATGGAGCTCTGCTCAACCTGGCCTAGTAAGAGGTGTTCTGCTCATGGCAGAGGGTCTGGAAATACCTGATCTATAAGATTCCTTACAGCCTAAACCATTTAATTATTTTCTGATCCCAGGATATACATGCCAAAATACAGTTATAGAGCGTATTTTCTAGACCCCCTGCTTTTGTAATTGTTTATTTGGAGCCTAAGTTCAACTGAGTTGCAAGACAAGATCTGGAGTTTTTATGCTACTTGAAGTAAAATTTTTATCTTATAAATGGGCACTCTATTGTGATTACAGTTACAATAGTATCAGCATATTTTAAGGTATCTATGTTCTGTATTTTAGCAAGTAATTTAAGATTCATAACAGAATCATTAGTCTAACAGATTGGCATTATTGGCATTGTTCTTGTATGTAAGAAAAATGGACACATGCTGGCTGTAAGTGCCTTAAACTTTTAAACCAATTATGTGACTTTTGAATAACCTTGTCTTAGCATTTCTGGCTCTTGAAACTCTTATTGAAACATTGTAAGTAGTAAGTATTTCCTCCTGTCATCTGCTTCTTTCTCTGTGAAGGATTTAGAATATTGTGTGATTTGTGGTGAAAAAACCAAACTATCTCCTTACAGGTAGAAGAGCAAATTGCCCTGTTTCTGGAAGTCTTCCAGCTTTCACAATTGAGAGATGCTTCATTGGAGGTTTCTTCTCACCCTTATGATAAATGTTATGTAATTATATAAGCCAACCCCCACTTCCATGTTTGTTCTGTATTAGCATCTTTATTTCCAAAAGTGGAAGAAAAGTGCTATCCAGTAATACTCCTATACATGACAAAACAAGACCAAAAAATACTTTTTTATATTATTTTGAATGGTTAACATTAACATCAGTTGGGACTTCTAATTTTAAATATTGTTTTTTTAAAAGAAGTGTTGTCAAAACAAACAATTTTGGGAGAAAGATTTAATTTCCAATGAAATTTGTGGTTATAAGAGAGCAAGGCATTTTTTACAATTAAAAATGTTGTTTAAGCATTTTCGAAGGAAAAAATTTTCATGGCTTAAACTGTATATGGTGGGAAAGATGATTTATGCTTAACTCTAGTGATTACTTTGGAAAATGTTAAATATTTTGCTTCATTCTTTGGAAAAATGCATGAATGAACAATCATTTTAGAGCACAGATGTAGAACTAGTTACTCTGCAGAGGATGCCTTCTGTTAAAAAATGGCTGAGCGCTCATTGCAGAAGTGGCATTCTTAATAGAACTACATTGGTGATTTAGATCAACTCTAACTTCTAATTTACATCCCTGTGTCTAAAAAGATGCATTTCAAACAGCCCATGATTATTCTCTGAAGAACCGTGACTTGATACTGCTCTGATACAGTGTCCCTCTGCAGTTTCAAGTTGAGCTGTATTGATACTGTCAGACTCTAAGCTCACCTTGAGACATGGTGGTCAGATCTTCACATGTCTGGAGATGTGAAAAAAGAGAGGAAGAAGACATGGAGATGAGTGAAAAGATGTTACAACAGCATCCCCACCCTCCTGGGCCCTAAGCAATAGACTTGTGGGCTGGGGACACGCTGGTCTGTGCTGCTGAGTATAGAGTGTGCCTAGAGTCCAGACTTTTTGTCATTTCTAAGACAAATATTCACCTTCAGAAGAGTTTTCTTGTTCTAGTAATTTTCCTTCTACTGGTTTACATGGTTTGTGAGTATTGTTGCTCTACCTTTTCTATGGGAGAACTTGTGACATTTCTTCTTGACACTGCCTACTCAGGTCAGCACAAAGTTACCTGAAGAACCACCAGGTGAAAATGATCATTAATTATTACTTGAGAGACTGAAATTTAGAGGGGAATAAACTGATTGATTGACTGATTGACAGAGACCCTTGGGAGTCAGTCCTGAAGGGCAAAGAAGTCCAGGAAGGATGAATATGCTTTAAAAAGGAAAATGTTAAATATTCAGGAACAGGCTGTCCCCATAGGCAGGAAGGGAAAAGGCCAGGCCATTAGGGAAAAGGCCAGGCTGGTTAATATTAGGCCTGATCTCAGGACAAAAAGAGAATCTATTTTTTCTGGAAGGAGGGACAGATAACTTGGGAGGTCTACCAGGATGCCACAAGTTCATGTAGGGAGAACAGCCAAAGCCTTACTAGAACATGATTGGCCTCTATTTTTAAAGACAATAAAATTTTTCTATAAAGACTTTTGAAGTAATTGGAAGGTAAAAGAGTGTCTCCATTGCTTGTTGAATGTGAAGGGTAGTGTACTGACAGGGAGTGAGAAAAAGGCAGGGTACTTAATGCCTTCTTTGTCTCAATCATCAGTATCAAAACCAGTTTTCCTTATGATAGCCAGCTCCTTGAGCAGGAAGTTGGTGATGGGGAAATGAGTGACACTGCCACAATCCAGGAGGAGATGGTTAGTGTCCTGCTATGCCAATTAGATGTGCACAAGTCTACGTGTTCTGGTGGGATCCACCCCACAGGAATAAGAGAAGTGGTGACAGAACCAAAACACATTCAATCACCTACCAGCAGTCCTGGTTAACTGGAGAAGTTTGAGCTGACTAACACTCAACATGTAACACTCGTCTACAAGGACGTCAGAAGGATGATCTGGGGAATTACAGGCCTGTCAGCCTGACCTCAGTTCCTGGCAATTTATGGAAAACATTATCCTGAGTGCTGTTATGCAGGACAATCAGGAGATCAAGCCCAGATGACATGGACTGATGAAAAGGCAGGTTGTGGTTGGCCAAACTGATCACTTTCTATGACAAAGTGACCTGCTTAGTATAAGAAGGGAAGTCTGTGGATGTCATCTATCTAGACTTCAATAAAGCATTTGATAAAGTCTCCCGAAGCATCCTTCCAGAAAAATGGGCTTGGATGGGTGCACTAGGGTAAAAACTAGCTGCTTTTCTGGGCCCTGAGAGTGGTGGTGAGTGGAGCTAAACCCAACTGATGGCCAGTCACTAGTGGTGCTCCCCACAGCTGTGTTTTGGGGTCACTATTGTCTAACATTTTTATTGATGATCTGGTCATGGGAATTGACTGTACCCTCATTGAATTTGCAGATGATATTGAGTTGGGTGGGGGTGCTGGTCTGCTTGAGGGCAGGAAGGCTCTGCAGAGAGACAGGTTCAATCAGGGGGCTGAGGACAACTGCAGGAGGTTCAACAAGGCCAAGTGCTGTGTCTTGCACCGGGGTTGCAGCAGGCCCTGTGCAGTGCTACAATCTTGGGGTGAGGTGGCTTGAGAGCTGATCTTTGGAAAGGAACTTGGGGGATGCTGTTTGAACATGAGCCAGCAGTGTGCCCGGTGGCCAAGAAGGCCAGTGGCACCCTGGCCTGTGTCTAGAACAGCGTGGCCGGCAGGACAAGGGCAGGGATCGAGCCCCGGGACCGGGCACTGAGGAGGCCTCACCTCAAGTCTGTGCTCAGTTCTGGGCCCCTCACTTTAAAAGGGACACTGAGGGGCTGGAGCCTGTCCAGTGAAGGGCAACAAGGCTCCTGAAAGGGCTGGAGAACATCTCTCATGAGGGACAGCTGAGGGAGTTGGGGTTGTTTAGTCTCAAGAAGAGGAGGCTCAGGGGGGCCCTCATTGCTTTTTGCAGCTCCCTGTAAGAGGCTGAGGTGAGTCAGGGCCTAAATCTGCTACAGTGCCTGCAGTGAGAGGACAAGAGGGAATGGCCTCAGGCTGAGACAAGGGAGAGTCAGATTAGATACTAGAAAAAGCTTTTTTGCTGCTGGGGTGGTCATGCTTTGGAATAGGATGCACCAAGGAGGTGGTGGAATCACCATCCCTGGAGATTTTCAAGAGACATCTGGATCTGGTGTTTGGTGATGTGGTTTAGTGGTTTTGGGGTTACAGTGGTAGTGCTGGGTGGATGGATGCACATAAGGTCCCTTAAAGGGCTCTCCCGACCTTGACCATTCTATGATTCTGTGATTTTTTGATTAGAAGAAGGCACTGAAAAAAACCCCAAACAAACTAATGGGCCAGAGCTCCAACTGTTGCAAGCTGGAAAATCTTCAGGGAAATCTATCACAGTTTCAGTCTGGATTTTGGAAACCACATGCTTGTTTGTACATTTTTCTGATGGAGTTTTGCACCAATATGAAGAAAAGGGAAGAGTTTAAATACTGTGCTTGCCTCTGGTATACTCATCTCACTTCTCTTATTAGTGCTCATGGTGCTTTAGATAGACAAAATTCTGTGCTACAAAAGCACAAATTCCATTAGTAACTGAACAGTTTGTATCCAACAGCAATGCTTATTATGGTAACATATAATTAGAGAACTGAGTGCATGAACCCAGAGATGTGCCAACTTGTTCTTTAAAGTTACACCACAAGACAGTTAGTACACTATCAAAACAAGTGAAATAACAAGTTACATAAAAAAAGATAGTAAAACATCAAGTTTAGGCTTTTTGAAGGGCTTCCAATTAAACACATGTCATAAGGAAAGATGGGAGAACTATTTTTTTTCTCCTAGAAAAATCAGTGCAGTGCAGAATCTATTCTTCGCTTAGAATTATAGAACAGTTTGAGTTGGAAGGGCCCTTAAAATTAAATTTATTCCAACCCACCTGCCACTGGAAGGGACACCTTTCTGTAGACCAGGTTGCTCAGAGCCCCATCCAGTCTGGCCACAGATACTTCCAGGAATAGGGCATCCACAACTTCTCTAGACAACCTGTGACAACACTTCACCATCCTCACAGTAAAGAATTTCTTCCTAATATCTAATACAAACTTATTCTATCTCAGTTGAAAGACTTTCCCCCATGACCCATCACTACAGCCTCTCACAAGAAGTCCCTCCCCTTTCTTGCAGGTCCCCTTCAGGTACTAGAAGGCTGTAATTTGGTCACCTTGAAACATTTTCTTTTCCAGGCTATGCAAACCCAGTTCTTTCAGGCTTTCCTCATTGGAGGCTGGCTCCATCCTTCTAACCAAGTTACTCTAGGAGCAACCTGGCAGTTCTCCTTTGGACTAGCTCCAACAGGTTGATGTGGTTCCCTTTTCCACTGATGTGGTCACTGCATCATAGCAGACCACATGCTAGGGACAGAATACATTATGGTGATTGTTCAGTATTTTTCTAGCATAATTAATTTTATTACAGGACTTGGACTGCCTATCAAGATAAATGAATTGGAAATAAGAACTTTTATAAGCATACAAACCCAAAGATGTATGAGATGCACGTGTGAGATGGTGGAAATTTCTCATCTTTTGTTGGACTCTTTGTAATCCCATCAATCAGTATTTCATCTCTCTTACTGTGGGTATATTGACAGTCCTGGAGGCCAGACTGGCTGTCTTGGAGGCCAGCTGGGTATTAAATAACAATATAATTTGCCCACTATTATTGCTGAGCTGCTTTTCAAGTGATCTGTGTCCAACATTTGTTTTGAAGTCTGTTTTCAGCCAATCTTCTAAGACTTACAAAAGTCCTGGACGATCAACATTTCTTTTTATTGCACTTTTAGTTCTTAGAATCTGAAACTTTCCTGAACTGTTACTGAAAAATGTGATTAGTCCACTCAAATCATATTCATTAGCAACAAGCTCTAAGAGCTGTAATGCATCCCCTCTGCAGCACAGAAGTGCCAGAGGTACTGTACACCTAGCACTTTGGAAGCTGTAACTCCACACCTTGTATTAATAATTAACTCAGGATTCTCTGGGACAATAATGCCTGGCCCCCTGAAACATTTATTGGTTCTTGCATCTGTAATTCAATTAATAAGCTTTCTCTAAAGCTTCTGTAAATTCACAGTTAGCTAGTGGGGGACACTTTGGCCTATCTTGTGATACAGATAATTTACCTCTAACACATGATACCAGTGATTACAAAGCTTGGTTTTGTTGGTCTGCGTTGTTTTTGACACATCCTCATGTTTGTTAAATCACAATACTTCCAAGTGGGCATGAATATGTATACATGTACTTTTGTTTTTTGTTGTGGCTTCTAAAGTATTTCTAAGAGTTGCCTATTCTTCCTGTTATTTATAGCACAAAAGAAATGGAGGAAAGGTAAAAATTTGACAGAAATCCACAGGGTTGTACAAATAGAGGTATTAGACATCAAAGTAGAAACCTTAGTTAAGTAATCTGTTGAACTATATCTAAGATGAACATGTATCACAGACATGGAAAGGACATGGCAAGCCTAGTCCCTGACTGAATGGTGCCAAGTTGATGCTGAACTTTTAAGGTCAGGAGATTTAAGTAACTTACAAACAGAAGTCAGGAGTAAGTACTCAGTGGAGTAATTATTTAGTTTCCACTAATCTGCCGCAGAGCTGGTGGGGGAAGATAAGATGAGGAGAGAAAACGCATATTCTGTTTGATGGCTCCAGCATCATAAGCAATATGAAAATGTTATTTAGAATGTTATTGGTAAAACTACGAAAATGTAAGATATGCCTGTAGAACATCAAAGGTAACTTGATTTCTTTTATTCCAACAGTGAAAAAATACTTCCACTATTCTTTCACAAAGTAATTTCTGTAATTTTTCAATTTCATAACAATAATACAAAACAATTTAGATTGGAAAAGAGCCTTATGACCATCGAGTCCAGCCATTAACACAGCACTGTCAAGTCCATCTCTAGTCCAAGTCCCTCATCATGACATTTACACATTTTATCAAAACCTCCAGGGATGGTGATTCAACCACTTACCTGGGCAGCCTGTTTCAATGCTTGACAACTTTTGGTGAAGAAACTTTCTGTAATATCTAATCTAAACGTCCTCTGAAACCATTTGAAACTGTTTCTTGTCCTGTTTCTTGTACCTGGAAGAAAAGACTGATTCCCTCTTCACTACAACCTCCTTTGAGGAGGGAAACTGGCTGAGGGTGCCTTTGATCTCCTCCTCCAGACATCAATAGAGCAGGACTGCCCGCAGTACTGAGCCCTGGAGAACACTGGTGCAACTGGATGACAGATGGATTTAACTCCATTCACTCTGTTCTCTTTTGCCCATATAGCACGTGCTACTCTTTTATTAATTATGTGGTGATTATTAACTATTGTGATGATTTTGGCCATTACTTCACAAGAATTGGAAACATTATTGCTGCCATTTTTAATGCATGTTTGAAATATCTTCTTGTCATGATCTGTGTGCATTAATGGTCAATGCATTAATACCAGCAATTCTATTAATAAAAAAAATAAATTAAAGTTCATTGTTATTAGACCAGAATAAATGAAAATGAAAGTGAAAATGATACTGTAAGTCTGCCATTCGGACTTAGCAATTATACAACAAACTTTTCAGAATGGGAAAGCAATTTATTAAGAAAATGAAAGTGTAAGTTGCTTCATGCTTCTATGATGAAACATGAAAATATCTTCATAAATATTCTGCATATGTGGATCCAACAGTTTTCTTGGTCCAGTCTTTCTTGTGCAACTCAGTTGACTGCACTTGAAACCACTCAGTAAGAAATGGCTGTTTGTGATGCAATGATGAACTTAATCCAATGCAGAGAAACCAAATGAAAATCAGTGAAAATAATGTTATAAAACATTTAGGAATGATGGGGTGCAAGGAGAGAGGAAATTTCAGCCACTGGTAAAGCAGAATCCAGGGAAGCATTCAAGAGCATCAGCAGCATAAGATCTATAGTCCAGCTCACCACCTCCAGAAAGCAATTTCTTGGTTTGTCCTGAAGAAAAAGCTTAAATACTGATTACAGTTGAAAGATTGCATTATAGGGGTCCAGGAGGCAGATGAGGATAAGAAAAAATAATTCCAGTAGAAAACCTTACAGTATTAATTTAAAACAATTCAAAAAGGGGTTTAAGATAAATTTTTTTTAGGAATTTGATAGTGGAAAATTCCTTCCTGTTTTGGCTTAGCTTTATTTTGTATCAGAACAAGTTTGTGGAGAGCTTGAGTGTTTCACCTATAGATGTAAAAAGTACTCATATATGCTATTAAGGATTATTTAATGTATTTATTGCTGTTTTCACATAATGTTCTTAAATTTCTAACTTATTGCTCCACTCTAAAAAAACCCCTGACTTAAAATTTGAAAATTTCATATTCTGCAGCATAACATAACCAGTGACTGAAAACACAAGATTTCTACTCTGTAGGTTTTGATTTCAGAAAATTTTCATGAACAAGCCTGAATTACCCAGTGATAGAAGTGATTGTAGAATATGGTATGCTGACCAGGGAGATTGGTAGGTATGCAGTTTATTGAGTCTTCCTGCTTTTATGGCACTGTTCCAGCACTGTCTGCTGAATTTGGGAGGAAGCTGCCATCTGCTGTCAGGATGCCCTTATATCTGTTGACAGAGCAGTAAGATTTTGGATCCTGAGGCTTGGGTTTAAAGGCAACCCTTGGACACAGGTTTCCTGAAGCAGAATTAATCTGTTTTCTACTACTTACTTGGAAGTGCTGAAATGTAATTGATTTTTCAGAGAATCAAAATGAAAAAATGATATGTGAGCAGTGTGTTGTAAAGGACTCAGAGTGGCTTTGAAAATAAAGAATCACCAATCAGTGTCAGTACTAGCTAAATACAGAAAGATCAGATGTAACGATCCAGAATACAAATGTGATCTAGAAGCACAAGCTTGGAAATAAAGGATCTACACCTTTAAAAGTACACTGACTTGATCCTCAAGAAACATGTTTGATGTGATCAATAGGTGGGCTCTGTGGCTGTGGGGGTGGCTGGGTATTTTTATCTTTTCTAATCTGAATCTTCACTTTTGCTATAGAGAAAAAAAAAAAGGTGATTAGATTAGCATTTATAGTTTCAAATGCTAGAAAATGCATGCAGTAGTCCTGAGAAGGCCAGGTGAACTTACACTGGTCCTGATGTTTCACCAGCAGGGTTTGGGTGAAAGCACTTGGAAGGGGAGAGTTCTCGGAGGACTCTCAAATAAGGAAAGTTCTCAATGACTGAAAATGAAATTCAATAACACAAATTTGCACTTATGTGTGCTTATCCTTGGTACTGCAAGTTAAAGCAACTGTTGCAGTGGATGTCTAAGTTGTGAAAAACTTTGATAGATCTTCAGACTGACGATTACCCTAAGCATTTGCAGTTACTAAAAATACACAGCCACTTTTATAGATGTTGAGATTTTTAACCATTAAATTAGAAAAGTTATGTCATGGCTAATGGCCTTCTTCTCATATAATTTTAATTCTCTTGTATCTCAACTACTCTGCTATACTGTCATTAGCGCTGCCAGATTTTGCTGTTTAAAACTATGTTTTTCCTTTCTTGTATAAAATATATGAGCAGAAAATATTAGCATGATAATTAATTTCACTTGGTAAACTTATCTGTAGCAGTTCTGAAAGAAAGAAAAGTGCATCAACATCAATATGCATCACAATTAGTATTTTCCCAATAGCCTACCTTCTCCCAGATGCTTTGGGCAATACAATATAATAATAATAAACATAATATAGAGTGCTTTGAAGTTATACAGTGTGACAACAAAACAGTTTACAGCATTGTGTGTACACTGAGAGTTAAGAATCCTTAGTCTGTTGTCCAGTGGTTTAGGACATTTAGCCTATAGAGCACATTTTCTCAGGAGAGACATAGTGGAAAGTCATACATGAAAATTGGATTAAATAGAGGAAACATTAGAATGCACTGGACCTCATTTCTTTATTGTTTTTATCCACGGGCTTTATGCATTTTAAAAAGAATTTCAAACTCTTCCTTTCATCTTTATATTATTTAAATTATATCTCTATAGGCAAAATTTTATCCTTTTGGGGACCAGTGTCTGAAAGAAATTACTGTGGGAATGGTACAGCTAGAGAAGATACATACAGAAATTCAGAAGGGCTAAATTAAATGTAGTATTGAGAGGGGTGTGCAAAAGGAACCAGAATTCTAGTGTACACATCTCTGTCCATGGGAATGCATCCTAAGCTGAGAAAACAGAGGGGAGAGGGTCAAAGGTATCCAGAGCATGACTAAGACACAAAAGAGATAAAATGTTGGTAATTAAAATGGTTATTCACTTTTATTCACTATCAAAGAAGAGAACAAGGAAGAAATTAGAAGAGTAGGAAAAAGCAAAGGATTACAGAAAGCAAGAAAGGTGATCACAGCCAAGGACCCACAATGTCTCATGAAAATGCTTCTTCTTTTGGAATAACTGTGAGAATAACAGGAATAACTGTTTGTGCATCACATAAATAGGCAGTAGCTGAACTGCAAAAGGCAGATTACTGACTTACTGTGATTAAACATATTTAGTAACCTTGACTGGACAAAGGCAGATCTGAGAGCTCCAAATATGTTTGTATTAGATCAGGTGAATGAAGTTGCTTGTATTTTTGCATTACATATACATTACATATAGAGTCCTCTGCAAAATACAAAAATACTGAGCTTTTAGTTCAAACATTACTAAGGTAACAAGATTTTATGGGGAGAAAAAAAAAACATTATTATGATAGAGACAATATAAAATTTACTATAACATAATCTATATCTCTCTTTTGCCTTCATTTTCCAGGGAAGCACAGCTTTTTGTTGAGAAGTTTGAAGGTGCTCTTGGAAAAGGAAAAGGAAAAAAATTCTATGCATACAAAGTGATGATGACCAAGGTAAACTGATTGTTTCACTAACTTCCTGTAAAGCTAATGGGAAGCTTTCTGGAGATTATTGCCATGGGTACTCATCTTCCACAGTAGAGTTCCTTGTCTCTCTATGGATTTTAAACTTTTGTTTTCACTGCTCTTGCATGAAAATATTTCTAATGAAAGCTTATGGTTTGATTTTTGAAACTTGTCATCAAAACAAAAATCAGCTGTTTTACATGAGTTTGCAAGGATTCAATATCTTGTGAAAGCTAATTTGTCTTTGTGTGCATTGGGTGTTTGTGTGGACTGAATCCAAAGTTCAGTTTTTCCCTTGAGACAGCCTTCTGTAAAAGACAAAGACAAAGAGAAAGAGAAAGAGAAAGAGAAAGAGAAAGAGAAAGAGAAAGAGAAAGAGAAGAAAAAAATGAGAAAAAAATGAAAAAGAGAAAAAAGAAAAAGAAAAAGAAAAAGAAAAAGAAAAAGAAAAAGAAAAAGAAAAAGAAAAAGAAAAAGAAAAAGAAAAAAGAAAAAGAAAAGAAAAAGAGAGAAAAAAAAGATTTTCATGAAAGGAAGTGATTAGGTAATAATTCTTCTTGTGGTAGAAATAGGAGCTTCACACAAATCCAGTAGAAGACATTAAAATAAACAAAAGGAGATGGCTCTTCACAAACAATTACTTTGTGGATTCTGCCAATGGATTTTGTGGATGATTAAGGGGTTACATTAGCTCAAGAAGAACTGAGCATCTGGGCACTGAGATGATGCTGTGGTTTTTGGTTTTTTTTCTTTTCTCTGACTCTTTCCAGAAATGGATGAAATTTCAAAGGGATTTTGAAAATTTTAAGACAGCCTGCATACCCTGGGAAATGAAAATTAAGGAGATTGAAAGTAAGTAAGTAAGAATAGGATCTAGTATGATATTTCTGATGTCTGCCAAATGATAATTTTTTTTAGTATATGCGTCTGTATTCAATGTATAGTTTAAAATCAATGAGTACATATTTTTTCACTAATATTTATTAAGCTTGATAATATAACTAGTTGAAAATTTTCTTCAGAGGATATCACTTTACTGATTAAAATTGTCACTATACAGGTAGCAGTTAAAGAGCCAGTGTTGAAATTAATCCTAGAAAAGTTTAATTGGGATTTAGCCATTCACTTTATTCACCTTCACTTTATTTTGTCTGTATTTATTTTTTACAGATTATACTATATAGACTATACTGCAAATATTTCAATTATTTCTGCCTCTTTTTTTCATAATCTTGAGCTTCATGTAAGTTTTCTTTCTCTCATTGTCAGGCACATAATAAAACACAGAGAGTGCAATATTGGTCTTGGATGCCCCATACAGGAATGAGGCAGTGTAGTTAGTACTAAGGGTAGATTTGAGAGTAGGGGTCTGTCACAATTCAGTTTTGTGTTCAAGTGATGAATGGTGAGCTCCCTTCTTCAAGATGCAAGTCCCTTCTAGAACAGGGAGACTGGTTTCAGAACAAAGGGCATCAAGCTCTGCTGTGCTGTATCCTCATGCGGACAATAAGTGAATCTAATGCTGGGGCTCTGATGTTTAAAGGAGAAGTTGACTAATGTATGATATATTTATATTTAAAAAATTCAAATGCTTCTTTTCTTTACAGAACAGATATTCAGTATTATCTGTGCAAAAGGACTTTATGGGAATCACACAGACCTGTGTTGGGACAGGGCGACTCCTATTCCACTGATGAAATTTATAAAATGCACACCAATCTTCATGCCAATGCCTTATGTGGTGAGGCTGTGGGTGCAGCAAATGATGGCTAAAGTCTACTTAGAACAATTTCATTCATACGCAGAACATGTTGCACCTCAGAGTGGATTAAAAATACTGGTGAAACTCGGACTGGTTTTGTTCACAGCTAGTGCAGTCCATTTGTGACATTTTCCGTGTTCCCTGTCGCAGGCCCCTGTTTGGCTCTGCCCACTCTGAAAATGCAGCTGAGGGCAGTCATGGCCAAATTTTCCTCATCCATAGTTAAGCTTTTTACTTACCAGAGGTGTCTGTTCTTGCCTGATTGGTGAAAAAGAATAAAGCACATGAGTTGTCTGTGCATTGGCTTGCAGTAACTATACCGATGCAGGTATTCCAACACATTACCTCACTGTAAATGTTCCAAATGGATGCATAGCAGAGGTTTCATCAGGGTAACTGATACAAGAACCATAACTCAATGCATGAAAAGAAGGTATTCCCAATACTACAGGGCTATTAGGATTTGAGCACAAGAAATAATGGGGCATGGAGAGGTCTACAAAAGTAACCTGAAATCAGAAATATTCATAATTTCCTGCACTGTATTTTTTGAGTCCGTATAGTTTGGTTATAATTGGGTAATCTGCATCTCACAACCAGATAGACTAACTCAAAGTCTCTTGATTTATACCTCTCCCCAGACTTCCCAGTATGTTGGTTGCTGCTAAGATTGGCCACTTCACACAAAATTACAAAATGATGGTTTAATTCTGAACTATGAATAACGTAGATTCAAAATACTGAAATTCTTGACAGAATGGCTTGTTCCTCCCTTTGCACAGCTGTGATAAATGTCTCTTAGTCCTCCTCTTTTTATATTTAGGTATTATACCCATTTAAGTGTATTAAATTTTCTACCAACTGAGCTGTTACAGTAATATATGCATATATGAATATATGCATCCCAAATAGCACAAGATATATTAACTTCATATTAAAGACTGAAAGAATGTGTTATATGTCTGCAAAAGAGTTTGGGAATAATGATATAAATAAGTGTCTCTGAACAGAGAGATTTACTTTTCATTTGCAATCAGTGTGCTCCAGGCTGCCAAACTAGACTGTGTATAAAAAACCTATTTAAAGGTCATTTTTTCCTGTGAAAATGAATGGTAATGGAACTGAAACCTAATACTTTTCTAACTGACAGCTCTCCTATAGTCAGCAGAACTGTGTTAAAGCAAACTGGGGTTGAATCTGAGCTTTTATTTTTGTTTGGCCTGACTTACAGAGCATGGGTCAAAACAGGCTTTTCGTTCTCAGTGCTTCCCCTCCAGCCTGTAATCTGTGCACAGGTCTGGGTCAGGGGTGCCTCAGGTCAAAAACTTCACCTAGAAATGGGATTGCCTGCACACCTGGCTACAGATGGAGCACATAAACAGAAGATAAGAGAAAGAAAGGGTACAAACACTTGCAGATAATGTTTTTCATCTCTAGTGAAAAAAATCTGGTCAGCACTCTAATAACAGCACTGACAAATGTTTTATCATCTTGGAACGACTTTCCTTGCTGGCTAATTCTGCACTGCTTCCCTGGGCTGGTTCTGGTTTAGCATGTCAAGAATGCTTAAAATCCACATCAGACAGAAAAAAAGATAAAAATTGAAACATACTTCTAGAGATTACTTAATAATAGCAAGCATCACAGCTTTTGTATGACCCTAGAAAGTCTATTTAACTAATAGTTTTATATTTTTGTTCTTGTTTTTTCAGCCATCTCAAGACATCTAGTATGCGATATGCAAAAAAATTATTAGAATTATGGTAATAAAGAAAATAATTAAAATAAATTAAATTTAGAATTAATTGGAATTTAAAATTAATTAAAATTTGAATCCATCAAATGTGTAAAAGCCTCTCCTGATTTTACTTCTTTTTAATAAATTTTGTGCATCCTTAGATAAAATAACTTCAAAGAACCAGTTTATCTGCCTTTTAATCTCATCTTGTGTTTTCACAGGTCACTTTGGCTCATCAGTAGCATCTTATTTCATATTCTTGCGTTGGATGTATGGAATAAATATGATTCTCTTTGGATTGACCTTTGGTCTTGTAATGGTGCCTGAGGTGGGAGTCTTTTAAATTATCTTTGAGGATTGCCCAAAGGATTTCTGTCTTTGCAGTGAGATTTCATAGGCCTGCAGCTTTAAACAGGTTTTTAGTCTCTTTATGCTCCATTTGCAAGTATTAGACTGTACTAAACCTGTAAAAATGGGCTTCCTTTGTGGACAGTTGTCTCTACAGAGAGAGGTCTTGAATTAAACAGGACAGAAAAATGTAAAAATATATTTAGGGTTGTCTTCTGAAATGGTTTTTGCAGTCTGGGATGACATAGATATGGGGGTTTTTTGTTGTCTGGGGAAGTGGATTTGTATATTTGTTTGTTTGGTTGGTTTTGGTGGTTCTGTGCATAACAAAGTAGAGGAACTGAGACTAAGAAAACTCCAGGGGGACTATTTTGTCTAAATGTGAATTGCAATAGAAAGATGCATCCACATGAGGCTCAGAGGATCCTTCCAGATGTAACACTCACATGTTGATAAGGCGTAACAGGGTTATAAAGTCACGAGAGACCTCTCATATTTCACACTGTGCAACATCTCTTTTAAGAGTGGTACAGAGAGCAGATATTTGACTCAGACATAAATTACTTCTATGAAATGTGATACTTCCTATTCTTTGTAATACTTCCAAAGAAACTCAGAGATGGTTTCTTTGAGCCATCATATTGCCCTTCTAAAAGCAGGGCTTTTAGGTTTAGGTTACATATCAGAAAAAGATTCTTCACCCAGAGGATGGCTGGGCACTGGAACAGGCTCCCCAGAGCCTGTCCCCAAATGGGCACAACTCCCAGTCTGACAGCATTCAATAAGCTTTTGGAAAATACTTTCAGGCACATGATGTGACTCTTTGAGATGATCTTTTGCAGGCCCAGGAGTTGGACTTGATAATCTTTGTGGGTCCACTTCAACTCAGCATATTCTTGCATTGTCATTTTGTGATCTTCCTTAGAAGCCAAAACAGAATAAATGTCCAATAGTTTTCAGAGCGAGCCTCAAAGGGACCCCATGAGGAGATATACTGCGCCTGAATAAGCATCTTGCCAACAGGAGGGAAAATGTCAAAATCCAAAAACTGATTCCCTAGCATCTTCCCATATTTTTCATTTGAAATATCCCAGTAAAATCCATAATGCAAGAAAAATTAAAATTTTGGCCTTTGTAAGATAAACACCACTCATTAGAGAAATATGGATGCACTTCTCTCTTGCCTTTGAATGTAAGAGGCACAGCTAGCAATCCATTGATACTAGTGGAACCTTAAATTTAGAACACATCCCTGATTTATATGCTAACACAGTTACAATCAATAACGTGAGGAGAAGTGAAAGGAATTGTAGAAGTAGGACTTTCTCATTAGAGAGTTTAGCAACATAAAACCAGTCTTTCAAAGAAATGACAGTTTACTGTCCATTTTCTTTGCTGCTATTTCTCTTTAAAATAGGAATGACTCTCATTTTTTGGTTTCAGGCTTTGATGGGTAAGCCATATGGCTCTTTGCCTAGAAAAACTGTCCCAAGAGCTGAAGAAGCAACTGCTATGAATTTTGCTACCCTCTGGGATTTTAGTGTAAGTGCATGATCTTGCAATATAATTACTTCATTATTTTATGCTCAGTTGTTTATATGAAGTATTTCAGGAGATAATTCACAAGAAAATTATTTTTCATATTTTTTTCCCAAGCTCTCTGTATAGAGGTTTCTTTCAGACAAAACGCATAATGAAGCTTGATATTCACAAGCATGTCTCAGTATATGTAGCAATCCAAAATTACATGGGGAAATATCTCAAAGCTAGTTTGTCATTCTGGGGTACTGGGTTTCCATTTCTGAAGTGTGAATTTGGTCTTCTGCTTTTATATAATTAAGATTCTGAATTTTAAAATGCAATATGAATTAGAAAAAAAAGAAAAGAAAATACATTAAAAATAATAGTGAACTCCACACATTTTATCCATTTGATTGCATACAATGCCAGCAATGGATTCTCCTTGAATAAAAAAGCATTGGAAGATCTTTCTGAAAACATATGTATATGACATTTTGCAGTGACTACTTCTTAAAATTTCATTTCATCTAGTGCATTAGAGGTTGTGTATTTGAGTGACAGTAAAAATAAATCTAAATATGTGGCTAGTGAGTTAGATAATGATACTGAAATTATAAAATTAGAAAGAAAAATATCAGGGAAATATTGGAGAAAAAAGGAATTACAGAAACTTGAAGATTTTGCCAAGAGAATAGGCTAGAAGGGTTTTATACAGAATATCAGAACAAAGCTTGTAAAATAAATGTGTTCCAGAGAAGATAGATGAAGGCATGGTGGAAAGACAGGAAAAGTTTTTAAAAATTGTCAGAAATAAACTGACAGGTGTGAAGAAAAAAATACAATAAGTAACAATGTAGCAATTAACAAAAGGAGCAAATGCAAACATAATAAACATAGAATAAGGCAATGAAAGACATGAAAGATTGAGGGGAAAAAAATTCTTGAGGTATGTCAGAACGTCATATATTCCCTGAAGACAATGACATCTGTGTCTTGTCATCTCTGTACTTTAAACATCACAGGAAATAGTACCTTTCATCTGCTAGCAACACCTGTATGCTACCAGGTAATTTAGAAATAAATGATCACACATCACTGATCAATATTTTATCCTAAACAAAACGCCAACAAAATCCAAGATCTTGAACACCTACGTAAGGGCATTAAAAAATGCAGCAGGAAACACTGTCCCCACTAGATAAGCCAACATAATGAACCTGAGATGAGCACAGATGCTGCAGTAGTTAATTCCAGGCCTTGGTTAGCATCTGGACAAAAATTCTCACTGTGGCAAACAGCAAGAAAGGAAGCACATGCCATCCCAAGTTATGGGAACCTCGTGGACACTTGGAACTTGGACTGTATAAAGAAGAATGTCTTGGGACTCCCCCACTGAGAAGACCAGGGTGAAAAGGGACTGGCAGGGTGCCACATGAATCCATGTGGTGATAGTGATATCTTTACCTTTCTACTCAATCTCTGTCTCTGTCTCTCCATTCCTCTTTCTCTCTCTCTGTCTCTTACACCCCCTCACTCCCATTTCTTTCTCTCTCTCTCTCTGTGTCTCTCTCCCCCTCACATTTACCATTAAGTAAAATCTGTGCTGTTGAATTCAGAGTACAGTCTCTTATGGTCACCTTATTTTGGGAAGAGACATCTCTTTATAAATGGATCATAACACCTAACCACTCTCTAAGACAAGAAAAGATGAGCTCAACATGACCATTTTGCTTTCTCTTGTGCTTGATTCACATTACTGACATGGCAAAGGGAAGTGTATTTGGATTGTGATATATTCTACTTGGAATTCAGTTTTAACATATAGTTTTCAGATTATAATCCAGTCATAAAATATTAGAGTCTCAAGCTTTATTGCAATAACATATTCCATCAGTAGTCTTTTATGTTAGGCTCAGAAAGGAGTGAAAGACATCTTCCATGCACACTTCTACAGAACTGAAGTTATTTCTAATCTTATGGTGAAGTGCTGTGGAATCAACAAACTGAATGATACACAGTGCAGGAATTACCCCTGACTTGCAGAACACAGAGACTAAAAAGGCATTTTAATGATTTTTGAGGAACCAAAAGACTTTCCAGAGTGCATTAGGCTGTATTGAAACCTGGGCTAAAATGGAATTATAGGATGCTATAGGTGACCAAAAATATGCAATATACATACTATTGAATTTGAATGTGTCCTGACTGGTGTAGATGTTTTACTAGTACTTAGCAAGAAATGTGCTCTATTAGAATACTTGCCTTATTAGAGATGAACATATTTTTATCCCTCATGCATAAGCACATCTCTCAAATCTAGTCAGAGATGAAGAAAAATGAGATATGTGGATCAAGATATTTTGAAAAATATTTATGTGTGCCATATATTAATATTTAATTTTCAGCTTAGAATTGTGAATTAGGTTTTTCAAATAAGCCTGAGACTCATTTTCAAATAAGCCTGAGACTCATTTCATGTATAGGAAAAGCTTCAATAAATCAAGTGCATGTTTTGAAAAAATAAAAGAGGAAGACATTACTAATTTTAAGGGAAGTAGGCAACTGAAAAACAAGGGTAGCAAATGGTTTTTTATTTCACCAACCCTTCCTATTATTGTATTACTGTCAAAATTATGCATGGTTTATCCTCCAACTTTGCAGTGAAATACTACATATTGCACTTGGAATTCTTACATCCAGCTGGAGGTTTGCCACTGTTGTGGATGCACTGAGCTGTCCTGGTAAAGGCTCTGGTTTTGGCCTTCTTCTAAGAGATCAGTTCTTGCACTAACCTGAGAATTACCAGGAAGATTTAACTATTTCATCTATGCAGACACCAGCAATTTTTTACAGTCAATAATGTACTGTTGAAATTTAGAAAAATCATCTGTCTGAGCTGTAGAAGAGAGGGAAATTCATATTAGGATATTTAGAAGAGAGACTTTGAATTGCAGAGAAAGATAGTGAACTTATAGTGCATTTTTTACAGCCTTAGAACTGAGTTTAAGTGTGCAAAAGAATTACATACTGAATAATCTCCTATAAAATGCCCCTACCTATTGGTTATCATATATACTGAATGATCACCCAATGAACAGCAGACAAAGAAGGCATACAAGATTTTCATATCAAATTCAGGCAAATAAATTTTAGAAAGGTGAAAATTAAGTTAAAAAATGTGATTTTATCTGCAAGTAATCTGAAAAACAATTTTTGTAAGACAATATGTTTCTTTCTTTACAAGAAGTATGTTGATGATGAAGTTTTGACTCATTAAATCGTAGAAGGATTGTTAATGACCACTTCTAAAAGATTTTGAAGTCGCTACAAAATATTCTATGTCTTTTTAAAATAAAGGTACACTATTCCTATCCTGTGAGCTTTATTATAGTGATATTTGCAACTAATTTGAATTCAATGAAATGAATGTTTTAATATATTGCTATTGACACATTTACTGATTATATGCATTATATATAAAAGTATAACAAAGTAACATTATAATTTTTTTCTGACTTTTCAGGGCTTTGCACAGTATTCTGTACTCTTTTATGGTTATTACAATAACCAGAGGACAATCGGGTGGCTCAAGTTCAGGATGCCGCTTTCATATTTCCTTGTTGGAGTTGGGTCTATTGGCTATAGCTTTATGATTGTCACTCGAACGTAAGTTCTCCTTGGCTCTGGAAAAAAGTACATTCAAAAAGGCAGGTAATTCCACTGTTGACCCTGGAGACTGTCTTTTTAAAAAATGCAGTAATTCTAAGTACAGGACAATGCAAGACCAAGTGCAAGGTCAAAGTTATGTAAGACGTGTTCAACCTGTATTTTTTTATCTATTCTTCACCAGAAGTTGTGTTACAGTGTTGTGAAAGTGTGAATAAATCTTTACTGAAATAACAAAATACTTCCCTCCTGAACTTCAAAATTAAAAATGAATGCGTAAAGTGAGGAAGAGATCTGTCAGCCCATCTTTTCATAATACTTGGCATCCAGTAGATTTTCAGCTAAAATCCAGGAAATTCCATAATTCTACCTTCAGTGGTACTTTATGTGAGTTAAACACTTTTATGAAGGAAGAACACAAGGAAGAAGCATATGGCAAATAATTCTGCATGTAGCTCACACTCCATAGTAAATGCTGTCAGTTAATATAATCTTTAATACCCTTGGTTCAAGCAAGATGACCACCTAACACAGTAGTACATGTCTAGCAGTGGTTTTATAAAAAGCCTGTTGTGGAAAAAATAAGAAGCTTGCAGTTCAAGACTCAAAGACACTTTCAAACATAGAGAAAAATGCAGTTAATGTACTTCCATTGTTTTGTTCTGAAGCCAGTATTTTTCACTTGCATGAGCACTAGATTAATTCATGTTCTATTTTCAAATTGTCTTCCTGCATAAGACAACAATCATTTGAGGAAAAAAATGTCTTCAGTCACATATACGTATTTTTGTAGAGGAAACAAACTAGTACAATAAAATAGCAATTGAGTTCAAAAATAGGTTTTTAAATATTTTTGATAAAACAACTACCAAGATTAGAAAAGTCTTAGTCTCAGACAATTTTATTTCAATGACTCTCACTCAGACAAAAAAATATTCCTGATAGCAGGAAAACCCCATAGCCCAAAACAAAGGAATATCCTTAAGAAAAAAAAACATTGTATGTGCTAATTTTCCATCTGGCCATATGGCACTAATGATGACCAATATTTCGTGAGTCATATGAGAGTTCTTGCCATCTTCTACTCTTTTCTGTTTCTCCAGAAATAAGCACAGTGAGCACAGAAGCTTAAAGCAATGTAGCAGGAGGTACTATAATTTCTCTGCTGTTGGCTGAGAACAGAGAAAGGTCTATGTGATAGAGATATTGAGGACTATAAGCACTATTATTTTATTTAGGGGAAATATTTAGATGTAGGGCTTCTCTCTTCAACTCTTGTAGTGTATAACAAAAATCAAAACATTTGTGATTGCAAAGAAATTATATTCTTACCACAATGTTCATAATTTCATTAGAAACTCTTGAGAAGGAAATGCCTTAGCCTATAAATCAGAAGTTGGGCAGACTTTATCAAGAACCTGTTGTGATGTCTGACTCTTATGGGTAAGACCAACCTTGGTACTGATTTTTGGCATCTCAGAAAGGTTTTCTGTATTTACTTACTATTCTCAATCTAGATTTCAGAGCATGTATTTTACTGAACTTTTAAAAATGTAGTACATAGAATGCATTATAATTAATAGCATAGCTGTGGTGGATTATTAGGATTTAAAATAAGTGCTACCTTTTCCTGACCAGCAATACTGATGACTAAGTTGTGTGTATCTTATCAGCACACTATTTCCTTGTGTTTAATGACTTCTTGAATTAGGTGACAAAGTATGCAAAGCAATACCATGGTTTTTACATGAATGAAACTCCTTTAAAACAGAGAGCTTTGAAGACAAGATTAAGTTTAATCTGAAGAAATACTTCTCTGAAGAAATAATCTGATGTTTCTGGACACTGTAATAAATATTTTAGTATATGCATAGGAGATGATAGGGAAGATTGTTGTTTGAGTGCTATTTTATATGTTAAAACCACTTTTTCTTCTGTCTTGTTATTTTAGAATATTTCTTATATTCTTTGTTATATGTTTTGTTTTATTTATGCATTGATTTTTAAAAATTTTTTTTAGAATATTTTGCTTATTCCATTTTTCTTCTTTTTCTATTTGCGAATTCTCTGATAAAGTCTATTGCAGTTCAGGATGCTCTGCACCTTTCTATTTAAGAATTTTTCCCAATATTGTTTTTCTATTAAGCTTACCAGCAGAGTTTCTCTGAGAGGTTAATGAAATGCATTCATTCTTTCTCATCAAAATGTTTGTTGTGAGCTCATAAAGTGCCTAAATATTAAAATCTCCATATTGGTCACTTGTTTCAGAAAAAAAGATTTAATAAAGCATAACTGACAGCAAGAATGATGTAGAGTTTTTTCAGGAAAAAAGTTAGAAATTAGGAACCATTTAAAAGTCATGCTCACAAAGCAGAGCTAGTGCTAACAAGGTCTTCCTGTGTCTCTGTGTTTTCTGTAGAATGGCAAAGAATGCAAATGATGACGGTGGTGGGGATGACACTAGTTTTAATTTCAGCTGGAAAATGTTCACAAGCTGGGACTATCTGATTGGCAATCCTGAGACAGCAGATAATAAGTTTGCCTCCATCACAACAAGCTTTAAGGTAAAACAGAGTTTACTAAGGAGAGGCAATACAATTTTGCTTTCACACTGGTGTGAATCAGGTGGAATTGAGGTCAAGAGTAAGGTGTGCTGAGGCTTAGAAACATGTACTCAAATTGGCATCTGTACACCCCTCTGGGTCTCTGTGTCCTGCTATCAGATTTTTTCCCTTTGGAATTGTGAAAGAAATAACAGTAGCATCTTTTGTGTCCTCTCTGCTGACAGTACCACTTTTAGAAAACTGATTCTACTGTAAAAATAATATTTTCTTTTTTCTCATCTCTGATGGCTTCCAGTTTCTATGGTGTTTGTCTGAAAAACTTTTTTCAAAATGTTGCTCCCCTTTTGGGAACCTCACATTGTCAACTTCTCTTGTTACAGAGAAGAGATATAAGGCAAAATAATAGAATAATCTGTATAGGGCTATTTATCAGAAGAACTGCCTCAGAATTTTGAGTTTCTACTTGCTTTTAGGTAAGAAAATGTCTTACTTTCAAATTAATTATAAAATATAGCCCAATATGCAATGCAATGTTCTCAGGTCTTTTTCCAGTGTATAGGGTATATTGATTTCAAGAGTAGTCATGTAAGGAATCTGGGGCGAGATGTAAGATGCAGGGCTGTAAAAACAGTGGACGGGATATATTCTATATGTTGAATGTTAATGAATATGTTTATGCTGTGGGGTGGCTGGGACACACCAGTGTAGCATGCAAAAGAAGATTTAATTTTCAATGTAATGTACAGGGAACAACAGGTGTAGTGTTGTGAGACAATGAAGAAGGTGCCAGGCTCGCAGTCACACTGACAAGTGTGACAATGTGACACTGGCTGCTCTGCTCAGCTGAGCACTCTTCCTGTCCACAGTAGTGCCACAGCCAGCACACCCCATTCACCCTACCAGCCTCCTCAGCTGCAGGCATAACAGAGAACTGCTCTCAAGTGTAAGCCATCAAGAGAAGATTCCAAGAAAGCAATTACGGGAGAAATACTGATTGAAAGTGCTGAATCTTGAGCTTGCCTGCCTGCCAAATTAGAGCAGATGCTGAAAGCTATTTGGGAAAGAATACAAATCTGTCGAGAAAAAGGCTTAATTTTGAGAAATAAACTCATGAAGATTTACTGTAATTGTTGCAAACAAGCAAGGAACCTCAGAGAGAAAGGATGAAATTTTGGCTTGGGTGAGGTCATGGGAGTTTTGTTTGAAAGCTGTTGCGGTCTCCGGTCATTTATGTGACGGACACATGCTGTAAAAGGAGCAGGGCCATGAAAGGCAGTTATTACAATGCCAATCATCTTCCCCTCTGGGCAACAGATCTCTAAATGAAGGTAGAAGCTGTAACAAAACTTTCTTTCATGGGATACTCCAGAACAAAAGCTCTTTCACCTGGAAAGAGTAAAAACTGGAGATTATAGTTGCTTTAGAGTCTTAATATTTATCAGCTATGATCAAGGGTAAATGTGGGGTAAACATTTTGTTGTGCAGTCTGAAGCTCTGCATTGTCCAATTTTTTGGGGGGATTCCCACATCTTTTCATTCTTTCTGAGTCGTTGACTTTCAGAGTAAAGCATTTACCTCTTTTCTCACAAATGCGCATTTCAAAAACATGACATTTCCTTTTCTGACAGACAATCACACAATTATGTTGCTGTATCACTCAACCTTATTTCACCTTGCAAGCTGAAAGAATGTGCTAGGTTTTTTTTGACATAGTGTACAGGTGTGAGTACAGGTGTAACAAGACTCATTGTGGGCACACTCAACAGGGGCAAAGGAAACCCTGGCAAAACTCCAGAATCGTCCAGGACCTGAACAGGATTTTATGAGACAATATACATTCATCTCAAAACATGAAGCCCAGATGTCCATTTGCATCTTTGTAATTTATTTAACTGACTTCTAACAATTGAAGCAATGTGGGGCCTTGACCAATAAAGTATTGATAATATTCTTCTCTTTCTAACAAGTGCAGGAAGCAATTGTGGAGGAGCAGGAGAGCCGAAAAGAAGAAAATATTCATTTGACTCGATTCTTAAGGGTTCTTGCTAACTTCTTAGCCCTATGCACACTTGCTGGAAGTGGCTACCTCATCTTTTTTGTTGTCAGAAGATCCCAGCAATTTGCCTTGGAAGGTCTGGAGAACTACGGGTGGTGGGAAAGAAATGAAGTTCGTGCTATTTCTATAATAGATGTGGTTTGAAATTGTGTTCCTCTGCTTTGCATGTTGCCTTTTTCCCCCCCAGTAGTTTAAATACTCTGTGTGGGTGAGAAATATCTAACATAAGAATTGCTTATGTCTCTCTGCTTCCATCAAATTTCTACTTTGCTTCTTTCAAATATCCCTCAGTATTTAGCTTTAGCTCATTTGAGGCCTTTACATTTCCTCCTCTGTGCTCTTAGGGTTGTTTTCCAGATACTCTATGGATTCATGAGATCTTTTCAAAGAACCCAATCTCTTCTTGCTTTTCTCCTGAGACTGGCCCAAACGGACTGATTGATCTGTGGGCACAGAGAAAGTTAGTTGAGACATCATGGATAAAACTCTGCAGTGTAGCACAGGTTGAGGCTAATGCCTTCCAGTTCCACTTGCCCTGTCCAAGTGTCCTGTGCAATTTTTTTGTGCCTAATCTGTGCCTAATGCTTTCCTCAAAAGCAGATGCACCCTGCCTGATAGGGGTGTGTAGTGAAGATGGTGATTTTGTTTGCTACAGCAGTGTATGTATGCACCTGAAGTCAGCGTGCTCTTTCAAAACCTGGGAAAGTTTTACTTTGTTAGCAAAAATACTACTGCGTGTGTTGTAAAACTAGTTTGTTACTTCAAGATTATCTTCTGAGGTGGAGTGTAAAGTGCATATCTGACTTAAAAGTAAGGCAAGAAAGGTGTTAGTCTCACAAAGTTGGTGAGATGGGTGATGATGGAACAAGGAAAATCAATCCAGAATTTTCAACACCAAAGCCTGACTGAGAAAGTAACATTAAAATATCAAATATCCAAAAATATCAAATAATTTTCTGGAATCCAGAGAAATAGGACTTTTGAGAGTGGATTAAGTTAGTTATCACATTTTATTTTGATAGGAAAGAAAAAATTGTGTACAAAACTTTTTGATTTAAGGCAACACAAGCTCTGAGACAACAGAGCTTGGAGAAATTCAGCTTTCTCTCAGTTTAAAGGTGTGGTAACAGATTTGTACTAACAGGAACTGGGCTACCAAAGGCTGTTATATTTGTTTATGCTGTAATCTGGAAAGTAGGTAATATTTGTCTTTATGTTCATAGTTTTTCTTTTCTTTCTGTAATAAAAATATGCTTCTAAGGTGACAGAACTAAGATCTGGAGCAGGTGTGTCTCTAAAGCAGAGTGGATAAAACAATACTGACATTATTTGCTAAAAATTTTTCCTATTGATAGGTAATTAACATATTTGTGAGTACAAAACATTGTCCTTGATTGGATATTAATATTTTACAATATTAATATTTTACAATATTTTACAATAAATATATTTGGCTTTGAGTGAAATTCACACATTTTTCTTATTCTATAGATCGAATTTTCTTATGTTTGCATCATTAATATATGAATTGAGGATTTGATCAGAAAAAAATCCCAACACCTAATGTACAATTTTAAATTTAAAAAAAGTGCAGTTCCTATGTACAAGGAAGAAGAAAGCTCTAAAAATTTACATTCTTTATGAAAGTATTAATCTGTTTTTGTAGAAAATTTCATTACACTAGAGTCATTAAGGAACTGAACACAGCTTATATGTGATAGAGGAATCCCGGGTAAATATATTTTTTGCCATGTGTTCCTGAAATTCACAGCAAAATAGCAGGATGCTGGTGAATTTGTGGAAAATACATTTTTCTCTCTGACTCCCCTTCTCTCTCTTTAGTGTTGTAAATTTTTTTATCTCACTCTCCATATCAGCAGTTCCTAGTTCTCTCAGAACACAGTTCAGATACAATTGTCTAGTGAGTCATGGAATAGGGAATTAGTTGAAAGAGGCAGACTGGGACTGTGTGTGGATTTCATCAACTTGTGATATTCAGAGTGGATTTTGGTTTTTATTAAATCAAATACCAAATAAAAAGTAGTAATGGAAATATATTTTTCACCCAAATCAGAATTAATAGATTAATTTGTCTCTGACATTTCACTGTAAACTTTTTTCTCCCTCCTCAGGTGAACACGGTTATGTCACTTTTAGGAATGTTCTGTCCAACTTTATTTGATGTAATCAGTTCTCTGGAAAATTACCACCCTCGAATAGCTCTAAGATGGCAGCTGGGAAGAATCTTTGCTCTTTTTCTTGGCAATCTCTACACTTTCATTATTGCCCTAATGGATGAAATCAACCTCAAGGCAAGATATTTTCTTCCCTTCACTATGTTTGACAGGTCGCTAGGCAACACTGAGGCACTCCAGTCAGCCACAGACACATCAGTGAAAGGCATTTTAGTTCTGTTCTGCAAATTACATTTACCTAAGTTAGCAATGGGAATTTTGGGATAGACAATCTTGAGGGTTGGTAACAGACTCATGTTGATTTTTTTCCCCCTGATTTATTTCTTTACTTAGCTGGAAGAAGAAAAGATAGTCAAATATAACATGACAATATGGGAAGCCAGTCTGTACAATGGTACTATTCCAGAGAATTCAACTGCTCCTCCAATACAGGTGGATCCTGCTGATGTCCCCAGAGGACCATGTTGGGAAACAATGGTAGGACAGGTAAGGTAGCTGCTTGGAGCTCAGATTTGAAAATAGATCATACAGTCTCTTACAGGATATGATATCTAAATTCTGTTTATTTTGGCTAACAAGTGAGACAATGTGAGGAGAAGCAGATGTGGGACTTTCTCTTGAACTAAAAGTTTTTTAAAAATTATTTTATTTTCTTTGAATCCTGTCTAACAGGAAATTCTTTCTTCTGTTACTTGATAGAATGGAAAGCATTTATTTTTTCCCTCTCCTTTCCTCTATCCCCTAATTTATTTTCATCTTCCTGATGCCATCTTTGCCTTGCTTGTCTACTAATTTTGAAAAAATGAAGGAGTAACTCAGAAGGGACATGTATGTAAGACAGCTCTTAAAACAGTATGCTTTTGAGAAGACATCTCTGTCTTTAGCCAAGTAAAATAATGCCAAAGGACAATAAAAGTTTAGTGGAAAATCTGTTCAAATATTTTATTGGATTCAGTTGGACATTCATTCTTATTGACCCACTAATATAAAATGTGGTTTCCAAACAATTTTCTAACCTACCCTTTTCCTCTAGTTGATCCTACTTCATTGTTGTTGATTTGTCCATGACAACAAACTCAATATTGAATAAATTTTGCTGTTTCTCCACCACTCTGACAATCTGTCCTCCTAAATAAATACATCTCTAGCAGGGACCATAAAGACAGAAAAATCAGCCCCTCTTGTTTCAATGATGCTGAATAAGAAGCTAAGAACACCAAATGCTCATAACTGAAATAATTTTACCCTTAATTTCATATCAGGGAGAGTAATAGCTTTCTGGGCTGTCAGGGTAAGGCCTGTTACAACAGGTTTTAATGAAACATAAAAAGCCTAAAATAAAAGGAGAGGCTCATATGAGGATTTGCATTTGGGCTTTCTTCCTTTCTCTCCAGATCCACTGGACATTGAAACTCTTTGAGAAAGAAGCCGTTCACTTTTTTTTTTAATTTTTAATCTTCTCAAAGAGGTCAAAACCATTTTAAGAACTCTAGAAAATGAGGGGCAGTAGTTCTAGCACGTTACAGAATCAGTGAATGCAGGAAGGTCAAGAGTTTTGTCCATATTGGAGCAGGATAAACACAATTAAAGATCTAGTACAGTATTTAATTATTATTGTAACTATTAATTGCTTAAATGTATTCTTAAAAGAGAATCTTGCTCTAACAGGAATTTGTGCGCCTGACAGTCTCTGACATGATGACAACATACATCACAATTCTAATCGGCGATTTTTTGAGAGCTGTCTTTGTTCGGTTTTTCAATTATTGCTGGTGCTGGGATTTGGAGTATGGATTTGTAAGTATCTGATTTTAAATGTCTTTGTTACCCATCACTTCACAATTTAGTAACAAAGTTCATTTTCCTTTCAATGCTTTAGAGTTCACTTTGGTTAGATAGACCAACTTCAAAATCCCTGAAATACCTGGTGTTAGGTTTGTTTTGCATTTTGCTTATGTCTTAATATTTTTCTTCTTCTTTAGACTTTGGTAACTTTAGGACTTCTGTAATTTATTTTATTTTATAAGAGAAAATTTTATTTTCTTTGTAAGAACACACATTTTTCACACATATACTATTTGAATATTTCACAGAGTATTATCTCATTCATTGGATAGGGTCTTCAAGCACATAGTTCTTGTGGAGAAAATTATGAAAGACCCTGTTCTAGAAGTATTATTATATGTATAAATGCATATACATATAGATATAGATATATAAATATATCTGTATTTCATTAGAATTATTTTAGCTAATGTCAAATTAGTAAGGTCCATAACATAAGCAGGCATAGAACTCCTCACTTGGAAGTTGAGACTTGCCGTCTCACACTGACTTGATCCAAGTTAAATTTGTCAGCTACTTATGCTTTCAGGGTCTGATGCTGTTTTTCATTTTTTAAGTAATAGTCATGGTATTGTCAGATCTTGTGAAACTCCTGAAGCCTGTTTTGTACTTACTGAGAAGTACAGAAAAAGGCTACATAATTTAAGATTGTCAAGGGTATCTCTACATAAGCAGTCATAGCTGTATTTTTTACCTTCTTTTGTCAAAATTTTATCTTCATACATGTAAAAAATTCTCACATTGCTAAGAACTGCATCTTGGGAAGTCCCAGTTTTCCAGAGGAAGTGAAAGTTTTCATGTTTTCTGTTAAAAAACTCTTGCTTCTGGTGCAGCAATCTCATTCTTACTTGCTGACTCCCATGAAATTTCAGCATTATTTTTATGTTTTACCTTCCAGCAGGACTAGTGTGGGGATGGATACAAAGGTCAGGCAGGTTGCTGTCAAACAGGTAATAGCTGTTGCAATATCAAAATGAAATGGAAAGAGTTTGAATCTAGCATGAACAGAAAAATTACCAACAACACATCTGCTTGTAGGGGATCCTCAAACCATTTTATAATTGACATTTTTATTTGGCAGAATATAGGAATGTCTGTAATGTTCTGGTCCATTGTGGTCCCCAGGTCCAATAAGCTCCCTGAAACAACAAGTGGAAGTTGAAACTGGAAATCACTGAATTTCTGGAAATAGCTAATTTGAAAATCTTTCTTAGGAAGTAGCTATACTTATGTCTCTGTGGTTAGTGGCCACGGATATATATCCATTAATTTTAAGCCTTTTGTTAAAAGAAAAGTATTTTTGATTATCAAGATGTCCTTTGGTGAAGAATTCCAGAGATTAACTTGCATGTTGTGTGGGAAGACCTTATTTTTATTTGCTTAAAAATTGGATTTCAAATTATTTAATCTGGTAATGTTAGCACCTATGTTAAAAAAAGCAGTCATACATTATTTGATTCTCTATGATCTTATTAATATCTCCATGTTTCGTTTGATATTCTAACCTATAAAGATCTCTTTAGTCAACTGCTTTTCAAGTGTAATATTAATAATCTCTTTAATTGTTCCCCTTATGTTAGCAGATTCATAAATACATGTGACATAAATATATCACTTCACTGTAAACATATATATATATGTGTATATGTATAAAATTACACAGAAAAAGTGCAGAAACTTCAGATATTCCAAAAGCACAGCACAGTACAAGTCAAAATTGTGGCTTTAATTGAAGACTTCAGTAGAATGACTTTGTCTTGTTTCAGCTGTAAGGGAATTGTTATTTTTGCATCTCATGCCCCTCTTACCCTCTATCAGTTATCAATACAATTATTAACTGGAATATATGTATTATTCATGGTCTTTTCGTCCATCATTGTGGTGAATCATGCAAGACACCTGTTATGGTGTATAAATATATAAACAATATTAATAAATATATAAATAATATATTTGAAACAGACATTCAGGTACAAACCAAATATTTAAAGCCATCAATTTCTTAGCAGGAAGTTTTGATCTGGTGCATATGGATGCAGAATAACATCTGTTGCCATTCAATTGTTGCTTAAATTCAGTGTATTCAATGTTTACAACTGGAAATTTTAATAAATAAGAAATAAATAATTAAGGTAAAATAAGAGATTAGTAAGTGATTAAAGATTTGAAAAACCAAAATGAAGGGTCAAATTATTAGTTCAGAAATAAAAGACTAAACAATTTTTATGGTATTTATGTGTCCATACTGGAAATAAAAATGAATGATACAGGGCTTTCTTCAGCAAAGAAAGAGATAATGAGACCCTATAAAGTTCTTAAAGTTCTGAATCCTAAAGGAAAAATTAGAATCAAATACTCAAATTAGAAATATGGTATCCATAAAAGAAAATGATTGGCAACCTCTATCAATGCAAAAAGAAAACTAAAGTGCAATTTCTGGAATATGAAAAAAAAAGAAAAATAGTGCAAGAGTTCAACTGGGTATTAAATCAATTAAATCACATTCATCACATGAAATTTCACTGCTGCTGCAGTATTGGAGGACAAAATATTTTGACAACCAGAGGTCACTCCAAAGGAAATTTTCTGAATTGTTGCTTTAAAATTTACCCAGTACCCAGAATGATTTTGAATTTTCCATTAACACCTACCTCTGAACAAATGTTGGAAAGATTTTCAGTAAAATGCTGCAAACTATATTAGAGACTACCTTGTAGCCTTGAGTTATATAATTTATTTCATTATTCACTGATAAGATGCAACAAGAGGCCTTGCAACATGATGCCAGTGTGGTGCTACTCCTCAAAGTGACAGTCTTCATCTGCTCTAACTCATTTTAAAACACTTTGTGCAAACCTAATGAAAACATCTGTATAATTTCTTTCAGCCATCATATTCTGAGTTTGATATAAGTGGCAATGTGCTGGGACTGATCTTTAACCAAGGCATGATCTGGTAGGTGTGGCAAAGCATGTTCTATCTGCAGGATGGTGGGATTTATCTGTATCTGTGAAGGATTTTTCTGAAATCCTGACCCTATCCCATTTCTTTAATCTGAGGGAAGTATATGCAATATATACCAAACTCTGGTACATTGCAATCAGTTGGAACAATTCAAAACTAGTTATGGACTGAGATTATTGGATCACATATATCAAGATTTTGCACTGAGTTGATAAGACCAACCAGTAAAAATCTGCATAGATTAAATTTATGCTTTGGTCACTGACTACTTGCTGTAGTGTTTTGCTTTGAAATTTAGCCTTTCAGTGAACCTTACCATTCTTTTCCCCTGTTCCTATGCAAAAAGGCCTTAAAGCAAATGTATTTATACTTATCTGTGCAGTCACATGAATGTGTAAACAATGCTACTACTGGAGCATTAGTCCTTAGATGTAGAGGAGGAAAGGTGTAGGTTTTCATTCTATTTTTGGACTTTACATGACTGGTAAAGAGCACCAGCATGTAGAGTCCTCATGCAACATGCTCAGTCTTCCTAAGGAACTGTTCTCTGCAAGCATTTGACTTCTCAGTTCTTGCTAAGGCCTAAATTTTACATTTAATTTAACTTGGCGGATTAGACTTTTTGTGTGGTAAAAGCCTACTGAAGGGATAAAGGCTTTCCCTTCAGTAAAGCCCTTTATCTTTTCATTTAAGATACATGAAAAGAGGAAGAGGATACATTAATATAATAAAGCCTGTCATTCTTCTGTACTCAGAAGGTCTTTCCAACCCTAATGTAAATATATTTCCTGTTTCCAAGTAGAATGTCTGAGGCACTCAGGGGCAAAGCAGCTTAGCTTGCTCACCTTGTCACCTGATCACAAGAGCAAGGATTAAGGAAGAAGCAAGTTCCCAATCTCTTGTATTCTGTACTATTTGGCCAGGAAAATTAATTCAGATGCTCTTCAGTCAGCATGACATAAGAAACCAGGTGTGATGAAAATAAAAATGTGCCAAATCTTTTGGTGTCATAACCATGCAACCGTATATAATAAGGAAAAAAACCATATTTAACTGAGTCAATAAACAGATTGTTTGCATGAAGCACTAAATTAACCCAGAAATATCAGCTAAAATAAATGTCAATTAAGCAAAGATATCCTTCAAAAAAAAGTGCTAGTATATCAATAAAAATAATAAATTATGAATTAAATAATTTTGTTCATACCTAGCTGTAGGAATTGGTCATACCTAGTTTTTTAAAAAAAGGCTATCCTTTTTTGACACAACACAAGCAAGATGCTACCTGGAAAAATTAAGAGTGAATAGCATTTCACCAAGTCCTCACTTAATTTGCAGAGAAAGAGAACTTTGAAAGTTCATACAGATAATTATCTTTGTACTCATTCAATCTTTAAAAAAAAAAGATCAAAGACCAGTTTAAAAACCCCCAGTTTTAAAGTTGGCTATATGAATTTCTAAGTGCACAGTGTGCAAAACACATTGACAGAGGGAATCTGTCAGTAGTGGTTATCTTATTTATTTGCTTCTCTTCTAGGATGGGATCTTTTTATGCTCCATGTCTCCCAGCAATCAATGTGTTCCGCCTCCACACATCGATGTATCTGCAGTGCTGGGCAGTGATGTGCTGCAATGTCCCCCAAGAACGAGTCTTCAAGGCTTCCAGATCCAATAACTTCTACATGGCCATGCTGCTTTTCATCCTTTTTCTCTCCACACTGCCTGCTGTGTACACCATTGTCTCCATCCCACCATCTTTTGACTGTGGTCCTTTCAGGTTCTTTGCATTTTACCACCATCTTTTACAATTGTTGTAATGACCTGCTTCCACACATCACAGTAAATGAGGCAGTGCCTCTATAATAAGCATTAGCACCTGATATGCTGAGTGTTTAATTGAGATGCATTTCCCATTGTGGATAACTCCCAAAGTGGGAATCTTGGAAAACTGACTAATTCTTTAGCAAGTTTTATCCGATGTGTAGAACAGAAAAGCTTTTCTTTTTGTTAATTTCAATGAAAAAAAAAATTACTGTTGCACTGAAGAAAAATTATTCTTACGGAGTAGAGCAGTGACATGTTGTGTTTGAAAGAGATGGCTTTCAGGAAATGTCTGTATGCCCTGTATGAAGGGCAGATCAGAATGCTTGAGGGTGTGATAAATATGCAGTGGTTCAGTCTTTGAATGCCTTGCCTCTCTCCAGAATTTCATGAGTCTGTACTACCACTATGAAGCTGAATTTGTTTCCGAAGTCTTCAAGGCCTCCATAGACATGGATCTTTTCTAAAAAGCTAGGCCTGCCCTGAAAACACATCTTGAATTCAAGGTAGTTTAGACTTTGCCACACTTTCTCCTTCTGTGCCCAGTACCTGGAAAGTCTAGGATCATTTGAATCATCTTTACCTGCCAGGTAGCATGAGATAAATTTATAATGAGTTGTATCACTTGACAGAAGACAAGACAAGAAATTAAAAATTTTAAAAGTCTCTTGCCTTATTTCTGAACAAAATATTAACAAAGCAAGAGTGGGAGAACTGTAAAAGAGGCTAGGAAAGGTTGCAAGGAAAGGTTTAAACAATACATTACTGCTGTAGAATGACATCTGTGTGATCCTCAGTGCACTTTGTAAAGGAGCAGAAGTCTCACCACATTAAATTTGGTGAAAGGCAGAATAACAGAGATTGTCATTGCAATAGTCGTAGGTAGCTAAAAGAGAGAACCACATGACATGACAAAAATTCTGATGACACAGAAAATTGTTTGAATTTAGAGAAGAATTTACAACAAAATAAGCGATAAAAATTATGATTTTTTTTGAGTCCTAGCAAAACTATATTGAAGGAAATATTTGTGGTCAGATCTCAGTAGCAGCAATTATTGAATTGGGTATTAACTAAATGGTGAGATTACTCTTCAAAATGAGAAGGATAATTCTTGCCACTTTTTCTCTGTCATGTTCTTCATCAAAAAGTGAAATTTTCAATGTAACTTTTGATGAGGAGCACTTGAAAGTGATGAAGGTTCATTCAGCCTCAGTCTATATATTCCACTATAGTACAGTGGAATAGCCAGTGAAAAAATACTGTTAGAGCATTCCTCTACATTTAAAAACCAAAACATTTTCCTGATGGTAACTCAGAGTCCCATCCTTTTTGAAATTTGTGAATCATTCAGGGTTTAGTTTTGGTTTGGTTTTTTTTTTTTTTTTTAATTATAGTCAATTCATTAAAGCAACATACACAATTCAACAAAGACCTGTCAGGAGTAGGGAAGAAAAGACAGAATCAGCAACAGCACCGCAGAAAAAGCTTTGTGCATGCTGAAGAGCATAAGGAGAGCAGAGGATGGAATTTCTCATCTACTATGAGTGCGCAAATAAAGAGAAAGAAGAGAAGAATTTTACCTGCAAAATTTTTATATTAATTGAAAGAATGTAAACATTGAGAATGAGTTTAGAAAAAGACCCATTTGTAAGAAATTCTTTACCAGACTGAAAAGCAGTGACAGAAAACTTCAATGACTGGACAATCACATGGCAATGTGGTGACAATTCCTACAACTTTGGTGACAATTCCTACAACTAAGTAAAATTACTAATTAGAATTGATACACAGAGACCCATTCTACCAGTCTTGTTCAGGTTAAAAATTACAAACTTCTGTGCCCTGAGGCATAGAAAAAGGCAAAATAAACAGAAAGGGATTTTCAGAACATCTATTGATACACTTCAGAAGGAAAATCATCTAAGGAGAAAATGATAAATAAGCTGGAACAATTACATATGAAGGTAACTAGATTCCTGCAACAACAGCAAAAATATCCTGAAACACAGCCACTGACTTGTGTAGCATTGGTCACACATCAAAGATGAGAAGAACTGGGTGGAACAAAAAATAATTGCAGACCACTTTTTGCTTGTCAAACATAAAAACCAGGATTTGATTTTTTTTCCCCCATGTCTTCATAGAGCACAAATAATGCTTTGTTTGTTGGTTGCTGGTATGGAGTTCATAACACATACACTGATTCACTGAGAAATAATTTGGGTGGCAACCTGGCAAAATCTATTAGCATACAATAAGAATTTTGGTGTCTTTTTTCCCCCATATAAATACTACTTTAAACAACATTCCCTCCAGAGTGTAAAGTTTTAAATAATGTTAACATACCTTATATTATCCTTTTTCCAGGTTTGATGCGACTTCATTAGCTTATATATTCATGGTTGCCATAATAATTGTATGTGATATTGTCAACTTTTCTGTTTAATAGTGGGAAGACTAGAATGTTTGAAGTCATATCAGAAACTCTGGAGCACGACTTTCCTTCCTGGTTTGGGAAGGTATTTGGTTATGCCTCTAACCCTGGACTTATCCTACCCTTTATATTGCTGATGGTGTACGTACAGAATATTAACTCAATGCTTGCTGTATCTAAGGCCTGATAAGTTTCTTTCACTCTGAATCATCACTGCTTGAATATCTAAGAAATGCAGCGCTAATTGTGCAGTGATGAGCGACTTGAACAATTCATGAGTCTTTTCTTTGAACATACTTAATGCGCATTTGCAGAAGCGTTGATATCTCTTTTTTGTTCAATGGCTTTCTTTTTTGTTTGGTTATGCTTTTAAAAAATGTTGTTCCTGCCACAAAAGATAGAAAACTATTAAAATGCAAAAGGCTATAGGGAATTTGTAATGCTGTGACATTGGTCATCTTGTCCAGAATGCACAACAGCACATTGTAAATCCTTAGCAAGTTCGATAGAAATATGAACGTCATGGAGGAAAGTTATTCTCAGTAACTTTCAGTGAACCTGATCTTCAGTGCCTTTAACTGATAAACACTATATTATTGGGACAGGGACGTGAGACAGAGTTTCGGAGACTGTGAAACAAGGCTAGTAGAGGTTTTTGTAACTCAGTAATTGGTAAAGAAGAATGGCCCTGGAATATTTGCTCTTGGAGATTTTATTGAGTCCTATTTTATCATGACATTTTAACTTGCTTCATAGGGTTATTATATCCGGTATTTAGCATACTGCTGAACTAAAATTTAATTCTATACAAAGATACACTGGGATTTAACTTTGCATTGCAGAACTGCAAGTAAATGTAGACATTACAGAGCACAATATAAATTACAAAAGGATTTTATATGAGCAATATAAAATATTGAGACGAAATTTTGCCAAGGCTTTCTTGATGCCATATTCTATTTTAACCCTTAGCTGTAAAGGGTAAGGACACTAAAAATAAACAGAAGAAAAAAAAAGAAAGAGGAAAAATACAAGACAAAATCAGGCAAAGCAGAGGAAACAGCATGTGCTGATTAATTATTTACTCCTTATGTCAATTAAAGACTTCATAGCAGATGTTTTCTTATTAAATCAGGACAGTGAAAACTACTAATTTCATAAAGTTGTCACAACAGTAATTCTATACACTGAAAAATGAAAATATTATGTTTTTTCTTAGTAAAAGAAGGAAGTAATAACTGGGAAAAACCAAAAGGAATGTGATTTTGGTTGTTTTCTTGACAGTATTTCTGATTGTTTACTATATTTGTTAAGGAGTTTTCATAAATATGATTTACTCATTTTTAAGGTATGTCATGAGACTTAGTTAACTTTTGTAAGTTATTCTATAGAAGTAATTTCAGAGTTAAGCACTACTTAATGAAACATGTTTCTTAAATACTATAAGATTGAATGTAGAATATTAATGGATAGAATAATTTCTTTCATCTTCCCCCCTGAAATAACAGTGCCTTCTGAAGAAGGAATAATGTAAGGAAGCACATTGTTCATTATAGTTCAAAATACTAGTACTGATTAAGCACAATAAAGGAGAAAAAGATACCACCCTTATATTATCACAACTGTAATGGTTGCTAAAGGAATATTCTGAGTCTTTCTAATTAAATCATTGTCTAACAAGAAACTATTATTTTTTAAATTTAGCCTGAGCATTTATTATCTCAACGCAACATCCAAATCCTACAAGGAAGCTAACTTGGAACTTAAAAAGAAGTTACAAAGTGTAAGAATAGAGAATTACTGATTTTTTGTATTTTACTAAATACTAGAGAGACTTTGGGGTCACTGAAAAATGCCATCTCTCTCCCTGTCATTAGCAAGCAGAAGAAAATAAACGAAGAAATAAACAAAAGGCACAAAAATCAAATGAACAAGAGGAAAATCCATTTGAGACAGAACCACCACCGGCAAAGCCTAAAGGAGACAAGCAAGATGAGTCCACTCCAAACAAAGGTAAGAATTGGTCTGAATGTCTCTATTAGCCTATTTCTTTCTTTGGCTTGTTTAAGAAATACTGCAACATTATTCCATACCTAGCAACATTAAAGTAAAAAGCTGAACTATATTAAACTGAAAGTCACAACCCTGCTGAAAAAAGCCTGGTCTAAGCTCCAGTGATCCTTCTTATCTATCACACACCAGTCAAAGTCTACATCTTCTAGCCTTCTGTGGCGTTTTGTCGATGCAGAGCTATGCAGGAAAGTATTTATCACCAGTGCCAGGTTCACCTGGAGAAGATGTAGTAAGAACACATTAAGCAACTCTTATCAGAAAGCCTGGCTGGTGCAGCTGGGTGTCAAGTCTGTCCTGAGGGATTTTGCTCACTGTTTCCTTTCCCTCATCATGCACACATGCCCTACAGCCACTAAACAGCCTCAAGCCTAGGAAAGAAGCCCAGGTGAGAGATGATTGTCTTTGGAAGAGCCATGTGTAATAACTGCCTTCATTGATAGATGATATCTAAGTGCATTTTTACAAATTGCCCACATACCCACATGGGAGCCTTGCAGAAAAAATGGATGGAAAATACAGCACAAAGGTCATGAAGGAGCATTAGCCCAGGTTTGGGTAGGGGAGCCCCAGATTTTCTACTGCAATCTAGGATAGTCAGGCAGCTGCTGGATTTCCCTGTCAGGGAGCTTCGGATTTGCATGATCATTTGTTAATTCTGTCCTCCAAACACATTTCAGACAGCAAGAAAGGACAGGATGGCAATGGATTAAAGACGGGCCAGCCACAAGAAGCCAGCTCATCTCAGACTCTCCAGCATCCTGGCCCTGTCCTGAATGGCCACTGTCCTCCACAGAGCCGAGGAGGAAACCTTCCTCCACCATCCATAGCTGTGACAAGGCCACCAGGGCCCAGAAGGCCTGGAATGCCAGGCTATCCACCTGGAAATCCATGCCTCCCAGGGATGCAGCCAGGAATGCCTAGGGGCCCTCCCATGTACAGATAAGGAGCCTTAAGAATATATAAGAAGACACTGAAGAATAGAAGTGTGGTCATAAACCCTCCTGTAAGAGCAGAACCTTGCTATGTTTGTCATAAATCTTCATGTGCATAGAAGAAATGGATGTGCTTCAGTTTTCTGCAGCATGGGAGCATCAGAAGAAAATGTGGCATATATCTTCTTGCATTTGAAGGCATTGTGAAAATGTGTTGTCTGTATCAATAAATTGCTAAAATTACGGATTTTTTTGGGGATACTTGTTAGAATAGTGGAAAACAATTTGTATTCAGCTGACTTTTTTTAAAAGCTTGAAATTTTGTCCCTATTATCTTTTCCTTTTCCTAAGAAGAGCATTTCACTGAAAGCACAGCTTTATATAAAGCCTATGAGAGTCACGTAAACCTTGCATGCATCTTGTCCTCTGCAGTTCAAATATGCTTAGCCAAAGATTTCAGGTAGTACATGGAGAAACTAGGACCAAAACTAGGGAAATCTGCATGATTCTATCTAAAGTCTCTGTAAAAGGGTTAAAAAAGAAAAAGAAAAGCAGTGGTTCACCTGTAACTATGAAGAAAATTTAACTTCTATTACACTACCACTTTCAGCTACTAATAGTTTTATCACGTTCTTGAAGACTAGAAATACATTTTAAAAATCAAAGTGGTAAAGGAGTATCTCCTGTGCTAGAAAAGATATTTGGGAAATAGAGATAAGACAATTAATGAGTAATTTCTCCTAAATACCCTAGTAGTATAGAGATACTTAACATTATATAAAAGTATGTACTGCATAATCTTTTCTGTGAATTTATGACTCGATGCCTGTATTGGTCTCTAAGTAGTCTGAAGTGGAACAGGTTATTTTCCTGACAGGTCTTGTGGAAGCACAGGATAGATATAAGCCCAGGGGCAAGTTGATGTTACCTAATTCAATAAGATAGGTTGATTTTTTTTATTCTGATCTTATTTCTTTTTTCAGAACATTGGTCTTAATAATTATTTTAAGACTCACAAGCTTAATAGAAACAAAATTAATCAACTTACTGTCTTCCAAAAAAATACATGTAATTCCTTTGAGGGCCTTCTGTAAAACAGAGATTCATTTAGTGTAGTAGAAAAATCTTAACCATATCCTTGTACAAAACAAGTTTGTGACATAGCAAAACAACCTCCATCTAATTAAATTGTGGATCTTGTTTAAAAGAGGCTTACAAAACCCCTCAGCATAGTCTGTGTATCCCCATAAACCACAGTGATCCAACCTCCAGCTCAAGCAGTCTTTAAATCAATTGCCAGAGCTTGGAAGGATTAAACAAAGGAAAGTTCAGTTTATACTTGGCTGTTGTATTGCTTCCATGAGCAGATACTAGATGTATCTGCAGCTGAGGTGCTGTGAGTCTTTTATTTTATGTCAGAGAGAGTACAGATAAGTGCAGTGTAAGTTGTTTCACCCTTCTTCTCATCTATGAACTTCAGAGTCATGGAACAAGTATAGCAATCCAAACTGTTTATTAACTGGTAATTTTTCTAATAGGATTTGTTTTTAAACTGCATATGTGTCTAGCCCAGAAACAAAATGTTGCCAGTTTTCTTACTGAAGCAGTATGAAACCCAGTATGGCAATGCTTTCATGCTTTTAACAAGCTTTCTCCTAATGATCTTTTTCCTATCAGTTGGGCTTGATCTATCTTGAAATATTGATTTACACAGACATTTTAGTTCATTGTTTGTTAGCATTTCATAATAAGAAAACTCTGGATATTCCTCAGAAAATACATGATTTTTTATAGAAAAGTTGAAGAAATTGAGTTCAAAGATATGTTAGAGCTTGGGGAGTTTTTCAAGAGGTGTTGGAGTAAATTAGACTTGTAAGAACCATGCAGTCTGGTTCCCTAAAATGTAGAGGGATGTTTATATTGCATCTAGAGACCTTAATAATGATTCCTTGCTCTGTCAGGAGTGAAAATTTTCTGGGGATGCTGAAGACTTTCTCCTTGTTAGTGGTTTTAGTATTTCATTCAGTGGGTTGCTTTACATTGTGAATGGAAGAGAGACACAGCAAAGAATCTCCAGCTGAAATTGTTCTGGGGAGCTTTCTGTTAGATCTGTATGCTGTACTGATTTTTAACAATCAATGTGTTCTCATAAAATACATGTATATGCAGAGATGAGCATGTAATAGCCAATGTGAATAACAATAGCAAAGCTAGATGTTGTTCTGTGATTGAAAATGAGATATTTATTTTTATTCTTTGGTACTTTAAAGGTATTTCATCACTCTATTTTATGACACTTTTATTTTTCAGTACAATGTGGAAATGTAGATAAAGTTAGGATGCAAAACACTACCAGTATCATATTTGGGTGTAAACATTCTCTGTGGAGTATTTGCTTGCACTTACATTATTAGAAGCATAAAAAGCTGAAAGATATTTGGCAATAATAATAATTCAATGTAGAAACAAATATAATCTCCCTGGGTGTCTGGGAAACAGCAGAATGTACTGATCTGCACTTCAAATGTCTGACTATTTTATTCTGCTTAGTATGAAAATTTAAAGAAAAGAGCTAATATATGACATCAGAATATTTTGCTTTCTTTTGAGATGTAACATCTCAGTTGCAGTGCATAGTCATAGAAAGTTATGAATCACATCTGGTGGTGTGTTAGTAAAATAATAATGAAGAATAGTATTACACACTTTGAGGATTGTTTTAGTCATTGACTTTGTGTTGAAATGTTTTGTGCATTTTTACATAATAGCCTCCACTCTTAATATCACAGGTATGTAAATTTTCAAAATTATTGTTGATTTAGTTTGGAAATTACAAAAGGAAAGAGAATTTCCAATACCTGTGGTTGATTTTCCACTTTGATCCATTCTTATATGTGTACATTGTATCCTGCACACCTAACAATATGTTCAGTAAATAATGTTCACTACTTAGCATTTGACTCCTTTGTCTGTGTCCTTGCCAGCTCTCCATTGTTGTGGAGAGCTTTTAATATTTCACATTCTTAATCCATTGTGAAGAACTTAATAAAAAAAATAGACCAAGAACATTTTTTCTGTCTCTTTCTTGGAAATAGATAAGAAAAAAAATCCTCTTTGTAATTTGCTGTCAATAATAGTTACAACTAGTTTTCTCAAAATATTGCATCAGTTACATTATAACAGTTATATTATAAGAGTTATATCCATAATTCTTAAGGCCAATAGTTTTAAATCAATACCAATTTTACCCATCAAAATTATAATTTTAAAGTATTGAACTTTCCAACTACAAAATGGTACACATATCTATCTCAAGTGATTGACCCACAAACTAAAAGCTATTATCATGCAATGAGCTATCCAAAAGAGAGAGAAGTGGCTAACAGAAGACTGGGACAATTAGGTTACATAATTGATAGGGAATGACTCTTGGATTTTTAAACATATAAAAGCAAAAAAATTTTTTTTAAGATCAGGAAAAATTCGTTCAAGAAAGATAAAAAGTAATATGTAATAATAATTATAGGAAACAAAATACTCTAAAATAATTTCATAAGTTCTCAAAGTATGAAGGCCAGTTCTCGAGCAAAACACAAACAACCTCTGGAAAGATATCAATCTAAACCATAACTTATGTAAAGTAACAATCTGATCCTTACAGTGTGAAAATATGTAGCAATATTTCACTGAAATTAGCATGGGATTAATTTCTTGCTATCTGAAAGTAAATGTGATATTTCAAAACTTTTTTTTATTAAATCACCTGAGAACTGCTCTGCAGAGAGAGCCATGGGTCCAGATATTTTGGATAAAAGATAGTTTTAGAAAGTCTGCAAGTCATACTCACTTGTTTAAAGGAACCATATTTAATACACTAAAAATATTTTCCCCAAAAGCTGGTAAGCCTGGTGAGCTGGTTGTTATGATCTGAGTAGTGAGAGATGCCTTTGCCCGAATTAAAGTGCAAATAAGACCATACATTGAAATAAAGAATATCAGAGAATAATAGAATGAGCTGAGAATATGGATTTTATTTAACTCTAAATGTGAGGTAGAGACATAAAAATTTATAGAAGAGAAGTCATGTGGGTAGAGATGGGTAGAGAGAAAGACAGAGAGATCAAGCTGAAGATAGTCAGCACCCACGGATCCAGGGGCTGGTTCTTCTGTTCTTCGAATCCCACTGGCTCTTCTTCACCCTTGGCTTCCCAGTTGTGGGTATCCAAAAACTGTTCTACTGGGGATTTTTCACCTTTTTACCTTCCAGTATCTGGAGTTCAAGTATCTGTGGGGTAGTAGCAGATGCTGTTCCATAACTTGGTGTGGTATGTATATGAGAGTTGCTCCCTTTCCCACAGTTTGCCACACTGGGAATTTTTGTTCACATATGTTAGTCATAATGTGATAACCTGATTTCACCTCCCCAGGCCTGGAATTAGTACCTCCCTGTCATAATTTTTTGTCTCAAGATCTTGCTGTGGTGGTTTATCTTATGGCACATTCCTTCTGTGGCCTTGACAGTTTTTTTGAGACATGCAACTGTGTTTTTAAAGTCCTTAATGTGTAAATACCTAGGACTGAGAGACTCTAAAATCTGTCATACAATTTTTAAGGCATGTTCTGATTGCCAGCGCCAACATTCTGCCACGTCCTGGTATCTCTAATGACCACAAAAAACAATGATGCTGAAGGATCATAATCAGATCTGTTCCAGATTAAAAATAGAAAGAAGTGGTTTTTTTTTTTTTTTTTTAACAAGCAGTTTCTTACTGTCTATATTGGCCTCAGTCCTACCATGTGAAAGCAGACTGACAGTTTTGTCTGTGCCACTGCTGCTCTTGTGTGCCTCATGCAGATGGGAATTCTCAGTTTAAACTGTGCTCTCTAATATTTGCCAGAATAAGCTCCTTGGCACTTGGTGTTTCCTATCCTCAAATGAACTTTGCTGCACAGTGGAAAGCAAATATTCTGTCATTTCCAGAAACAGAGGAAAGTGGCACAACATGTATTGGAAGTGAGATTCTCCAGGGCATGCTGACAATTTGCTATAAATAACAGCTTTCAGAGAATTTTAGTGCCCACTATCTGCCTTATAATATGATGCTGCTTTTATCACCAGGCAAGACTAGGAGTAAATCTATCTATCTATCTATCTATCTATCTATCTATCTATCTATCTATCTATCTATCTATCTAATCTATCTAATCTATCATCCACCACTGATGTCCTAAGTTCCAAAGCATGTTATGTGTTGAAATCTGGTTTCCTCTTCTGCTTCAGTATTGCCTCCCAGGGGCAATGAAAAACCTATGATTAAGGCACATTGTCCAGGCAGCTCCCTGTTGCCTGGAATCAAAAGAAAAGCTTTCCAAACAATATTAAAGTGGTAATAACATAATGAGCAGCTCTTTAATGAAAGCTTTCAAGTGCACAAAACATAGTTGTATATGCACAAGCACTCTATTGGATTTCCACACTTTTAGTCAATTTAATTAATTAGTACATCTAGCAGGTACATCGAATAGAAGACTGGTTGTCCTGGTAACTTAACCCACCCTTGGACCTGCCCTGTTGGAAAGACTCTGAGGGGTTCCTCATGCCATCTTTTGTTATGTCTCCTATATGCTGGTTCAAACCTGGGTGCCCTTGTTAGAAATTCTTTTCTTGAAAATAAGACTAAACAGAATTTCAAGAAGATGGCATAAATGTGTGAGAAAGGGTAATCTCTAAAGTGTAAGAAAGTGTTAAAAACTATACAGCTATATATATAAAAATCTAAAAAGGTACAAATAGATAAAAAATTTATAAAAAGCAAAAAATCTTTAGGCATCATCTTCTCTACCCCAGACATTCCCTCCACATCAGGATGCTGATGACAGTGGGAATCCTGGTCAACAACTGTGGGCCCTCATCTTCTAAACATTGCCTCACATCAAGGAGGACTTAAATCTCCAAGCTGTCTCCTGCATGTTCATTCAATGGGACATGCCAGTATGGAGACACCTCTAACTTGGCTTTGGATTCCCTGTGGACCAGGCTTTTAGCAATACTTCCATGGAAGGTTGCAGCAGGATCATTGAAGAGCAGACAGATACTGATGAGAAGAGCGAAGTGACTTTCTTTCCCTTTTCTGTGCAGCATTGTGGTGGTGGCTGAGTTCCATTTTCCTAGTGGCAAGCTGGTCCAGCTATGTCCCATGACCCAATCTGACCCAGCAGAATCAGGATCTGATTTTTTCCTGATATTTTCCTGAGCTGCCATGCTTGCTTGAGAGGCTTGCCACCTTCAGCTGCTGCTCCTTTATGCCCCATATCTGGGACAGAAAAGGCACAGCATATTTGTATATCCTCACAGTTTATGAACATAGCCATACTCTTTCTATGAAACCGGCAATCCCTGTGTGCTAGGCATGCATATTTCACTGGGGGCACTGTGCTGGGATGGTTATACCATGGCTGAGGCAGGAGGATAGTTCCTGTATTTAACCACTGCTGTTGAAAGCACAGACCAGCCAGTCTTTTTCTGGCTTCTTTCACACATGGACTCCATCATTTGAGTCCTCTTCTGATGTACAGAGAGAAATCCCAGTACTCTTCCTTTTGCAAGTCAGAGGTTAAAATGATATTTGCTTACTTAATGTATGGGTTTACCTCATTATTCTATACTCAGTTCCATAAGCAATTTTGCAGAATACCACCAGAATGTCACTAGTTGTATGTATGGATTTTTAGGCCTTTATCTGAGTGAACCCAGGCTTGCTATGTTTACTTTTAAAGATTATATGGTATCCCTGACAGGACTAAGGCTTTCTAAAAGGCACTCATTAACTCTTTCAATCACACCTTTACCTTGAAGGAGCCTCTCACCTCAATTAATTTTGATTGGTAAAATGCCTTCTATATTTTTATATTCCAGAGTGTTTGAAATAGGAAATAGTTTGTCTCAGTAGTTCCCCAGTTTTAACTGAAGAAAGACAAATACATCACATTTTTCTTGTCAGTACATGAACTTGATGAAAAATGTCCCTCAATTCTTCCTTGTCTCTCTCCTGAAATCTTGCTCTTTGCCTTTCTTCCTTGCTAACTGTAGACATCATTTTTAGTTCAGTTTCTACCCTATTCATTCTATCACTTAAAAATAGAGATAAAAGAGATCATAGTCCAGCATTTACATTCATTGACTGCAAAAGAACACCTGATGTCCTCACTTTGTTAATTGCTGAATTTAAGTTGAATGTAACTTATTAAAAAAGTCATCTGCCTAGCCAATTCTTTATTTCTAACATTTTGTATTGTGAAATTTACTGACGACATCATGTCCTGAACTACATGGGAACATTTTGAGGTAGCTTAGATGTTTTTTGGTTTGTGAGGCTCCCACTACAAAGCTGCTCTAATTCGAACTAGGAGCTACTAAGTGAGAATCTAAGTGTGTGAGTACCTAACCATTTGTTTCACACTGATGTGGGCCATGAGATATAAATTAATCTATTACTTGTATGCATAATAAAAAATTGGTTTTAAAGCTTACAGTGATGTAAAAAGTGTTTTTTTCTCTTTGTCTTCCACTTGCCTCATAAGAAAACTAAAAAATAAAATTACATTTACCTTTGGTCTTCTCGCCAGTAGAGGTCAGAATAACATAAGATAATTCCCTCCATCTGTGTGAGTAATTGCCTTAGGAAAGAATGTTGCTGTTCGTTTTGGGTTTGTTCTGTTCTCCCCCATTGTCATGCTGAAAAGTCCTGCCCTGGTTCAGTTAAATGTCAATCTCCAAACCCCTCCCCAGTTACCATGGTTGCAGTATGTATCCTTTTAGTTCTCCACCCCCAGTTGCCTGCCTGTCACTTGGCACCCCTGCCTCTTTTTCCAGAAACTTCTGGCCAGGGTGTCGGGTGATTGGCTCAGGGACTGGGGCCCCTCCCTTAGTTATGTATGATTGGTTTTGCCATTGTGTCAATCTTCAATGTAGCCTTCCCTTCTCGCTCCTGATTTGTTACCACCCTCCCCTCCCACTTTCCTTATAAATCGAAGTTTTCCCCTCCTCGGGGCTCTCAGCCTCGGGATTTGTTGGGGGTGTTTGGTCCCTCTGGGGCTCAATAAACCCAATTGCACCGAGAGACTGAGAGATGCTTCTTCTTTCTCCTGTGGGTTGGAGTTTCAGTGGCCAACGTCCACAAGGCAGTTCAATGCCTTAGGCGTGGTACCTGACCACGAGCTGGGGAAGCGCCCCATCGGCTGGAGATGGGCTGGTCACCTAGCCTGGGTGTGCTCTACCGGCCACACTGCTCCAAAAGAATAAATCCTTTCTATTTGATCCCATAAAAGTTGACAGAATTGATCTAAATCTACTAGTTTCAGATCAATTGGGAATTTGTGGAAGGGCCAGAAGTCTGCTGATAGGATGTTTCAACTGATGCCAGTGGTACGTTTGCTGTTCTGTGGCTATCTAAAAGAAATAAAAAAATTAATAGTTCATCTGACAGAGTGCATGGAAAAATTCAGGGGGAGCAACCCCGTCCAATATTAATGTGTTTTTTAGAGATAATAACTGGTACTGTAACTGCTTAAAAATCAGTATTTTGATTTCTGCTTTTAAATCAACATTGCTGAGTCATATAATCTGATCTATAGGTACTTTTCAAACCAAATTAGTCCATCTATTCTCTCACTTTAAATAGGACAAAATGTGATGCTTGTTCAAAAAGATAAATTTAAACATTATTTATAAGTATACAGAAAAGGCAAACTCCAAACTCATCAAAGGAAACTTTAATTTCACAATCTTCTATTTGGTCAAAAAAATAATGTCCTGTGTCTTACATGTCTTGTTTAAAGTAAGTATAGATTAAGTACTGATTTTCATTTCCCTGGACAAATGCATAGATGTGTAGTAACATTCAGATAAGTCTTATGGAGGATAATTTGGGAAACATTTTTGCAGAGCAAAGGTGTTTGGATAAACTGCAAACTGTAGCTCCTTCAATAGAGGTAGCAAACATCTCTGCAAAGAATTCATATCATGGCTGAAACCCCACAGGAGTGAGAACTTACATGCAAAGATATGATTGAACAAAAATCCACAGCCTTTCTAAACTGTGACAGAATAGGGCAGAGGGATTGTCCTGCCCCACACGAACTGTCCATGGAGGTAAATACAACACTGTTTTAAAAAGCTGAGACATCCCTTTCAGGATGTATATGAAGGCACATATCCCTTCATTTTTCACATCATGAGTGAAAAAGTTCAAGGATACTTCAGACTTCACATTTCCATTCTCTAACACACAAAAAAAATAGAAATGCAGAAAGGATTCTGTTCTCAACTCAATCTAAGGTAGAACAGTCGGATGCTATGCACAACAATGGTATATCCAATTCCCACTTTGTTTCTTAGTTGACTACAACAAATAAATTTACATCAGGAAACTATACTCTCTCCAGGCAATTTCTGCACCAGAACAAGCCCAAGTAACCTAGGCTATAGCTGCCACTATGCAATGTGGAGTAAATTTGTTTTGTCTGTTTAAGTCACAAGAAAACTAAAATGGTATGGGAATCTTGCAGCAAGAAATGAAGAAAACTAATTCCAGCAAAGTGTGAATATAAAACAGCATCATCACAGAATTCCAGGATCACAGAATCACATGAACAGTTCAGGTTGGAAGGGACCACTGTGGATCATCTGGGCCAATCTCCCTGCTCAAACAGGGTCATCCCAGTGCACATGGCACAGGATTGTGTCCAGACAGTTCTTAAATAATCTTCCTCCAGTGAGGGAGACTCCACAGCATCTCTGGGCAATCTATTCCTCTGCATGGTCACTCATGTAGTAAAGAAGTTTTTCCTATTCAGGTGGAACTTCCTGTGCATCAGTTTCTGCCCCTTGCCCTACTGCTCAGCTCCACCAAGAAGAGCCTGGCTCCATCCTCTTGGCATCCTCTCTGTGGATACTTACATTGATAAGGCCCCTCTCAGTTCTCTCTTCTTGAGGCTGAACAGGGCCAGCTCCCTCAGCCTTTCCTCATGAGAGAGATGCTTTGGTCCCTTAACCATCTTTGTACCCCTCCCCTGGACCCATTCCCAGAGCTCCATGTCCCTGTTGTGCTGAGGAGGCCAGAACTGGACACAGCACTCCAGATGAGCCTCAGCAGGGCCGAGCAGAGGGGCAGGGTCACCTCCCTCGAGCTGCTGGCAGTGCTCTTCCTGAAGCACCCCAGGACACCACTGGCCTTCCTGGCCACACAGAGACACTGCTGGCTCAGGGACAACTTGTCCACCAGGATCCCCAGGTCCTTTTCCACAGAGCAGCTCTCCAGCAGGTCAGCCCCAGCCTGTGCGGGTGCATGGAGTGGTTTCTCCCCAGGTGCAGGATCCTGCATTTGCCCTTGCTGAAAGTCAGAAGGTTCCTCTCTGCCCATCTCTCCTGCCTGTTGAGGACCCTCTGAAGGGATGCACAGAACTTGGGTGTCAGCCATTCCTCCCAGCTCAATCAGTGAACTTGCAGAGGAGGCATCTGTCCCTTCATTGAAGACATTGATACTGGGCCCAATATTGAACTTTGATCACAGGCCTCCAACTCTTTCCTGTGCCACTGATTACCAGCCTTTGACATCTACCATTCAGCCAGTTCTCTATCCATTTCATTTTCATCATCAGGATAAATTTTTTCACAGCATCCTTGCTAGAAATATTTTACTACTTATGTAGAATAATCTGTCTCTACTCTTTTATGATGTGCCAAAGATACATAGCAAAGATAGCAAAGATACATAGTAGAATCACACACTTTGCTTTTCAAGTGATGGTATAATCTCTGTACCTTTGATGAGTTTTGGATAAGTTCCAGCAAGGCCACTTGAATCTGCTCTTTCAGTTTGGCTTCTCTTGCTAGGGCTAGTTTACAAACACATGACCATCCAAAGTGACTCAGCCAAGACTTCTCTGTTAGATGGTTAAGGAAGGATACTTTTCCTGTGTCAGCTCCACCTAGCTGAGAGATACAACCGAGGGTCAGTACCCACAAAACAGGCATATAACTTCCACTTCCATGGCTTATATTCTGAATGACAGAGTAAAATTTTTCTTCTTCTACCTTGTCTGAAGTTTCTGTGAACACATCTTTCCACTAACAAAACTACTCTGGTACCCATATATCTGCTACACTATTGCTAGACGTGTTTAAAACTTGATTGTTTCAAGTGCCAAAAGCCAGGCTGCTCAATACATGCCTAAACTGAACAAGGAGTAACCAACTCAGTTTCAGGCTGAAATCCTGTGAGCTGCAAGCTTTGCAGACCACAGCGTGAACTGTCAGGCTAGGGGTCCCACTTTTCTGTCTTGGTGGCAAATGGATTTTGTTGTGCAGGACTCCAGTGTCAAATCTCTTACCCCAGATTTTTTCCACCGTCTTTGTCTCTCCAGATTTTTCCCACTGCCTTTTGCCTCTCCAGAAAATGTCACTATAGGAAACTGCTCTGTAGATGGCACTTTCTCCTTTTCTCCTGTTTCACTAAAAGAAAAGCATCTCTGCCAGAGATAGACTCCAGAACCCAGAGATGATAGGGGCTGTTCTCTGAAAATGCATTGTTCCTGAAAAAATGCAGGAAACTTGCTGCTTACCTGTGTGCTATGTGTAGTTGCCTATTCAGGTTTGCAAGTGTTATCTTGGTGCTTAGCTCACAAGGTTTTTCAGATTTTTTTCAATGTTTTTAAAATGCTCAGTTGGATATTGAGAGCTCGGGGTACCTCCTGAAAATGTTTGCAGACAGCAAGGATGTATTACAGGTAGCATTCATGCTATTTTGTCAGTCTTCTAAGTGTGTTCTAGGAGAGATTGCCACAAAGAGTAAAAAAAATAATTAAAAAATAACCAGTTTTTACTGTAACTCTGCATATAATTTATATGGGATTGTGACATAAAATGTATTATTTACTTGCAGGCAGATTATGAAATAAAGAATATTTCAACCCTAGGTTAAAATGGAATCCTTTCTTGTTCTGCAGTACTTAATTCATGTGTTTCTTATTGCACTGACAGACAAGGCAAGTTAAAGTGCCATCATGTCCTTGAGGCTAGGAATAGTTCCTTTAAATAAATCCTTCTGCAGGTACTCTTTTGACAGATTATTTTTCTTCATCTATATATTTTTTGGTTGCTATTGTTGAGGAAGTGTTTCCATTATGTTATGGCAAAGGACAAATGTATCTACCACAAAGAGGAAATAAGGCCCATCTGTCACAAATGTCATAGCAGCAGAAACAGGTTTCACAGATGTTAAAAAAATTTCTTGAAATCCACATTAATAACTGCATTAAAGATTGAGCTGATTGAGTTGAACATGCTGCCTATTAGTAGGTTATCTGTGGATGATACTGCTCCTTTTTGCATCTATTTAATTAGTATTGACAAGAAAGGAGAAAGTATAACAAAATATCACATAAGTTAAATAAACTATTTGCTCTACCTTTCTGCATATGTTCACAAACAGCTTCTTGTCTTTTGCTTGCTATGGAGTGTCACTGTCAATATTACTGATGCCTGCAGGCATTTCATTCATTTTTTGAACTTGCATTTTTTAAACTTTAATATGAACTCTCTGAATCTATTTATTATGGCTAGTGTAATTTTTTTTTTCTCAAATCTAAATTTTTTATATGCTGACCTCTAGTCTTCCTGGAATTGTACTTCTTAAGGAGATATATAAGGAAAAACCATAAATCTTAGGACCTGGACTTTTCAGGTAATGGTTTCAAAATATCATGGGGATAGAATGTTTAATTTACTTTTGCTTTCAAATTTTATAACTAAAAATGCATTCTTACAATGCTAAAACTTCATAATTGACCATATTTTGCTGCCTGTTAAATAACACAAGACATTTTACTTCTACCACTGTGGTTTTCTGCATCAAATCCATATAGACAGCACAACTTGTCTCTTGACATAAAAATATATCCTCCCACTTCAGTAGGATCCTTGATTTATGTCCTGTCTTTCTGATTCCTTTTTCAAGCTTTGTTTTAAGTTTGTAAAGCTTTTGGGAGACAAAATCTTGTCCAGCTTCTTCCGTGAGTACCTCTGCCTTCATGTCATGTGAATGAGAATGTGAATCTCATTCACATGACATCTCATGATTCACGTGTGAGTCTCATTCATGTGAATGAGACTTGACGTTGGAGCTGTGGATTTTAACAGGTGATTGTAGTTCACTCTAACACACATTCACAGCTTTGAGCATGAGTGCTTTAAAGAAGTAAGATTTCTTACAGAGAGCACAGTGACAAAAAAGTAAACAGATTATTTTTGTTTAATCATGTAATGTCTTATTTATACAGTAAGAATTTTAGATTTAAATATTTAACTTATTTCTAGATTCTTTAAACTGATGTGCTCTTTTTTCTGTCCTCACATTTCTTTTACATTTTCCTGTCTGAATACCACTGTTACTAGTCTTGTCTTCAAAATCATTTATTCCATGAACCATTCAACACAAAAATTATTTTAGAGACATGGATTTTCTTTCAGTATAAAAGATTCAGAGGGTGTCTTTCAGACAAAACCATGTTTTTGGAAGTTAAAGGAAGAATGCCATGCAAGCAGTCCTGAGGGAGTAAAGCACTAGATTCCAATGAAGAACTTTTGTTCAGAGCATATCAATGTTCATAGAAGATATTTGTCTGAATGACAAGGTTATCTGAAGCCATCAAAATTAATGCTAGTGACAGCTGACATTCCTTGAGAATACTCTGTTTAAAAAATCTTGGTAGATGGGACTGAAAATTTTGTGTCGGCTATAGTGTGTTCAGAAGTGGTCTCTGTTGTTCACAAAGCAGTGCCAGCTTGGACAACTCTGAAAACTAGATTTAACAGTGAAAAATATCAGACTTAGCTAGATTTGGTGGTGATGGAACTCTAGGAGTCAATCTTGTTAATACACAACTGGCTTCTCCCATGCAGGGAGAAGGAACATGAAGGAACTCTAATTAGCTGTGAATCTCTTCTTTCCAGATGCTTTCCGGCTACATTAGTGCCATAAACACCCCCAAAAATCTGCATCAAACTGGCTTACCCCACTCTTCTCACAGGCTGTTTGTTTTGCTAGGGAAGTAGGCAAAGAAAGAGGCAATGAAGCCACTGTGACCTTGACCTGGGCAGGCATGTTTGGTGAGACAGAGAAGGCATATGTCTCTTTCTTTCTATATGTCTGGTCTGTCAAAGTTTTTTATTTTTGTAATCTCCTTTTACAAAATAAAGTTTTGCCATGTTCTGTTATTGTAAATATACTCCATAATAAAATAACTTGCATAGGAACTCATATTTGTGTTGCATAGGATTAGTACTTAAATACAGGTTTTTCTGTCAGTAAAGTATAAATAGGAAAAAAATGGAATGTGCAACAAACAAATCTCATAAAAATTTATTCATTTGGATAAAAAGTTTAAAAGGTGGTCTTCTGGTATCCATAAAGCCATATAATTAAACAGCCTAATTTCTAGCATTAAAAACCCTAGTGAAAGTTAGCTATAAAGTCTATATATTCTCAGAGGCAAGGAAAAGTGAAAGATAAAATGTTGAAGGTTTTAGAAAGGCTGCCTTAGTGGTGGCTAGTACATCACATACGGAGAAGGACACAGTCTAGGTGGTTTTTGAGGTAATGACATATTGTCAGACATTATCTATTTTGTATCAGTGAATGCACGGACATATTTCCTTTAGATATTATTTTGTTAAGGTAATGTAGACCTCTCTGAAAAGGAGTGCAGTTACACAGTGAAGACTGAAGAAACTTATTGTGAGGAAAACACATATCCTGCTTTGCTGAGTGTAAGGTTTAGGGTTCTAGGATAATTTCTCAAAGAGCTGGACCTCTCTTTAGAGTTAATGGCATTTTTTATAAAGTAGAATAAAATCATTAATGTTGGAAAATACCTCTAAGATCATTGAGTTCAATTGTCTTCCTCTGTTTGCTTGCTGAGATTTAGAGAGAAACAAAAGGAAGCCTTACTCTTCCATCACAAAATCAGCAAAAATGTAAGATATGAAACAAGCTGTTTATCAGACTGCAAGGTATCTTTAGCTCAATAGCCGGGATTCTTCCCAAAATGTCTAATTTGCATGTAAGTAACTCCAAAATTTAATTTCTCAATCATATTAAGGGGAGACTAGAAAAAAGCAAAGTGTTTATTGTTTTTTTTCTTACATGGAATTTGTTTTTTGAGCTGTGACTACTTCTCTCCTTTGCTTCCTCACTCTTGCTTTGACCATGATTGTTCATTCACAGGAACTTTTGCCTTTAAAAGATTGCCATCAACACAATGGACTAAGAGCCTTTAAGAGCTGAGTCAGTTCTTTAACACATAGTGCTTAGCAATACACCATGCCTGTCCACAGTATGAGTTCTAAAGTAGGTACTAACATTTATGCTCCACGTAGAAGGCTCACATGACACTTCCATTCTTTTTTTTCACACTCCCAAAAAGTCTTTCCATGTGGCTGGTTCATCTTCAAGCTGGATGCTCAGTCTTTTATATCCCTGGGGGTTACATCAGCCAACCCTGGCCCCTCCCAAAGTCTGTCAGTCAGCTCTTTGTTATTCATTGGTAGAGACTGCTTTCTTGTAACTTCAGTGGAGATCAGGCCATGCTGCACCCCCTAAGCAACAAACTTTTCCATTCCCAGCTGCCCCATGCAAGGGACACGTGCAGCCTTCTTTTTTACCTGTCCTAGATAACCCTGGCTGTCTGATGGTCACAATACAGGGGGGAAAAGGGACCTATGGGGAGAACAGAGGACATTTAAACTACAATAATATAACTATACATCACTAAAACTTTTATTAATATTCACACAATAGTTATCTTTTAATTGCAAGAGCCAATCTTCTCATTATTCATCTATATAGTCTCTCATAGAATGTTCTAGAAACCTTCTGGCCAATCATGGGCTGCATGGGCACTCCCAGCTGGTCCCAGAACCCTTTGCAAGTTCTTTGCTCCTCACCATAAGCTGCCTGGATATCATCAGTTGTAGCTTCTTATTTCTTGAGGCCCAGTGGTGTGGCTGTGTTGCCACTCTCTGGCCTGTGCATTCCATGACAAGCTCCCACACTGTGTAGGTATAATCCTTGTTGCTGCTCTTTGAGGATTGTTCCACAAGCTGGATTTTCAACAGTCAGATCACCTAATACACAGTTCCGTTTATTGGGTCACTATCCTGCCCTATTTTTCATGCAACATTAAACTGACTGACTTAGTTTATGTTGTGCTTCCAGATTTTCTACTTTTGTTTGCAGAGCACTATGTTCATCAAGTCACTGTTTTTCTCTCAGCATAACAAAAGTTATAATTCAGTCCTTCAGACCTCCTACTAAGTTCACAGGGAACTATTATTTTCAAATTACCAGAGACCTCTTTTTATTGCTTTATTTTATACTTTCCATAATAAGGACTTATCTAAATCTCAATTTTCAGTGGGAGAATATGTGGAAAACAGCACTAACATCAAGAGAATTGTACCATGACTTGAATGGAAAGAAGGAGATCAGAAGGATCAGGTGGCTCAAAAATAGTCTGACAGCAAACATGGTGATAGAGGGGCTGGAGAAGAACACTCCATATATTAAAGTTCATGTTAAATCTTTCAAAATTATAATGAGATCTTACAATGAGATCTTTCAGAATCTCAGGGTGATCCTTTGCTTTTGTTCCTCATTGGACTCCTTATGCTTCCTTTACTGCTCCCTTCCTTTTCCCCTCTTTTTCTTGCACTTGTCTTTTCTGCACTTATCTTTTGCGTCCCAGATGGCCTACTCTTCTCCCCAAAAAACTTTTTGGCTGCCAAGTTCACATCTTTCAAATTCCTCCCTAAAACCTATTTCATCAGGGAATTTTCACTTTTTATCCAAGCCAGATGCCTTTCCTGCTCTGAATATTTTTTCCATATCTTTTCTTCTCTGTCTTAAGGCCAACATATCTGGTAGTCAAGGATTATCAGTAATTTTCTTTCTTGAAACAGAATGAGAATTCCTTACAAATTCACTATTTTGACTGAAATAGCCTAAGGGTGCTTCTATCCTTCTGTTGCCATTCAAAAGCTTCCTCTCTCTTAAAAAAAAAATAGTGTGTTGGAGGCAGGGAAGGGGGCAGGGATCACCTCACTGTTGGCAAGAAAATGGTTCTAAAGTGACCAGATTTCTAGAGCTTGCTTTTCTGTGTGGTATAAAATTGCTTGAAACAAATAACCTTCAAACAAAACTGCAAAATCATGTCCTTAGTCATATTTCCATGAATATTAAAGGAGTGCCTTTATTAGCGTTAGGGGATTAGAAAAAGAGTTCACTAGAAAAATGAGTAGTCCCATTTTGTTGCTCTATATTATTTACCAAGACAGCCATTGCCTTCAAGAACTATTGGAAAAATGTCATGGTTTCAAAATATAAAATAAACATTTAATAACTGCTGCTGACACTAGCAGTCAGTTTTCAGGGGTCTTGAAAGGACATGCTCATTTCTCTCGTTAAATTTCATCCTCTGTGAAATACTGACTACAACTTCACTAACGTTATAAGCAATATTTACATAGAGATCAACTAGTGCTCTTCTCGTGTTTCATTCCAGTAAATTTCAATGGTGCTGCTTTGGCACATAATGGGAGTAATATGATAATGATTCAGTCCCAGAAAGAAAGGGCCTTCTTAATCACCTGTGTAATATTTGCAGAGTTTAAGTCCTCATTTATTCCTGTTCAGATCACAAGTCATCATACCTATGCACAGATATAACTCAAAGACATAGCAAAGATATTTCACCATCAGATGGAGACTCTAATACTATGAACATAGTCAGAAACACGCCTAATTTTGAAAGGACATTTCTTTTATTAACAGAGTGATTAGTACTAACAGTGAATGCATTTCTGAGAAAAATCCACCCCTGACCTTTGAGTCAGTAAACTGGCAGTTGAGGAACAAGTAGGATCATATTCTTCTTTTTTTTCTGGCTTGGGCATCATCCTATACTGTGAACAAATGTGCTTATGTAAGTCAGACCAGACTATGAAATTTATTGAGCCCTTGTTTGCCTCCTTCAAACATATTTCAACTCCTTAAGGGAATGACACATGTACTGAATTCCTTAAGCTTACTAGATGCCAAAGGGTATATCTCTTTACATAGGCATCTCTTGGGAACAACTTCAGTGTGTCATCAGATCAATGCAAATCTCTATTTGACTCTGATGAAAACTTTGGGTGTTAAACCTTGGCTGAATGACAGACTTTGCCTCTCTTCCTTTCTCCCTCTCTCTTTTCCCTATACAAAATATACACATAAAAGAAATTCTCTGACTCAAGGCATTTGAAATATGGCAACTTCAAGTTGCTACTAGAAGTCACATTTTGATCACATTGAAAAAATAAACAGGACAAGATCATTACCAGCTTTCTTTTACCCATCAAGACTATCAAATGGTCTTGGTCTAAAATACATATTCACAATAATGTTGGTAACACTATTAAAATATTTTAGACATTCTAATGATAAAAAAGACCAACTGTGCATACAAGGGTCCAGTCGGTCCTTCTCCTAAAGAGCTGTATTATGCTGTGTTTTTCCTTTCCTTGCATTATATTCCAAAGTCATTCTTTGCTTGGGCTTGTAGTCACAGGCACGATGGTAGGACTGGATTTGCAGTCCTGTGCTGCCAAAGAACACTCTGATTAGCCCTAGTCTGCTTCTAAGAGCTGAATGGTTACAGTGGTTGGACCATACCAGAAACCACATGTGAGCCTGCTTGCTTAAGGTCACAAAAAAGGAACTCCGTTTTGCTCCCTTGTATCCTTCTTCCAGGTAAAGAAGTTAAGTCAGGAAAATCAGGAATATCATTTCAGAATCACCCTCTTGATCCAAGAGAAAATTAAGAGATAGGCTTAATTTGACTTATTTATTCTTCTTTGAGATTTCTCATCTTAAATACAAAAGCAGAAGATGGTAGAGATTTTTTAAGATCCACCAACTCTACAAATGGCTTTTATTTCTTTTAAAATATGAAATCCTTTACTGTATCTATTTTCACTAATACTACGTTCATTGCCACTTTTAAAGATTTTCAGATAATTTTACCATTTTTTTATCTGCAGCTTATTTTTAAAGATTTTTTTGCTTGTTTTTTACCTTATTTGTAATTTATTTTTATTTCTATGCTTTCTTCTGTTTACTATCCTCTGCGGAAAAATCTCTGATAATTATTTTACAGTATACTATTACTTCTGATTAATTCTTCCTTCTTTTCCTTTATTAGTCTTTTACTTGTTTCTTATATGAGACCAGAATGTTTGAAAACTATGCCTTATGAAGCTACTTTAGAGGCATGAATATGGGATTTGGAATGGATACCTTCCAAAAATAGATAGTATAGAGGCTGTGGAGAGAAATACCACAAATTTGTTGTCCAGTTCTTAATGGAAAAAGGCATTCTGAGTAGAGTCATAGGCTGAAAGTCTCATCTGTATTTTGTTTCAACTATAATATTCAAAAGAAAATTAATTAAAAAGTGACCAGTTTATCCAAATGAACAAAACCCTTTTTCCTTTTTATACTGGGCAAATTCTCCATACTTGCTGCTTAAAAATTTTTGTTGTGCCATGTTCTTATTACTGGGCAGGGCTTGTACTGTGCACCAGGTTGTCTGTAAGGCTGAGCCCATGTAACAGAATTGACTTGTGGCTCTGGATTCAGTCCTGAGAAAATATGAGCCTGTCAGCAGCAGGCTGTGACAGGCTGTCTGAAGGCCACCATCCCAGAGCTTACCTGGTGGCTGCTGGTGCTGAGAGGCCATGGGGGGTGCTGGCAGCTGAGCTGCTAGAGAGCTGTGAAAGGCACCTTGGGACACAGGTGCTTAAAGAGGAACTTTAGGAGAATAAGCAGCTGTAAGGAACAGAGGAGGAAACAGGATGATAAAAGACAATGGATTAGAGGAGAAAAGAATAGGGAAGAGAACAGGCTAGTTATGAAAGTATGTGAGTACAGGAAAAATGTAGCAGGTGTAAATCACAAAGGAGATTGCCTTCCCTCCCCTCCTCTTCTTTCTCTTCACTGTCTCTTGCCCATAAGTCTGTTAAGATTTGTTATGCACTTACCATAGCCAAGTACTGGCTCTTTGCAAATTGTTTACTGTTCTGTGTGTTCATGTTTTTCCAGTTGTAATATTGGCAAAATATTGGGGTATTTATTCTCCATGTAGCAGATGTAGTTTATTTCTGATGACCTGAACATGCCACTGGTGCCTCTGGTACATTTTGCCCAGTGGTAAACTGGTATAATAGAAAAGACTAATGAAGGGAGAAGTACTAGGTTTTGTAGGTGAACTTTAATATTTTTTTAACATACAGATTACATTCATGTAGCATGATGAACAACTTTAATAGTCTGAGAAATGTATCTAGAGAAACATAGAAACATCTGCTAACTACTCTTTAGCGTTTTTGTTAAGACCATAAAGCAATGCAAGGAGAACTTGACATCTAACACTTACAAGAGCACATAAATTCAAACTGTACTTGCAGAATATACTGAAAAAGGAAAATTTTCATAACACTACAGAGAACTACAACTGCAAACAAGAGTAGATACTTCCAGATTTGGGTTTTAAAATGAGTTAGCTGTGAACCAGATAGTAAAGATTTTTTTTCATAATCACATTGATTTTTTCTATGCTACTCCTTATATTGTTAATGAAAGAAGGGTACCTCTTATACAGTCAGAAAGCAGAAAAGCTAATGCGTTACTTGGACAACAAGACAACTGAGAATTCAGATAGCCTTTGCAGATTCATTTGAAGATGTTAATTTCTGCACCTCAAACAGCATTACGAGTTCTTTTGAGGAATTTTGATGGTGACAGTCTTAACTTCTGTGTATTCATGAAGACCATATTCTCCCCTAGATAAAAGAGAACCAAGAGTAGCATTTATGCTAATGCTTTTTATATGAGTTTTTTCTGGATGGGATTTTCAGAGGTAGTGTGCAATTGGCTGGATATGTAACAAGTACACTGGACACATTTAGAAGACAGCTGTGCAGCTAGACTGCTCCTGGAAACCTTTTGAAAAGCTACAGCAATGGTCTCCTGATAAAAATGGCAGAGAGAGTAGTTTTATTTCTGTGAGTGGTGTTTAATTTAGAGTATTTCTAAACCAGATTTCTGTACAGCAGATGAAGAGCATGTTAGATCTTCACAAGTATGTTCAGCAAGTTATTTGTAAAGCTCTTCTTCTGATGTCAAGAACTTTCTCCAGAGTCAGAGTATGAACTTCATCTCAAGTAAATGGGGGACAAAATTATTCCACAATGAAAACTGAGACAGTGAGAAAAAGTCTTTGACATTATGAGCATGTTTCACCTTTGTGTTTCCAGTGATGAGATGAAGCTTGTTTGTATTCCTAACTATTTGACGTCTGATGTAGTCAAACTAGATAGATATAATTAGATAGATATATTAGCAAAACAGAAATCTGTGCTCAGGACACTTGTGCTGGGTGAAAATGTTTACTGATTCCCTTCATTTTTTGGAGAGGATTTTTGTTGGTGTATGACATTTGGTAGTTTAATTCATAATGGCGTTATCACTCCAAGAATTATATGGATAATTTTATTTTGGGATCTAGGAAGTGAGTGGCTTAACACAACCACATCCTACTTTTTTCAGTGTAGGTTTGTTTTTCCACTTCTCCTAAAAATGATTGTCACATATTTACAAATTTTCTCATGACAGACATCTATCTGGTGATGAATTTTTCCTTGTGCTATAGTGGGAATATTCTTATTAGTCTGATAATTGTGAATTTGAACCTGAAAACTTTGTTAGAATGAAAGATTCTTTCATTCAAAACATACTGTTATAGAGAACATTTTTGATAGTCTGTTATTTCCAGCAAATAAATCCAAAAAATATTTCTGAAAAAGACTGTAATTCAAAATTGATTATCTCCCAATTATTGGCACCTGCACCCAACAAAGGCAAAGCTGTATTGGATAAAAATGGCCTAAATTATTAAAGGGTTTCAATTTCCAGTTTTCTAAAGCTTTCAACATTGGCTTGACTGTTTCCTTTGAAGTCAGTGGGAGCTTTGCCATCAGAAGCAGATTGTGCCCAGTGATGAGCAAGTATGAAAGCACTAGCCTTTATCTCTGAAGAAACTACATAAAGAGAAGCTCTGAAGTGCCTCACCCATACATATCTGTTTTAATCACTTCCAAGGTTCTTTAGGAGTGTTATGTATTTATCTTAATAAAAAAAGAAGGCTTATATGTACTAATTTTTACTCATTGCTTTAAAAATAGTTTGTTCCCCTACACATGATATTTTTAACAAAGAATACAAGTAAGGCTGGATATGATTCAAGTTGAAACTGGATTAAAACTCAGAAGTTTGAAAAAATTGGATTAGTTTGTAATATATGTATGCTACTCTGCTTCTATTCTGGAAAAAAACAAAGATCAAAAGACTACAGAGGATTATTTTCATCAAAACTTTTCACCTGGCTGGCACGCACTCTAAAAACATTAGTTTCACAAATTTTAACTGAAAAATTTTGCTTAAATCAAGGATTTTGGAAAGTCTTGTGTTTTCAAAACCTAGCATTTAAAGGGGATTTCACAAACAACCCACAGATTAATCTTCATGAAAATGAGAGTTTCTCTAGATATGCAAAAACTGTAAACCATAAACACAATGGTCAGTTTTGCTTAGCAGTAAACCATGATATACTGCGAATTATTCATATTGAAAAAGTGTGCCCCTAAGAAATTTTCTTACTTATTTTGTAGAGGAATTGCTGGTTGATGTTGCCTCTGACAACATGATGTCTCTAAGCACTCTAGAGACTTATTTGCCAAAGTCTCAAACAGGACATCCTAGTTATGCATATTTTAAGTCAGGGTTTGGAATTTCATTTTGAATTTCCTGTGAATCTACAGCTTTAAAACTATTTACTTACATTTCTCGTCCATTTCCCGACATCTTAAAACCTCCAAAGGGACATTGAGCAGACAATGCACTATAGCAATTAACCCTAGAAGAACAGAAAAATTACTTTTGACAGTGCTAAACAAATTTTTTTTTCACTTGTGAAAAATCAGAGGTTTTCTGTCACCTCTAAAAACCTTATGGTCATTGTCACAAACTGCATTGTCATAAATCTAAGTATTTACTTGCAAAAATATACGTAGTTTGAAGTTCAGATAAATGAAGCATCAAAAACAACTACAGTTCTTATCAAGGTACTAAAACTCAGCAAGGGTCTTCAAGCTGAGAGAAAGTCATATCTTTCTCTGATCATTGCAATAAAATTTCTAATTTGTATACAAGCTCTCTCACAAAAGGTTGTCCACAGATAAGTGTTCTGCAGAAGAGTTTATCTACCTTTCCAATAGATAAATACAGGATAACTTCACTATATATTTAGGAAGTTTTGTTGGGTTCTACTCAGTTAAAACTTATTCTGTATTGTGGTTGAGAATGAAGACGCAATAATGAGTAAGAAAGGAATTTCACAGGCAACTTTTTAGGTATGAAGAATTTTGGCAGAATGTGCATCCCATTTCCTAGCTGAGAAGCTTTTTTTGTATTACAACTTTGTCAAATTAAATATTCTCTATTTTCATATCTTATATTCTATTCTCCTTGCCAGTCAATTGGTTCCAACAAAAGAGATTCTGTTCATAGCTAGAGGATTCCTAGACCACCAGTCATGTAAGAGCAAATCCCAAATATTCCACTTCTATTCTAAACTTTCTTCCATATAAAGAATACCAACTCTGAAGGCAAGATTGTTAGCTTATTTTTGGAAAGCATATGTTCTTAGGTCACAGGACTTGAGCAGGAATTTTTGCTGGTTGCAAGTGCTTCCAGATAAAATGTAAATTGGACACAGGTTTTGCATTCAAGTAAAATTGGTTGTTCTCCTTCTGATGCATTGAAATAACTATAGGGAAACACAGGTCTTTGTCAGTGATTGTCATTAGACCCTGCTATGCCTCCAAGCTTTCACTCTTTCATTTCTTAGTTTTTTTTTTTCCAGCTCCATATAGGTTGCCTCTTCTTTTCTATTGCTGGAAATAGTTGGCCTTGTAGTAGTCCTCCCAGCTTGTATATCCTTTCTTTGTTCAATCACATTTTATCAACCTTTCCCATTACAGGAGTGGAAAAGGCTCTGCCCAGGTTAATGGCCACCGAACTTCACATAATTAACTTCTTTACACAATATCAAAACTGATCTCATTAATTATCCATTGGGCTATCCCCAGATCCTGAAGTAAAGGGCACTCTCACAGAATTTTCTTTTGTTTCCTTTTCTTTTTAGCAAGTAAATTTCCTTTTTTTGGACTAAGTTTGTCATAAAATTGTATGATGACTAACAAGAAGTAATTATTTAGTAACACATAAAATAGGGAAACATATGGGAAAGATAAACAGAAGAGACAATGATCTACCTCTATAAAGATGACAAAGAATAAATATTAAAAAAACCCCACCCAAAATACTGTGAATATGTCTCACAATTAGTAGTATTGACACCTGCAGATCTAAAGTAAGAATTAAAAAAAACTTTATTTACCATACTGTTCCAGCCTGAAGGGCAGCTGCAAATGTCAATGCTTTGTCAATGTCTTTGGTAAAAACTGCTGCTGCTAAGCCGTAGGTGGTATTATTTGCCCTCTTGATAACTTCATCTATGGTTTTAAACTTCATGATTTGTTGAACAGGTCCAAATATCTGTATCAAACACATGTAAACATATGACATGAACTAGAACAACTTACTTTTTGAAGTAATTGAGGTATTTTAAATTTACTTCTGTCAGATGGCCTTATTCCTGAATTAATTCAGTCAAGAGTGAATAAAGTTCTAAAAAATACTATTGTTTGCATAAAGATTTTTGCAATATGAAAAAACTCAAGATTACCTATTGTAAATAATTCCTAAAACCACAAATGAACAATAAAAACAAATAAACAGTGATCAAAAAACACCCATCATAAAGGTAGTTAGCATGGTATCACAGTGTGCTATGTATCTATACTGGTTACCAACAAACTTGTGTTTTCTGGACAAGCTCTATTTTTAAAGTCAAGAAAGACTTTCAATTTTTCATTCATCTAAATTTATTATTAGAATTTTATCCCTGCAGGTAGCTGCACAACTGAGAATGCACTCCAAAGGAAACAACTAATTCTGCTTTCCATGTGGGTGTCAGGTAAGAAAATAGTCCTTCAGATTCAGCTCCCCTGCTACCATTGTTCAGAGTTCTCAGCTAGAGGTGCCCGTGCCTATCACAGGACACCAAGACTATGTGGGCTGAGGGAGGCATTACAACATCTAACTAATTCTATTTCCATAGACTGTGAGCTTTCTACTTGACTGAGCTTTTAGTCAGTGCTGGTTTCTAACTAGAGTTCTAAGGATTGATTTCCATAGATCAGAAAACCACTGAACATTTCTCCAATGCTCAAGTGGTGAGCTTCAAAACTCATTCTTTAAACATTAATATTATTTAAACTGTCTTGGCTACTCACAGCTTCTTTGTTCATTACACTTAAAATAATGTAAGGACTAGTTCTTGTACTGCTGACCAAAGGGCAACTAAGAGAACTGCAAAAAAATTGTAACTGTGCTGTTTCCTACTTGACTTATAGTGTGGTGGAAACAATCAAAATTCTGTCTTGTACAGGTCTATCATGTTTTACAACCCTCTTCCTGTCACAATTAATTCTAAATGCTGTGGTGTAACTCAGGCTGTTGGCTCTTGCTGGATGTAGTAAATATGTTTAGGAGGCTGCATCAGCTTTATAATATGAAGTAGTATAATGGACACCAATTGCAGCCCAATTGCAGCAGTTATTAATTAAGATAAATGTAAAAAAACCACAGAGAAGGAGTCTTGACTTGACTTTGAGTCTTTATGTAGAGAACCAGCTCAGACGGCAGCTCAGCACTCTCAAATGTCTCTGGTTCCAGCAGTCACTGGTTCCCTAGCATTGTCATCTTAGCTGGGACAGTAGCAGATTCTTCACTGAAGTGTAGACACATCTGCAAACTGATCTAATTTAAGTAATCCCACAGGGGCAAAATGAAATGCCACAAACAAATGCCTCTGGAAGCGCAATCCACCTAGTTTCTCACATTGCAAAGTAGCTGCCTAGTGCACACAAGCACCACGTTAAGTGGCTCCTTAGGCAGTGTAAAACATTCACAAGTTGTGCCTCCAAGGTTTACAGGTCACTGTGACTTTGATATGTGAGACATGGACAGTATGGAGCAATGCAAACGTCCAAACCTCAGCATTTATCTATGCAGGAGCCTTTGCTAGCACAGCAGCCTCATACTCCTCTCTCTCCTTGAGCAATCTGGTGAAATGGGCACCAGAAAACAACAGAAGCACTTTAAACACCACCAGGATGGAACAACAGGTTTAATGAGAGGATTTTCATGTAGTCACTTGACCTTCTAAATGAATATTTTGTGCAGATATTTAAACAGATGACTTCCAGTGAGAGAAGAGACTGCTGAAGATTTATTTACCTCTTCTTTGGCGATGCGCATATCATCTGTAACATTAGAAAAAACTGTGGGCTGGATGAAGTAACCCTTGTCTCCCCATGGACCTCCTCCACATTCCAGTTTGGCTCCTTCTTTTTTTCCACTCTCAATTAGCTCCAGGATTTTTTTATATTGCTCCTTATCAATCTAAATGAAAAGATATTTCAGGAATGAAAACAATACACACTGATAACAGTTGGTCTTCTAACTTATTAACCTAAACCCTGAGCTGGAGAAAAATATGGCTTTTTCTCTGTGGCAATACACCACAGTGAATAGACCTGATACAGGCTATTATTTTTTGTTTCTAGAAAACATTACTCTAGAAAGCATAACAAGGAATCTGATGACAAAGAGAGATATTTAACATAACTACCATAAAAGAAATGAAGCTGCACCCATAATTACAATTTCACATTAAATGTGACCATACCAGTTCTAAAAGGAGTACATTTTCTAATCTGTAAAATAAGTAAGCTTCAGCTAAAGGTTGCTAAGGATAAAAATAGATCAAAAAAGGCAAATTAGGAGACTGGAGGAGAAAAGAGTCTTTATGCTCATTCAAATATTTTCATCATTGTTTTTTTCGCATGTTTAACTTCCTTAATTTTTTAGTAAGAGTGTATTTACATCTCTCATTTAAATTGTTAGCATGAAATTCAAACTCAATAAAGCCACAATAATATGAGAGAACATTTCTGTTAATTTTATATTAGATGTATACCAGACACAGTTGGAGTTTACTTTTTTGAGTTTTCCTGTCCTTTGACTTTTAAATTCATTCTGCTGCATTAATTTTCTTGTATCAAAATATATTCCAGGGTATCAAAATAATATTTTTAAATTTGCCATATATTTTGTGGCTTGGAGTATATTTTTTTCCAATTTACTGGATGTCTTTTATTACTCAAAATGACTGTGATGACCAATAAGGAATATGTTACTCTATCAAATGCATGGGAGTGGTTTTGTCTCCTACTTTTTCTTTTTCTCTACTACAGCACTTTTTTCCATGCTTTTATTCCATGTCTTGCAGTATAAGCTGATGTGGGAATAAGACTAGATAACTATTGTAACAGTGTTGAGTTCACAGCATTGTGATAGCAATACTTTTTAATGCTGCATTTTAACGCTCATTTGATGGGAAAGCTGTTGGTATGATCTTTTAACAAAAGGAGAAAAAAAAACCTCTTGCATTTTAACTGTGTAATATTCTAAAATGGAAAGCAGCATAATAAAAGTCTAGTGCCTTGAAAAAGGGGAAAAGATATTGAAACTCTTATTTCTTCAAGCTAGTCACTGATAGTGGCACTATCTGAATGAAAAGTTAGCAAGTTCTAACATGACATAGGTGATTGTACGTGCACTTTTTACAGATCTTGCATTAGGGTTTTTTCAAAGCATTATAGTTTTTTTATAATTGCTTCCCTTCAATAATAAAAAGAGATCTTAGGCCTGTGTTATTGGCACAAACGACAATCACTCTGATTTCTTCCTCTTTGTACTCCAGACTAACCTCTACAAAACTGTACTTAGCCTTTAAACTTCTGCAACAGTAGGTTTAGTAGGATGTCAAATTGTGGTGTCATGACAGAATTAGTCTGAAAACAAGTAATATTACTCACTTGAGGGCCTTGCTGCACACCCGGTTTCAAAGGATCCCCAAGAGTATATTTCTTTGCTCTTTCAATGCTCCGACGAACAAACTCATCATAAATAGGCTCTTCCACAAAAATCCTAGATCCTGCTATACAACATTGTCCCTGGTGATAGAACAGACCAATGTGGGCAAATTCCACAGCAGCATCCACTGCAAAGAAATGCAGAGTTCATCAGATCATAAACCTGAATCATCACATAATAAATTCTTTACTAACCTTTGTCACCCATCTAATTTCCCTTTCTAGCACTTTTTATTTTTATGGCCCTTCAAAACACAGATATAGAGCCATTTACTTATGTCCAAACTACCCTTCTCAAGAGCATCATGGTACATCTAGCTGAAGACACATTCAGAAATCCTGTAGATTTAACATTATTTGCCCTGTCAGGAGTATCAACAAAAGTATTCAGACAGGAAGTTAATAAACCTGTTTAAGATCCTTCTATCTTCTTTTCAGTCTTCATTCATGTTTCATTAGGATGATCATTAATTACATTTAGGGTGAACAGGCTTTCAGAGTTACACATCTATTCAGGAGCAATTGATTTTTGTGGCAATCTAACTTAAAATTATGGCATGACCAGAAAACATTAAAAATTACTTCTTTTTTGAAAATATTAAAATAATTTACTGACAAAGAAAGGAAAAAGCATGTTGGATTTGCAATAGTAGTAGTTCATATAATAAAATTGCTACTAACAATCTGCATCTGCAAATATAATGTTAGGACTTTTTCCTCCAAGTTCCAAGGTAACTCTCTTCAGATTGCTCTTCCCTGCTGCTTCTTTAATCAGTTTGCCAACCTAAAAGGTAGGAAGAGGACAGCTTCATGTCAAAAAGTTCGTAATGACCTCTAAGTACTTTTTTGATTTCCTCAAAAGCGAAAATCAGTTAAGAGATTTGTACTATCCCAGTAATAAAATGAAAAATAAGTTAAAATAACTGAAAAGAGTCAGCGTACAGGGCACCCTATGAGCTGGAAATGTTTTCTAGAAGAATTTCCCCCTGTAATGTTAACTGCCAAAGATACATGGTACTTTTTTGGTTACTACCACTCTACTTCCACGTATCTCTAGTCTAAAGCAGGCACGGGTTGCTGCTGCACCTTTTACTCCCAATTAAGTTAAAATTCCTTTGTTTTATGCATGAGAAGGCTCTTTAATGCACAAAGTTTCTGAGACAATCTACATTGGCTGCATGGACACTCTTCCTTGTTTCAATTTCTCTCTTGGATGCTAGAAGAGCAGGAAATGAACGCTGCAAGCTAGGACCCTTACCCCGCCTTTTTCTACTGATGATAGAATTGAAGGAACTACTTACTATGAATTGCCCTGGAAAAGCTGTGAAGAAAAAATCTGCTTGTAGCTCTTGTGGCTTTGAACTCTAGCTGCCTGTGTGTAACAACCATCAGGCAAACTTTCTCCCTCTGTCAGCCTTCCTGCCATCATTTCTCATTGCTAAATTGCACGGCTGGAAGAGAACAGTCACCAAACTCTAGAATACATGGGTCCATCTGCCTTTGGAGGATCACTGGGCACTGGGAATTGTAGTTGTCACTGTCTATTGGTAACATCTGCGGGATATTTCTCAGATGTCAGGGTTTTGGGTTGTTTTCATTTCCCATTACTGTAGAGATGAAGGTTTCTGAGAGTAAGCATAGCTCTTGCACTCAGTGTGTACTGATCCCTGACATGAAGCAATGATATTTATCTTTGGAGTCTATATCCAAGAAGTTAAGAGGCCAGATGGCAGCTTTTCCATTAGCGTGCATTTAGACAGACAATATAATGAACTGTATCAAAGAAATAGCTAAACCTTAATCCTATATATAGCCTGCAATGAGAAATATTCAATTATAGCACTTCACAGAGTGAAGCTTAGGGAAAATTAACAGCAACCTTCCTTTTAAACAGATACATATTCAAACACCCAGACCACCCAGATGGTACTAAGTATCAATGAAATACAAAAAATCTGTCACCTCACCTAAACGTGTGCAGACTGAAGAATGAGCTTTCCTAGGTACCTTCCTGTCATCCTGCTGTTATTAAACTCAAAGATAACAGAATATCTTTAAAAAGGAATGTTATGAAAAAGTTTTGGTTTGAAGGAGTAAAGACTTAAAATACCCTTGGTATACTAGGATCTACTGTATCTCACAGACTGCCTTTGTTTAAAGGTCTTTCCAGCAATACAAACATTGTTTAAATATGTTTAAAGTTAATAATAACCAACAAATCATTAAACAGACTTTGTTTAACAAACCAGCAGCCTTAAGAAAGAAGAGAGTTAAAATAATTACACAGAATAAGTTAGACATTAAATCATTGCTGGGAATCAGAGGGGCACATTTCCTGCTTATATTTTCTTGCATTGATTATAGTACCTCTGTAGAGCCTGTGAAAGCTACTTTGTCTATATCCATATGGTGAGAAATTGCTGCTCCAGCGGTGGGTCCAAAGCCTGGCACAATATTCACCACTCCAGGTGGAAATCCTGCCTGAATTGGAAAAAAATCCTGTAAATCTGGGGGAGAATTATAACTATAAGAACATGTGTTGCATGGTACTCCCTTTTCAGTTCTCCAGCCATCTTTTCTTAGCCATATATTTATTCTCAGCCTTAGAGCCCCACAAGGTTTCATTCTCACATGATTTACACCCTCTTTCTTTCACCTGTCTTTTAGGTTACTGAACTCTTTTTTTTCTTTTTTTCCCCCAAAGAATATATTACTTTCATTCTTTGTCAGTGCCATTTTTTAAGAAATATTTTTAAAAATTTTCTCACTCAGATGTATAAAGAAATATTGCTTACTTTCATGTCTGCTTCATTAGAACTGTTTGAATCAACAGATGTGCTTGCTGACTTCTGCACATTTATGTCCATGCTAGATGGAATTTAATTAATGATCTGCTACTGAAGTTAAGAAAAATGATGGAACTCTGGATGTAGGTTGAAAGTATAGTGGGTAACGAGAGTTTACAGCAAAAAAGAGGCAGATTAGCTACCAAGCATGAACAAGCAGGCTGAGATAGGCATAGTTTCAATATCTTGCACATTTTTTATGCAAATAAGCTTTTCCTATGGTTCAAAACAAATGTATTAGTTCCCATAAATCCTGTATTAGATATGTTCCATTCACAGCAAAATAAGCTATTTTCTTCCAGTAGCTTGTCAGGCAAACTTCAAGGATGTGAGAAGAGTAGATGGAATTTTGTTGGTTTATGAAGCAGCTGCACAATCTCAATGACACTTGAGGAACACGGAATTAAAATATCAAATAGATTCATATCCTGCATTATCACTTCAATAAGTCTCTTTATAACACTAAACAGGATTTTGGAATTACATGCTAAAACTCCATTTTTTTTTGGAAAATGGTGAATTTCAGGTGGTGAGTTGGAGCTCCTAAAACTCATGTCCTGTATTTTGGATACCAGGTTGTTACTTTTGTTCAAGCAACTTTTATTCCTTACAGTTTCATGCTCAGATACAGTCTGTCAATGTTTGTTATGCTCATTTAATTTTCCAGATAAATATTTACCCTGAAATTTAGACAATGAGGTTCTTTCCATTTGCTGAGCATTGTCTTTCTTACTTAAGTTGTGTAGAGAAATCTCCCTTTGAGCATTTAATTTTCATGCTTGTTTTAGGAGCTCTTCTCTATATATTAGTAAGGGAGACTTGTGAGTGTCATTAAGCAAGATAGTGAAGGTTACCAGAAGAGACTATATATATATATTTTTTAAGTGGGATTTTGGGAACTAGAAAGTTAAATTAGACCTTCAGATATTTTCGTAAGTCCAAAGCAGCTATTGAAGTCACCACTGTCAGGGATTTGGCATCCAATGTACTTTTTTTATTCTGGATATTTGTCACATTTCCCACTTCTGAGCTTGACTTTCAAGAAATCAGAATATCACAATAGATATTTCATTAGATCAGAACAGAATTGAGTTATTTTTCCTGTAAAGTTACTTTTTTCAGAGAAATACACTTTCGGATACTTATTGTTAAAAATTGATAGAGAAGGTTACTCTCATATTTTTAAAAGCTATTTCTCCTCCCCAGTATTATCTAATAGCATTTACTATGTGATGCAATAAGAGCAGGACATGGCTCCAGTCTGATAAAAAATTTGTTTCTGTGTAATATTAACACACAACCAATCAGTGGGCTGTGCTGAATCACTGTTTTAAAGCAGAATTATAAAATGTGCCAAGTCACTTCCATTAAAACTCTGCAAGGTTACTGCACGGGTGATTATTGACATCTGTGCCAACCTTTGAACAACTTAGATTGTATTTGTTGATTTTATTGGGAAGAAAGCTAAACTGTTTAACTGTTCTCTTTGGGTGTTTGCTGGACTGAGCATAATAGCTTTGGAGACACTAGCTTTCTGAAGAAACTAGCACACCCCTTATTCAGGAGCACAAAGTGTCTTCTCACAGTTTCTGTGTGAAGAGAATTCACAGGTTTGGCAGCAGTCACCAGCTTGATTTTACAGCTCCCTGTTAATAATAAACTTAGGTGGATAAAAACTTTGTTCAGTTAAAAAAAAAAAAAAAAAAGCTGTACAAACAGGTTCTTTTCTGTGATAACTGTACTAATAAAGTCATTGCCACCCACCTCCAAATACTCTGCACTTGACTCCTTGTTTGCTTTTGACTCTGAAAGGTACTGTGCTTTTGTAATACAAAAATATTTGCTAAAGAATGGAGTTTACTAAATTGATGTTGTGGGATTTTTTGTGTGTGTACTAGGCTGAAAGATATGCATGCTTTTGCCCTGGTTTGGCTTCTCTGGTTTACAGCAAGGTGAGTTCCACAGTGCAAGATTAGGCATGCAATGAGCCTGTCTTATATTACCTTTGTGGCATTTCAGCTGCAGTGTACTCTTACACTTCTGAGAGGGGCAAATAACCCTGTTGTTGGTGACTTACCTCTTTAATTAAGGATCCCATGTAAAGGGCACTGAGTGGAGTTTGCTCTGCTGGTTTGACAACCACCGTGTTTCCACAACAAAGGGCAGGGGCAATCTTCCAGATGAACATAACCAATGGGAAGTTCCACTGAAAGACAGATGAGAAAGTCTATCCTATTTCTAATACATCACCAAAATACCTCAGCTTTTTCTATTATAATAGTGCAAATTTTCAGCTGGGTGGTTAAGCTTTTTGTTGAAATCCTTTCAGAAAGAAGATGTTTTGAAAAAAACAATTGGCAAGCCATGTAGTACAAACTGGGGATTTTTGTGTATGTGTAAGTCCAGGGAATCCAAGGTATTAGTTACAAGCTCAAGAGACAATGAGTGTACTCCTTTAACAAAGTATTGCAGGCAGTTTTTGGATTAGTAGTGCAATTGGGAGTTTTGCTATCTTGAATGGTCACATCCATCACCAATTCAGCTTTCTAAGGGAAAGAAGGTAATAACACATAATGCTGCCCCTGCCCTCTCCCCTGGAGGTTTCACTGGCTGCTGTCTGTTGTAAGCAGTTCAGGCAGATTGAAGAGCAGCTGAATGCTTTGGATCCCATGTTCTGCAGGGTGAGGGACAACATGACCAGGGGAAAACAGCTTTGTCCCTTTGAGAATACTTACTATGGTTTGGGTGACATTGAGGCCATGAGCCTCAGCTCAACAGATACCTTTTTGAAATGGGGGAAAAGGCAGTTAAAAGTTATCTATTATGTTAGAATAGCTAGGAGGAATATACATGCAACGCTTCTTTTTTTTCTCTCCTTGTCTCCTTTCAGACTCACCCCAGCCCCAAAAATAATGGGAGCATAAATAATATAAAGTGAGGGATTACAAGGTTTCTGCATATTCATTGTTGAAGTTGTACATACAACTTATGCAGTTGTACATACAGCTGCATAAGTGAAAGGAAGTGGAAATTGTCAGCTATCAAAAGTAGTTTGCAACATACACATAGTCCTCACAGTTTTGGTTTATATAGAAAACTGTAGTTTGTTGGTTCATATTTCGATGGAGGGAAAATGAAGATATACTAAGAAATACTTAACATTTTATAAGGGAAGTCAGTGTTTGTACTATCTGCTGCTTGTATTTCCAGGAGATAATTATATTTTAAATGGCCACATCTAGTGTTTCTAGCTCTTTATCTTAGCTTGACTGAGTGTTTTACTTGAAATGCCTTGTGTCTGACCTACAAGGGGATCTAAACCAGCAGTTTCCCAAGCTCTTCTAGGGACTGGATACAACCATATTCAAACAATGTTCTCTAAACCAATGTGGTGTCTAAAGCAAATTTTCAAGATCAACTTAAAAATGTCAGGAACATGAGCAGGACCCACATGTCTGAGCAGACCTTATAGACAGGATGACTTCCAGAATCTGTTGAGTTGTCAGGCATGTTAGGTGAGGCTGCTCATAACTACTGTGTGCAAGGTGGTGGGTGGATTAGGAGAGCCTAGTGCATATAACTATTTTCACCCACCAAAACTACATAGACTTCACACATAAATATAGAACTTGAGCTCCTCAAGTGTTTTGAATATCAGACTGAGGTAGGCCTTTTGAAACTTCAGTTGAAAAGAGCAAGTTCAAAACTGGGAATTCAGATGTGCTAAACAGGGGCTTTGTCTGACACATTCTTTGTGTTGTAACTTGTACCACCATCATGGTAAATGAGTCTTAGCCATAAACAAAGATCCAGCTGTCTGAATGCTGTACAGAGCATAACAGATCTTCTAGGTCTTAAAGAGCTTATTGTTTATAGGCTTATAGGCTTAAATATAATAGACTGTAAATATTACACTCTCCTACATGTTTGTTTCTAATTCTTTCAACAAAACACAATTTCATCTTTCAAATTATTTCATAAGTCAAACTTCTATTTGAGATTTATTTTCTCTCCATGTACAGGGAGGAGAGGGACAAGGTTGGACCAAAGTGACTCATCACACACTGATGAATCAGAACTACAGAACTCAGGATCATCTCTATCAGGACCTGAAAAGTTTTGGTTAGTAATGTTTCACAAATGCATTAGCATAGGCAAAATTTCAAATGCGTTTCCATTTGTAGCAAGGAACATTTGTATTTACATAAGTGGTTCCAACTTACTGGGATAATTTGGCCGCACACTCCGATAGGCTCATGTCTAGTAAATGTAAAAAAGTTTCCATCTAGGGGAAAAAGAAATAAATTAGTCATTCAGACAAAGCAGTTAAATCAGAAACAGTTAAATCACAAAGATGATAAAGTAGGGTACCAAACTTAGCTGGATACAATTTTATTTATAAATGATATTTTCAAAATCTAAACTATGCAAAAAGCTATAAAGTACATCTGGATTCAATGTCTACTTGCTTCATAGCTCCAAGGTTTGATTTTTCCAGTCTGACTGTCTTTTTGCAGTGACAACCCTGTTTCTCAATATGGTATGCACAGCACACCAATAAGCATTCCTCATTTCTTTCTTTCTTTTATCACCTTTTTTTTTCTTTCAAAAACATTTCTTTTAAATCCTAGGTACATATCAGACATTTTTTAATATTAGATCTTAGCTTAAATCAAATCCATTAAATATAAAATTCTCTTTGATTCACATAAATATGTGTTCCATTAAACCTAGTAAGAAGGTCTACAGGAGGCAAAGAAGTTGGAAGTATTTATCACTCTAGTTTTCCTTAATTCCTTCTTTATTACCTTTTCCTTAATTCCTTCTTTATTACCATTCTTTTCTTGGCCTTGCTGAAAGAGGTAGCTAGAGAGACAATGTTTTCATAGAGCTGCTTAATGGGAAAGGGAATGGAATGAAATTTTAGCAAGTGCTGTTTCCTCATTCCTATCTCATAGTACTTTTCCTAGCATATTATCCAATCACTGAAGTAAATATTACTGCTTTGTGCTAATCTTTGCTTAAATATGTAGACACCCAGGCCTCACTACTGTAGCCTTGTATAAAGTATACATTGCTATGCAAAAGTAGCCTACCACATTTCTTAGATGTATGCACAGGTTAAATTTTTTTGGTTCATAAACAATACTTTTAGTAGTGTATAGAACAAGAAATAAATGTGAAGACTTACACTAAATGTTTAAACTGAGAACTATGACAACTCTTTAATAGCCTATCTTAAAAACTTTTGAAAATATTTTCTGTGTTGCACAACTTTCAGATAAAAGTCAGTTATTTACAGCTTGTGTTGGCCTCAGTTCTGTAGCTTTGTTATCTTGGAACTACTCACCCATTGGAACAGTACGCCCATGGATTTTATCAGCCCAGCCTGCACAGTAGCGTAAAGTTTTGATACAGGCACCCAAATCCATTAGATAGGCTGTGGAAAAGAGCTTCCCACCATCAATGGTTTCCATTGTCTGCAGACAACAGCAATTAAACAGTTAATATCAAATACTGATAATAGTTCTTTTGCTTGTGCTTTGTAATTTAGCTTTTGGAAGTTCACTTTGAGGATTTCAGCTTTAGAACAAACTTTAGATTACTCCCCTCTGAAGAACACATTTTGAAAAACTGAATGTAGCAATTTCAAAGTGAGAAATTTTCATGATGGTTTATTTGTATTGAGCTATGCAGATAGCATGATCACAATGCATTTGTAGTGGTAAGGTTTACTCAAAAAACTTCTCACCCATATGAATCAGTTACACAGTTCTACTTTATGTTAAATATTTTGCAAGCACAGATCAAGAGATTAGGAAGGAGATAGTGCAAATAACTGATGTAAATAAAATATCAGCAAGCTCAAGTCTTGTAAAAAATACCCTAAATACCCCTAAATACACCTTGAGTGTTTGATGTGCAAAGGAAAGATCTGAGCCATCTAGAATTCTTAAGTGAGAAAAATTCCTTATGAAAAATAAATACTTATATAGAAGATAGTCTCTAAATAGGGTCACTTTCCAGCCAAATCTAAGGAATGTGGTCTGGATTAATTTTTCCATGCGCCTGAATATTGGGACATAAAGATCATGAAAAGTTCTTAAATGGTGTCAACATATTTTTGATGCTTCAAGAATATTTTTCTCAAGCTTTCCAAAACAGAGAGATTGAAGACCTTCAACTCTATGAACAAACCTGTTCAGCAGGAAGAGCCCAAACTATAGTTTTAAGATCTAAACTATAATTTCAAGATATAATCAGGTTGGCATTCTTTATAATTTCCAGTCAGATCAACAGACTGATCCTTCAAGAAAAGTTTTTCACCAACAACTCCCCTGTGAAGTCCACATTTTTAGTTAACTGGACACATTTCAGATACCATACTTGGGGAGAGAACAGAACAAACAGAGAAGACAGCAATTGCTTGATGGCTCTTAGCAACAAGGAACTGATTAAATGAGATATGCCCTTGCCATTCCAGGCAATATATGTGGCACTGTCATTCAGTTTGGACATGGGAGAAAATTCTTCCCTGACCTCAAACTTATGAAATCTCTACATCTCTTCAACATCACAAGAGATTGAATTCTAAGTAACACAGTTCTCAGCAGCTCTTCCAGTACCTTGCTTTGACTTACTCTTTCAGTTGGCTATCTATAGGTCTGCTGAGCCTCTGAAGCAGCTTTTCAACAAATAAAGCACTGAAATGGAATAATTTTCATACTGGTCAAATGCATGAACACAGGAAAATGACTTTGTAATGAGCTTTGGACATCTGTTTTGATCTCTAGTCTGTAGGAGTATGTGTTTCTCTATAGTACTTGTTTTGCAGGTAGGATAAACTGAGTGGAGAAAATCTCGTTTCATCAAAATCTGGGAAGCACTTTACTCATATATACATTTTCTGTAAAGGGAAATAATTAATAAGTTGATTAGGTTGTAGGAAATATAAATGAAGTCCGTAAAATAGAGATTTGGGAGGGGCCCCAGAGAAATGCAATTCTTTTATATTATGAAAATGGCAAATGTAAACAAAACCTAATTCAATGTTTCATCTTTCCTGTGGGAAAAAAGATTGTATCTTCTTTGCATTTGTAATGCCTTAGACTGTACAATGAAGAAAGAAATGCCAGCTCACCCAATTATTTAATGGACAAGAGGCCATGGTGCTCTATTTAGAATATAGATCTCTTTAAAATTTGTCTCTCTCAACACAAATCTAACGTTTTAAAGGACATGAGTTCCAACCACACAAGGTTTCTCCTGAGAAACTCTACTGTATAATGGGCAACAGATGCTTTGCTGATTTTACATATCTGAAGGTTTCAATTTTATGAGCTTATCTACAGTGTGTTTTGTGGCTAATGGCTAAATACTTCAAACTAGATCAGTCTGAGTGATCATCCTGGATGTTGGATACTCCTCCTTTTCTAAATTTTTATGCTGTTTACAGAAAACCAGGATTCATCTTCAGCACAAACAATTATCCCTCCTAAGTTTTAATTCCAGAATGTGCTGGAAATAGCAGAGAAGTCACCTTAATAATAAAATCATAAGTGGAGTTTAAAGCAAAGAGGAGAGGATACTAGCCTTTATCAAATTGGTGATGTATTTCTATTTTATATGTAATTTCTTGCCTTAGTGCACAATCTGTAGGTGAGAACATTACAAGTTATGTGTGTTCTGTTAAGTTTGGTAAAATAGCCAGTACACAGTGGTTTGTAAGGAGAGGGCATCATTCCCCAGCACTCATGTTATTGGTCTTTTTAAAATAATCCATTGCTGTCTTTGGTTCTCCTTAAGCTTTATCATTCACTGCTAGTTGCAAGCTGGAGTTAATGAAGGAGCAGTGATGAGAAAATATAGAGTAATGAAATTAAAATTTTCCCAGTTCTGACTTGTATCGTCTAGAAGCATGGAGCCAGGCTTTGAGTTTAGGCCTTGATTCAGGCTTTGATTTGAGTTTAGGCCTTGATTCAGACTTTGGTTTAGACAAGCATTAACCATGGGATCAACGTTAGTGTGCTCTTAAGAATCAGTGACTCAAATTACTGTGGTTTAAGTTAAGGCAGCTTAAGTATCGCTTTAAAGCTAATCAAATACTCAAGTACTTTGTGGATATGGGGTGTTAATAGACCAGAGTGCCGGCCAGCTTAGAGAGGTCCATTTGCTAAGAGAAAAAGAGCAAGTAGTGAGACAGCCCAGCTTTCCAAAGAGCAGGCATGTTAAACTCTCTAGTATCTCTCTGTAAAAATGGGACTTTTCTCTGTGTCCCTTTGTTCACATATCATACTCACAGCTAGAATCAGACGATCTCTTTCGACCAAGTCAGCTAGTTTATTCAAGAGCCTTCCTCGCTCTGAAGCATCCATTGTGCGCCAGGTTGACCCGAGCTCAAAAGCCTTTCTAGCTGCTGTCACTGCCTTGTCTACATCTGCCTGCGAGGAAAACAAAAACACTTATGTGATCAATAATTGGTTCTGTCATAAGCCTTTCTTTGCTGTTCAATGTGTGAAGTTTAGCATAAGTTTGACATAAAGTTGAAATAAGAGAAAAAATCCCCAATCTAATAAAAATTAGTACAAGTAATGTTAAATATAAGGGTTATTTTCTTTCAAACACTTCTGTTGCTATTTCAGGAATGTAAAATTCTATGAGAAACAGATGGGTTCTCAAATTTCCAAAATAAAAATATATATAGAGAACTCTATTTGTAAAATTTAGATTTTTAAGCTCTTCCTATATATCAAGCACTTGCATTAATGGTAGAATTTAATCTCTTTCATTTGGAAAGAAATGCCTGAGTCTGTAAGGTAAATGCTTAATTACTCCTCATCTGAAAGTATCTTACAGGGCAATGAAGACCAGGTTAGAAAAACCTGTTCCTTAGGATGTTTCATAAAATGAACACAAATTTATTATTGAGGAAGACAAACCAATAAATTTATTTTTGAAAGTTTTAAGAAATATTTATGTATAAAATTACTTTAAAAATTAAAAATCAGGCATGTTTAAAAAGCTAAGCCTACATAGTTTGAAGTCTAAGCACTGTCTTTGCATATACCAGCTAATTCATTGGTCCACTGATTTTTTTTAGCGTATTTTATTATTTATCATTTGGTTTCCATTATGGAAGAAAAATCTACAATGAAACTATTCTGTGCAAAGGGTATTCCAGGATTTAAGGAAAAACAATTAAAATTTATTGAAAAAAGGCTTTTAGTATTTGGAATTCTTCAGTATTTAAATATTCTTGTAAAATTTACCAATGAAAATTGTTGACATAGAAAGGAGATTTAATACAGATTTTTTGTCAGAAATGAAACATTTTGAGGAAAAAAAGAATAAAAAGGAGTTACTATATATGCTACATCTCCCAGAAAAAATTTGCAATCAATGTTTGAAGGATATCTTTCAAACATTTTTTTTGTCCTGCTGTTTGCTAGTATCTCCTCCAGGAGAATAATTGTCAAGGTTGACTAGATCAGCAAATTCGACTAAGTCAACACTACAGTCAATTGTTTAAAACATGAACTAGATCTTGAATCTTTTACTGATATTGTTAGACATCAACTAATTTTAAGAAGCTGTGAGTAGGGTGTGTTAGTGGAAAGCCCAGCACAGACCTGTGAGGCAGAAGGCCACATAACTTCCAAAAGTTTTTCCAGGAAATTTTGGAAAAGATAGGAAGGAACTATATGAATAACATAGCCATTACTATAGAGTGATACTAACCAGTCAGTATCAGATACTGACACCAGGTACCTAAAATATACCAAATTAAGAATTGATTTTTTCCAGAATCTGTCAGCATGTCGTCAATCACCTTATCACTATCTGTGACCCCTGTCATAAATTTTCTATATTGTTGCAATAGGATTCAAGGGTGATGGCTTGGACTTAACTGGAAAAGGAGAAGGGGAAAAAATATCATATGAACATGAATGACATAAACTAAAGCTACATTGTCTGGTGTTCTTTCTACTAGAAGTGCAGAAATAATAAAAACCGAGAAAAATAATATAAGAATAATAGAGGGCAGTGAGTGAAAAGTAATAAAAAAAGATTGTTCTTCAACTGTATGAAATTTAATTTCATTACATAAATCTACACTATGAGTACAAAAACTCCTGTCTGAGACAGTTAAGATTTTTTACAGAAGCACATTTAGTTTACATATGCTGACTATAAGGTGAGCTGCTTTATTATTACTAGGGGCCTTTAGGATTAGGAATGTAGCTTGAAAGAGCCATCAAACTGGAAGAAAACAGTTCCCACCCACATATATGTCTGTTCTTTGTAATCTCCTCTTGTTTTTTAAAATACCACTGCAAGGCAGTGGACAGCCCTTTGTCAACCCTGTTGTATGCACAAATTAAATTCCTAAAATCTCTTGGCTCATTATCTGAAGTCTAGCCTCTTGCATATTAGGTTCATAATGGCTGTGTAATTTACTAGATCTGCACAATTCACTAGGCAATTTAGTTAATAACAGTTGTCATTACACATTAGTTTGCAAAATTATTGAAGAGAAAGCAAACCTGTGTTTTGAATAGTATTATCTCTTTTATTTAATGAATTGTTGGAGAGTTTCTAAGGAAAGAAAGCTACAAAAACTATGAATGATAACTGAATAGTTGTAGGTTATGAGTAACACACGTAATGTAACAAAAATACAGAGATTAAGGCTTAGGTTTTCATTATATCTTTGATTGCATCTATCTGAAACTTTACAATACAGAATCTCATAAGAATAAAAAAAAAGTTTCTTTGCAGTTTTGAACAATATTTTTAGTCATCTGCTTCATTGATTCACCATGCTTTAAGGAGGTCAGTTTTGTGGAATTAGTGACTATTTGATAGGCTACCTTCAGCTTGAAAGTAATTTTTAGGACTATGTTCCAATATATTTTTCACAAAACAAAATATTTGTAGGGGACAGTACTGAGACTACATATAGCTAAAAATACTCATGGTAGTGATCATCACAGAATTTGTGGGAAATGGTAGGTATTTGTCCTTTTTATATTTTCTATAAGGAAAAGCCTTATATAAATGTGTAATGAACAAGATTATATTAATTTGTAATGAAGAAAACATAACAGAAAAATTAAATAAAATCCCACCTAAATTTTTAGATGTCAATGATCACAGATAAGAAAAAGAAACAATAATATTAGTAAAACAAATCAGTAAAAAATATTTTTTCAGAACTTTTCTCATATGAGCCTAAGGTAAAGCAGTTTTTCAGCATCTGTTAACAAAAAATATTATGGTTTATTAAAAAAAGATTTTGTGAAAGAAGGTATACAGGATGAAGTAGGTCCATCTGAGGTGCTTTTACATTACACAGATTGCTGCTTGCCTTCCTACTTTTAAGATGCACTGAAATTAAAGTTACAGTTAAGGGCAAGAAAGAAAACCCTACCTTGTCGCCTTCTTCAACCTCACAGATTTTCTCTTCAGTTGCAGGGTTAAAGACTGCAAATTTTTTGCCACTGACTGAATCATGCCATTCATTGTTTATAAATATCTGCAGGAGAAGAAAGAGTGCAACAATATTAGTAAAACATATATACCTGTTGTCTGTTTTATGTTTTAGTGAATAAACCTACCTTTCATAGCTGAGAGCTGCCAGATTGATAGATGTCTGAACTAAAACTGGACAGCTGTTATTACATTTTTCTGAAGAGATAAGTAATCACATTCACACTTAACCAGGACAAGTTTTTTAAAATTCACTTCCTTTGGAGAGGAAACTTTCTCTTCATTGCACTTTTATCTTGTTTCATGTCATAAAAATATGCTGTTGTAAAGTGGTCCTTCCTGTCTCTGAAGTAGAAGGGAGGTTCAGCCCTAAATGACCTATGGAAAACTACCTGAGTTTCCCATGCTCACAGGGTTGGTAACAATGCAGGCCCTTTCTGTTAAGTGGCCTGACAGAAGTAAACCAGTCCTCGGATTTAGTAAGTATAGTGCATTGAATTAAGAATATCTTGGAGATCACAGTTTTAATTAGCTTTTCTTTGACTTATCTTCAGTCTCTCCTGCCAAAAAAAGAAAATCCCAACAAAAACTAAACCAATCCATACCACCAAACAAACAAAAGCAATAGCAGGGCTTTTTGAAATTGAAGCTGAGACTGAAAAGAATCCCTGTCATAATAAATTGAATGAGTAAAGAATCATGGAATGGATAAAGCTGGAAGGAACCGCAGTGGGGTCATACGGTCCAATCTCCCTGCTCAAGTAGGGTGATATTAGAGCACATGGCACAGAATTGCACCCAGATGGTTCTGTGTGCTTAGGACATACAAAAGGACCTCTGGCTGAAATTTGATGTACTTATCTCTGTTCACAAATGCAAAGCAGAACCTGGGTCTTACCTGTAGGTGCACCAGATCTGTACTACTCTAGAGTCTGCCATCTCTGAGGCACTGTTGGTAAAATGATCAAAGTGGTTTAATTTCTTTTTTAACTGCAGGTTAACCTTGAAGCAGAAAGGAAATTGTAATTTAAAAGACCCGATAAATGCACAGCTGTTGAAAAGATGAGGATAAGTTGCTAATAAGTGCTTTGTACACTTGGAGTGGGCATGACACAGTACCCAGTCCAAAGCTAAGAGCACCTGTCCTTCTCTGCCTGACCCTCTGTGATCTCTGGGTTCAAGTCAGAGCTGAAGCAGGTGTGCCATGCTAAGCTGTGCCACCTGTGCCTTGAGTCCACCCTCCTGATGCTGGTGGGCCAGTGCACTCCCTTCTCAGTGGCTCCCAGTGCCATTGCATTCTAGGCATGTGTGTGAGATCTTAATTGTACTCACCTGCAATGACATGCCAGGCTCTGACTCACTGTACTAGATATTTTGAGCTCAAATTGTGATTTTTTCTAGAGTCAAGGCACCTTGACCCACAGTTAGCACAGGAGTCTAGCAGTGAGATCAGCTAGTACTCTCCATTAGGACAAAGAACCTAGTGTTGCTGCTTAGAGTAACAGGAACTTTGAAATAGAAAACCAGAAAACACTTTGGTGTAGGCAAAGTAGATGATGGTTGACTCAAGACATGGCAAGACAGTATCAAGATGCCAGAACTGCAGGATAAATGCTTTTTGTCACAGAAACTTGAGGAAAAAATCCTTCCACCACAACCACATGTCATAAATATGTCACAGATTTCAGGGAATAAATTTTCTGCACAATATTAAAACTGGTTGAGTAGTTGTTAATACTTGGTAAATAGTTTATTGATACTTTATTAATATAATTTTATCATCAATATTGATAAAATTACTATCCATAAGTGGATGTGGAAATAATCTTTTAATATATTAATATATTCCTGTATTGTATTAATACAGTTCTGTATTTTTCTGCTTGTTATTATGTGGGCAACTTTTATAGTGTCATTGCCACCTCCAACCATCAGGACTAACCAGAAAACTCCTGATTTAACAAAAGCTGTCTGAAATAAATATTTAAGTCCATAGAAATTTCTGATAGGTGATAAAGCAAGTTATAAGATTACCCACACAAAATTCCAATGTGGTAAAAGGACAGAGACAGCAGTTAAATGGTTAATATGACAAAAGCCATTGCCAAGAAAAGAGAAAAAGTAAAAGGTAAATATTAACATAACACTGCTATGATGTTACAGTATTCCAAATTCATATCTGTCTGTGAAAGGAATAATAGAAAAACATACCATTTTTGGAAATATTTAAAGTGCTTGTTTGAATACTACATTTATTGCACCAATCAATATCACCCATAATATTAGTTTAGAATATATTTCTTATTAATGTTTCTAATACCATTCTTGTTTAAAATATAACTTCATTATATTTTTTATATATAATATATATATATTATTGTGTGTTATATATGTATATATATTGTGTGTGTGTGTATGTATATATATATACATACACACACACACAATATTGTATCAGAGTTGTATAATTCAAACTACCCATATGTCTTTCATAAGCTAGATAGTGGCCTTGCAAAATAGGGGTAAGAAAGATGGGAAAGGAAAAACGAAATTCTTATGTAAGCTGCATTAACACATTTCAGGCAGCTGTACTCATGCAGCCATGCTCATAAAATGCTGTGGAGTATTTTCTGCAAACAGGATGTGGATCTCTAAGTCCAGGCAGCACCTAAGTACCAGCTAACAGCAGCCTCTAGCAACAGCCTTGACCTGCTGAGGACAACAATGCTTGGGATCACCTTGCAATAGGTCAGAGTGTTTTGTCAGTGAGTCAGAGCTCCACTGACAGCTCCTCAGACACAAATGCAAAGGACCTACCCCTCTGTGGCAAGTGCTGTGCACTGGGTTGTCTGTGGTGACTGTCTACGGCCCACCAGGTTCAGGGCTAAATTTATTTTGCAATGATTTAGGAATATTGATGCAGATGTTTTGTAACTGTTCACTTGAATTTTAGGAGAGAAGATTTTTTAAATTATTGTTTCAACAACCCAAAGAGTAAATGACTGTTCAGATTTCTTTGCAGTAGAAGTGAAAATACAGATTTCCAGCAGATGAAACTACACTGTTGGAGCTTCATATTTTAAATAAAGCACAGACAGCATCAGTCAAAAACTGATGTCTTTATTCCTGAATGTCATGGGCAATAAAATCTTGCATTTCTGAAATTATTGATTTCAGTTCAAATTATCTAATACCATCCGTTTGGTGTTGAGGTTACCTGCAAGTCTACAGTATTTCTGTCCTTGCTTACACAGTTGTTTTTGTCACTCAGATGACCTGAGCAGAGAATAGAGAGAATGGAGACACAAGACCTGAACTTTGACTTTTTTGGGTTTTTTTTGCCATCTCAGTGGTTTCTTTTCCTTCAGTTCTGGAATGCTTTGAAAGAATTTTGAATTCATTTTGAAGTATCTGCTAGATGGGAAGTGCCATATTTGTGTCTGAGCTGCATGAAGGAAGAAAGCGTTTTAGTCTGTACAGCTTTGCTTCTGACAAACAACACCATAGCTCTGCTGAAAGAAATTTTAGGGTCTTCACATTAGGTACCATCATCTTATGAAGCATAACTTTTTGCTATGCAGTCTGTACAGGGTTTCAGGCTTCAGTGCCTCTGCAAAATAACAAAGTACAGATTTGAAAGAAAATTTCTGCTGTCACATATTCAGCATCTTTCTGAATAAACTCACTCTTTGTTTGGGAGGAATTTTTATATAATTCACTAATTTTGATTTACATTATAATTCCTACAGGGATGTAGTCAAGAAAGGTGTGTAGTCAAGAAAAGTGACCTTGCCTAACTTAGCTTTAAGGATAGCTTTTTAAACATGGAAATAAAAGTCTAAGCTACCTTCTGTTTAGATATCAGAAATTTTTCCAAACTTTCCAAATTTTTCCAAACGGTATAAGAAAAAAAGCAAAGCTTCTTCCCACCTCAAATCTGCCCGTGGATATTACAAAACTTTTCTTGACAATAATCTTCAAATGAGCCCAGTTTCCTGTTTTAAAGAGATAAAAGTAATCACCAGCCCTTGCTCATCTGACTGGTCTCAAGCTTTCTCATGTGGACTGTGAAGCAGGGCATTTCACAAAGAGCATGATTTTACAGGCCAGGAACAATGAGGAGACACCAGGGCCAAGGCTGGACATGTGCTGGAGGCAGCTCAGCATCACTTGTGTGAGGTGGTGCACAGTGCTGAATAACTGTTGTACCTGCTCACTCCTGCTTATATAGATTGTGACAGCCATTCAGGGATTCTTGAGTACAATAACACAATGAAAATTTACTTAGTAGTAAATTTTATAGATACATCTAAGCCTTAAAGTTTTGTGGCCCAAGACAAGGCTCATTTCAAATGCTGGAAGTTCATATAATTTACTAGTCTAAAATTATATTATGAAATCCCACTGTATTCTTTGAGCAATAAAATTAAAATATGTGGCATTTCTTAAGGTAATACCTGAGGATGAAAATTTAAGCTTTAAAGAAGCATGTCAATATAGATGCTGGTGTTAAATCTCTTTTTTTTCTCCCCCTCAAGTTTTTCCTTACAAGAATTTTATATTTGGCTAATATTGCATGTAACTTTCTTTCTCTCTATTGCAATATGCTATTATTTATGCAGGAATTACATTTTGCTGCTGCAATGGACTAATAATCAGAGAACATACTCTTCCTATTAAATATTATGTAACTTTCTTGATTTTCCACTTAGTGACTCTGTGTCCACAAAGTGAGCTGATCTTAAATAGAGTACGTTTCTATAGTAACTTTCTAGCTCATTTTCCCCAGATATTCCTATTACATTTTTGAGCTTTTATGCCTGGCCTTTGTTTTTGAGTCTAGTGGTTGCAGCAATTAAATGTTCAGTTATAATTTTTCTTTACTTAGAGTGTCTTACCCTTCCACACTTCCTGATACTCCACATGTGGCTGAGCAAGAGAATGTTCAGCCCTTTTCTTCCCCTCATGCAATTTGACAACCTAATAATTAACTAATCTTAGTTTCTCTGATTAAAGGAGTACTACAGGGTTTAGTGTATGTGAAAGCATCATGACAGAAAGCATCTGTCAAGTAATCATTGTCTAATTCCTTAGTGTTGACTAAGTAAAATATTTACTAACACATTTTTAGGTAGCTACCAAAACACATTGGGTTAATGGAAATACCTTTAAAGGAGGTTCATATATGAAACCAACTCAAGAGTACCTTATGGTTCAAAATCCAAGCCAATTTCAGTGTTTAAAATACATTTGATTTGATGTCTGAAAATCAAATTTCATGAAGAGTGTTAAGTGTTATATGATATGCAAAAGGCTTACTCTGAAATATATCTATACCAATCTATAGATCATTTAGTTAATGAAACTTGTGAAAAGCCCTAAATGATCCCAAACACAGAAAATAAAATAGAGAGATTGTTAAGTAAAGAGAGTCCTTGGAACTTCTCCTGCAGATCTCTCTTCAGATCCTTTTGTGATAACTGTTGGTATTATGCAATGGTAGAAAAAGATAAATTGGAGGTTACGAAGATGAAGGATCTGGTTCTAGCTGATTTAGACAGAAATGTTAATACATCAGCAGTAATTAGTGCTTCCCTCATCTTGATCCTTCCAGTGTTACTAGTCGCCCACATCCCATGTTCCAACTTGTATGGGATGGGAGAGGAATGGGATGGGTACACAAGAGTGAAAAGGCCTTATTAAATTGGGGGATGAGTGTTATGTATGGGGTGACATTTCTGTTTTCCCAACTCCCTATCCCTCAATACACTTCTGGGGCTTTCAAACAATCCTATGTGATATTTGAAGAGAGGAGAAAAGCATTGCAAAAATCAAGCCTCAACAGACCTGTGCTAGATTTTGTAAACAAGGGCATTGCTTTTCTACACAGTTAGAATTTATATGCAGCTTTTAAGGAAATGGTACCTATTGTCAAGGCAAAATAAATATTTATTATGTGACACTCTCCTTGATTGTACACTACAAACTAGACTTTTCAACAATGCTGGCTGTCTTTTGATTGTTTTTTGGTACTAACAGAATAGATTCTTAATAATGAAATATTTTAGAAGGATGGAAATATTTACAGGAATTTGTGTTTTGCATATTCAGTTACATCACTTGGTGCTTTTTTTGTATTAGTTGTTTTCCTTTAGAGAACTAAAAAAATCAAAGAGTAAAATATTCTTTTTTTGAGACAGGAAGAGCAGTAGCAGGCCACTGCATGGCAGAACTACATATCTTTCCTGTTAAATATTTACAAAGTAAGATCCTGTGTGATTTATTCAAGAAAGACATGTAGTGGAATATGATTAAGATTTTTCCATTAGAGAAAAAGGATAGCATGGAATTTAAAAGAACTAATTTAGATGAATACCTACTTTAGGAAAAGAAATTAAGCAGTGGTTCTAGAAAATAAAATTATTTCCCCTGCAATGATATCAAGAAAAAGAAAAGAATAGTAACCAAGAATCTCCAGAGTTAAGATGTCCTTTCTGATCAATTCAAACCTGAATGTTTCAGAGGGCAAAGTTTCTGTCAACACTTTTCCAAAGTTCTAGCAGATATCTGTGTGCAATGATACAATATTATGGTATAAAACCAGCAGAGTGTTTTAAAGCTGGAAACACAAGTCTGGATTTAGAAGTTCTTTTTTATCTGCATATTTTTAACTCTATATGGAAAGAATTTTCTGTTTCAAGGAGTTTATGGTAATATTACATAGTTAGATCAGTAGACTATATCTAGTTTTTAGCTACTTTTTTACCTGAAAAACAAATTCAAAACCAGATTCATTTTCTCTAATGTAAACATCTGATCAGAATTAATTTATTTTAGTTTTGTTTTCACACATCCTTTTCCATGTAAGCTTATCTGGTATAATTATTTGAATCTGATTAATATGCTAACATTTTAATTTGCTGTTTTAATTCACTGTTTTGAAAAATAATATAGTACAAACATTTCCTTCTTTGTTCCATTTGTACTTTCTGGTACATTTATCACTGATGAAAATTTGTTTCAGGGAAAAAAACAACACCCACACCAAGTGGAATGTGGAACAATTCTATCATGCATGCACATATAGGTGCTTTAAATTAGGTTAAAAGGATCACTGAATATCACTTGCTAATATGTGTAAAATCATAATTTAGCCAGTATAAACATTTTAAGCACTGATTTACAGTGTCTTCCATAGTTCATATAAGGTTAAAGTGAGCACATCCTACTGTCTGAAGTGAATGTATAAGAAAGATTAGGAAAAGTAAGTGCTACTAACCTTGGTGTACTTAATTTTCAGATCTTTTAATGGTTCTGGCAGCGCTGGCATAACTGGAGCAGGATTGCCATCTGAGCCTTGTTTCTTCATGATTGCAGTTGAGAAGTTTGAGGATGTTCCTGAAACACAGGTGAAATAAGGTATAAAGTGAATACAGTGATTTTTGCCCTGACTGAGCCCTTGGCTTTATTTGTGCTTTTTATCTGAACCAGCCATGGTATATTTGCATACAGGAATATGATTGGATGAAAGGATTCATCGCAAAGAGAAAATGACACTACTTATTTTTATGACCAGAAGCAACAGCCTTTTCAGTGAGCTGAGACCTCGATGAAGCACATGCTGCTGAAACAATCTGCCCAGGCAGACACTACGAATTCCTAAGTGGAGAACAGAGCTTAAGACCTCCTCATCTTACCTGTAAAACTGCTTTCTCTCAGCAGGCAGGTATCCAGATTCTAAGGGAGCTCCTTCACGTACTTGAAGGCAGGTCTGAAGGTAAAGACAGACTTGCTATCTCTGAAAACAAACCAAGCCCTTCTTACTAGAAAGTTGATGAGAATAATTACCAGAGCTGGAAAGCATTCATTAAAAACAAGCTACCTGAGGTTACATTTTAATGTGTTCAGAGTACATTAGAAGTAATGTAATTAATTTTTGTTTTGTAGATCACAGAGATAAGAAAAGACTAGTGTGATAGAAAATCCTTCATGTGTTTTTCAAAAATGTGAAGGTGGAAAACATAGTCAATCCAGGAAAAATTCTCTCTGAGTTGAACTAAACAAAAACTTGTTTTTTTCTTCTAGGCAACACCACAAATTTAAGGACAAAGTTTTTCACACAGTGTCCTTGGGAATATCTGAGTCCAAAACATATTGTTCAATAAACTAGGCTTTTCTACCCTGCATAGAACCCACTTTTCTGTTCTGATTATTCAAAGAAAAACATATATCTTGCACAGGCAAATCATTTTATAAGGTACAAGAAACTCCTTTTTTCATCAAGTCCTGCCTTTTCTGATTAGTGGTCTCACAGAACCTGTTTTTACATGCTAGGCTTCTGATTAATGCACAATGGATCCACACCATAGAAATAGAATTAAATTATCTTATTGTTTTCATTTACAGAGAATTGGAGAATTCACAGCTCACAGTTATTTCATGTAGTTCATATTTTTGAGCAGCATTTTAAGATTTTAACATTTTGGGTTACAGTATTTTTTTTGCCTTAGAGAATGTCTTTGAGTCTCATGTCTCATGCAGAAAAAAGAATGTCTAAATAGGGTTTGTTTATTTTTATTTGGAATATAACTTTGCAATCCTATTCTTGTGTAGAATTTTTTTTTCCAGACTTTCACACTAAAATCTACTCTATCAGTCTTCCTGACACTAATTTCTCTATTAACCACAAACAGTTTGTCTCTAGTTAATACCTCTGCAAATTGCTCAGATTTGCCTAACTGGAGATGTAAAACAGAGACCAGTGGATTTCTCTGGTTTCAGGTAAAGCAAAGGTCTCTCTCACAGATGAGAGTGTTTTAAATGCATTCTCATTTAGGTACCATTTTATTCCAAATTAAAAAAAGAAAATGTTTAAACTAGAAGTTAACTATTACAACTCCTTATGAAAATGATAATATATATCTTCTTTCCATATCTATAAAGGACAGCCTGAAATCTCTCTAATCAGGCTTTAAATATGCTGGATGAAAAGTTTCAATTTTTCCAAAAATGCGAGTAATCACTGCTTTGTTTTCCACACCATTTATTCATTTAAGACATACTCTAACCCTAATCCTAACCCTAACACTAACCCTTTTCTCTTTTTTTTTTTTCCTTTTTCACCCTTGGATTTCATGAATCACCTTCACTTTCCTATTTATTTTCAGCCTAGGAATGCTTTTAGCCTAGTGCAGAAAGTATTTTATTTTCCTCATGCACCATCCTCCAGTTTATTCTAGCTTTCTGCTATTTTCATTCTAGGACTTTTTCCCCATCCTGAGTCACAATTCTTTCATATTTCACCTAAATAATGATATGCAATTCAAGACTTAGAGCTAATTATAGGACTGTACTATTATTTCAAGTAGTGAATTATACAACAATTGGATAATACAGCTATTGAAGCTTACATAGTTTTGTTGTTAATGTTTTCTTGGAAATGTTATATTCTACCTAATTCTTTCCTTTCTTTGGTCAATAATTTGCTTGTTACTTGTTATCTTTTCACTGCCAAAGGAAGGATCCCTAGAGACTCCACACCCTGGCAAAGTATGTGATGTATTTTCTGATTTTGTGATAGCACTTTCTATATTCCAAAGTGTAATATTCATTCCAGTTCAAAACTACTGACTTCCCCTGTTTAATACAGCAAGTTCAGGGAGGAACAAGAGTAGAGGTCCACCATGCAAGCTGTGATTAAGCTGTGATAGGCCTTGCTGAGTGACATTGGCTGTGGTAAAATGTGACACCAATTGCTGCATGAACTTTTCTGACCTGAGTCACTCTGTGTCAGGAGGTTAAGTAAAAGTTTTATGGTAGAAAAAAGTTGTAAATAGTTTTCTATGTGTCTCTTCTCAAAGATTGGACCAAAAAAAAAAAATTAATAACCAAACACATCATACCAAATTACAGGTTCTCCTCATATGAGACCATACAGTGGGACATCAACAATGTTGTAACATTTTCACTGAGTTCATTGTAGTCTAGGTGCAAACTATTGGGCCTATATTGAGGTCACATTCATTATGTAAGATTTTATTTAATAACCAGAACTGCACAGATGAAGACAGAGCTTCTAGTTGGGCTAGCTGGAAATCCAACTCATGAAACCAGTGTGTCACAAGAACAAGCCAGATGTGACCTGTGAGTGGATTCTTTTCTCTAAACACAATCCTAGTTCCATCTGTAATGCCCTGGCCTTTCCTACCTGCCCTGAGATATCAGTCCAGGAGAAAGTTTTGATCTTACTTGGCATTTTTATGTCAGTGTATGCTGAACTAATACTGTCTGAAAGCCATGATTTTCTAGCATTTCATAGAGAAATATTTACCTTATATTGTAGAAGAAGATTATTCTGGGAATTTCATTTATTCAGAAATTACTTTGATTTTTCTAAAGGCCATAAACTCTAGAGATTTTACTCCCCATAAGCAGGCACAAGCTCGTATTTTTTCTAATCAGTCTTTATTTTCCCTTTTTTCCCCTTTTCTTCTTTTCTTTTTTTGTTTTTTTTTTTTTTTTTTTTTTTTTAATGACTGCCATATTTTCTTCCAAGTTCCCACAGTTCAGGTGCCTCCATTCTCCAGCAATAGGAGACAATTGACTAAATCTTTGCATAAAGCTGAAATTGGAATCAGAGCAGTAAGAAAATCTGGTCCATAGGTTTCTATAGGAAAAAATCTTGTCCTTCATATATTTGATCATTAAAGAAATCTAATTCTTAGATTTCTTAGATTCTTAGAAACAATCTATTTGTTCTAGATGCATAGATCAGGTAAAATTGTATGTATTTATCTTTAACCACCTCTAATGTCAGAGGACATTAGAGTGCAAGGAATTTATTGCAAGTAAACAGAGAGTAGATGTTCTCTGCCTTTGGGTTTTGTCACTTACAACTCTGGAAACTTTTCAAACTAAATATCTCTCTCATCCAATGTCCAATCAGAATTACAACCTGAATTACACAACACCTTCTAAAAGGGAACATAAAAATCTAAGTAACGTCTGCAAAGTTGCTGTAATTTAAAACACTGGAGATAAATAATCTTCCATGGTGACTTATACAGTACTGTCCAAAGTTCTCTGGGGTAGGGGTTGCACAGGATACACTGCTGCTCTCAGTAGTTGTATTGCATCATCTGTGTTGAATTCAGACTGAGTCTTGAATGCTGAAGTACATGCCTAAGCTTTATAAAACCTCACAGTTTAAATAAAAGAAAAACATATTTTGAGACAATATCATTGTTATTAAAAATCTTGATTACCTGAAATATTTCTTCCAAATTCAGAATATACAGGGAGTTCAAAAAGGGTATTATTCAGGGATTTGAACTGATCCCTTATTGATACTGACATAAATTGAGCATTAAGTTAGAAGTGGAAGATTTAAGGATCAAAAGCACCAATATGTGTTTTGAAAGTGGAAATCTCTGAGATTTGCAAAATTACTGGATTCTTGTTCTGAAATTCTCTATGCTCTGGCAATCTTCCTTATGGCATTGCATTAATGGCAGTAGAACAGAAACAGTGGCTGCTGTTTAGTATGATGGGGAAAGGCAGACACATCAGAAATGAGGCAGAACTGGTGTGAAATTCATGCTTTTTTGCCCATCCAAATCGAGAGTCCAAATCTTGGTAGAATGTGCAAGTCCTCCTAACTCTAATTGCAAAGTACTGAAGTAAAAATGACAAGATTTTCAAGGCTACAGAGCAAATTCCTTTCCCTTTTTGCAGGACACTAACTATCCTGCATTTCTGAAAATCCAAGAGTTCCTTTAATGTAATTACCAGTATCTCTGAGCAAAATTAGCAGTTCTTCAGTCATCATAAAATTTTTGCAAAATATATATACTCATGGAATGAGACAGTAGACACATGGATATCTATCTATTTGAGTTTGAAATTTGAACTCTGTTAATGAAAAATCTTTCCTTTTGCAACATGGGCAATAACAGTGTACAAAGATATGTCTTGGAATATATTTCTCCAATCTCTTAATTCTTGTGGTAAGTGACAGGATTTAAGGAAATGACATGAAGCTGAGCCAGGGGAAGTTTAGGTTGGGTATCAGAAAAAGGTTTATCACCCAGAGGATGATTGGGCACTGGAACAGGATCCCCAGGGAAGTGCTCACAGCACCAAGACTTTCTGAGTTCAAGAACCATTTGGAACACACTCTTAGGCTCATGGTGTTGCTCTTGGGGTGTTCTGGGCAGAGCCAGGAGCTGGACTCAATGATCCTTGATTCTAGCTCCATGGAATCCCTTCTGTGCTTCTGTGACTTCTATCTCATAATCACATTTCAACATTACAAGAATAAATTGAGACAGTGGGTAGCTTTAGGCTGCTGCATTTCATCTTGGAAGTTGGAGGGAAGGGATGCCATCCAGAGAGACTTGAACCATCCAGAGAGGCTTGAGAGGTGGACCTGTGAGAGCCTCATAAACTTCAGCAGTCCTGCATCTGGGTTAGGGCAAACCAAAGCACAAAAACTGTTTTGGCAAAGAATAGATTGGGGGCAGCCCTAAGGAGAAGGATTTGGGGGTGTTGGTGGGTGAGAATATCAGCAATATTTTGACAATTTGCACTGGCAGCCCAGAAGGTTAACTACATCCTGAGCTGCACAAATAGAAATGAGGCCATCAGGTCAAGGGAGTTATTTCTCTCCTCTACTCTGCACTAATGAGACCTCATCTGCAGTGCTGCATCCAGCTCCGCTGTTGCCAGCATAAGAAGGATGTGGAGCTGTTGGATCAAGTCCATGGAGATGCTCAGAGGGCTGGAACACCTCCTGCAGGGAAACATGCTGAGAGGGTTGGGGCTGTTCAGTTTGAGAAAAGAAGGCTCAGGGGAGATCTCACGGCAGCCATCGGTAAAGGCAGCCAGGCACAAGGAAGCTGGAAAAGTGAAGTTTCATGAGGACATGTAGTGACAAGAGGTTCATGGCTCTAACTGAAAAAGGGCAGGTTTAGATTAGGTATCAGAAAAAATTCTTTACTGTGACAGTGGTGAGAGATTGGCCCAGAGAAGCTGTGGATGCCTCATCTCTGGAAGTGCTCATGGCCAGGCTGGATGAAGTTCTGAGAAACCTGGTCTAGGGGAAGTGTCCCTGCCTATGGCACGGGGGTTGGAATCAGATGATACTTAATGTCCCTTCCAGTCCAAATCATTCTATCATTCTGTAATGCCAAATACATTTTTAGAATTAGTTATTTCTCTTTCTGCTAGTTGGACGTCTGCTCATTGTAGTCTACATTTTTGGTAGCATTACTCATAATGTATATTGATTTTTGGAAACAGATGTTTTATTTTTGTATATAGTGAAATTTACACACAAAATAATGACTAAGACGTGATCATAAAAACATAAAACTAAAATAAAAGGAACTGGATATATTATGGGACATAATATGGGAGAGTGAGTAGTGATGCAGGAATTTTTACACCATTTTAACAAACATTTATCTGTAGAACCCATTTCAGTTACAGGAAGTAATAGTCTTCATAATATAAATTAAAAGACTATCTATTTCATCATTACAGCATTTCTTAAAAGTTGCAGGAATATTTGGTAGAATATAGTATATTTCACTTCCTTAAATTGAAATGCCTTGCAACTGGCTTTTTTTTTTTTTTTTTTTTTTTTTACAGTTTATGATAAAAAAAACTCATACAAAAGTAAAAGGTACTTCTACTTTTGTATGAGTTTCTGTGAGGAAGGCAATCAAGCAGAATTAAATGAAAAGAACTCAGTATAGTCTGATGCAACAAATCTGTACTTATGTCCTTTTTGCAATACTGGATGGAATATCTGGTCTGAGAACTCTTAACAGAACAGTATTATAAGACAAATGCATTAGTTAATAAATGAGCACAGTTTTATTGTAGACTATAAGTCCAGCCTTGGCAGCATAGAATGACTTCTATTTAGAGTATCTTTTTGTGAACCAGAACAAATTTATTCCTGTTTTTCCTGTTAAAAATTAAACTAATTTTTTTAAACTTTTTTTGGTACACAGTTCAAATGAGGGGGCAAGTAGTAAGTGATGCAATAATTTGAAGGTTTCTCAAACAATTGATTACAAATAAAGAGAAGGATTTTATGCCATGGGTCACAATAAAAGCTCTTATCGATGAACTTCATGAATAATTTGATGCAAATCAGTTGAAAAAAACTGGTCAGGGTTAGATCAGAATCAGACCCAATACTAGTTATTAACCTACATTGTTAGGAACAATTACTGCCAAGTAATTTTCAGCATTTCCTCCATGAACCTTTGTTTCAAAGCCAAGTTTTAGACAGCTTCAACTGATTTTACATAATTGCTATGTGTGCTTTTTAAGCCTCTGTGTAGTAATTGTGTTCTTCAGCCATGAAAGTCTCACAAGTGAAAACAAGCCTCTTTCCTTCTAATTTTAATGTTCTGAAGAGAATCTAAAAGAAGTCATTGTACAGCTAAAATTAAAAATAGTCAGAGGTATACTTAATGTCTACCTCCTTTTTTGGTATTTAGAAACAATTTTCTGAATGAATATTCCTTAATTTCTTTACATCAGTTTTTATTATATTCATATTAATTTTATTATATTCATGTTACTATCTTATATTAATTATCAGCATCAACATTACTACAGTACTTTTGAAAGGCTCATTTTTGTGTGTTTTGGTATAGGATGTATTAGGTTTTGAACTCTCTGCAGTGAAACAAATATAAATCTTTTTACTCAAGATGAGTTCCTTTTCCATACATCATGGTAGTTAACTGCTAGAATAGAATTTGAAACTTGCAATTAATAGAAGGCATCAAGAGAATGTCTGCTGAAATTACAACTGAACTGATGTAAAACTAATAAGAAGTCCACGATTATTCATTTTGGTCATTCTGTCCTCCCACTCCCCACTCTAACTTGCTATTTATCATTTATACTAGTATTTCCAGGAAGTTCCTACAGAGCTGGCCATTAACCATGCATCAGATAAATAATCTTGAGGTCAAAATTCCCCTTTATAACACTCGAAATGTAATTGGAACTGCTAAGAAGGAACCATATTTGCAGTAGGAAAGTGACTTATTAGGAATAAAAAGCTTGGCACAGTGACTAATCACACAGCATTTCCAAATTGACTGTGACACTCAAGTACTTTCCTTGTATTGTAATGTCAATGGAGGATTTTGATGGATTTCCAACTCCTCTGTTTCCCAACTTTTTAGTTTAACTTAAACAAACAAACAAATATTATGAAGCAAGACCGGCCTTTGTTTGCAAATTTCAGGGAGGTTTCTGTGGATGCCATCAGAGATTGCTGCTTCTAGTGAAAAGTGAACTTTAACCTGGTTGTAAATCTGTGCATCTCTGGTCTGGTGAGCTAGGACTCAGGATTCAAAATCCAATACAGAATAAAACTTTTGCAGCACCCTATGAAGAGTCTCTGTTTTCCAGATGATCGAGTCTAGTCTCCTTTTAAGAGAATTAGCAAGATTTTTATTATCTCATGTTCTGTAGTTAAAGCCTTAATTTCAAGTTTAGATGTAGTGAGTTAGCTACATTACCTTGTAATTTGTTATTCCCATTTCTTTCTACTTTGTCATGATTACAGAATCACAGAATCACAGAATCAGCTATTTTGCAAAAGGTCTTTGAGGTGATCAAGCCCAACCTGTGACCCAACACTACCCTGTCAACTAGGCCATGGTTAAACATCTCCAGGGCCAACGATGCCACCACCTCCCTGGGCAGACCATTTCAATGCCCAATTGCCCTTTCTCTGAAGAACTTCTTCCTAATGTCCAAATGCTTATAATCAAATTCTCATGTGTTTGTTGGTAGAAATATTGTAGAATATTGTGTGTATGCTACTCATTAGTGTCACTGGTGAATGAGAATTAACAGTTAGAGCAGTTGACTAGGATTGTTGAAGAGATGATGTGATCAGTCCAGCATCCACTAAATCCTGTCAAGAGCTTTCCTATTGTCTTGCAATTCTTCTGAAGGAGCAGTTTTAAGTCCTGGTAATCATCTAATTAAATAATTGCTTTTAAAAATGAATATGAGTTGTGAGAAATTTGAAGTGTACTAGTAGTTTCTGTAAGATGCCTTGAATGCATCTCAGGATGGAAAATAGGTGATAATTGTACTACAGGAAATCAGGTTAAAACATACTTTGGGAACTAATCTTTTAGCTTTTCTACAGAAATGTGTTAGCCAGCAGAATTACAAATGCAAACGCAGCAACAGTAAATCTTGGAAGGAACCAAACTTATCATGAAGCCATACCTCTGTATGTTGTGTGTCACATTATTCACTTTTCATCTAAAATTAGAAATATGTTTTGTGGATGTGCCACCTGTGTGTGTATTTGTTTTTTACAAATACAGATAGATAGAACAAGATTTACTTTTTGGGACTGATTCAATGAATACATTTCACTTCTCTTCTAAGAAGAAAATTAGAAAAAGAAGGGAAATTCCTTCTCAAAGGAGTAAGAATGTTTGAAATGGGAACATTTGTTGTCCAATAAAATGCTTCAGTATTTAAATAACTTATTGTAATTCAGAGGAATAAAAATGCTTGCAAATAATAAATTCTGATTGTTACAGAATTTATAAGAAAACAAGAGTAATATTTGGGGGTTTTTTGGTCCAAGAATTGTGGCATGTCTTTTGCTTGTCTTTCCATAAACACATGAAACCCTACAGTCTCAGAGTGTTTTTCCTCTTTGATGTTTTTAACATGAGGCTAATGCTCTGATCATCTGTGGATGCAACCTTGGTAAGCTATGTCATTGAGAATGTAAGTAAACTTCTTTTTAGATGATTTTTTGTAATGCCACCTGCTGCCAGAGTGTCCCTAGAAAAAGACTCAGGTTCAGACCTTTAAAGTAAATCTCTAAGGGGTTCAATCTCTAAGGGGTTATATTTTTTAAAATTAAGTTAAAATTATTTCTATTTTAATTTAACTGTACAAATTACAAGGCAGTAGAAAAATTTAAAACCTCCTTGTTTCTTTTAATTTGTAAGAAAAACTATGAGAAGTGTGAACATCAAGGTTTCTTATTCCTGAGATAAATAATTATGTTGATAAAATTTTAGTGCATTTTTCAATATGTTGCTGAAGCCTGCCAAATACATATTCTCTGGCATATTGCATTGGTAGTGAGAATTCTAGGGTTTTTGCACAATCATTATACTGTATTGAAAAAGTTCTTTGAATTATGCATTTCTGGGATGATAGTTGTATTCTGGGGTTACAATGATAGCAATAAACTAAAATTTACTTGGATGATCAGCACATCATGCTGGAAAAAGCAGAGGCAAAAATAAATCAAGGGCAGGAGACAGTGGTCAAAAACAGAGTTACTATATATTCCTTACAATTTTTTAATGAAAAACAAGCAGCATATAGCTAAAATTATAAATCTGGCTTGAAAAATTAAATTATTACTTGCCTTTCTTTTTTGCTTATCTTGCCAGACTCCACTGACACAGAAGTTTTGCAGACAGTGGCAGACAGTATTTAATCTTTCATAACCAACATAAATTCACTATTGTTTTGCTCTGGATAGACTCCTTTGTTACTTCTTTTTCATTGTCAAGAAAGATTTAAAATTTCATCTCAAAACTAAGTAAAATTCTGATGTTTTCTCAAAACGTCCCCTGAAATTTTGTATTAATTTGGCATAAGCAAGTAGGAAAACTTTTACTTAAACAGAAGGTAAAAACAAGAGAGATTGAAGGGAGAAGCAGCAGAGGAAAAAGAGATTGCCAAACTACATACAAGCTAAAGCTTAGAACACTAATCAAAAAAAAGTTTTGATGCAATGAAGATTTAGCTACTGTGGGCTAAGATATTAATTAGAATAAGAGAGAATTGGATGTATCGATCTACTTAAACAACCTGGTTAATGTAAGCAAACTTGTTAGGAAAGATCTCAATAAGAAACGTATGTTTTTGCACCCTGAATATTTTCCCATTCTAGATTAATGTTGGCTAAATCCTCCTTTTGCCACCTTAGTGAGAGCACAAGCACACAATTTACGTTTCCTTGCAGTGGATAAACATCCACACCTCTGTGATGTGCCTCTTGAAGAGAAATGTCCCCAAAGCAATTGTCCAGTTTTTCAACTGCTGGAAGCTAGAGCTTGAGCTGAAGTTCCACTTTTCCAGGCAGAAACCAGTTTTTTTTTTCTGGGCAGAACAACTTTTCTTCCACTGTGCTCTAGTCAATTAATCACAGTAGTTGGGGGCATACCAGGGCACCCAGTCTCTTTTCTAACACTGAAACTTCTCACCTTTTTATTCACCATTCCTTGATAAACCTGCTTTCCCTATGTCTTGTTTTAAATTACTGCAGTACACTAAAAGTGTAAGGGGTTAAGCTGACAGCTACACACTAGGTACATTAGAATCTGTTCTATTTTGTTCTTCTCTCACAGAAAACTGCAGTATCAGCTTGTCTATGAATCCTCACACTTTCTTGTCTGTTTTTCACAAGATTAACTTTCTGCTTTTATTCTTTCATCAATAGCAACTCTTTCAGCAAAATCCACATAGCTGATTTATTGTGACAAATCAAATTTTAAAAAAATAATTAAATGTGTACTTGCAATAATTATGTAGTACCAGTGTAACAGCTGTCTAATATTTTCCAAGATTCTAAATTCTTAGAAACTCAAACCTCTCCTTTCAAAGTGCCCTTCCTGCACCACACTTCCTTTCAAAGTGCCCTTCACTGCCAAGGACACTTAATGATGGAAAATAATGCTGTCATATCTCTGTGAAAAGACAAGAAGATTTCTATTCAGTAGTTTTTCTGAAAACACTACTCAGGAGTGTTCTGAGAAAAACTACAGAATAGCTGTTTACTGAGGAGAAATTACATGAGATTCAAGTGCTGTAGTTTGCAATGAAAAGCAAGAAAAATTTTAAAATTAGAGCATGTTTATCTAGCTAGAAAAGTCATGTAAGTTCATATAAAGTCAAAGAGTACTGTTAAGTTGTCACAGGATGGAAGTAAATTTATCAATACTTTTAGTACTCACAGTTCAGGAATGTTCAGTGCTCAAGGAATTGCATTTCAGTTCATTTAATACAATCACAACTATTTAATCATAGACAGCAGGTTTTGGATGGAAAGACAATCAGTTTAAAATGTTCTGAAAGACAAAGTGGAAAAGTTGCTTTGACAATATTTTTCTCATAATTTATTTTCCCATTTCTTCTCTTTGTGATAGCATGTAAAGCAAACTAAAATGAACATTTTATTCCATTGGACTTAATAAAGTCTTATAAAGTCTTGTCTTGTTTTAGTGTAGCTACAGTTTTACAACAAAGCATTTGAAAACAAGACAACGTCAAATACACTTACTGTTTTTTATGAGGTAGAGAAATAGCTATCTTGCCATGCTACCTCTGTGACAACTGTAAGAGTGCATAAGGGTAAAGTTTCAATAAGGCATTTCAAATCCATCCCCTTTTTCCCTATCTAATCCCTAATTCCATCATGAACTGATGTACAGAATTAGTTAAATATACACTGAGAACATATTCTGAAGGCTATGTGCTTTTGTACAATATTTCATTGTTCAGTTTATACAAATACCACAAAGAAAATTTCTTAAAATTAGTCATGGCAATTTGTTTTCAAAAAAGCTTTAAAATTTCAAACACACAAAAATGTCATAACTTCACAAATGCATCCAAATAAAAGTTCTCTGATTTCTTTTTTATTTTTTCCCAGACCTGACCACAAAATAAGAAAAGCTGCTTCCTTTGATCTAAAAAGATATTACTTCTGAGGGCTCTAAATTTTATTTACTACTAATTTTGCTTTAATTTTGGAATTGATATTAATACTAATGGAAGTTTAAAAATACAAGCAATTAAATTCATTGACTCAAATTAAGGCTTAAGCAATACACTCGCAACTAAGAAACTATACTAACCTGGGTATCATGTAAAGGCATTTTGTCAAATAGGTTTGTGCTTGTAGCTTTACAGCCAATATGGAGAATTGAGAATGAATATTAATGATAGAAAGTACTTTGCTTGGTGGTGAACATTTGCAGAAGCCTGCAGTCTGTGTAATGCCAGGCAGTAGTTTAAAAAGGAAGTGTTTGTAAAAAGGGATGGTCAGGGTTCAAAAACTAAAAGGATATTTGGGTAGGTAACTCCATTACAGTAAGGATATGCCTGCTTTAGCCTAACAATTTCAGTTATCTATCTCCATGATTAAAATATAAAAACATTCAAATATCTTTGGATAAAGGATGAAAAATATTTTTGTATAGTTTCTTATGCTACTATATGGAGATGCAAACATTTCTGTATACAGTAAGCTGTATTCACGATCACTAATATTTTTCCAGCATTCCTATTAACAGATTAAGGCTTATTAATCATCAAAATTTCCTACTGAACCTCTGGCTTTTGAGGAAATTAACAATCCAATTAATATTCCGCATGTACCTGTGCACAAGATGATTCCAGTTCATCATAGTTAGCATTTTTCTATATAACCTAAATATCCTTCAAATTCTTTGAGTTCACAAATTCTATTGCTGCAGCTCAAACATTATAAGGTTCTATTTTTCTGGATTTCTTTTTTGTTCAGCTAGCAATACCTGCTTTTATATACTTTTTACTAATTTGTCTAAACATATAAGCAATGAATTTTAAAATAATACTTAGTCTGAGTTTTAATTCTGAGGTATATTTAAGCACTATATCAAATCCAACAAGGTCATTGTTCCAGGTGTCAAAATACCACTGTATCCTACAAGTGTATGTATCTCTGTGAATCTACCTCTATATGTCTCAAGAGTAAGTCTAAATCAACTGCAATGCAAGCATAAGAATTAGAAGCACAAGATAAGCTATCATCATGCCTAACCGATTTAGAGCAGTTTTTAGCATCAAAGTTGTTGATCCACTAGGAGCAGTGTCTCTTAAAGCATAATTTATAAAACAATTGGCTTTATGTTTTTGTCTGGTTAGACAACCACATGTATGAGTCACTATTTGCTACTAATACCTACAGGACACAGACACCTCTGCATCACCTCTGCATTTTAGAAGTTATTTTTTGCTTGGTTCTGCAGCTGTTTATTATCTTACCCTGCATTCTGAAGCTTTCACAAAGTGTCATACTGAGCGTGGCTCAAGCTGAGCTTGCTGTGGAAGCTGTGTCTGAGCTGGACTTCAGGGGCAGCAGTGAATTGAGAGCACTGGGGACTGTAGATTCTGCTTTGTGTTATGTAACAATCTTCCAGTCATTCCTCTCAGCTTGTCACAAATGCCTGCCCTGGTTTATCAAATACTAAAATGCAAACTTACACCAAAGCACTATCTTTCTCCTACTCTTGCCATACCAGTTTATATGTTGGTGGAAGACAGGGGTTTTATGTGCATTGTACAGAAAATCATGCTGTTTTAGGCATGGAACAATTTCAGGGGCTAGCTTAGTGGTTTGACATGAGGAAAGCTACAAGATATGATAAAAAACATAGTTCTAACCTGAGCATGTGAAGGGATCTTTACTCTTGAAGAATCTTTACTCTTGAAGAAATACTAGTATGTTTACTATATGTGTGATAAAGTGGAAATTATTTCCTCCCTTTCTAAAAGTTTTTACTTTCTGGACACCTTTTTGATAGATTTTAGATTAACTTAGTTTTATTAATCTCCCCTCATATTTTTCTTTCTGACTAATAAATGGATTTATATGAGTTCATACAAGTTTTATGGCTTCTGTGTAGCATTGGAAGTGATATAGTTTCAGATGTCAAAACTTCATAAAGTTATTCATGTAATCACTACACAAATTATTAATGTCATCGAGTATTGAGATTTTTAAAGTCCTGAATTTCCAATAAAGTCCATGTTTATACATTTTTCTTATGCATTGTAATCTAAAATGTATAGAGAAAGATTGCATAAATTAAATAGTCTTAATTGCCTGTATTGAAATGGAGGTGTTAATACAAATTATTTTAATTCCATGGGTAAAAAAAAGAACAATTTTTCATCTGTGGTGTAAAGTAGACCCACAACAATCACTACATTTTTTGCATTACTATAGAAAGAAAAGATCAAACGGAGGAACAGTATAAAGGCCAAATATATCTCCTTGCTGGAGTTAATGCAGTTTGCATGTAACTGTACCAATAGCTGGGATAATAAATAAACAAACAGTACATTAGTAATAAATTGTAAAAAAGTCCTAAATTTCTTGCAACTTGCAACTTCTTGCATCTAAACTTGCAACTTCTTGCATCTCTGTGTGGAGATGTTTGATCTCATGCTATCTGTATCCAGCCAGAAACTTCTTGCCCCCCTACCTCCCAGTAAAACCTCCAAGGATGTCTTTTTGAGGGGATATTAACTTCTCCAGTGCTGTAGCACTCTGTTATGTTCTGATAATCAAGCTTATACTTTGTCATTCATTAAGCATTCCTTTTGTGTCTCATTAGTCTGATGCCCTCTCTGTCATAAAGAGATGTTTCTGGCAGAAAGGAAATTATTTTTTCTGAACACAGACAAAGACATTTTGATGGCAGTACTTACAATGTCTCTGTTTCCTTTTTTCCAATAGATTTTTCATTCTATAGCCTGGATATCAGATTTCAAAAAAGATCATTGAAAGTTGTGTAACTTTAAAGCTTTATTGCATTAGCATTGCTAATTAATGGGTAAATTATTGACAAAATTACTGCCACACAACTTCATATTCATGCAGGCACATATGTACCAAATTAGAAATTTAATCTAACAATTATTATAAATGTGGCTGTCTGTAGTTCATGAATCTTGCACAACAATCTTTGAAGAGAAAAACTTTACATAATTATGCATTTAAGTATACATATATAAACAGCCTCATAAACACTCAAAAGCACTCACATTTATGTTTAATGCAGGCATAAATTTTTGTAGTAGTTGCACAGCTAAACCTGGCTTTCCTAAGCATGCATTTCATCCAAAGAGCACCATATGTAGTCAGTCAAAAAATGTAAGGCCTTACCTTCAGAATGAGGGCTTGATTTCTTAGACGTGTTATAATTCACTTCCACAGCACACTCTGCCCTAAGGTCTGTGATCAGCACTACAGGAAAAATACCAGGCATGACCTTTATATATACACAATTCACTAATAGAAACAAGTGAATACTTAGATTCTTGTTTCAATTCGACATTTATCAAATGATATTACTGTTAGAAAGAGATCCTTCAAGCAAACAATCTGCATTGAATTGGGAGTGATCTTGATGATACACTTCGGAGAAAAAAAGGACCTTATTGTACAACACAGCAGATGAAAATACCCACAGCCATTGCACGTACCACTCATTCTGTTAACCATGTAATATAAATTGTCATTTTGACATGTAGACTATTTCTCTTCCTCTATCACCTCCATGTCAATCCAATTCACTCATTCTTGCCAATGATGAAATGGAAAAAAAAAAAAGAAAAAAAAGAAAAGGAAACAGGGAAAGATTGTTGTCCCAGATCTGCAACTGCGGAACATTTTAAAGCCAGTTAGGTTAACCATTGGGAAGATGTTAGTCTAGATAAGAGAATCCCCACTGGTTTTCTGTCTCCTTTAGACAATGAAATCACGTAGTTGTGTCTGTGCCTCTGTTTTGGATTGTTCTGTTTTAACACATAACAGATTGAGGGCTGCCTACTATTCCTAATTAACTCAAACTAATGAGAGAGTGGGTGGAGGGAGTGCCAAAAAAAGAAAAGAGATCATGTGTTGGAAGAGATTGAATTACAACTTAAAAGGGATGGAGAAAGGAAAAGAAAAAGGAAGAAGGTGGAGGAGATGCAAATACCATTAAGGCTGAAAAGTAGGGAAGAAGAATCACCTGAGAACAGATTTGCCTTCTATTTCTAACAAGAGGCAAAGATATCCTGTAAAAACAGGACAAAGAAAACAAAAACGAAAGAAACATAAGCAATACAGTATTGCACTAATGTTAGATTATTGCTTCTTTTTAGAAACTACTGCTGACCTGGTTCTTTTCTATCTCTTTCCTATTACCAGTGAGTTAGTTGTTTGGCTGGATAACACGGCCACTAATTAAACCAGTTTCAAGATAAAGCAAGTAAAAGAAAATTTTCAGGTGTGCAGATACTGTGTGAAATGTCATGTTTAGAAGGGTACCTTTTTTCCCCAGGCCCATAAGAAGACTCTGGCCAAAGCTCCCACGTTTCTGTGTCTGAGGTCTCCTTTCTCCAGGAGACAAGGTGAGGATGGGAGACTGTGGGAGGCAGAGGACAGCAGGAGTGGGTTTGCTGTGGCTGCAGCTGAGGCTGTAGGACTGCCTGGAGTGAGACCTCATCTCCTCCATGGATGTCCCTGCTCCGTTGATTCAGACTGGGCAGGAGAGAAGAGAGGCAGAAGGCAATGGGAGAGAAGAGGTAGAAGGGGAGACCAGATCATGACAGGAAGGAGGGGCAGGCTCGTGAGGGAGTCACTGGGGATCAGGTTAAAAGAAATAACTGCCATGAAGAAAATAGGTTGTCAGACCAAGGGAGTGGAAGACACAGAATGAGTCAACTTTTCGCATTAAAAATATTAGGGAAAAACTGGGAAAGCAGTGAGAGAGGCTGAAAGCAGAGTGGAGCTGAGTGAGGAGGAGTTTAAGCAGGCAGTGAGCCGTGGGGAGAGGAAAGGGGGAAAGGAGAGGGAGAAGCAAGGGCTGGGGATGTAGCCTAGCCCCCACCACTCGGACCAGAACCAGGAGCTCTTGCTGGGCCTGTATGTGCTGCACACACATCTGTACAGGCATGTGTACAGTGCTTGCTTCTTTACCATGGCCCAGACTGGGGTTAATAACAGCAGTGAATGGTTTAGCAAAAGCCATGGGTATATGACAGGTAAGCAGGACAAAAATAGCCAGCTCATTTTGGCTGGCCGTGGTTATCTGCATGTAAGGAGGCCAGGCTGTTGCCAGGCTCTGTGCAGATGAAATGAAGCAATGGCTGCAGCAGGGCAAAGGACATGCCGCCGAGTCCTGACAGGCTGAGGTGTGACTTGACAAATCCTAACCACCCTGGACATCCTCAGGACACGAGGGGAGCGACGGCGTGAGCGCAGCGCCGGAACACAGCCTGGGCTGGGCTCGGGGAAAAGGAACTGTGTGGGGAGGATGGGAAAGGGGACCCTACAGCACCTTGTTTTACACCGAACACAAATGCAAATTTAATTACAAATGCAGCCAATGGAGGACAGAATTTTGCACCAAGGTTTTCTTAAGATTTTTTTCCCCAAGAAAAATTTTGGCACATTTTTTTCACATAGTGAAAAATAATTTTAAAAATTCCAACATCTTCATCTCATTAGCAACAGAGGTTTTTTTGACTTGAGTTTTTGGGGGTTTTTTTTGTTTGATTTTTTTTTTTCAGTTTGCATTTATTTTCCCTTGGAGCAGGGGAAAGGTAGGTCCTGTATAAGAGAGCTACAAAAATAGTTTTGAAATGTATTCTGCAACACGGGCAAAGGATATAAGAGCCTGATATCTGTGCCCCAGATATATGAGCACCTGTGTCTTTGTAATCACTAAGTGACTTTGAACATGCGCAGAATTTAACATACTGCACTGGTGAACAAGTATGGCCACAATAATAATAAGAAAACACATCATAGCTAGTGCAGCTGTGGGAATATTATTTTTGCAGATATGTGTATATTTCCAGGTTCACATGGGCCACAGAATTTACTTACCTACAAATGTATCCTTGAAAATTTTTGGGAGGAGCTGTTGCAGTATGCTGAGAGATGCTCTATTTTAACCTGCATCTAACACTAGCTGTTTAACAAAGCAAAGGAAAAAAGAGATTGTGAATTGTAGTTTTAAAATCAAAAGTAATGGAAGGAAAATTCTGGTTACCTTTAAACAGTTCCCACCATGGGAACTACAGACATACTGCTTGTAGGCCTAAAAGCTAGCCAACAGAGATGTGAAGGAAGAATACATGTGTAGGTATAGAACAATTGTGTTTTTCATTCTCTGCTATTTTAATTTCCTAAAAAAAAAAAAAAAAAGAAGAAAATAATGAGAGAACAGATTAACTGATTAACTCAGTCAGAGCCTGGTGCTAGCAATGCTAAGATGATCCTTGTGGCTCCCTTGCACTCAGAAAATTCTGTGAATGAATATTGAAGAGAAAAAACCAAAACCCATATATACTACAGTTTATTTCTCTTAGTAATGCAAAGCTAATAGATTGTATTTTTGTTTTGAGTAAGATAGATTTGACCCAAAGAGAGAGGAGATGTCCCAGTTGACTGGAAGCTGGCTAACTTTGCCCTAACTTTCAAAAACAGCAAAAAGAATGACCCTGGAAGCTACATGTCTTTTAGTCACTAACAATGCCCAATAAAGTTATGGAGAAGGTTATTCTGGAAGGTATTGAAAAACAATTGAAGGACAACACAGTCATTGGTCACAGCCAGCACAGCTTCATAAGAGGGAAGTCCTGCTGATCAAACCTGTGATCCTTTTATGATAAGGTAACCCACACAGCTGATCAAGGGAAGCCGTGGATGCACTCTTTTTGGATTCCAGTTAAGGTTTCAATAGTGTCTCTGCCAGTATCCTTCTGGAGAAAATGTGCAGCACAGAGCTGGATAAACACATCATGGCATGTGTGAGCAACTGACTCACAGATCAGGCATGAGGGGTGATAGTGAATGGGGTGACATCAGAATGGTGACCTGTCACCTGTGGGGTTCCACAGGGCTCCATCCTCAGCCCTGTGCTCTTCAACATCTCCATAAATGACTTGAACCTTCCCTATAGAAGGGATACTGAGCAAGTTCACAGATGATAAAAAATTGGGACAAGATTTTGACTCCCTCAAAGGCAAAGAGGCCCTGCAGGGAGACCTCAAAATTAGAAAGCTGGACAATCACCAACCATATGAAGTATACAACAAGGGAAGGTGCTGAATTCATACCTGTGATGGGACAACCCTGGTTGTGTTATATAAACGGGGGAATGAGATGCTGGTGAGCAGTGCTGCAGAAAGGAGCCTGAGGGTCCTGGTCAGGGGGAAAGTTGGATGTGGGTTGGCAGTGCCCAGGCAACCAGGAGGGCCAACCTTGTCTTGTGATTTCTTCCATTTGGTGGCCACTGACAGGACCTGAGGGAATGGCATGAAATTGTGTTGGGGAGGTTTAGGTTGGATATTAAAAAAACAGGTTCTTTACCCAGAGGGTGGTTGGGCACTGGGACTGGCTCCCCAGGGAAGTACTCACAGCACCAAGCCTGACAGAGTTCAAGAACCATTTGGACAACGCTCTCAGGCTCATCGTGTGGCTCTTGGGGCATTCTACACAGGGCCAGGAGCTGGACTTGATGATCCTTGTGGGTCCTTTCCAACCCAGTGGAATCCCTTCTGTGCTTCTGTGACTTCCATCACACAATGACATTTCAAAAGTACAAGAATAAATTGTGACAGTGGATAGGTTTAGGCTGCTGCATTTCATCATGTAATCTCACATTTGGGAGTGGTATTTTAGAGAAGCCATATTATGGTTAACATACAGTCTTTTTTTACAGTCTGATTGTAGTCAGCACAAAGCACAAAGACATTCAGCTTAGTGCAGGATGCCAAAAAGGCAACTGTTTTACCATTTTTAGGCATGATTATTTAGAACATAACATTTCTGTGCACATGACACCATTGTGTTTCTTTTTACTGGATACTACACAGGTTAGAAATCTCTGGTTCTAAATGCTGATTAAGAATGCACAAAGAAAACAAAATAATTGGTCTGTGTTTTTGCCAGTTTTAACTGGCAGATCCTTTGGTATAGCACACCTGTGTGCACACTTTGGTAAATGAGAAAGATCAAACTTATGAAGTCGAAATTAACTTATCTTTCTGAAATGGGTTTTGTAAAGTGTACAATTGTGAGATGAGTGAGGGTCTGTAGAGAAACAGAGTCCCCAGGCAGGTGCAAAGGAGAGCTGCTTAATTGTTAAAGCCAGGCCTTTTTCAGCAGTCAGGCCTTTATCAGTTACATACTTTTAAATAACAGCAAACATAATTGAATGAACCACCATACACCATGATGTGAACACGTGATGGTTATATAACTTGTTTTTCTACTTCTAGTTCAGCTGAGTCACATTCCCATAGTCATTTTCTGCTTAGCTGAAGCAGCAGGCCTGGGCTGTGACTTTACAAGGCCTTCCCTTTGTAAAGTTTTACTTATATGCAACATATAATCACTTTTTCCCCTTTTTCAAAGAGACTTTTGCACATCCAGGTGAATGTTTTGTGCCAGCTGAAAAATTAAATTCATGAGAAAAACAGGAGAAAAGAGAAAAGTGAGGACAATTTTGCTGAAGTCCCTGAACAAACAGGCAAAGCTCTGTAGAGAACTGATATTAAACTTGTTGCATACACATATTACACTACATATTTACACAAACCTAGTGCAGACAGTCCTGTCTCACTAGACCACACCAGTGTATAACCCCTCTTTGGCTAAGTGAAGCTGTAACAGTCTGCTTTAACCATGGATAACCTTGCACAAAAACTCCAGAAATGGAGTTTTGCCACTGCTGTGTTACTTTGGAAATTAGATTGCCATAGGATTAGGCATCAAGTATTTGACTTCTTTTGCTCTCAGGAAGGCTGAAAATGGATTAAGGATATAAAGAGGGGATACAGTCCCCACTTGCACATTTTGCCAGTCTTCTTGCTAAAGGAGTATTAGGAGATTAGTCTTTCCTTTTCCAAACTGACATAGTAATGGGAATGAAGGCAGACAAAAATAAAATCAGCTACCTGGAGAACTAAAGGTTTTCCAAAATATATGCAAGCCCCAAATATCAGTTTACACAAAGAAACACCCAACACTCAAAAAAGAGGAAAAAAAAAGAAGCGAAAATGTGCACTTCTGTTATAGTCCTAATGTCAAAAAAAAGGAAAATACTTATATCATACAGTGTAAATAATAAAAAAGCACATTCAGGTTGCTGATAAATATTGGAATCAATGAAGTTACACCAGATTAAAACTTTAATCTACTGCACACCTATAGCGGTCCTTCATTAAAGATTGAATTCCACTGAATAATATAGATTTTTTCATTCCCCTCATTCATAGCAAAGAATTATTTTTTAATTTCTGTAATTATATTCAAGTTATTCAATCAACATTTGTTTTGAGGAGACTTGTGCAAAGTCAAGCAATTAATGTTTTCTTCGTGATAATTATTATAGACTTCTTGGGCAAATAACTTCAGAAATGAATTTTGCTTTTAAAAGACAATGAATATTCTAACTTTATTAAAAGTTTATCTAGAAATCTATAAACCCTTCATCATAATAGGAAAATGCCTTAAACATATACCTTACTGCATGGTAACGAATATCCCATAGATATGTCAATTCATCAGCAACCACATGCACATTGAATTTTACATTTTACCAGGAAAAGTGTTCTGCAAATTCTGCAGGCTGGAGCTCAGTGAGTCTTTGTGGGTATGCATCTCTCTGAGATTTCAGAGAACATAAAAAAGAATCAGAATCTGAAGTATATTCTCTCCAATCTGGTGATTTACAAATCCTGAGGTTACCCAGATAACAAATCTAAGTTTTTTTCTAGAATAAAGATGGTGTGAAACCTTCAATTTTGTAATAATTATTGGATCACAAGGCATTCTCTTCAGCTGCTATTTTGTGTTCTATTACACAGTGCTAGCAGGAATTTCCTAAAGGAGTTTCTTTAGCAAAGTTAGTTTCCTGATACTCCTACTTTATTGTAACCCAAGTGAAATGCTACCAAGGTTATGAGATCTTTTGAAAAAACATATTGCAGCCCAGATGGAATGCTACTATCATAACTAGACTTTGTGGGAATAAGTCCAGTGGCTATCAGCTGTGTTTTGGCCAGCATGGAAAATGACAGACAACTAAAGCAAATTGTCTCACAACCCCATGACCAGCAGTCCAAGCTCCCCTCTGGAAGCAGCCCTCTGAGCTCTCCTGAGGCGTGACACCTGGGCCAGTACCCCCATCCCAGTGGGATAGCTCTTGGAGCCTGCCAGCTCTCCAGTGGACAGTACTTGAATGGCTGTCACTGATTATGAGGCCTCAGCTGATACTGCCCCAACACACACATACTCCTCGAGGTGCAGCAGGGCCCATTAAGAGATGCTAGGGGATTTGATGTGAGCATTTGATTGAACTCAAAGGTAATTTTTGACGGGTTCCTTTAAACACACAGATGTAGGTGTAGACAACTCTTTGCCTTTGTGCGTGTGTGAGAGTTGGTTATGGCATGAATGTTCCTATCCTGAATTTGTACTTAAGTCACTGTTATAATTGTAGCATATCTTTTTGAATAAGTGTATAGATGTTAAATTAGTCAATGATTAAATGCTACTATACCCTTTCGAACCCTTTTGAACCCTTTTGAACCCTTTTGAACCCTTTTGAACCCTTTTAAACCCTTAACTTCTTGCACTCACATTCTTTGTACTTTAACCATCTTACAGTCTCTACATAAATCACCCTACATTGATTCTAGTCTGACTTCCTTATGTATGATTCATCTGTAAGTGATAGAGTGAACCTTGCCACTGAGCTCTGTTAAAATGGCACTTTCTCAAATTCGTATAAAAGCCTGCTATTTTGCCAACAGCTTTGATGACAACTCCTTAAGCAGTCTAAAAATTCATTTGTGACATGAGGTTGTCAAGCATAGGCATTGGTGCCCAGACAGATGTGAACCCACGAGAACAGTCAGCAGTCTTAGCATACACTCTTAGCAATTCTGTACATCCTGCTTAAATTATATCAGCACCTGACTGGACTGTGACTATCCTAGCCACTCATATACGCAGCAATTACCTGAATGATGCAGCATTTGCACCAAGTTTTAAGTTTGTTTATTTTTTTTAAACCCTTTCTACATCTTTCTTTTTCTGGCCTTGGAGTACTGAAAGCTCTAAAATAATGATCAGCACTCAATGTAGACTTTTGCCTGAAGATAATGTCACACCAAATTTACATCAGCACAACTCACTGAGTTTAGTCACACTACTGCTAAACTACTCCAACAGTGAAACAATGTCAGATCTGTATAACCAGAGGTGACTTACATTTTGGTTGTGTTTTTTTTAGTATTTGGATGTGTTACAACCATTGACAAATGTTACAACACTTATTGTGTCCCCATTAGTTCTGGTGTGGGTTCCTGAGAAACATAAATGTGGTGTAACATTGTGCTCATGAAAGCTGAATATCTTCTGGTAGATAGCAATGCACTCTTCAGAGGGGAAGCCACATGTTATCATATGGAGAAATTGCCATATTACTCATGATTTTTTCATTCAAGCACTTGCAGATCAGTGGAGGATAAGGGGGTTTTGGCTTTTATCCACCAGATTTTGTCTTTGTTCTGCTGTAGAATGTCCTAACAGTTGCCAAGTCAAGCTAACAGGAGCTTAGGGAATTCAGACAGGTCCATCCCCTAAATAATGTCTGACATGACTGAATCTTCAGCTGCATCACTTATCATGGGTTAATTTCAGGCACTGGAATGTCCACCAGAGAAAGACAATGTATGTTAGTTTGGAAGAAATGCAAAAATTGCCTAATACATGTAGTATTTTTACTGATATTTTTTCAGGACAAAACAGCATCTTGAAGTGAACCACATATCTGGTACTCCTCAGTGTGTCGCATTCATGCAGCATACAAAGTGCAGTTTCCTTTAACTTTATATCTATTGGCAATTAAGGTGAGCAGCAAATGTCTGCTACCCTAAAGACAGTATTTAGCATGCTGAGAAATAGTACAGGTATTTAGCACATGCTCCACATTAACTGTAATTCAGATTTTCACACTAAGACAAAAATGCTTTAATGTTCAATTTGCTATAGAAACCTTGCAAATCTGGCTCTGAGAATCAGTTGTCTAGGAAAATTCTAGGCATAACACTGTTAAATTTGTTGCCAAGCAACAAACCTCTAGCTCCAAAACTCATGTACATATTTCTATAAAAAAATTCAGTTAGAGAACTGTCCCCCAAAACAAATGCAATGATGAGTCTTTGACAGCTGCTGGGAAACTAGTACAGCAGACAATTTTATGGGAAATGTTTCAGTCCTTGTGTTACTTTTTACAATGTGTGGCCTTGTAGTTGTAAAGGACTGGAGCAGAACTGTCAGGAAAATACTGGAGCTTTATGAAGTGTCACATATTGGAGGAAGAGAGAAAAAAGTCCCCAGAGCCCATCACTACTCAGACTGGGGTAGTATGAGAGCCAACAGATTGGCTCTGCCACAAGTGATGGACCAGGATTTCCAGAATGGGACAATCAGAATCTCTAAGGAGAGCAATCTGTCTGTCCTTCAGCCTGGAACTGTTTGTGTTAATTACAGTTTTAAAGTAGCCTTAAAATCTTGGAGTTTGTTGTTTCTGACTTTTTTATTGCGTGGCATGAATAGTTAACTGTGAGGAGATCGATTTGCAGCTTGTCATGGGAATTTTAGTTGAACTGGAGCTAACCAAGATGTGTAAAGATCCTGTCCCAAGAAGCTTTACTATGTACAATTTCTTCATACAAGCAAGGCCCCCTACTTTTTTTAACTAAATTTTTTTCCTAGGGCAGCCTTTTTATTCTTGTTTTTCTTTGAAGAGAGTAGTGTGTCTGAATAAAAAAAATCTTTTTGATTGCTATTTCCTTTTGTGGATGGCCACCTGTGATAAATTTGAAGAGATTTTACTTATCAAAGGAATCTAATTTAGCTGATTATTTAGTCATTCTTTTAGGTGGAGTTTTATTACCTTCATGAACTCTCATGTTTTCCTGCATTTTTTATTTTTCCAAAGATGACTGCCTTCTCAGTAAAGTGTTACTTGAGTGTGATTACTAAAGTCACCTATTTTCTATATTAAAATAACTTCCATATTCGAAGAAGTTTTGCTCTTCCTGGGGAACTGGTGTACTGATTTTTTATTGGCTGAGTCCCAATGATATTTTAACATCATGTACTCAGCTGACATGATTGCTTTATGATAAGAATTTTAATATGTTTTTCTTAATAATGGAATAAATAGTACTTTGGAGTACTATAGAGATTTAATTATATTAATTTGTTGATGTATCAATGGAAGAATTTTGGTGTATACATGCTAAATCCTCATCACTTCTTGTATCATGTCTTCTTTCAAGTGGCAATAATAAGCTGCAATATAGATGAATGAATTGAATTGAAGTTGAATTACCTTGCAGTCTATATTTTATAGAAATACTTTTCTTCCTGACAACCTGATAAATTAATACAGTATATACTATAAACATTGCCTACAGACTATAACGAAATGTTTTGTAAAAGTACAGGTCTTTTCTTTCTTACTCGTTCACTATTTCCATTGGTAAGAATTTGTTGATTTCAAACCTAACTTTCACAGCTGAAATCCCTTAAACCTGAGGTCACTCAAGTTGCTTAAAAGTCTGCAGTGGCAAACAGTCTTGTGCTGCCAATTCATTACTGTTCATAATGTACTTTCAACATTTAAAATGCTGTGCATGTGGTGAGGATTTGTTAAGGCATTATTTGTATAAAATCTCTTTTGGAATAATGGAAAACATAGCAATTTAGGGCTCAGTTCTCATTTTATTTACATCCATAGTTAGAAAATTCTGACTAACAGAGAAATCATTCAAATTTATAGCACATGTAAACAAAATTAAGTTAGGATTTGTGATAAGGAAAGCAGTTGTGGTTGTATCTTTCAAGCTACATTGCCAAAACTGTTGTAGATTCCCAAGAGTTAATAATCACTTATTTTGGGGTTTTTTTTACTGTTATTTGAGAGTCATCAGTTATCAGCAGCATTTTTCAGAAAGTATTTGAAGTGGCTTCTCAATCCAAGATAACCATTATTTGGTTTTTTGTTCCATAATAGCAACAGTTTTTCTTCTGAGAAGTTCTTTTAGTTCTGTTTTAAACTGCCAGGTTTTCATAATGATGAGATCCATACTTTGCAAGGAGCCATGGCAGGAGAAACCGTGAAAGAGATAATAAAGGGAGAAGCAAGAAAACGTCTGGAATCAGTCTGAGTTCAGTCTGGATTCTAAATTCATGGGCAGCGGATCAAGTGTGCTCCAGAAAAAGAAGATTGATTGTGGAATGATTTCACTGTTAGAATTTGCTAAGTATGGATGTAAATTAAATGAGAACTAAATTGCTATGTTTTCCACTATTCCAAAAGAGATTGTAAATTTCATTAGTTCTGGAAGTTTCTTATTCATCTCATAAAGCAATTTCCTGTTCATAGACTGGTAATGATTTAGTCAATTTTTTGGACCAAGTTCTGTATCTGCTTTTTGTTATACAGATAGCAGCTATAAGGTTTTGCACTAAATTCTTCTCACAAGGTGTTACATTGCAGACTCAAACTTAGTTTAAAGCTTTAAAGTGTGTTTATATTTTATTTGTCTTAAATTACCTGATAATAATAGTATTCAATAATTTAAAATTAAAAATTGATTATAAATTAATAGCAACACTGTGTTATCTGTTTTACTAAGCACAGTCGTGGATTCAGTAAAAAAATAGTGTAACACTGCAGAGAATCAGAAACCTTTGATGAGATCTGTGGCAGAGCAAAGTAAATAAGAAACTAAGATAATGAGATACATAGAAGTCAATAAAAACTAAGACTCCTGCAACACAGGCTTTTTGAAGACATTGCCAGAGATTTCAAACAATCTGTACTCAAAAGGCAAAGTTAAATATCTACTACTATTTAATGTGCAGCCATGCAACCTTGAGGTCTGTTCTGTGAATATTGCCAGAATTGAGTGATTGGCGACTTTGGGTAGATTATTTCAAAGAGGAAAAAAAAAAAAAAAGACTGCTGGATGATTTCCTCTCTCCAGGAATGATGCTAAGAGAGCTATAAGGAATTTCTTTGCTTTCTTTCACAGTTTCTCAGTGTAAGCAGAATGTAAGAGCAAGAAATTATTCATTTCAGTGATCTATATTGCGCTGAAGTGAGGAATAATTGCAGTATGACTAGACATTTTGATCTCGTTAGAGGATAACGGCTTGGAATGCCGGAATTATCCACAGAGGATGTGTTAGAGCAGATCTCAGTGAAGGCTGGGTGACAGAGCATACTGTGCCCCTTTTACAAAGATGACTGCAGAATTAAGTAGAAAACATTTACTAACACTTCCAGCATTCATTCTCAGTAGTATAGTAATATTTAAAGATGCACAGTAAGGACTAAAAGAGTCACAGTTGCCATGGGGCTGTTTGAATACACAGGAAGAAGTATGCCCTGACCTTGGAAGTATTAGAGTTACTTTTCTAGTTCAGGGATTGGAATTTAGCCTGAGGTGAAATTTCTGCTAGAGGACTCTTCCCACAGCACTACCCTGGCTTAATAAGGACTTTTTTTTGAGAGAAAAATCAAAATGATCTTTTAGCAACACAAAAGAATAAGAAAATCCTGACTGGAGTCCTGACTGTTAGTTTTCTGGAGGACTGAAATTTCTCCATGGAGTCCATCTATAAAAGCCCTGTAAGAGCTGAAAAGAATATCTAAGATTGTGTAAAAATCTGAAAACTCTGGTTCTTGAAACTTAAGTCCAAAATGTCAGTCAGGAGGCCATTATGTCTACTAAATCTAATATGGTTTGTAGAGAATTTGGAAGCTTCCCACTCCTTCCTCTATTTTTCCCATTGTCAGCCATTTGTAGTCCACACACTATTCCAGCTGAAGACAGAGTAGAGTAACTCACACTATATTTCTGAATTATACAATCTCTTAAAACTCAAGCCTCATTTTCCTAACCACCATGCTATGTCATGACACCTAATTTGTCTATTCATCACTATTTTACCTTGAGGGCTGGACTTCTCATGAGCTGGTTAACCTTTCTAGTTTTTGATTGTCTATAAAATTTTAAAGAACAGAATTTAAATGAGAAGCAAAAAGTAGTATCTATTTGAACCTGAAAAATGATTCCATGGCAAATGTGGGAGCTAAAGTACCACTTAGTTCCCTGACCCTTTCCTCAGAATATGCCTACATAACTAATTGCTGTGGTTTTAAACTCAACTAGAGATGAAAACCATGTCCCCACTCACTCAAACTGTCCTCTCTTCCCCTCTCCACCCCAGTGGAGTAAGAAGAATCCAAGTAACAACACTTGTATGTGGAGTTAAGAACAGTTTAATAATTAAAAATAAAGTAAAACACAATAATAATAGCAAATAAAGTTAAATACAGTAGACAATAACAACAACAACAACAGGGGGGAAAGCTGCAAGTGCTGCACAATGCAATTTCTCTCCATCCACTTACCTGTATGAGAGGAATAAGAAACTTCCAGAACTGATGAAATAACATACCAATACAATTTTACTACTGGCAGATAATGAATGAAATTCATTCCTATTTATATTTCACCTGAGCTTAAATGCCAAACTTCCCTTCCTGAATCCAGATCAGTTTATCCTTCAGGTAATTCCTCCAGATTATATACTGGCAATGAATTTCTGTGGTGTGGAACATCCCTTTGATCAATTCAAGCCAACTCCCTTCCAGTTTCTTTTGTATACCTCCTTCTTGGCAGATAAGGAAAAAAGTCCTTGAGTTAGGATAAGCACAACTTCACAAAAAAACCCAAAATATCAGTGTGTTATCAACACCATTCTCATTCTGAATCTAAAACACAGCATGGTAACAGCTTCTGAGAAGAGATTAGCCCTACTCTACCTGAAACCATGAACACAATGATGGGAGCCACCCCTTATTCCATACCATATATGTCATGCCAAGTTTCACTCTCTTCAATATCCCATCACCTTTCCTACTTGTCTGTTTTGATAGATATACGTATAAATATAATTCTGTAAGTCTATGGAGCACCTTTGTCAAATGATCATCAAATGTCTAGCCAAAAAAAACCAAACAACAAAGCAAAACAAAACAAAGACCAAAAAATGCTAACCAAAACCCCTCACAAAATTTTGAATTCATTTAGTCCATGATTTTGGCTTCCATTTTTGATAATAATCTTTTGAACAGTAAAAATGTTCTGAGGTGTTGGATGGTTGCATGCTGCACATGTAAGTCAGTTCTGATTCCAGTACTGCTGCACCTGTTCAGTTTAATCAAAGTTCATTCTTCATTGCTGTGATCAGAGGGGAGTCAGGCTCAGACCTACAGAAGGCTTGTGGTCAAGAGTGATTCCATGAGGTGCTCAGTGAGGCGATGCACATGTAGCCATCACAGAAGTGGTGATACACAGCACTGTAGTTATTAACATAATTCAGCTTAATTCATCAGCTATTCTCACCAAAACCAAATCCCCTTGGGGCACACCCTGGACTTCCCCATTGTCCTGTATTACCCACAAAGCTGCACCCCAGTGCTTGACCAAAAGCACCATCCCACAGATGGATTTGCCTTTGCCTGAGGCAGGAATGATGCAGACAGTTTCTTCCAGCATGTTTTTAACGTATACTACAAGAATTTAATTCCTTTCCACAGTCCATAAAAATTTTGATTGGACCAGGCCAGTCTGATTGGCAGAGCCTCTGGTGTTGACAGACCAGGTGGTCTTTGCTGAATGTGTATCCCAGTATTTGAAGGGATAAAATGTTGTATCCCAGTGTTGGAATTCTCTCTCCTCAGTGTAGTCTTTAACAGTCTATCACATAATTTGATCTTTCCAGAAGCTGTTGCATGACAGGGAATGTGATATACACGCTCAATGCTACATTCTTTGCCCTAAATGTCTATGAGGTGGTTCCAGAAGCGAGCTTCATTTTCTGGTTTAATTCTTTCTGGAGTACCATGTTGCCAATAAGGCTTGCTTTTCAAAGCCTAGGGTACTGTTCTGGGTGGTGGCATGACACAGGGTATGTTTCTGGCCATCCAGTGCTTGCTTCCATCACCATAAGCACATAGTGCTTGCCATCATGGTTTTGGGGGTGTGTGACATAGTCAGTCTGCCAGGCCTTCCTATACTTACATTTCAGCCATTGTCCTCCATACCAAAAAGGCCTTATCCACTCGGCCCTGCTTGACAGCAGCACATTTCATGATCATGCATAGCTGGGAGGTAGCATCCATGGTTAGGTTCACCCCTATTGGATTTCCTCCTGTTGGATCACCCCTGTTGGATCTCCTCCTCGATGTCTGAAGGTGTCATGGACCCCAAAGGCTAGGAATAACTCACACTTTGTCAGTCCAAATCCACTGAGCCACTTCAATCCTAGCAGCCTGATACCCCTGCTGGTTGTTCCGATGTTCTTCTCTGTCCTGACCCTTGGTAACATGAGCCTCTCTGCAATCTCCCTTCCCAGCCATGTTCTCCACCTGGGCAGAGATGTCTTGCCACAGTGCAGCAGCCCAGACAGATTTACCACTATGCTACCAGTCATTCTGCTTCCTTTCTTGCAGCCACCCCCACAGGGTGCTTGCCACCATCCGTGAATCAGCATGAAGTATTGTCCTTTTCTCTTGTTCAGCAATAGCTAAGGCCAGCTGGATGGGTTTCACCTCTGCAAGCTGACTCAATTCACCTTATTCCTCAACAGTTCCTGTGACTTATAGGGGACTCCCACGCACAGCTGCTTTCCATCTCCAATACTTCCCCACAAGATCGCAGGATCCAGCAATAAAAAAGGCATACTGCTTCTCACTTTCTGGTAATTTATTATGTAGTGGGGCCCCTTCAGCATGCTTCTAAGGTTCCAGAAGAGCTGGGGTTTCCTATCCAAGCTCATTGTGCGGTCAGTGTGACCCACTTACTCCATGTAGCATCTGTTGCATAATGGTACAGAGATGCTCCCTTTGAACATCCAATCCAGCATGAGAAACCAGGGTGCCAGGAGGAGCTGGGCCTCAATACCAATCACCTCTGAAGTGGCTCAGACACTTTCATAAGCTGCTGGTACCTCCTTTTCAGTTAAAATATAGAGGCACTCAGATCCTCTGTGTGCCTGAGTCCAAAAACCTAGAAGTCTACCTTGAGTGTTCTCTGGTGCTTTCTGCCAGAACCTCCAGGTAGGGCTGTTCTCCCTGGCTACGGTACAAAGCAGATTTTTTACATCTTGCCCTGTTTGGACTGGCCAGAGGGCTACAGCATGAGCTACCTCTTGCTTGATTTGCTCAGAGGCTTGTCACTGCTCAGGGCGCAATCTGAAATCATTCTTCTTCTGGGTCACTTGACAGAAAGGGCTTACAATCAGACTGTAATTTGGAATGTGCATTCTCCAAAATCCCACAACACTTGAAAAAACTTCTGCTACATATCTTGGTGAAGGTGAAGTTTTGTTCACTTTTTAGTAGGGGAATTGCAAGAAAATCCCTCCTCCTAGGGGAGGAGATACTAGTGGAGTCCATTATCTTTCAGGAGGTTATTAATAAGCAAATTATGACAGACTAAAAGAACGAAAGAAAATATAGCTTTATTGTATAGAAAGGCTGAATGAAATGTCACAGGGCAATGCAATCACACCTTTTCACACAGAGTAAAGAGAAGAAACAATAAAGCTCAGCTGTGGAAACAGATAGCTGAAACAATGAAAGCAACACACTCCAAACATGCAGAGAGGTGTGAGTGGAAACCAAGTGATGTGACCAAACACTGATACAGAAAAAAGCAATGGCTAAGGCACTGTTTAAGGGAACTTTAGGGCAAACATATCACCATCTCAGTCAGATTAGTCTTGTTAATATGTCATTTAGAGGAAGAGCTAAGAAAGAGATCCAGGATAAAGTGCTGACCAAAAGCAGGAAGGGACTGTGAGCACAAGGACAATTACTTAAATTCTAAGGGGATCAGCACATCCATGCAGCTTTTGTAGAAATGCTCAAGGAATGTCTTTGTAGGAGGCATGCTTCTTTCTGTCTTCAGATTCCCAATCTACAAAAAAAAAAAAAAAAAGAGCAAAATAGTAATTGCTGAAGCATGAGGATTAGGTAACTGTTCAGGTTGAAAGAAGGCAATGCTCCATTTCAGAGAGAAGAAACAGCAAGTGAGCTAGCTAATGGTTGATTTTGGCTGGGAAGCTACAACAAGATTTTTAAGTATATGTTCTGTTTAAATGTGCTAAATCAGACTAGTAGTTTATTTTACTTGAATAATGTAGGTGATAAATGCTAGCAAGATCAAATGAAAAGGTCCTTTTAATATTTTTTTCTTTTTTATCAGAAATAAAGAAAGGAAGGTGGCTGATGATTGATCTAAAATACACACTGCAGATTTTTATTAATAATTTCAATAGAACCAGCAGCCAGGTATGGTCTTCACACTGGACTAGCACTCTCTCTTTATAATGTGGAAATACCTCATGAACTTCATCCTTAAAGTTTGCTAATCAAAAAAAATAGAAAACTTTCACACTTTCTACAAGCCAAAAACATCTCAGGATTGTGATGGTAGTTTGGGGGTTTTCTCATGAATTTTTTTCTTCCTACATCGTTGCAAGCAGGACACAGGACTTGAATTTAGCAAGGGAACAGGAACACTGTATCTGTTCTACCCAAAGAAGAGGTCATACTTTAGGTAAGAACAAAAGGAGTATTGGATAGTTAGTGTTTTCATCTAAAGCCAAATAGGAAATACCAAGTAAAAACATCAAAGTTCACTGGAAATTAATTGTTTTTAAGTGAGGAAGTTCAAAGTGGAAAAAAAAAAAAAAGAAGGAAAAAAGGATCAATTGCACCTCCTTGTGGTCTACCAAAAAAAGTGATGAGTCTTAGATACATGGTTGTTGTAGAGCTTTCTGAATCAGATTACTGCAAGGGTGATGAGGCACTGGCACAGGGCTGTGGATGCCTCACTCCTGGAAGTGTTCATGGCCAGGCTGGACAGGGGTTTAAAAAACCTGCTCTAGTGAAAGGTGTCCCTGTCCACCACAGGGACACAGGGGTTGGAATGGGGTGAACTTCAAGGTCCCTTCCAACATAAGCCATTCTATGATTCTATGGTTATTGCAAAAAATACATTAAATAGCCATCTGTAATTTATTTGCTATTTGCATAGGAATTGGCCTACAGAAGGCATATTTTTGAGCAGTATGAATATATCAAAGTCAAAAATAAAATATTGTTACTATTACATAGAACTGTGACCCAAATTCTGGCCACTGCATCTGTCCGCTGTCTACAATTCACCCATTTCAAGGGCATGTCTGAGTCTTTTTTTCCCCCTTTCTTCTTCCTGCTTTCAAATATCTTGCAGCAGACTATCTGCTAGAGATGGTTTAACTATACTGACAGCCACAGGTGACTGTAGAGCATTCAAAGTTATATTTGGGCTCCTTATGCATCCCTAGGATCTTCAAGGATCCACTAATTTTACCTTGCTCTCCCTTAGAGACTGTATCTGCTCATGGTTTTGATATGGTTTCACCTTCCAAGCTGTGGACAAAACAATCATTTAATAAGACACCTCCATCCCTTCCTTTCAATGTCCTGCAGCACCTGAGCAGTATTCACCAAACCAGGTGTTTCCCTGAAGTTGTATGGGAGAAACTTTTACTTGGAAATCAAAAATTTCCACTTGTAAAGATGGATATTAAGATCTCTAAATTTATCAGTAAAAATTAAAATAAAATAAAATAAAATTAAAATAAATTAAAATAAAACAAAATAAAATAAAATAAAAAATAAAATCCTCAAGTCAAACAAACCAAACACCCAACAAAAAAATAATAAAAATACAGTTCTCTAAAGACAGATTATGAAATCAATGACAAAGACAAACATGAAAACAAAGGTATCAGTAGCTTTAAAATTTAACTTTCATACATCTTTGTGTTAGGAATATCTGGGAAGACTATGGCAGTTTTCTATTCTCTGCTTGCTTACTCCACTTGAGATCATGTGCATAAGTGCATACAGAGTCATTTTTAAATCTATAATATAGTCTTGGTTTGAGTAGTCTCCTTATTGTTTGTTATTTTCAGATAAAAATATATCTGTCTAATACTAAATACAGATTTTCTGAAATTGATTTCTGTATTTATAGAAACTTTATTGTGTGAAGGTGGGTTCCATGGACTAGGAAAAAAAATAGGAATTAATAAAGAACTTGCTCTTTTATTACTGTTAAATATTGTTATCTGGAAAAGTAAAGAATGTATTTCAGAATACTCTGGTCTTTTCTGAACCATCCTCTTATTTATAAAATACTGCAAAATAATTTTTCCAGCAGAATTAAATAATATAGGTCCATTTTTAGAAAACACCTCTGCATGACCTCTATATTCTCTTTAATCTGAAATGGTTATTTGAAAATGATCTTTTCTGTCATTTCTCCTTCCCTGACCAGAAAACCTGAGGAAAGCCTAATTTCCACAAACAATGTCCATTGAAAGCATGGCACAGCATTACTTGTTTAACATAAAAGGTGAAAAAAGGCTTGAACTCCCTTGAACTATCAGTCTTTGTGTCCAAAGTGGGAATGAAACATCTTAGTATTAAAATCTTGAAATATTTGATGTTCATAGCCACACTTTCATTGTCAACTCACAGCCTTTTTGCTGTTGGGACAATGAGATACAGAGAATGACTTATTCTGCAGAGGGCAAAACTTGTTCTTGCAGACAGAGTTATAATCCATCTGTAATCCCTGGTTGTTGTTGCCTTTAGCACTGGTCACAGACTGTGACAGGAATTGTTTAGCTACTGTGATACAACTCTGTTCAGCTTTCCTGAAGCTGTTCAGAACTCCTATCTGGAATTTGCAATTGTCATCAGGCTTCTTGGGAGTGGTGAGGGCAAAGTCCTTCATATCTTGCCTAGGCATGAGATTCAATTTATCATGACCTGATATAATTTCCAGAAAGATCATGGTAGGATTTGGTACTACAGTACACCTGGAAATACAGTTTTCACCCACATAATCATGGGAGCTTTCAGTAGAAACACTGGGACATTTGGAAATGCCTTAATTAATTGTGGGCTCTTAAATTTGCCAAATTAGTGCCTTTCTTTGCTTCGATAGATTGCTACTTTAATTGATGCAGCAATTCACTCTCTGTAGTATTTATTTCTATCTTTTTGTGTCTGCAGTCCCTTGTATGAACTGGATCGTGTGATGAAATCCTATGATAATGTTTCTACATTAAAGAATGAAACACTTATATGTGTAAAAATCCCTCTGCATTCAAAGTTCATCACACAAAAATTTTGGAGGAGGCTGGGTGCCAGGCACCCACCAAAGCAGCACTCTCACTCCCTTCCACAGCTGCAAAGGGAGAAATTGTACTGAAGGGTCCACGGATTGAGATAAGGACTGGGAGAGATCACTCATCAAATGACATCATGGGGAAACAGATTAAAATTAGAGATACTAATTGAATTTATTGCTAACAAAATAGTAAAATAAGATCTTAAAAGTACCTCTGGAGTGAGTTGCAACCTGCTCCATGAAAAGCATGGATAAAAGTTGGTAGACAAGAGGCTAGAAGCCAGAGGCTCCAGCCAGCCATGCCTCCTGCTGCAATGGGGAGCTGCTACCAGAATGAAAAACTGTGACAGCTGAACTCACTCATTCACTCAAGAATTTATTTGCTTGGATGCTGTTCAATTATTTATTAGTGCTTGTGTTTGGCCAAGACTTGCCTGGGTGAGGTTGCTGGTCTTCTGTCAGCCTTTCTGTTCTTTAAATGGCACCTGCTGTTGTATGAAGTGGGAAGGCCATGGTGCTGGGTTATGACAGATAAATTTTACATGAAAATATCTCTCATTTCAAAAACGGATTTATTCAGGGTGCAAACATTGTTGGTAGCAAGTCAGAGAACAAACAATGTGGCAAATTAGGTACAGATTCTCACAGCAAATATCTGATCTTTCTGATCAAAGTTTATCCCCATAGATTCAGCAATGTTTTTTTTTGGAAGACTCTTCTGCATCTATGAGTATCTGCATAAAAGAAAGCTGATGAGGCATGCAAACTAGAAGGGAACAGACTCTTCCTGTAAAGAACATAAATTTGCTGAACAGACTGGTTTACTGAGGAGAGTCTCTTGGTTATCAATAGAAATCTAAATGACTTTAAATACAAATTCTGATACTTGTACTTCAGGTCCCAGGGAGCCATCAAAATTTTAATGGCTCTCCTCAAACTGAACAGCCCGGACAGCATCTTTTGTTGATGGTTTAAAATATGTCATCCTTTTTCCCTCAGTTGTGACATGTTTCCCTCAGTTGGGGTCATGGGTTAGTTTTGTTTCCTTTTAAAAAGAAAATATTTTGGTGTTTAATGGAATACATGTACATAAACACTGGGTGAGCATGTTTAGTTTCAAACTCAAATGGTTAAAATGTGAAGTGCACACTATCCATTCATTCCCACAGAAGTGGGAATCCCCTGACTTTAGGGGGAGACAAAACCTTTCTGAAAATGGCTGTTGTTACAGCTGGATTGCACACAAAGTGATAAACAAATAGGCCATAGTTTAATTTGGCATCAAGCACATGTTGATATTTTCTTTACGGTTTGAAAAGTAGGGTTTGTTGAAGTTTTATAGCCTCTCATTTCTGCCATAGAGGTAAATTTTGCTTGTGTCCAATTTTAAAAATTACCCCATGCTGAGTTTTGACAAGTTAAAATATCTCTTCAAGCAGATGAAGCTCTTCTGATAGCTAGCTATCTATCTATCTATCTGCAGATATCTCTTGGGACTCTACCTGATTATTTAGACTGAGGGACAGTTCAGGAGTTATAATTTAGATAACTTTACTGCCTCCAGTGTCTCTTGGCACAATGACATCTGCTCATATATGCCAAGCATAGCTCTATTGCTGCAAAATATCCATGAGACTTTGCAGATCTTTTGTTTTGCCCTGGATTTGTATAGGCTCTGTGTCTGTAGACTGACTTATTAAGTATTTACACTGGGGATTTTTGAAAGTCGATATTCTCTTTAATATAGAGGGGAAAAATGAGAAAACTAAACAAGGAAATATATTAGTCTATATTTTCATTCTTTCTGTGAAAGAAAGTTTAATATGGTTTGCTTTAGAATGTCTAGAATTATTTATGTCAAATGTTATGTTGGTGTGGCATCTATACATGCCTGTCTCAAATAAGCCATTTATGGTCACTTAAAGTATCTCTGTCAAAAATATTAGCAAAAATGGTTTTAATAAGAATTTATAAAAATGCAAAGTTGGATGGCAAGGCTTACTCTATTACTTACTGTATGGATGAAACATAAAATGCAAATCGAGTCAGAATTGACTTAGAATGAGACTAATGCATAAAGGTGTGGGAGACTCCCATTGGATGATGAATTTCTCAGTGGACTTCTTGCTTTCTAAACTGATAGAACTTAATCTCATAGATGAACAATGGTTTATGCCTACAGAAACCAACTATATGGATCTCATTAATACTAATTCAGCTAGTTATCAGTCATTTACCCAGGATTTCTTCTAAGTAAGAACTCTCTCTGCCTTGGGTATGGAAGGATATCCCAGTCTCAAGTAAGGAATCTCAAAGTCTGGGAGGCATGCTACCTTAGCTGGAGAGCCACTGGAATGCTGTCCTGCTGCAACTTTAGAGAGAGCTCAGATTTGACTTACCCCATAGATCTGTTATCAGCAGAAAGTCTGTCAGCCTTGAGGAGCAACCTTAAGAGCTGTCTCAGCTCAAGGGGAGGTTACTGTCATGCAGCCATGTTTCCTTGCAGGGAGAGCTCAAAGAAGGCCCACTAAACATTTTGTGGGATGAAGTGGTTGGCTCAAAGTCAAAACACATGCTGAAGTATCTCCAGAGGTGAAAGTAGTTAACTTTTCAAAATATGGAATGTACCTTTTCTCTTGTTAAGAATGCAGTGGCATGCACCAGGGGAGGAATTACCCCAGGCACCAGCACAGGCTGGGGCTGACCTGCTGGAGAGCTGCTCTGTGGAAAAGGACCTGGGGATCCTGGTGGACAAGTTGTCCCTGAGCCAGCAGTGTCTCTGTGTGGCCAGGAAGGCCAGTGGTGTCCTGGGGTGCTTCAGGAAGAGCACTGCCAGCAGCTCAAGGGAGGTGAGCCTGCCCCTCTGCTCGGCCCTGCTGAGGCTCATCTGGAGTGCTGTGTCCAGTTCTGGCCTCCTCAGCACAACAGGGACATGGAGCTCTGGGAATGGGTCCAGGGGAGGGCTACAAAGATGGTTAAGGGACCAAAGCATCTCTCTCATGAGGAAAGGCTGAGGGAGCTGGCCCTGTTCAGCCTCAAGAAGAGAGAACTGAGAGGGGCCTTATCAATGTAAGTATCCACAGAGAGGATGCCAAGAGGATGGAGCCAGGCTCTTCTTGGTGGAGCTGAGCAGTAGGGCAAGGGGCAGAAACTGATGCACAGGAAGTTCCATGAGAACATAAAGGAATAACTTGTGTAGGTGATCATGCACTGGAACAGATTGCCCAGGGAGGCTATGGAATCTTCTTCACAGGAGATATTCAGGAACCATCTGGACACAATCCTGTGCCATGTACTCTGTGATGACCCAGCTTGAGCTGGAAGGTTGGATCAGATGACCCAGAGTGGTCCCTTCCAACCTGACCCATTCTGTGAATCTGGGATTTAACACTGAATTATTCTGAATATGACTTTAACCTACCCCATTTAAAAGAGAAATATCTTCAATGGAAGTTGTGGATTTGCAGGTTTATTTTATTGTGTGCTTCAGCTTTTGAAAGATATCATAAAGAAGGAGGCAATAAAGGAATGCTAATCCACAGAAACTGCCTGGCAGAATTTTCCATTAAAAGAGACTGCACTGCTACTGTTGGCAACTTCTCTTTGAAAGGTTATATGCAGATTCAATCTTTAGTAAGTTATGATTTTTTTTTATTTAGGATGCAAAGAAATGGTGAAATAAAAAGAACAAGCCGATTTTAGCACTAATTGTGGGAAACTGCAGAAGTCCTTTGTCGTGGAAGTAAAATTAACTTGTGAACATCTGGTATGAGCTTTATTTTAATATTTTCAGTATATTCCTTATTACTAGTTCATGCAATTGCACTTACACAATGTCAAGAAGGCACTACAGTCACTTTTAATTTTACACAAAAAGAAAAATGTAATAAATTTAGCCACTATAATGAAATCATATTTTGACAAATATTAGCTGCCAGTTTTTAATATAATATCAATCTCTATTTTAGACAAAAGAACTCATGTCTCTGTGATCAAGTATGATTTCACATCACAAAACCTATTAAAAATAACCTCTTAAGTAATTTATACCGTAGAAAATCAAACATAGCTACATTCAGTTGGCCTCTTTGTACCATAAAATACATTTAAAGATAAACTTGGGTCTTAAAATATATCCTATTGCAGTCTCTGTGTATTCTAGTACATTTCTTATTAAGGCCATTAATATGACACTTGAAAGAAAAAAAACCCATTAAATCTATTTTTTAACAACTAATTCCATAACTTACTTCAACCATGACAGTTTGTTGTCTTTAACTGATAGATGATGTTTAATGTCTTAAATTATTGATTACAATTGTAAATATGGTTATAGCTGGTGGGACATATAAAGTGCTTACATAGGAGTTCTTCTTTTATTCTGCATCATGATGAATTTAGCCATATTATTTTCATGCAAAACAAACAAGATTTGCATACCAGTAATTTTTAAATTTTATTGTTATTTCAACTTTTTTGAAACACCTACTGAACAGTTTCTAATTGTCAAGATGAATTGGTACAGAGCATGATATTTATTGAAAATTCTCATCAGGCTGAAAAAAGACCGCAGACCACATATTGGGTAATTCTTGTGCTTTTACTATACACTATATTTTACTATATTTAAATCTGGCAACTAGCCCATAGTTCACACTCAAAAGCTGTTGTCTAAGAAGTCCTTAAATCTTACAATACTATTCCTCAAAAGTGGTGTCTAACAAATCCTTGTTTTTTTACAGTACATTACTTTAAATAAGATTTCAACTCCGCCAGCAAACTGCTCAACTTTGCTGGTTAACAAGCCAAAACACAAAACCACTAACTCTACTCCCACAACAAAGTTCACTACAGAGTACGGGATAGAATACAACAACCATGCTTAGCCCAGTAGAAGCAAGGGGAGATAGAATTAAAGGCAAAAGAGAGAGAGAGAGATAAGCTCACAAGTCCTTAGATCCCATATTAGTCCTGCTGCCTGGATGGTCCAGGGCTGAGGGAGTGAGGAAGAAAGAAAAAGAAGAATAGAGGAAAAAGAAAGGGGGCTTGATCTGCTTCCCTTTACAGTTAACCTCCTGCAGCCTGTGATGTAAACTATACTTGTTCTGCCATTTCATCCTCAGACACACAGCCAGCCTGATGAACACTCTTCCAGGGAGTGAGTCAGGAATTACAATGATCAGTGACAAGGATGACAACAGAACACAGGTCTCCAGGTAGAAAAGGAAGTTGGTTCAGCACAGCACTGTCCCACTTCCAAGACAGGGTTTGGGACTCTCTCTTCCAAACACAGTTTTTGTGTAGCAACAGTCAAAATGTTTGAGAAAAAACATGCCTATGCCTGGTCCTCCACACTGATCATTGACATTGTAAGTGTAATTTTAATTAAAGGTGCAATATAGGATTCCATATCCAAGTCTGACTTCGGGAGATACTTTTCAGATATGTAGAACACTCTATTCTGTACCAAAAACATGCTTTCCATATAAAAAGCTACCTACAGGTTAAATATCAAAGTTCAATATGTTAGCCATATCCATAAATTCAAATCTGGATAGTAAAGGTACAACATAAAGTCACTTAAAAGGACAAATTTATTCTCTTTCTCTTCCACTTCCAAATTTCTTCTCTTTCTCTTCCACTTCCAACGTATTTGTATTGCACAGGTAATATAATGTCTATGAAATTTGAATTATTTTTTCCTGTATATGTGCTGGGCTTTGTTTACATGCATGAAATTGATTTCTATATTTCTAGCTAAATAAAAACTTTTTAGCAGAATAACTGTACCAATATATCTAATGTAAAATATAATGCTTAATTTTATAGGTTTGGATTCTACTACAGCTAAATGTATTCTGGCGTTTAATTAAATTTTCTTTTTCAAACTCAGAGGACTCTATAGCAGGAAACTTGTAAATGGTCTGAAAATTTGTCTCTATAAAAATATTTTAGACATAGATGAGGTATGATCTCTTTAATTTGGGAACTTCACTTAGATCTATGATTTAAATATGCAGTAAAGTCCTTCTGAAGCATGGCACTCATTTCTCTTATTTCTCAGTGGAGAAAAGTTAACAATTTTAAAGGACTCCAGAGGCAGAACTCCAGACAGAAGACTATAACACATTCTTTTTGAAACTTGTCTGTGACCTGTCCATGGCCTTTTGTAGAATAGCATTGTGTGAGCAGAAGAAAAATGGGGAATGAAATGAAAATCCTGCATGTGATGCTGTGGTTGTGGTCAAATGGTGTGGTACACACAACAATGTATAATAAGTGCTTTACATAATAACATATTTTTATACTAGAGTACCAAAGAATACAGGGAAAAAAAAAGAGAGATTCATTTGGTGAAGCTATCTGGAAGAGGCAATCAAAGATACATAAAAGGACTGGCACTAAAAGTCAGCAAAAAATGCAGTTGTCACAGCAAAAGTCCTGTAATAGAACAGACATGCCATCTCTTGGGGCACTCAAGAAAGCAGTTCCACCAAGAATCCTCTGTCTGGTCCGTGGGGGATTTGCTGGACTTGCAGAGTACACCACTAAGGTCCTCACACATCAATAGGATGGGATGGGTTTAACTGCCAAGTGCCTCTAGACAATTTCAAATCAGGTTAAGTTTTGTGTGTTTCAATGAGTTAAAAATTATTCATACTGCCAAAGCTGCACGTATGTCCTTTGCAGAAGGGATGGTGAAATGCAGAAACAGGGAAATAAAATGCCCTGTGAAAATGAAATAGAGAAAACAGTAGGAACTTGGTAAATAAGGAGAAGGCAAATAGTTCAGATGCTGAAATAATGAGATCAAGACAAAGGAGGTAATGGGAACAGAGGTTTCCAATGCAGTCATATTGCAGTCATTGCACACGTGAGGGTTGGGAGGATTAACCTCTGGTATTGACCTTGAACAAGCCAAAAAATTACCACAAGCAGAAGCATAGAGTCTTTTCTCAGTAAGCAGTAGCCACACTTGCATTAAACCACAGAGAAGGCTCAGGCTGCCCTGTCATCTAGGAAGGCTCTCATCCCTCTCATCAGGGAATGAGAGAATGCTCCAATCTGAGCCCATGGCCACACTGCCTCACTCTGCCACCAGCAGTGAGGGAACTGGCACAGGCAAGCCTGACTTCAGCCCCAAATGTGGTAGGAATGCACTGGCTGCTCTGTTAGTTGAGTTCAGCCCAACACTGGAAACACTGCAGATACAGCCAGAGCCAGCATCATCAGGACTACACTGCTTATGAGCAAAAAGTGAGGCAAACATTGCCACTCACTTTAGGATTATATTTGAAATAAAGGAAATATTATGCTTGCAGCCTTTGGACAGGCTAATCTGCCTGATAATAATTTTCAATTATGCACCTGAGTCTATAGCTGTCATTTTGAGAGTAGATAAATAGTAGTGCATGTATAAAGCACTATATGACACTGCTGATGTAGCCTGTAAAAAATCCTTATAACTATGACTTGAATTTTCTGGGATACAATAGATCCAGCTGTGCTGAATTAAATCAGGAGGCTATGCTTTCTCATTTAGTAGCAATCTTGGGTTTCAATATTTATTTCATATCATAACAGAGTAATAATTCAATAATTTATTTCTTTTTTTTCCCTAAAAAAGTATTTGCTAATTTATTCAGGTTAGAGCATCCCACATGAACCAGAGGTCCTGGAAGGTTTGGGAGAACGCCTGAACACAGCCTAGACCAGGGCACTTGCAAGAATTTCCTCAGCAGGAATGTCCAGAGTGCTTGCAGCCTCAAGTCCCATGTACATCAGATTTCAGTGAAGCCTACTACTTATAATGCTTAGGATGTCATGAGAAAGATTTTTGGATGAAAATGTATCCCTTTTAAAAATTTTTAAAAATAATTTCAGTGACATTTCTAACGTTCTAAATATTGGCAATATAAAACCCACAACTAATACAAAAATTCCAGATTTATCATATAGTAATAGAAAGACATTTTTTGAGCTGTTAGGCATTAATAAAGTAATTCTAAGCTTTAAATTGGTGTTCACAAGAATGTCCCTATTTTGGAATAGGGAGTTTTAGCTTACATTTTACTGAATTTTTTGTGGGTTTTTTTGTGTGTGTTTTTGTTTGTTTGTTTGGTTGGTTGGTTTTTTGTTTTTTGTTTTTGTGCTGGTTTGGTTTTGTTTATTTTGTTATTTTCTTTTGTTTTGTTTCTTTTTTTCCCCCTGTTTATATAGAGAACCATTACAGCACATTTAAATAAAATTTCAATAATAAGTTCATGTGATAATATTTTACTCAAGAAAAAGTCATTATTTTATGGACAAGTTGATAAAAAATTCTATTTGATTTTTTTTTTTCAGGACAAAAGAATAGATGTGCTAATTAGAGCTATACAGAAGTTTTCTTAATGAGTACTTGACTTTTACAGCTAAGATTCTTCCCTGATGAGGGAAAATAATTTTTAAATTAAGTTGCTGAAAGTGATTTTTCTAAATAATCTTTTTTTCTTTGTTTGTTCTTTTGTTGTACTATTCTGCAATTTAATTCCATTACTTTTTAAGCTTTTGTTTGTTTGTCTCCATACACCAGAGGAATAGTGAAGTAAAATTATCAGGGAGAGTGCCAAATGCTTTGCATAAATCCAGGTAGATGGTGTTAGCTGCTCTGCCCCTATCCAGTGCTCTGTCCCCATCACAGAAGATCACTAAATTTGTCAGGCATGATTTCCCCTTTGTAAAGCCATCTTGGCTTTTACCAAGCACCCCTTAATTTTCTGTGTGCCTTAGCACAGTTTCCAGGAGAATCTGCTCAATGATCTTGCCTGGCACTAAGGTGGGACTGACAAGTCAGTGGTTCCATGGGTCTTCTGCTTTCCCCCTTTTATAAATGGGGGTTGTATTTTGGTTTTTCCAGTTATTGAGGACTTCACCTGCCTCTCACAATTTTTCAAAATTGATGGAAAATGACTCAGCAACTATGACAGTTCCATTGGAACCCTTGGAGGAATCTCATCAGATCCTCCCATGGAGTTGTACGTATCCAGGTTCCTTAGGTGGTCTCAAACCTGATCCCTTCCCATAGTGGTCTTGGGGCCATCATTCTCCCAGTTCCTGATTTTGAGTTTGTTCTTAACTTGAGTAGTGTGGCTGGAGCACTTCCTGTTGAAGACTGAGATATAGAACTCATTGGGAACCTCACCCTTCTCTTTGTTCAGGGCAGTGAGATCTCCTGTTTCCTTCTGCAGAGGGCCTGCATTATCTCTAGACTTTCTTTTGTTTGCAACACACCTATAGAAGCCCTCTCTTTTATCCTCAATATCCTTGAGGTTCTATTCTAACTGGGCCTTAGCTTCCTTAACCTTGTCCCTAGCCTCCTTTGCAATTCCCCTGTATTCCACCCAGGTCACCTGTCCTTCTTTCTACTTCCTGAAAGCCTCTTTTTTGCTCTGAATTTCCTCAGCAACTCCTTTGCCTTCCATGGAGGATTCCTGTCATTTTTGCCCAATTTCCTCCTTGTTGGGGTCCGTTGCTCCTGGACTATGATTCTAAAACAAAATGACACTGTTTTCTTATTTTTATCACTTATAGTTTATTGATTAAATTGATTATATTTGAAGTATGTAATGACTGGTATTTAAAATTATATTTTTGGGATAATTTTAAATAAAATCTAGTTGCAGCCTTAATGTTGACATTATAAGTAAGTAAAGGCCAATAGCCTAAAAGAGAAATCACTCCTTTTCTCTTTGTCACATATTAAAAACAGATATAAAAGCTAACAGCTTGCACTTGACACTATGAAATTGCTTCAGAAAACTTGCATAGACATGAGATTAGGTGAGGAAGGGAGCTAAATAATAAGCTTTGGAGTCAGGCATTCAGAAAGGTTAAGAAAGAGTAATAATTGTGCCAAAAATTCTTCATAGATTAAATATTTCCACATGAGGACTCTAAATAACTGACAAAGCTAAACAATAAAGTTAATAAAAAATTTAAAAAAAATTTTTTTGATATTTTATTTTACACTTCTATACATAGATGTTCAATTGCTTTGCATTATACAGTTCGATAGCTGAACCACACCTCAAAAATCTCCTTTCACTTAAAACAGTGTTCTGGCTCACTACATGACTTCTATTCTTCAAAGATGATTTAAAACTGCCCTTAACTGTCTCATTACCAAAAAATCAAAATTCTAACAGCAGTACAAAATCAAACAGTGTCTATGTGTATGTCCTGCATATAGATTGTATATAGCTTTTATAAATGTTTAGGTTTTATGTCTCTCTCTGCGGTGGACTGGAACAGGCTCAGCCCTGTCTAAACCCTGGGCTTATCAATCAGTGTTGCTGCATATTGGAGTGGTATGTTCAAGCAAAACACTCAAGATCACCCTCTATATCCACTCTAGCTGTTTTTCTCTACAGCATCTTCACCATAATACATCTACATTTCAGTGACATCTAAGTCCTTGTTTCTTTTCTCTTGCATTCCCATCAAATAGTCTCACAGTGCACTCTAAGCTTCAAATGCAAAATGCCCTGAGAACAGTAATGGCACTCAGAAACAGACATAATGTTCCCAGTGCTACAGTTCCCAGAAGTACAGTTCCCAGAAGGACAGTGACAAGTATACCTCAATTTGTTTGCACAAAAGCACTGTCACAGGGATGTTTCATCCATACAGAGTGTTCTTTTTGGATAGGTAATTCAAACCTAGAAAATGCACTTTATGAACTGACATGCAGTAAAAAAAATAAAGCTTGTGGATGTTACTATTTGAATTATAGATCAGTGCTTGAATACAAAATTTTTTCAACTTATGATATGGTACATGATGCAGATAAGTAGTTCAAAGAAACCACTCAGCTCCAGGTACACATGCTTAACAGACAACAATATAATCTCAACCCAACTCTAAAAGCACACATTTGGTATTTAAATTTCCAGTGTGCATTTACTTCCAGGAACTTAGCATTATCATCTTCAACAACTGCTTGTTAGAGACAAGTTGTTGTCTTCAACAACAAACATCATCTTCACATTCATTTGCCCCTTATTAACATGACATTTTTGAAGTTTATATTTTTAAAGTTTTCTTCCTATCTATAACTTTTTTAATCTAATCTTTTATTTAAACAAGCAAACAAACAAAAAAAATTAAACAAACAAAAGACAAAGTGTGAAAATTGAAACACATACCATGGTATAAAAGCCAGCACTTTAAAACAATGGCTGAATAATTTGAAGTAGGACAAAGCAAAGTTAATTTTGGAGGTTCGTGCTTCACAGGTGCCCTTAGGGGCACCTCTCTGCAGTATTGCTTGTAGGGGCATGTTAAATGCCCTACTTTAGACAGCAAAAACTTATATACCCCATTCACTTGCAACAGAACTATACCTGTTTGACTCAAATACTCTGTTGCTCAGTCACAGACTTTCAGGTCATTGCTATGCTGTTTTTTTGTTAATTTCCTCTAGAAGATTTCTTAAAAATGTTTATTAAAAAGCATAAAAATTTTAAAACTTAAAGCCTGCACAAGTTTTCTGATTTTTAGTGAACCACATGTATTGAATGCTTCCAATTTTTTGTCCACTCAAAAAATACTGCAGAAAGTGCTTTTGTGTGTCAAGCTTTCTCTCCAGTGCTTCTCTCTAAAATAGGGAGCTTGTTTCAGTGTTGGTATCTTGGTGTTTCTTCATTACCTGGTAAACCTACAAACTCAAAATAAAACCAAACACAAAAATGCAACAAATTATAAAATTAAAAATGAGTAAAAAATATAATTTACAATTTTTATTCTATACTTACCAATTAAGACCTTTTCTACATGAACTTGACATGATGGTTGTTATCTTAGTGTCTATGTAGTGTAAGTAATTATTTAATGTAATTTTGAACCTATTCACTTTGGGATTCAACAATTGAAATATTGTAAATGCATTACTGCACTCTGGCTTTTGATGCATTTTAACATATATAGTTGGGTCAATTTCAGCAGAGAATCACAGAATGAGCCAGATTGGAAGGGATCACAATGGGTCATCTGGTCCAGCCACCCTGCTCAAGCAGGGTTACCACACAGCACATGACATGGGATTGTGTCCAGACGGTTCTTGAATATCTCCAGTGAGGGAGACTCCATAACCTCTCTGGACGAAATCTTCCAGTCACCTGCACAGTAAAGAATTCATTTTCAGGTGGAACTTCCTGTGCATCAGTTTCTGCCCATTGCCCCTTGTCCTGTCGCTCAGCACCACCAAGAAGAGCCTGGCTCCATCCTCTTGGCATCCTCCCTTCAGGTACTTGCAGACATCTCAGTTTTCCCCCTGAGGCTGAACAGGGCCAGCTCCCTCAGCCTTTCCTCATGAGAGAGATGCTTTGGTCCCTTAACCATCTTTGTACCCCTCCCCTGGACCCATTCCCAGAGCTCCATGTCCCTGTTGTGCTGAGGAGGCCAGAACTGGACACAGCACTCCAGATGAGCCTCAGCAGGGCCGAGCAGAGGGGCAGGATCACCTCCCTCGAGCTGCTGGCAGTGCTCTTCCTGAAGCACCCCAGGACACCACTGGCCTTCCTGGCCACACAGAGACACTGCTGGCTCAGGGACAACTTGTCCACCAGGATCCCCAGGTCCTTTTCCACAGAGCAGCTCTCCAGCAGGTCAGCCCCAGCCTGTGCGGGTGCCTGGGGTTTTTCGTTCCCAGGTGCAGCACCCTGCACTGCCTTTGCAGAACTTCAAACAGCTCTTCTCTGCCCATCTCTTCAGTCTGTTTGGAGGTCCATCTGAAGCACAGCATAGCAGTGGTATCAGCCTCTGCTCCCAGCTCAGAGTCATCAGCAAATTTTCTGAGGAGGCATCTGCTCCTACATCAAATCCATTGAAAAATAAGTTAAACAATGGTGGGCCCAGTATAGAGCCTTGAGGAACACCTCTAGGGGCAGACCTCCAACCTGACCCTGTGCCTGATTATGACCGTCTGTCCTCATTCCCTGAGTTAGCCTATGAGGATATTGTAAGAAACTGTGGAAAACCTTGCAGAAGTTGAGTTAGGCAACATCCACTCCTCATCCATCCAGGTAGTTGTTTCATCATAGAAAGCTATCAGGTTGGTCAAGCATGATTTGCCTTTAGATAATCCATTCGGACTGCTCTTGATCACATCTTTTTCCACATGGATAGAGATGGCCTCCAGAATGAGGAACTCCATTGCTGTTCTGGGGTGGCTTTATGATGCTTGTATCCCCATTTGTCTGTTTAGCCCAGAAATAAGTTTCGAACCTTTAAGATTGGTTCTGAACGGAAAGGTGGGAAGAGAAGAAGCACGAGGTTTGTTTCCAGAAACTGTACTCACTCCTCCACGTTCCAGCTCCTGGACTGTGCTGTCTGCGGACAGACAGACAGTGGGAGAGTGCTCTCTCTTGCTTTTTAGTTAGTTTTAGCTAGCTGAGGCAGAGAAGTTCCCTGGACTGTGGTTTTTCTTTTTCTTGTAACTATTTAAACCTGCTCTGGACTGAACACCCAGAAGAGCACCCAGGAGCTCACACCTGTGGCCCACCAGGCTGGGCCTGGGCCGTGGCACTTCCATCACTGGAGGGACTGAAGAGACTGAGTGAGCTGATCTGCAGCCCATGAAGGGGACTTTCTGAGTTTGTAATCTATTCAGAGCAGAAAGAGGTTTTATTGTTTAATATTATTCATTTTTTTGTGATGGTGAATGCTGTGCCTGTTAAATTGTTTTCCACTTTTCTCCAAGGAAATATTTTCCCAAACCAGTTGGGGGAGGGGCCACTTTGGAGATTTTCTCCCAAATTTGCCCTAAACCAAGACAATTTTCTTTCCAGGAATTGAGGTGATAGTTCTCTGTGCCTCTGTGCTCTCCTTCTTGCCATTTTTGAAAACTGGGGTGACATTTGCTTTCTTCCAGTCTTCAGGCACCTCTCCCCAGCTCCATGACCTTTCAAAGAGGATAGTGAGCAGACTTGCTATGATTTATGCAGGTCTCTCAGCACTCATGGGTGCATCCTGTCAGGGCCTATGGACTCATGGATGTCATGAGTGCCCAGTGTGAGAAAACTCAATTCAAACAGTTATTTTTTTCAGTTATTTACTCTGATTTACTCTTATTTACTAAATTTACATGAGGCAGTGCTTTTTTTTTGTAACCTACTAATAAGCAAGGAATCCATGTATCCCAAATCATTAGAGATATGAAACCAGAGCTGCTGGAATACATCCAGAGAGAAGCAACAAAGCTGGTGAAGGGCCTGGATGACAAATCTTTTGAGGATTGACTGAGGCAACTGTGGGTTTTTAGCCGGGACAAAAGGAAGCTCGGGGAGACCTTATTGCTCTCTGCAACTACATGAAAGCAGGTGAGAGTGTGATGGGGAAATACCTCTTCTCTCAGGAAACAAATGGCAGGACCATAGGGAAATGGCCACAAGTTGAGTAAGGGGTGGTTTAGATTGGATAATGGGGAAATTTTTTTAATGTAGAGGGCTGCCAAATATTGGAACAGTTTGTACAGGGAAGTGGTTGAGTCACCATAGCTGGAGGTATTTAAAAAACTATGTAGATGTGGCACTTAGGGACATGGTAGTCAACTTAACAATGCTGGGTTAATGGTTGGACTGAATGAACACAAGGGTCTTTTCCAGCCTAAAGAGTTCTATGATTCTAATATATTTTACTTGTAATAGATATCATGGGCCACCAAGATGAACAAAGATTTGTACATGAACAACACAATAGATATACAGGTGCAAAATACAACATGGGAATCCTTTTTTACACAGAAAACTGTAACCTAATTCACTACTTTGCAAAACTATGTCATTCTTGGATGTAAATGTGCTTAGACATCACAGAAAAAGAGCAAATCCCAAATCCCTTAAGAATAGCAAGGAAAATTATCACATTATTAACAACTTATTTAAAACCATGTGGAGGGATACATTGTAAGGTATTACCTTGATTTCCATTTTAAACTTCAGCATGACTTTCTCGGAATGGTGACTCTATCTCCTCAGAGCATATTGCAGGGTCTTCTGGAGAGTTCCCATAATTATATAATTATACAGGATCAATATATAACCCAGTAAATCTTCTAAATTAGAAATAATAACTTTTTTCAAATACAAGAACACATCTGCCTTCATTTCCCTAAGTCACTAAGACCAGACTTTGTGTTGCAGAATCATAGAAAAAGCACATAAAATATTTGAAAAAGATTTTCTGCTAGTCCCACTAGGAGAGCACAGTGTGTTAAGGTCATGCAATGGATATTTTTAAGTTTTCATCAAAGGGGGTTACTGCCTTGTGAATTCCACATTTTTTATTTCATTCAGTGCATGTTTGCCAAATCTGGGCAGATTCTGGGTGCATCTACCTAGAGCATGCACTGAGATATTTAGACACAATATAAAAAGACATCTATTATCAAAATGATAAAGATACCAAAGAAAAGATGCACGGTGGAGTGTAAATTCAGAAGCCCTGTGTTTACAAGCCATTACCCATTATTATAATTCATACACTAGCTCACTAAAACACACAAAATGGAAGATGTGGCATAGAAACCCTTAAGGCATGGCAAAAACATGCTTTTTACTGCTGCACTGTTGTTTTATGTATTCAAAAGTTAGTTGGCTGAGGATAGTTAAGCTTCTGTGATTTGACAAGAAGATTTCTCACCTGACCAGGCTACATAAAGACAATCACTTTTAATCCAGTTGGGGATTTCTCCGGTCTGGATACAGTCAAACACAATTTTTTCTGTTTCAACATATTCTAAATCAGACTTTGCTTTCCCAATATTTCTGAAAAGCTTTGTTGGGAGGTGTGTCCTATCATTAAAAATAAAAAAAAAAAAAAAAGAAAAAAGAAAAGAAAAAGGAAGAAAAATAGTAATTAAAAAACCCTTAGAAGTTATTTGTAAGGAAGTTAATTTGTAAAAAGGCTATTTTTAAAGGAACTTCCTGTAGAAAAAGTAGGAAGCAAAGATGATGATGTTGTAGCACAGGGCTGTCAAATAAACTTATTCCAGCATATTTTATAATACAATGGAAATAACTTGCACAGGCCAGTTAAGTTGAGATGTTTTTCTTCTTTTTATACAAGGTATTTCTAAGTAATTTATTTCTTTTACAATATAGATGTAGACTCTACTTTAATACTTTCCCCCTATAAATAAACATAGAAACTGTAACAGCAGTCTTAAAAATATATTTTTCTCTCTGTGAAAAGAACTCATTACTTTTCTATGTTATTTCTTTGTTTTATTAACTATTCAATATACCTTGTGTCATCCATAAGTTCATTTCCACAAAATATTTCATAGGACAGAATGTCAGCCTGAGCATTATTAAAAACTTCTTCCAGATCAGGTCTTTCATCCTCATTCTTCCTGATAAGCTGATGGATGCATTGCTGTGCTCCAGGAACATCACAATATATGGTGTGAACCTAACATGGATAAAAAGTTGCAGTTCATGCAGTTCACAGAACGGAAAGGCTAGAAAAACATGTTTTTTCCATGGTAGCATTGTCATGCTTCATTAATTTATCTTTAAAAAAAAAGCCAGCTAATGAATATTCAAGTTGGTCTTTTATTACGTGAGATAGTCTGAAAATCTTACCAGTAAATTAACATATACAAAATAATATTTTGCCATTTTTAAGGCTATGACATTAATAGACTAAACTGTGTTCTTTTTCTTCAATGAAGTTTTTAGAAAGCCCATTAAATAAATAAAATTTTATCTTTGCCAAAACTGTATTCTTACCATCTTGATAAGAGATTTCAAGAATATTAGCACAGTCACTTGAGGTTTCATTGCCTTGTTAAATCTTCTTTCACTTTGTAAGAGCTCAGTGACTTCCCTCTCTCGTTTCTGTAAAGATTCTTGTATCTCTTGCAGGATGGTGTGTGCTTGCCAAAGATCATGCTTTTCCACTGACCAGTCAGTCTTCCTTTCTTCATTAGCTGCCTGCAGGCACAAAATATAACTCTTATAAACTAAACCAAGATCTAAATTTTGATTGCTTTCATACAAAACTACTGAGAATTTAATGAGTAAGGGGGAGCAGAAATGAAGAAAAGCAAATGAAATATTGAATAAGATGATTTCTTTGGTTCCAATGTTTAGAATATACTCCTTTTACATCAAAGAGGTGGATACTTAAAAGCATTTTGTAGCAAAGTGTCTACTATCAAATATATAATGACAACCATAGCACACTATTGGTGATTCCAGAACCAATGAGTTTGTTTCATTATTGTGATGTTTTAAACATTCATCATAAATGTATCATTCTCAAGCCATGTATATATTAGCACACCTTAATTACTTTCAGTTAGACCCATGGTTGATTTCAGCTTTTGAAAGAAACAGCCTTTGAAATACCTGCTGTAATCCCATAAACCACCAGTTAAATTTACATTTTTGTGCTCACTTGGTCTGTTTTTAATACTAAAACCTCTGACACATCTGAATTTTCTCCTCCTGCCTTTTCAGACTTTTGTTGAAGATTTTTTATCTGGAAATTCATGAAGTCTTGCAATCTTTCCACATGTAAACTGATGTTGTGTAGTTCCTGTAAAGCTGAATTGAAAACAATAGAAAACCAGGTAAGAAAAGTTCAGCATTTCTAATCTGCAGTTCCAACATTACTGTCTCTGTAAAATTATCTCTCTTTAGAAACCAAGAATTTGTCACAAGCAAATATTTTTTAATAACCAATATTTCATTTTTACCCATAACTCATTTTTATTTATTTAAACTCAAAGAATTTTTAAGCGTTCATGCTTTGTTTTGCTTTATATTTCAAAGGAAAGGCTACAAGTGTTGAAATAAACCTACTGAGAAATTATGCTGACTGTAAACAGCAAGGTGTGCTAAGCAGTTTGGAGACACTACAGGCAGTATTTGTAGCTTCAACATTCTTTTATTATTCCGCCTGCACACACAGTATTGAAAAGGAAATATTTATATTGACTTTAGCAGGTATGCAGCTTAGTGTAAACAAAAGAGCAAACAGGGAAGAAACAGAAACAGATCAAGAAATGCTGCATCTGAAACACTTACTCAGTGTGTGCTGTGTATAAAGGTAATCTAGCTTTTTACACAAATTTTCTATAATCCAGACCTGCAAGACAAGAAAAGAAGAATAACAGGAAATCATTACTCTACCAATTTTCATTATATTTCCTTGGGGAGAATAATCAATGAAAAGGAAATAGTGTTGTTTCTACTTATGTGTAGAACCAACACAAATGGGCTACTGAGCAGTAAAATTAGATGTCACTGGACAAGAAAATACAGAAATAAACCAGAGACAGCTCAGGCACCAGTGTTTTCATATGAGCCTCAGTCAAGGGGTCCTCTGCTGATACTTTCTTAAGCCTTTGTCCACACTGCTCAAATGATACCAGTGACAAAACGATTGATTCTCCTGAAACAGTTGAATCACAAAAGCTTTTGGAAGGATTCCTACAGCAACCCTGCAGAAAAGGTTGTGCGTGCTAACAGAAAATATTCCTTCTTCCCACAAGCCTTAGTACATAGTACCCTCATCACTTTTAACTATTCATTACAATACTTTTGCTACATTTCCTCGACATATAATAATTAGGTCAAAAGATTTGTAAACACCACAGGTTTTTTTGCAGTTTCTCCATAAGGCATAAGATATTACAGCGGTGGGCACGGCTCAATGTGTTTGAAAAGTGAAAACCCTCACTATAAATACTGGTGCCATGCAGAACTTAAACGGAAGGTGGTGCTAGGACGCCTGAAAAGACACCTGAAAATTAAGTCACAGGAACGGCACCTCTGGATCCTCTTTGTCACCTTGAAGGAGTTTACAGGTGAAGAGATTCTGTTATGCTATAAACTACATTAAAAAATATTGCAAGGCTAAAACCAAGCTAAGTAAAAAGTAGACAAAAAATACACACAGAAAAATAAAAAGCTATAAAGGCAATACAGCCTGGCACAGGCCTTAAAAGAGAAACTGGCACAGACCTGAAAAGAGAAACTAAAAAACTTGCCCGAGATCTTAGCTCAGAAATCATACAGAGCTCTGCATTCAGTTTCACGAATTAAAAAAGAATCTGCCTGACAGAACCCTCCCTCCCCCATGACTCCCCAGCCCAAGGTTGGGTAAGATCTTCCTGAATTTGTGTCTTGGAGAAATCCAACGAAAAGTGTCTGTAACAAAGCAGTGTTGCAAAATTAAAGGAAGAGTTGCACATATTGAACAGAGCAGAACCCTGTCCAGAAAATAACAAATATCAGGCCATGCTTATCAACGCTATCTACTACAAACCCAACAAATTTCTTTTTGTTTTTTACACCTATGCTATTAATAAATTAAAGTGCCATTACTACAGATAAATTTGGAAAGCCTCAGGGAATTTAAGGAGCTTTTCGTGAGAAACACCAAATAAGGTAGTTTTGCTGCTATCAGCCAGCTGAAATGCAATATTGCAGCAATGTAGACAATGACATGTTTTGTTGATTTTTAATTTTAATTGCTAAACAAGGAAGAAGCAATGTGCTGTACTGTAATTTTAAAATTCTTCAAAAAAAGACATAAAATATGGAATGCAGGAGAAATGGCCATCTAATAATTTTAAGTGGAAAGAATAATATAGTAAGACAAAACAGCATATGCCATCTTTGTTGCTGTTTAAGGACGAAAACATACAGTTTTCTCCAAAAAAAAAAAGAAGGCACATGCATAGTAGTTTAATCTTCACCAATTTAGATGTACATATCTAAAAGTATACAGACAGGCAAACAGCAGACACTGGAAACAATAGCAAGAACACCATCTGACTCCAAAAAGAAAACACAAACTCTGTGTCTTTACCTTTTCTTTTCTCCAGTTCTCTGTTCTTTGTTTCATTTGGTAAAGAATATCTTCCTTCTCTTGGATCAGTTGTCTGTTTTTTTCTCTTAGGTTCTGAAGGCAGTAAAATAGGGCAAAAGGGATAAGAATTGCAACGCTATTTTTCAGAAAGGAATCCAGTTTCAGTTTTTTTGTTCTACGCCTTGAAAAGTCATAATATTTGGACCAGGCTGCTAAGGCTTGTGGATCTTAAAAAAATTAAAATTCCTCATTTAGCAATGACCATCTGTGGCCAAAGGTAGTCTGTTTCTAAAGACTTTTTCTAAATGCTTGAGAACTCTGAACCTTTTCCTCAGTAGCGAAACAGAAATGAGGAACAGGATAAACCTTAATATCTATTCATCACCAAATAAGCAGCACACATCCTAAATTTTCTAGAAATACCCTTCACACATTATTTACATGAAAGCAAAGCTATTTCCAAGTGCATAGCACAGCTAGGCCAAGCTATGAAAACTGATTTGAAAGTATACTGTGCAAAGCTGCATTCATCCCCAGAATGAGAAAACCGTGGCTTATTTTAAAATAAAATTTTACAACTTTACAAACTGCATGTCTTGACAGACATTTAAATGTCTGTCCAAAAGAAGAGAGCATTAATTATAAGGCCTGTTCCTGCAACCTCTGTAAATACCTGCTGTGCTTATCCCCATGTGAAATGGAAATACTTGTTTACCTTAACTGTATCTTGCCAATGTATGTTGCTCTTGTTCATCAGCTCTTGGTAAGCTTCTAAGTGCGATTTCAGACACCTCATTTTCTCACTGTAATGTTTCTTTATAGTAGTTATAGTCTCCTCCTTTATAACAAAATATTATGAGAAAATTAATAGTGAATGAGAACAGGAAGTGAGGCACAATAAGGAAAGTTTCCATATCGGGTTCTCTTTATTATCTTTATTCGATGTTTATTATTGTCTGCAAACATTTCCTATTGATCACAGGCAGTTTGTACTGTCATTCATTGCAGACTTCAAGCAAAACTTATTGCTAAAATAACATATATTCTATGTATTTTTCTGCAGAAATAAAAACAAAGCCTTTCTCAGAGCAGATCAGAATGAATTTGCCTAAGCAAAGTTAAGCAATTTTAAAGAAATTAAACTTTGCTCAGACAGGGAAAGTCTGGAAGTAGCATTAAAAAAAAATCCACACAGCAACCAAAACGACAGCAATTCTGAGGAGTAAGATCAGTGTTTGCATCACTGCCCAGGAGGCTGTTGTGTCTTGCATCTGTGTTCTTCCCTGTTCTCTTCGCTTAGTGATCTGTAGTCAGTTGAGAGTGGAGGATGTGACTGTGCCAGGGTTACATCCCTATCAAAGTTCAAAAATGGATTTACACTGGTATACAATGCTTGTGCAGATGTGACAACCTGAGAACAAGATGAAATCTTGCTCTACACCAAAGGGTATCTAGCCTTTGTACATGACAGACAGGAAATTCTCTAGATTTTACTTGACAGTCAGAAGAATTTGTTCACTTCCCCTTGGTGGCTTTAGAGGAATTTCTGAATCTCCTCTTTCTGAGTGCCCACAGTAAACTTTAATTGTGTGGAAAGCATTGTTCTCTATAGGAGCTGAATTCCTGCCTTACTGTGGATCAGAAAAGGAGAATGTGTAACAAATAAACAGAAATGTGAAGCTCTAACTGCAAGAAAACATTCCAGGACAGAATAGCAAAAGATGATGTCAGTAATTCCATTTTTTGGGAGAATAATTGACTGATGGAAATAATTCTAGAAATTATTCCACTATATAAATAGAAAAAATATTCTATTTTTAGAATATTTTTCTAAAATATTCTAAAAATATTTTAGAGATATTTTTAGAGAAACAAATACTTCCACTAAGGATAGAGAGCTATTGTGGAATTTAGGTCACAGGAATGGCACCTCTGGATCCTCTTTGTCACCTTGAAGGAATTTACAGGTGAAGAGATTCTGTTATGCTATAAACTACATTAAAAAATATTGCAAGGCTAAAACCAAGCTAAGTAAAAAGTAGACAAAAAATACACACAGAAAAATAAAAAGCCATAAAGGCAATACAGCCTGGCACAGGCCTTAACAATACAGTCATTCTTGAGAGGCACAGCCTACAGAAATGCAAATGTTGAAAACATGGTGCCAGTCATGACATGAAGGTGTTATTAAGAGAAAATTTTAGTAACAGATAAATTTTACAAAAATCTCTGCCATTGTGCCAAATAAAAAGTAAAACCAGTCTTCACAAAGTTGTAAGATAAAATACACTTCAAGATACACTGGCATTATTTACAGATAAGAAGAATGGTACAGGAATGGATATTTAATTGTGAATGAAGGAGATTTTTTCTCTCTGTATCACTTTGTTTAATGGTCTAGAGTTCTAATGCATCAGTATAATTACCTGCTTTTCTTTCCTCATATCATCTAGTTTTCTGATTATCTTCATGTGTCTATTCTTCATTTGCTGCATGTCTTTTACAATCTGTAGAGGAAGAAAGAAATTGAAACTCAGAGCAGAAGGAATTATAAACTCAGGGCACTACCAACTCAAGCTGCAATGAACCAGAGATAAGTACCCAGTAGAAGTACAGGCCAAAACTTTCAGCCTTCAGTAATAGAAAATACATTATGCTTTTGAATGAAAGTCTGTGAATAACTTGAAATGGAATTTCTCTTTTGGTCCTAACATTGTACCTTCACTTCTTCCTTTTTAATGTTGTGATCTAAATAAAAAATGGAAGACATCGTCATTAAAACAATTCTAAAGTTCTTGAAAAAGAAGAATAGCATTATGAGGCCTGTAACTGGGAAAAAAAGGCAGTCAGTAGGGAAGATTGCATTTTCTCATTTAAGAGTTAGAAAAGCAAAGCGGTTAAAGAATACACTCTATTTTATATTGTATTTCATTAAAATAATTTGAAATCCTACAAAATTGATATAACTTTAAGTACACTGGCAGTTTTAATGACTAATAAATATAGATGTGTACACCAAGGATGGACAAATTGAGCATTTTCATGTTTGAAAGTGAATCATTTAAGCTTTAAATTGCATCAGGTTCCTCTTTAATTAATTTTGGTTTTAAATCAATTCACAATAGTCACTAAAGGAAAATTCCACCAGCTCCTGTCCTAGCTTCTGCTGTCCACCTTTATTTGACATAGCTATCTGGTAGGTGCAATGTCAAATTGCACTGACACATGAATGAGATTAACAGATACTGCTCAGTCAATTACAGCAGTAATGAACATGACCATATGTAAATTATAAAAATGTAGAACTTTTCTAGAGATTTCCCTGGTTTCAGTTCTTCATTTAAGCTTCACATGATGCAGATTCTGCTGACAGTAAGCAGCTCAGTGAAATCAAAACAAAAATAATAAAATCTCAGATTATTTATTGTGGCTGATGCATTATTTGAAAATAGTTGTGGTTGTTAGCATGGATCTAGGCTGACAGATTAAATATTTATTAATATTTACAAGCAGTTGGCTTGGGAGTGAGGAATGTCTATCACCTGACACTGTCACAGTTCAAATGACATAAAAATAACCAAGCAGCGATGCAGTCTTGAAATATACTCTCCTATTTACACCTCATCCACAAAAACTACAGAGGAAGTAGAGAAATTTTAGAGAGACACAATCAAAGAAAAGCCTCTTTGAGAGGATTGAAAAGCTCCAGATGGGCTCCAGATCTCATCACCCACAGAGGTCTGAGTGATTTTAGTAATTTGCTTCAGGTATTTAACTTGTGTCTTACAGCTAGCTCAGCAGCCTTTATGTAGTCTGTACAAAAGAAATCACCACCGAACATTTTTGATTCATACTAAAAGACCAAGAATACAAGACCATATCCAGTGGAATAAATAAAGCAAGGAAACCATTAAACCAGGATATATGTACATTTGTTTTTATTTTATATACAGACGAACGTGCACATATAATGTTCCATAAATTAAATAAATCTAAATACAAAATCAGAAGTTATTCTAGTTTCTGGCACCAAAAATATTATAATAGGAAAAAACCCTCACACTTCCGGTCACATACTACTTCCAGCAATGAGGAAAAATGATGAAAAATATATATAAGAAGGCACAGATTTCCTCCAAACACAGTTACAAGGGAGTTTTCATCTTTAGACACCAACCTGGGAAAGGCATTTAAGCAATTTACAGTCTGATCTAAGTTAAGATTGCACTTCGATATTAGTGTTTGCATTTTTATACCAATATTCAAAATTTAACTGCAGGCTTCCAAATGCAAATCAAAAACCCAACCTGCTGGGTAAAAGGATTGTGTGAATTGAGTTTATACAATGACAGGGATTATGACAATTCATCCAGTTTATCCTAAGCAGAGATTCTTGCTTATACTGTCAATTTTTAAAATATTGTAAACTATCCAATGATTGGGGACTTTCTTTGAGGGAAGGGGATGTTTGTTTTAATTTTTTCTTACCTTGATGATATGCAGTGTAGCTAAGCTGTATGGAATGTATGGCACTTTTTTGCTTGTACATTCCTCCAACTCAGTTCCTTTGCGATCAGCAGCAGAACAAACTCCAGATGTGGCAAATTGATCTGGTGTAAAACAAAACTTACTTTATCAACTAAAATGCACTGCAACTTCACATATACATATTACATTGAAAATTTTTTATTAAAGGCATTGACTACTTTTTTTTTTTTTTTCTGATAACAAAATAGGCCCCTGGGAGGAGAAATACAGCAATTCAGACTTGTTAGCTTTTGTCTTGGGACACCATACAAACTTACGTTTCACAATTACTTGTTCCTGAATACTCTGATATTCATTCCTTACATATGTGTATGTCATTAAAACTAAAAATTAAAAATCAGGTTTAAAAACCCATGCAGAAACATGTTGCCCCTTAAGAAAATTAGCTTTTACCACAACTAAGAGGACACTTTATGTCCTGAGAAACTATCTTTTACAAGTTATTTGATAGACATATTTTTTTATCAGAGTATGATACAAATTTTATTTTTCTAATCTTCCTTTTTGGTAAATAAGAACATAAGATTACTTTTTTTCCCCCCTGTCAGATTACTCTGGCTTAATACAGAGCTGACTTTCTATTGGAAAATTAATTTAAGTATCACAACCCAGTATCATTATTAACTAACAGGAGTATAAGTTAAAAATTATTGATGTAATTACCTGGAATTGTGACTTGTATATATCTAAGCTAAAGAACTTTATTTGAAAATCCAAGTAACACAGGTAAATTCAATCAGAGGTCACATAAAAGGGAAAAAAGGAATAAAACTCTTATTTTTCTTTAAGTATTATCTGTTCCAGAAAGCAAGAATAATACTTGCTTTGTAAATATACCTTTTTCTTGAGTTCTGTCTTCACTCCATCCAATCAGGGAATTCAGAAATGACCACTTGTTTATATTAATTCCAAGCTTGTGCAACCATGAGTTTCCCTCTCCATCTGTTAACAAAATTCAAGTGCTAAAATATTGTGAAAATCATTGACATTCTTGCTTTGATTCTCTTTGTCTAAAAAGTGTTTTAAGTAATTAAAAGGGTTACACAGATGTGAGAGACTGGGAAGTAATTGAGAAAACCAGAAGCATAAGAAGGTTGTGTGAGGACTTGCATGAGACTTGAATGGTTTCACTTGATCCTGAAAATAGAGATATTGAATGCAAAGCCTATATTCTGGACTTCTTTCTCATCTTCTGTAGGAATGTTTTCAAAATGTTATTTTGAAAAATTACAAAATAAACTGAATTTTGCCCAATATCTTGGAAAATGTGATTGTATGTGTGTGTGTGTGTGTGTGTGTGTGTGTGTGTGTGTGTGTGTGTGTTAAGAGGTGAGGCAGTATCACATTGTTACATAAGGTGTGTCTGACAGGTATATTTATGACAGCTCTGGATGCATTCAACACTCCTGCTGAGACAAAACCAAGCCACAACACCTTCAAGTGCTCTGATGTGAAAGAGAAAACAGTGTCTGAAAGAAGTCCTCTGACTCTGAATTGGTCAAAACAATTATCAGAATTTGAGAAATTTTTTGCACTGGGGAAATATAAATGTATACCTTTCCTGAGTTCCTAACACAATTCTAGTTACATACTGCAATGATTTTATACTAAAAAATACCTATCTCGGCATGTTTTCTTGACTAGCTGAATTGTAAGTGGATGCACCATTCTAAAGTACAGTCTGTCCAGCCACTCGGTGGATCATCAGTCCTGTTCAGGTACAGCCATAAAAGTCTTGTTTTTCAAGATCCAATTTTGGTGATTTATGAAATGCATAAAATTCATGTTGCAAAGAGTACCCAAGCTATTATTTTTTTCTGGATTCAGTCTTTTCATTGCTATAGATTACAGATAAAAAAAAGTCAGCATTTGTTCTGTGAGTAATGTCATTGAAGGACACAAAATCTGTATAGAACAGCTACTTTTAAAAAGATTTGATGTCTTGCATCTACATCCTTTTGGTTCACATTTTGGTTTTTTCTGCCATCTTGGAGACTCTTAGCAGCCCTTCATTTCACATAATCCTACTTTGGGCAAAATTAGCCACTTATGCATTGATGCTGTCAGGCCAAGAGCATAGGGTCTATATTTTCCTTAGTATGAAGATTAATCAGACATCCAGATTTCATTTCCAAGTTAAAAAATACATTACTATATCATGTACTGCTGCAACTGCAAAATTTGTCTTCAATTTAGACAGACCATGGGGAAGAAAAATATTGGAAACTCCAACTGGTTAATTAATGAATGCTAAAAATCAGTCTGTATGTCTTCTGTTTAACTTAGCATTTCACAGAGCATGTGCCTCTCAAAGCTACTGACCATCCTTTTCACACCACTTGTGAGTTAACCCACACAGAACTCTGTGGAGTGGCAGGGATGAGACATCTGTAAGAGTTCTTTGCCTTTCTTTCCATTGCCTCCAGTCAGACTGCTCCCAAAGGGCACTCTGGGTACGACAGCTCCTTGCAGTTTAGCTCTCTTAGAGTGCAAGGCTCCTCAAACCAGAGGTCTTTCCTTTCTCAGATTACAGCTACAATGAAAGCATCCAGCAGAGTCTAGGCAGCCCCATTACTATTTCTGAATAAATACAGCTGTACTTTTTGACAGTTTTCAGAGAGATTGCACACTTTGTTTTAGAAGTTACAGGTGTAGACCATATAAAAAATCTAGTCCTGTTCTGATGGCTTTTGTTTTAACAGGCACAAAGCCACTATGCATCTGTTGTACATGAGGAGCTTGAAGATCATATCCAAAAGCTATAAACTGAATCATGACAGGAACCCTTCCACTTAGTCCATACTGACTTTTATCCATATTCAAGGTATATCAGCACTGATGATAATGTGGGGTACAATGTTTATGCAGTTCTGCTTTTGTGACCCTACAATACAGATACTACCACTACCTTTTGTGGAAAGCAGTGAAGTACAATCTCATTCCAAACATCTGAGGCACTACCACTACTACTTACCCCCCTCAGGTGTGTCTTCCACCACGCTTTCAATCACACATAAAGGATGTTCCTGTACCTCCTCTGAGTAATCAATAACACTGCCTGGTAGAGGAATAGTGGAGTGCCTGGTGGTCTGTGGTTTAGTTCTAGGATCAATTTGTACTGAATCTTTAACTTGCCAGCCTGAAAGGTCATCACTTTGCACCCATGCTTCTGAAAAACAAGCAACATAATTGTTTTTAATAAAATGCCAGGACAAGGCATTAAAGAGTCTTAAAAAGAGTCTTAAAATCAAAATTGTGAAACAAGACCAGATCTGTAATATCACACACCAAAATGGATTTAAGATCAAAATACTCCAAACTGTCAGCAGTTTAATTAAACCTGGGTGACTTTTTTAGAAACTGATCAGAGCAAACCTTTAGTTTTGGGTCTTTCTTTCTCTCTTTTTTGAAATCTAACATGATTTGGTGATTTAATCCTGGTTTAGACTGTCAGATTTAGCTGAATTAGTAAAACACATTGAGGTCCATGAAATAAAGTAGTCAGAATTCACTATCTATCCTGAATAAAACCTGTCAAGTCTCATGCAGCTTCCATCCAAAAGTGCATCTCAAACACACTCCTCAATGCATAACTCTTGGCCAACTTTTGTCTCTGGATATCACTAAGCTATTTGATCTCTTTTTGATCAATTTCTATTTCCCCAGAAAAAAAAAATGCTTTCTTGATGAATTTTAAAGAAATCAAGGATATTTGCTGTTGTGTTGTGTCTGTATAAGTTGGACTGTTCTGTTCCCCCTATCATGCAATGGTTCTGCCCAGGTTCTCCCTTCCCTCCTTTATGCTGCCAGTTATCCCAACTCCTCCCCCGTTGCCTTGGAGATTAATGTACCCTTTCTCAAATCCCTCCCCAGTGCCCTGTCCATCACTTGGTGCTCCCACCCTTCTCTCCAGAACTCTCTAGAAACTTCCAGCTAGAGTGTCGAGTGATTGGCTCAGGGGCCAGGGCCCCACCCTCAAGTTATCCCCATTGGTGTTCTCCCTAAGTCAATCTTTTGTATCCCACTCCCCTCTGAAACTCTATTTGTCCAAGGACCAACTCCTCCCTTGTTTCCCTCCCTCCTTATAAGCTGTTGCAACTTCCCCCTCTTTCTCTTTGGCTGTTGGTTCTTTTCGAGAGCGCTCTCTTATTTCTGCTGACTGTAGCCATAAGCCAAGCCACGTCCCACCACAACGTAGCGCTGCTGTCATAGCACAGAGCGTTTTCCTCAGGCGCTGTCCTGAACCACGGAGACCGGGATAGTGCCCCCATACTGCTAGCGGTGCTGGAAAGCTAGCCGGGATGTCCGAGAAGGACAATATTTCTCCAGCTGGACCGCTTCAATTTGTGACCAAAAAGACTTTTTTTTTTTTTTTTAATACCCTGCCAACCTCATAAATTTCATAGAGAAATGTTGCTTTTCTAGCTCTTCAAGGTTTATACAACTGCCAGGAATAAAATGAATACTGGATTCTGAACATCAAATGAAAATGACAGGCTTTTTGGGAAGCAATTAGAGCACGTGCACAGGAATGAAACAGTAGGTGACTGTAAGTTCAGCAATTGAAGACGTGACATGCAATAATTTCAACTATCTGCCTAGGGGACTTGCCGCTGCCTGTCAACATCGCACAAAAAGTGTTAAAGCCTTTAAAACTTGGCTTGTGCCCACTGAAAAGACCTGAAAATTTCACCTAAAAGTGGTCAAAAAGAATTACAATGAGAGCAAATTTATTACTGAAACGACCATGGACCAGTTGAAGTTCTTCACAGCTAATGAAGCTGACAGAATGTTTTCATAAGAGGGATTGAGAAATGCAGCTTAGAAATGCAGTATAACAAAGATCAGTCTGGTTTAACTAATCCTTCTCTCCCACTATCACCACAGTTTGAATTTTTTAAAATATTTTCTTGATCAATTTAGTAAGTAGTACTACCCAAAGAAGCAGCACAAAGAATATGTTGCTAGATTGATAGCAGCTTCTGCTGTGGTTTAAGCCTGTCTAGCAGCTCAGGTCCATGCAGCCACTACCTCACTCCCCCACAGTGATGGGTGAGTGAATCAGAAGGATAAAAGTGACAAAAATCATGGGTTGAGTTAAACAGAGTTTAATAGGTAGAGCAAAGGTCTATATGCAAGCAAAACATAATAAGGAATTAATTCACTAGTTGCCATTGGAAGTCAATGTTCAGTCATCAACAGGAAAGCAGGGCTCCATTGCATAAAATTGCTATTTAAGAGACAAATTCTGTAACTCAAAAAGTCCTTTGTTTTTTATCTTAAGGCTAAACTTTTATTGCAGCACACAGTATGGTATGGCATGGGATATCCCTTTGGACAGTGTTGTTGTTTAGGAATTGTAATCCCCAGTGCCTGCACCAAGACTCTCCTAAACCACACACCACTCTCTCATAATGTAAAAAAAAGGCTCTTTTAATAACTTTGTGTAGAGAGGCTGTCTGAGAGCAAGTTTCTTTCTTGCTTCTTGTTACAGCACTTCCTATTGATGCATAAACTCTCTACTATTTAACATTACCCATGGTGCAAATGCATGCACTAGGCTTTCTTGTAATAACATCAGCAGACTGAACAGAGCCTGTCCCACCCTCTGTGCTGTGATGCGAAACAAAGAACAGCAGTGTGAGAGAAGAGTGTGGGAGTGTCCTTAAAGTGTGGAGTGAAAAAGACTATTGCTTCTGGACTTGAGCAGAGAGATATAAAGAGCGTTTCCTACTTCATCATGTGGAAAATGGAGAGTAACTGTTCTCTGTTTTCCCAATGTCCTGACAAGCAAGACCATATTGTTTCCCTTTGTGGCTTACAAAAAAGCGGAAATTGTCATTTTTAAACCCGCTGCAATCACGCAGAGAAGCAGGAATGTAGCAACAGCAGTTGCCACTGAAGTCCACTCCTTCCTCATTAGTAGTACATCACACTGGTATCAACTGGTATGAAGATTTGTACCAGGATATATTTTATAACTCCATCTCATTCCCTAAAAGTGATTTGGCAATGAAGTTGGACAGCGTATTACAAGTAAAGGCTTGTTTACATTGTTACAAGTTACAACTCAGTTCTTGTCCAGATGGAAATGTATTATGCAAACATTTTCTTTTTACTCTGTCTGGTCAAACCACATTTTTATCTCTAACATTCTCAGGTTACGCTGCCTTAAGTAACAATCTTGCCCAGTTGTATTGCCCAACAGAGCTGACAATTAAACGTGTTTAACTTGTTATTCTTCACTTCTGGTGTGAAGGTTAAACAGTCAGGACATATATATGTACATATAGTATATTAGCAAGAAGAAGAGAAAATGTGGCAGCTATCACCTGATAGGTTGCCAATGCAGAGCAAAACATCCATATCAAGATTTAAAATTTCATCTTGCTACGACAGACAGCAAAGCTTTTCTTGCTGTATTTTGCTGATCTTTCATCTTGGAAATAAAAATAAAGGCATGAATTTTGTACTATAAGTCACAGAGATGCTGGATAAAATGCAAGAATGTAGATTTACCTTTCCTTGGAAAAAGATGTCTGTTTGTGTATGTATTGATAGACAAGAGTTGCTCCTTCATGTTGGTTAGACCTGAGATTCCATGGTATTACCAATCTGCTCATTCATTAGTCAGCTGCCTGAGACTACACACAGACCTCAGTGCCCCACTAATCTTGCTATTTATCTCTAAATCAGACATGGCATTTCAATGTTAATCTTTACTATCGCATTTAAATTTTAAACACAATGCTTAAAAACTATGTTTGACATCTGAGGAAAAACTACTTCTACAAATATGTGTGGGGAGGCCTAATACTAGGAAAGAGAAGACTGTTCCCTCATGATTTATGGACAGAATCCGCAGGTTACATAGAAGAAGCTGTAAATCTTCCTCATGTTTCCCTGTACTGCCTTTCAACACCCTGCTTTCTAAGGTGGGGCAAGACAAACCACCTTGTGTTTTTCAATGCCTCAGATATGGCCACATCGGGGTTTGTATCAGAAAAAAAAAAAAAGAACAATCACAATAGTTTTTGTAGGAGGTTATCTGCATAACAAAAATTATTTTAAGAGTACAAGTGCAATTTGAAGACTTTAAGATGTCAAGTTAGGATACATGTTATCTCTGTGGAAAATCTATGAGGAAACGTGCAACTTTTGGCAACATTATTTTTATTTGGTTGTGACCTCATCATCTCTTCTTTGAGGCAGAATCCTCTGGGAAAATTTATTTGCCTTGCAGGGTTAATTTTTTTTCAGCAAACATGAGTTAACATTTCAGGGAAGAAATAAGCAGCAGGGATGTAAGGCTTTGAGAAAAGGTCTAAGTTTGCAAAAAAAAAAATAGTCCTAAATAAAATAATGGTAAAAAAGAAATTAGGACCTATTTAACCCATTTTTAATCACTTATGGTGAAAATGGTTTATGTTTAAAATCCAAATGAAACTCCCATTCCTTAAGTTCATAGCTTCCTGTTCTACAATCAAATAGATAATTTTTTAAGATTTCTGAACTCAGTCTTCTGAGAAATAACTAAAGATTCTTCCATTATTACCATCATTCCACTTTTCAGACTTTCACCAGAAGCCACATTCATCAGCCCTTTGGTGATTACCCTGTATAATCTCTCTTGCTCATCTTCTAAGATTGCAATTTTCTGAAATGACATGAGTGTTATGTCTGAAATATTCAATAACTTGTTGAACTTTTGAAAAGTCATGCCTGTTTTTCTAAAAAATCACAAACTATTTGTAAAACCTGCAGCGACTTTACTTAGAATGGTGACTTTTCTTAATTTATGACACTTTCCTAAATGTTTATGAAGACACATACACAACTTTCCAAATTATCCCTATCATTCAAAACCATATTTCCTAGGTTAGCAAGACAGCTTTTGAAAAATAATTAGCTGTGTTTAAAACTATTGTCATTCATTTGTGCTTATCTTTCTGCTATGTAAAGGACTTAGCTCTTTTGGTACGTATTTCATATGAGTGAGTTCTTTTCTTTCCCTGAAAAACAGATGGTTGTCCTCTTTACACTTCGCACTCAATTTATTTGATGAAATAGTAGCCTCACTCCACCCTTCCACTCTCAATAGTTGTGTGTCATAACGTAACATACACAAACATTTCTCATTTTTTCTAAATACACACTAAGTCTCAAATAATTACCTTCATCCATGGTTATCCGCCTGTTTCTCAGTGTTTCCAGAGAGATGAGATTTAACTTCTGGTATTTTCTGAAAACCTCCCACACTGTGTACATAAATATTTAACCTGAAAAAAATGCAAGAGCCTCTCTAGGTAACAAGATACCTACAGAAAGGAAAATAGACGTGGATCAGGTTTCTTCTCACTCACTCCTGTGTCAGGCAATATCTGTTTTGCCAGCAAACTAAAACTTATTATAAGTGAAAAAATATAGTATGGATATATGTATCTGAAGGCACAAATACCCACAAGATGAGAAGGGTTTCACTAGAATAATTTATAAATGTCCACACTTTTTTTGGCTGCAAGAATGTGAAACATGATTCTCTTGCTACACTTCCAGGAGTAGTTAAATTGATAGAGTTCCAAGGGGTATTTTATACAATTTCAGGTCTTATTTCATATGAACTGAGTGATTAAATCAGTCCGATGAAGCTGTTATTACATTAGAACAAAGTTTTCCCTGCTTTTTACAATTTTTTCAATGAAGTGAATTTCCATTTCCCTTTTCTGCTAATTAAATGTACAGCAAGCCCACACTTTTATCACTTCCTATGCCATTATGCTGTGACTGGCCTCAGCTGGGACAGGCAGGTTATTTTGAACTGTAAGTCAAATTTAACTGGAATAACTCCAGGCACAAAACTTCTGATATATTCCTAGATAAATATGAACAAAACAGCAGCAGAAATAGGGAGAAGCAACTACTATTTAGCAGTTGCAAAAAAAAAAAAAAAATAGAGAATGAAATCTGCAGGCTGACATGATCCAGCCTAGGCAGGTGAGATAAATGGCTCAGGATTTCTACCTCACTGCTATTGTTATGTACCCCACCCTTATGACAAAAAGGACTAAACCCAGGAACTTGCCTTTTGATTATAGTACAAAAGAAAGGCTTTTGGTATCACTAACTCAACAAGCAGTTTCGCTGTGAGTTTACAGGAAGCAGCTTTATTGTGAACTTTTGTACAACTAATCCACAGCTAATTTAATTTCTATAACTATTTGTTCTATTGTGCTAATTTGAATATTTTATAGCTTCACTGGGATGTGAAGAACACATATAACAATGTGACCTATACAAAAGGCTTTTTTGAGAAAGTATTTTTTTTAATGAACTATTTTGTGATTTTTATTTTTATGATAACAAAGGGGATTTTGCCTTCCTTTCTCTTTCCTCTAACCAGAAAAAAGGAATAAAAAATGGAAAAAGAGAGAAAGAAAAATAGAAAAATCAACTGTCTGAATGAATGAGGGTGTTAGATTTTTAATATTCACAATCTTACAAAAAAATAAAAACATATTTGACAGATTAGGTTTCCAAATTATTTTTTAGAGTAATAAATTATGTAAGACATATTTGCACTACAACTACTGCTAAATGAAGAAACTGGCAAAGCAAACAGAAAATAACAGACTCCCACTTGTATTTAAATAAGGTATTATAGGTTTCTACTTAGATTTTTAATTTTCACTGTGATGTTTCTTGCTTTGTTTAATCTTTGAGGGCTGTGTAATAGTCCCATTCTAGAACTAGAATGTGACAGTGCTATCTATTAAATAAACACTCTAAAACAGATTGGTAGTGCCACCGATATCTTGAGATCACTCCTTTTGGTATGTTTGTTTTGGCTGGTATTCTTGCTAATTTTACTTTAAGAAAAATCTTTACCTCACAAACCTTTACATTTTTACTTAAAACACCCTTCAAAAAGTCCTATATTTTTACAGTTACACTGTATGTCTTTTTCTTAAATTAGTGTCATTGGGACTCACTACTCCACTCTTGTCTCATATTTTGTTATCCATGATAGTTCATGGATAATTATGTGAAGTTAAATTTCTATGGCTGGGAGTTTCTTGTTCCTATTTGTATATTCCCAATGACTTTGATTACCTTAAGAAACTTAGAGCAGCTCCGGGGACCAATAATTTGCACTAGTATAGAACTGGGCTACATTTGAAATGTTGCATCTGCATCTTTCTATTTGAGGAAAATCAAATGCAAATCAAACTCTGAATTATGTACCTTTAGGCAGTTCTATAATGGGACAAATTACAACAAATACAAACATGCCTTGAACCTTGTTCTCTCTGAAACAGAAGCAAGCTTAAACTCTTTAAGATTTCCCTTCAATAACTGTGACTTGCACCATTGTGCCCTAGTGGTATTTCTTCCCCAGCAGTTTGAGGCAATCCAGTCTAGAGTAAAACTGAAACAAAAGAACAGGAGTTTTTAAAACAGGGGTTTTACCTGGAAACACAATAGGGAATTCTTGTTCAACATCACAATGCAGGACTTTGAAGGACATCTCCTGGATACAAAACATATTTTGTGGAAAATCAACAATAAACTTATATTTAAATTGAAGGAAAAAAACCCGCATAAAATGGAGGAGCTTAGATAAACTACCTTTTCAAATGGAATACTGCAGTTTAGATTTTTCACTATCAACATTTTGATTTTGGGTAAATTTGTGGGAAAGGTACATGAAGAGTTTTATTTTGTCTGAGGTTAAACTGTTCTGATGTTCCACAGAAGTAAACCGGTTTTGCAATCACTGACTAATTGTGAATTAGCTCTGTCTCCTAATTTTGGCAGGTAAGCTGCTGAGTGAAATAGTAACAGCCAAGCAGTCTCCAAAAACTTCTAACCACAAACCACCCTCAATATTCTGGGAACAAGATGTTACAAGAGTGATGGAATGTATAGTCTCCTCAGGTTTTTATGACTATTCTTACCCCACCTTTAACGTACACAATGAGCAAAACACGATTTACTATTATGCACTTATTATGTAATTCTTGTTTCTTCATAGTAATGAATTCTTGTTTCTTCATAGTAGCCCCAAGTCAGGGCTATGCCGCTCACAACAAATATGACCTTGACTGAAGTGATTCTGAAGATTCAGAGGATGACACTTGCTCCTCACTGTAGATAGGGAATGAGATTTGTTTTATTGTTTTACTGTTTTTAACATGGACATTTTTTGTCAATAGATCCACTCAGTGGTATGTATTTCAGCAGCAACCAAAGGAGCACAGTTTGCTAAGGGCATATTTATAAATATTTATAATATTAATTTTCTTTAAAAGAAAAAAGTGGGACAAGAAATGGCAGTAGATGTAAAACTACTTCAAGGAATCAATTTCAGAATGCCAAATAAACTGGGAAATCCCAGATGGCTAAATTTAACTTGCAAATTGCAGTACCACAGGTGGTTTATCTGCTGGTTAATTTTTTGTTAATTAGTGTTGTCTCTTTTTTCTTTGAAGTTACAACAACTTAATTGTGCAGCAGGGTTCAGTCTCTTGTAAATCGGAGGACTCATCCTGCTGCATGGTTTCCCTAGAAGAGATGGCCCAGTTCCCTTCCTCCTTAGATCAGCTGTGACATACCACCAATTCTCTTGTTTTGGTTTGCTTTTTTTGTTGGGGAGGATGTTTGGATGTTTTCTCCATTAAGGACACTGACATTTCCACAGTTTTTATGTGCAGTACAATTGTTTAAATTCACTTGTGTTCCCTTGACCTGAATGACTCTTCTGTTACTATTTACAGCCTCTGATTAGCATTGTACACTGCATAGAACTGTGAAAGATTATGCATTCCCACTTTTTCTTGTCCCCTTAGCACTTTCCCCTGAATGTGCAGAGTTTTACCTTCCACTGTAATTTACTATTTTTGTTACAACTTCATCATCAAACAGGTCTGGTGTGCTCTATACTGTGATTTGGATGAAGATATGTAACAGACATCCAACATATTCTTCCAAGAGGCTTCCTAGAAGGTCTACATTTTCCTCATCTAAATTACTTTGGCATTATAGGGGTTTTTGTCTGTAAGGCTGTCTGAAACATTGAAAAGCTTCTGGAAGCGTTTCTCTGAACCTGACTTCATTTAAACTGAATGGGATTTCTAATCTCCAAAAGGATGTTACCTTGACATGATTTCTCATGTGGCTACTCTGCTTGTTTCTGTGAGAGGATGGGCTATTTTTATTTCTCTGTGCAGGGAAATGTGCTCATTAACATTTTGTGTCTTCTGGATAGCCAAGCCATGTTTAACCATGAGACTCAGAATATCCCATTACACTTCAAAAATGTATGGAACTGCAAAAAAGTATTTACTGCAACTAAGAGAGCAGTAGTATTAAGGCTGATTATAGAAGCAGATGTATGTTTGATTAAATCATGGAATTCCTGCTGCTTGAGAATTATGCTAATTCAGTATTTCATGAGGCAATAACAAAATGCAAATCCATGTTAAAAGACAGAGGTGTTAAATATTTAATGCAGTGTAAATAAAATGAATCATTATTAGAAGATTCCTCAAAAATATTTATGATTTGTTTTGCATCAGCATCAACAAATGTTGCCTAATCTTTTCACTATTTACAAGTTTGCAAAGAGGTTCAGAACTGAAACATCATCTGAATGGGAAATACAATAAAAATCAAACCTTTAACAGAGAATCCATAAGAGATATTACACAGTTTTGAATATCCTATTGTGTCTAATGAATTTTTTTTTTTTGTTTAAGCATGAAGCTAAAAAAAAACTGTATGTCTAGAATTTAATCCATCTAGCCCACAATGTAGCATCACAGGGATACACATAATTACAACCTAGATGGACTCTAGATGGACCTCACTAGAACCATGGAGATCAGGTGCAAATGAATAGATAGTGTAGCTGTTCTCAATGAATTTGATATTTTATCTCTTGTGTATGTCAAAGGAAGACATGAAGGTCTGAGGAGGCCCTTTACCTCAATATGCAGGAAATTTTTTTCTGAATCATGTAACTGAGACACACTTCCTGAAATAGGATTTGTACAGAAATTGGTAAATATGTAGTAAAACCACTGCATTTTTTCTGGAGTGTCTTCTTGAGAGTATTACTGCCTTCAGTAGGCCTGCTGTAAGTCATACATACTCTTAGATGTGTATCTTTGATATTAATGTCTCTGTTACCTGTAACCTGAGTACAGGTGCTACACTGCAGGTCCTGGGTGCCTAAGGAAATGGACTAATGTGTTCCTCCTCAGTTTTTTAGGAAATGGATAAAAGCTACTGAAGATAAATGAAGTCACAAGGTGCAAAAGATCTGAGAGGCTGATTCCAGTTGGCTCTGGCTTGCTATCAGATGGTTCAAAATGGATGGCTGTCATGGCATGAAACAGGCAGAGCTCTGCTCTATGTCAGTAGCTCCCTCAGAATAATGTTATTTCATAACTATGCAATTTGTGAGCATCAATTTTCTCTTAAAATTTATCTCATAGGCAGTCTGAAGGTCATTTGTAAAATGTGGTCTTTGGTTTCGGGTAGGTAGAATCATCATTTGCTAAATTTCTCCAGCCTTAACTCTTCTTTAAGGCACTTGGGTGGAATAAACACAGAGTTACAGCAAGTTGCTAGCAGCCTGAAATAGATGTAAGGGCTGCTGCTCTCACCGTCAAACTCCATGAAAATTCCTGACTCATTTTCCTATCATTTTGTGTAGGATGGATTTCTTTGGGAAATCCCATCTTCCCAACTGAGCTGAGTCATCACTAGCCTTAAGAGAAATATTTGGCATGGCCAAATATGGCAGTTTATCAAGTGACCATTTTTCTTTTTTATTTCCACTGAACATTTCTGTTTCTCTCAATTGCATTCCATGCATTGAGTGCTCTAAACAAATACACTTTTTTGTCACTTTTGAGGCATTTGACCGTCTACAACAGTGGTTGCATGCTTTGCCACTTCTGAATAGATAATGACAACTCAACAATAAACAATATGCAAACTGTGATAGCTTTATGAAACAAATGACAGAGTAACAATTAAAAACTTATCAATAAACAATTGTTAAGAGCTCCATCCAAATGCAAAACTGCATTTTTTTTAGGTGGCAGCATTTTGTACAATAGAACACTCTAGTGCAGATGGTGACTCAGCTGAGCTCCAGGAAGAGAGTGAGTCGACAAGCATCTGTCCACCCATTAAGAAGCAAAAGCAAATGCAAACAGCTTCTTCTATGACTAGTAGCACAAGTCATTGTACCTTCTTGTCATATCACTCTGAAGGTGGAAACATGGGCCTGAAAGACAAAAGAATTAGATTTAGACAAAAGCCCAAAAAACAAAAGAACTAAATCAGAAAATAGTATTAAAAAGTACTATTATAAAAATGGGGTAATAATTTGATTATGGGAAAACCATATTAGAAAAAAGAGTCAACAACATGAAGGAGTGTCTTACTATGCACTTCTAGCATGCTGATTCCTACCCTTAGCTGTGCTCATTAATAGACAGGGGAAACAGTCCCACAGAAAGTGTAAAAACAGAGATTCTGGCCAATACCGGAGTGAAGTGAAATAAAACTGATAGTGTCATTCTGATATGGAATTTGGGTGGGCTAGAGTAATTTGTACATCACACATCATAATTAAATAAACAAATCAACATGCACCTGACAACTTGCTCACTATAATTTTCAGCTGGTAGGCCCCTTCAATTCTTCAGTTCACTGAAAACACCTAAAATACTTTTGTCAAATGATATATTAAATGCGCAGGGGGAAAAGGAGATAACAAAGCATAGGAGAAAATTGCTCTCAGAGAATCAGGGCGTCTGGGAACTCCCTGGGGGCCAGAAGTGTTCCCATGGGGGTCAGCAGGCAGGGCCTGGCAGCCCCTCCTATCCCATCACCCCAGGAGGAGCAGAAGACCTGGGGTAGGCAGTCCCAGCTGCAGGCATCTGGCACCTCTCTGAGGTTGGAATGTGAGAGGCCATCAGTCCATAGGCTGGGTCTCACTTTCAGTCCCGCCTTGTGTTAGGCAGCAGGGCAGTGACTCAAGTGGGGAATAAGGGCTGAGCCCCCTGATGAGGGCAGATCCTGGGGCTGGGGTGGATTGGCTGCTGTGTCCTTAGCCCTCTTGGAGGCTCTCTCCTTAGGCTGCTGCGATGGGGACCTCCTTGAATGTGATGAGCAGATTGCTCTGAGCAGCACACATTTGGGTGTACAGAGAAAGATGTAAGTTATGCTAGAACATCCATGTGTGTTATTTTACCTTTGAGAAATATGGGAGGATTTCCTCTAATAATTACTATCAGTCTGTTCCTTTTCCTCCTCATATAATTAATTGTTAGACATAGGTTTCAAGGGCAGACTGCATTTCATGTATGCTCATGTGGGGCAGATCAGCCATTCTTGGGGGTACTTGTGCATTACAGCCTGTCAGCAGAAGGAGGATGGAAGTCTGCTGGGAGCCCTATCTGCCCATTGCAAGCACTTCTGGCTCAGCAACAGGTATTTCTTCACCGGGCATCATGCTCCAGGCCAATCTGAGATGTTAGTGATGGTGTTGTGCTGTGCTGGCTTGGCAAGGAAGTGCTTGCAGAAAACCACTTCTAGCAGGTACACCCTCATCTTGGCAAATCACTCTCACTTTGTACTTCAGAGATTAATCTGATTGTTTCAATCTCTTTCTAATTATGTAGGTGCCAATTATTGCCCTTACATTAGGTCTGCCTTTTTCCATGAGCTTCTTTTCAAGAAAAGAAAAAGTTATTTACATTTAAATACTAGACGTGGTTTATTCCTGGGTTATTTCTGCCATGGACTCACGGGCAAATGCTGCAGAGCTGATAGCCATCGGATCTCAGTTAAGTGAGGATGCTGCCTTGACTCTTCACTGTTTCTTCTCTCAAAGTTTCACTGAGCAAAGATATATCTTAATATGTTCACTTTTGAAATTATATCAGATGTTAAAATGTGAAAAGAATTATTCAAATTTTGTTTTCTTAATATTTAATCATGTGATCCCGAAAGATTTATGGCAATTTATTAAAACTGGCTAGGGCAGGAGAGAAGAGCTACCCTGGCTTGCTCGTTTGTTGTTTTTTCCCTTCTGAAATCTGCTCATATTTTTGCCAGCACATAGTTTCGCAATGACTTTTTTTTTTTTCCTAATGTTTCTCGACTTTGGGCGGCACCCAGATATAGCTGCTACAGATGATTACTAGGACTGTGGAAACACTGGTTGCTGGGTGGAGTTTCCTGCACAGGCTACAAAAGCTTCGAGAGCCCTCTGCTCCTTTGCTCCGGACTGTGCAGCCCTGCAAGGCAGTGCTCGTGAAGAGGAAGGTAGGATTTTGTAGTTCATTATTGCTCTCTGTAGACTCAGCACTTTAGGAGTTGTATGCTGAATTTGTCAAGTGACCTGGTGGAAACTTTCTGTGGGTTGGACTTGTTGTCAGGGAAAAAGACGGGTGTGGGCAGGAGAAATTCTTTCCATTCAGAAACATTTTACACAAGGGCTTGGGCAATGATTGCTTTTATTTAATGCAATTAAATAAAGGGAATAAAAAAATGGGTAAATCTTCAAAAGCAAACTTACTTGGAACTTAGCATTTCATATGCTTTCTCTTTGCCTTTTTAATAGGATGCTATAGAAATCTGCGGTAAAACCAGAGTTCCTAGAAAACTACTGTGCTGTGTATGTAAACTTGAAAAATAGAAACAGCTGTTGATACTTTAATAACAGTTTGCTGCATTATGACTGTAGAGGAGTCATTGTTCATGAAAGTGATGAGAATCAAATATCTTAGAAATCAAAATAGAAATACAATTTTAGAAATCAAACCAATGTTTTAGAAACATAAGAGCAAAATCCTGCTTTTCTGACTAAGAACTTGGCAAAGCCACGTAAAAGCTATATCATCTGGAGTTCTTCCTGCTAAATCTTTCCATAGAATTTTACAAGGATGAGACTATTTTTCTCTCTGATGTTTCCATATTCAGCAGACTTTCCACTGCAAAGTAAATTACTATATTAGATTTCCTGCCTATATTTCTTACTGGGTGACATGACAGTAATTTACATCAAGATCCTGGTATTGAGCCTTTGAAAGTAACCAGGCATCTGACATGCTTCATGATATGGTTAAATAAGCATAGATAAATGCTGTCATTTGACACAGACTGTAGTGTAAAAATCTAGTTGTGTAAAAATCTAAATCTAATCTTTAAATATTTTAGTAAAGCATTTTCTCAAAATATTAAAAATTTTTATTGCTCCTGTTTAAGGGTACATCTTCGGGGATTAAGAGCCAGGCAGAAAACAATATTGTGGTGATTTTTGTGAAACAACAGTAAGGGCTTTCAGTCTGGATGTCTGTCTGATTTTTCAATCCCATTGCGATGTTGATCGTTCCAACTGGGAATCAGTTGCTTCAGTCCTTTTAATACCACATTAAAGTGGTATTTGGATTGAATGTATCCCTCCTGAATGTATGTATTGTTTACATGATCTCTTTGCCTTTTAGACTGGCAGAACAAAGTATTGGGCAAGACCTTGTCTCCATCAGGGGGCTGGCTGTCTTCCTAGATTCCAGCCTTCTTTTTTCTTATCAGCTGTAGTTTCGTCCAAAGCAGAAGAAGAGTTTTGTATTAAGTTGGTTTCTTACTTGGCAAAGCTAATTTAAGCAGACTAAGGTCTTCAGCTTCTGCCAAGGGCTATTGTCTACTTTGACTTATATTAAAATTGCATTATTTCTTTAATAGATGGAAATAGATGGATCTGCATGCCAGTGTCTTTATTTCAAAAGAAAAAAAAACTTTTAAAAGTTTTAAAGGCACAGACTTCTTCTTCTTACTGTGTCATTTAAGCCAGAAAACACATGAAGTTTTAGAGGCTTAATAAACCCAATTTAGTGTAGTCTAGTAGCCTTCTGCTCCAGCGAGCCCCAAAGGCATGGAAACCTTTAGAGCTTGGTGTCACAGGTAGGTGTGGGAATATATAGAAGAAAGGGATGTGCTTCCTGAAGCTAGCTCTCTCTGAATAGAGTTACTTTATCAGGCAAAACACACTTCTTCTCAGATCTGGTGCTGGGAGACTGAATCTTGTTTTATAGTTTGGAGTGGTTCTCTGCTCTGTGAATCAGTTAGCAGACATACCAGGACATGCCAGCCTTGATGACTCAGTGTACCCAGTGTGGAGACTTGAAGTGTTCCCATGTCCTGCATATGGCCTCCATGTGTGCTGTTACAAAATGCAGCAGACTTTTGGGCATACTGCTTCATCTGACCCTGCTAACTTCTGTCCACAAAAGGGTGAAGGAGTCACTCTGACAGCCTGAGAAAAGTGCAGATTGCAATTGTGATGTGAGCATGCTTTTCTGATCCTGAATAAATAGCAGGTCAAAAAAGTTTATCCTTAAATCTGACTGAATATTCTGTCCATTATTTACCCAGTTGAGACCTACTCCAGATAGCATACAAATACAGATTTTAAATCAGTTTCAGCTTTTCTGGCAGCACAGGCAGAACTAAATTCCTTCCTGAGGGAAGGAAACAAAAGCAAGAGTTTTTTGAGGAAGAGAGAATATGGCTGGCTCTTACCTTGGAGAGAGCTGCAGGCAGGCTGTGAAGTATTTGTTACTTTTTTGGCTGCTGGGTACAGAAGCAAGCTTTACAGTTTTGCTGTGAAGGAAAGAAAGAGCTGGGCTGCAGCTACACTCCCTGGTCCTCAACTAGTATCAAGTCAAAAGGCTGGTCTCTGTCCTTCCTACAGGACAGAGGGGACGTGTTAGCAGCATAACTAACATAATTCTTTATAATTGTGTATATGATCTGTACTCCAAGACTGCAAACAGAATTTTGTCTTTTAACACCAGTTTCAAAATCAGTCTTGTTTACTCAGCAACACTATCTCTAGTTATTGCTTACATGTATGCTTAAAAACCAAGTCTTCCCTAGAGCTTGCTGAGGAAGAGTGTTTTTAAAAAAAATCTAGTTTGAATAACTTTATTTGATAAACCATTTCTTTCTTCTTTCTGTTTCCTCACTATTTCAGTTAACAAAGAGAATATTCCCCACACCAGCAACAGAAGTTGTTATGAAGCAACCTATTCATTATTTTTGAGTACTTAATGTTACATCACCTCTCATTTTTCCCTTTTCTGCATAGTGACTTTTGGAAAAGCTGAGTGGACTTTCTTTCTGAGTGGTAAAAGGCAAAACTTATTTTTATTTCCTCTTCTTAAATTGGTAATGATTTATTATTATTATGTAGAAATTGTAGAAAATCTGTAAGAAAAAGCAATGTATATAAAACTATCCAGATTTTCTCATCTTTCTTAGAAAATGTCTTGTCAAAGAAATTACATGAAAGTATATTAACAAGGAATTTCTTTTTCCTGACATAATACACAAGAACTCCAATGTCCATAAAGGCTGAGACAAGAACCCTTGCTTACCAGTGAATTTCAAAATGATCAAACTAAATGGGCATAGATGATAGATTAACTAATTGGTTTCTAGTAACTTCCCTTTGTAAGTAAGTGCTAATTCTAATGCATTGCTATAAGCACATACACAGTACTGCTGCTGTTCTTACCTAAAACTTCTGAAAGTAGCTAGGAGTGTAGGGGTGAGCCAGCAGCTGTGGAGCATCACATCACTCATGAAACATCAAAGTTACCTGCCTCCAATAGCACAGGCCAATTACCATGTGGGACATTAACCACAACATGTCATTGTGCTAGAGAAGTGATTTTGAGGGTGGGAAATCTTGAGTTACACTGAGGCTGAAAATGATGAAAATTTGTTTGTAACTTGATGCATCTCTTCCCAGAAACTCTGTCAACATGGCTATGGTATCAGAATTTCTGAAGCAGGCATGGTTCATTGACAACCAGGAGCAGGAATGTATTGTAAGTATTATCAACTTTTGAGACCACCATGCTTATTTGCTTGTAGTCTTACAAGTGGTTTAAAGACAGCCAAACATCATCTTTCATACATGCAAATGGAAGGAAAACAGTGGCAAAACTCTAGCAGATTAGAACTGGAACCTAATTTTATTGCAATGTATAATCTAAGGTAACCATATAACATAGGAAGTTTGCTACAAGATGAAAAATTGCTCTTATTTGCACCTATCAGTCCAGTTATCAATTCCTCGGCAGAGCTAGTTAGTGTGATTAAACTGTAATTCCCAGTCACTGACTGACTCAGATGGTCCTCTTTAATGTACTAATCTGATGCTGAGTTGTGTGAACGTGTATGAACAGGTAATGTATGTGAAAAAACCAGGGACTCTTTGGCTGAGGTCTAGGAAGCCATGAGTTGGAACCCAGGAATGTAAAAGAGGAAGTAAAGTCACTAGTATTTATCCTAGCTTTCATATCATATGTCATGCTCATGGTGGAACAAGCCGCAACATGAAATAAAAAACCTCAATGAGTATGGTTATACATTAGAAGGGAGGGATAGGTTGTGAGGAGTCAAGAGTTACTGTGCTAGGATGATATGGAGAATCTTTGTAATGATGAGGTGGAGATATGAAATGAAAGCAAAGGTAAAGCAGTACGTTGTGAAATTACACAAGTTCCCAAAAAAACTTACAATTTGAAAACAAAATTTTATAGGGTAAATTTCAGTAAACAAAAGTTTTCTGCTCTAGGCCCTTGTAGATTTTGTAATTTTGACTCCATAACATTTTGTGCACAAACCTTTGGCTCCACCATCCTATTCCACTTCCATTCTTAGGGTCCTGAGGCATTCTTGGCTACGGTGGTTACGGAGACTTTTGTATTGCTGGTAGATAAGTTTGGCATGGAAACCAGCATACAAAGGTTAGCCTGCAAGATTGAGAAACAGGCAGTGAGACAGTCCCACTCCTTTGTTGACTTAGCACACAAGACTCAGTGATCTCTTGAAAAGTATGCTGGAGAGTTAAGATGCACAGATTTAAATATGAGATTTAAATATGAGGTTTAAGTATCTCTATGCTAGAGATTTAAGTATGCAGTCTGTCTGCTCTCTTACAACTCCTAGTGAGACAATTGTGTAGGGAGATGAGCTTTAATTATCGGATGCTAGAAGTGTACAAAATTCAATACAAACTGTTGTATATAAAATATGTACTCATAAAACCTTGCCCTTTCTTTTGGGGTATTTTATTTTAACGGCAAAAGATTAAAAAACTTGAAATACTATTTTTGAAACAAGAGCAAGACTATAGGAGATTCTGAATCATCTAGCTAAACTAGTGGTGTCTTCTAATAAGAAACCTCATTGCATATCACAACAATGGAAATTTTCTATAAATCTTTCATCCAAGAATCTTTGAGCATTTTATAATTCTGTAATAGTAGTAGACTAGAATCTGTTATTTAGTGCTGTTGAGGTGAGTGCTGTATGAGTTATTTTATGCTGTTAGTCCTACCTGTAACTTGATGTGTCACGTTGCTGACATAGGACAAGCCAAATGATCTGTTGTACACTTCCCAGAGATCTTCAGCCATTGACTAGGGGGTGCCCATCTAGGAGCAGATTCACCAAAATCAGCTAGTGGATAATGTTTTGCAAAGACTGTGGCTTATGTCTGAAGTTTCAAAGAAGCTGGGCAAGAGTCTCCACTTCCTTGTAGGGTTAGGCTTGGACACTTCCCCAAGATCTTGAATGCAAGAAATGTTTGAAAGCTTAGATATGAATCAGATGAGGATACCTGCAATGTGATAACAAAGTCAGTTGGCATAAGATGAGCAAAGAAAATAGCACTTTACTAGTAGAATTTAATTTTGTGTTTAGAGCCTTTAAAATTTGAGCATAACTTCCTAATTATGACAGTTAATTATTTTCCTATGCAATCCAAGTTACACTAAGAAATAGATGTTCAGATACCTAAACCAATTTATGAAGTACTTTTTTGTTTAATATGAGAGCTGTGAAAGGAGTAGATCCAATGCATGTCCATTATTGAACCTGTTCAATTACCTGTAGCTACAAAACTGTATGTTCCCTGATGATAAGGGGCAATCCCAAATGCGTAGTTTATTTGAGCATTCAAAACTGCTTCTGTACAAAAATATTATTTGGTAAGAGCAATATTTTTCTTTTTTTCTGTTTTAAATTTTACTTTTTATTTTCCCTCTGCAGAAGAGCTCAAAAGGTATCCATGGAGTACAGACATACCCAAATTTTGATCCATCAGCTGATGTTGTTGCTTTGGACAGAGCTATTACTGTAAAAGGTAAGAGGAGTAAATATTTTAACTTACTACATTAGGACTCTTCCTTAGAAAATTTTGAGAATAGCACTGAATAAAATATGGGAGCAAGAGGCAGTGACAAGTGGGAGAGGTGCCTCTACTTTTAAAAGCCTGGCAATACATTAAGTTATGCCACTTGGTGAAGAATCTCAACTCTTTGATAACCTGACTTTGTATTATTATTTCAGACCTTAATGCTATATTAAAGTTCTTGAATATGTTGAAGGAAGGATTGAAAAAATGTTAATTCTAGGGAAGGAAATGATATTGCAACATACCATACTAATACTTTTTGGCTTGATTACCACAGAATTCCTGCAAGAGGCAGTGATTATGCTGATAATATATTGTATGTGATTATGCTGATAATATATTGTATGCTTCTGTTACATATCTCTCTTTTAATGAAAATCACATTTGGTGCTTTGTGCTTCCAAAGGTTTTTCAGTTTGACTTACTGAGATTAAAGGAGAATGCCATCTAATTTGCTTTTTAATGTGGGTTCTGTTTGTTTGGGGTTTTTTAGGGTTTTTTGAGTTTAGTGGAAGATCTACACTCAGAACACTAAGACTTTTTGTATGAAATTTCTGTGTCCTACATGGGTCTATTTATTTGGTTTCTTGGCTACATAACTAATCCTGTTAGTTTGTAGACAATAGCAACTTTTCCTGTGGTTGAATTTGAGTTTGTCAAGAAATCAAAATATGAAATAAAGCAGATAAAATAATTTAACTGGCTTAATGATGTATATATTTTAAATATATTGGAATTTTGTTTGTTTATTTAAAGGTGTGGATGAAGCCACAATCATTGACATCTTGACTAAGAGAACAAATGCTCAGCGACAGCAGATCAAAGCTGCCTATCAGCAGGCTAAAGGAAAGGTAATGTATATCAAACCAAGCTCTATTTTCCCTCAGATTATCAAAGTTTCTCCTGGCTCAAATGGTATAGATGAGCAAAGATAGAATACTGAGTAGGATAGGAGAGTTGTAGGACCATAACACTCTTCCACAAGCCTACCAATGCTGCCATAGGGACAGGCTTCTAGTGATTTTAGAACATTTTTGGATGGACAGCAGAATAAAGCAGATTTTAATTATTTTTCCCCCCACTTAAATTTAGGTTAAATTAGAATATAGCCTTTATCTTCAGAACTTGTGGTTTTGTTTAGGGTGTTATTACATATGTTCACTTCAAACTTCATGCAATAAACAATGAGTTCAAATGTTACACAAATAAGCAACTCAGCCATAGTTGTAAGAGTAATATGACATTATCTTCTCTGGAAAAATGAGCAGCGTTTTGAGAGTCTTCTTCTGATGCTGTAAATATTTCAATGCAGTTGAACTGCAATGTGTGAAAGCACTCCAGAATACTTACTGAAAAACCCTGCCTGACACTTTAATTAATGTAAAGTGTCAAATGTGACAAATCTGAAACTTGAAGTAGGGCTTCATAATTCTTTCTGTTAGATATAGGAATGATGTAGACTTAGATTGATCAGAGGTCAGACTAATTTTTGGATTGCAACTGAACAGCAGCTACACTTCCACCATTCATTAACTTGGTGCGTTTCTTATTCTTCCTGAAACAGAGTCTGGAAGAGGCCTTGAAAAAAGCTCTGAAAGGCCATCTGGAAGATGTTGTTGTGGCATTGCTGAAAACTCCAGCTCAATTTGATGCTGAAGAATTAAGAGCCTCTATGAAGGTAAGGCAAAATCTCCAGAGAAAAACTTTCCTAGAGAACATCTGTACTTATCAAGGCCTGTAAATAACACTGGACATTTCAAGGTTTGTGTATTATCTTTATTTTAACTCCATTTTGTTAAATAAATTTGTATTGGCAACTCAGTTTATGAGAACAGGACCCAGTAATCCCTGCTGAATTTCAGAGTTGGAGGAAATTCGTTGGAGAGAATGAACTCTTTCTTGCCTTCTGAAAACTGGTTGCTAATGGGAGCTATAGCACTTACATTAATGTTTACATAGGAGAAAGAAAAAAGGGAAGGAGGTATTTTCTCTTCATAGATTTTACATTCTTATATTTTATGTGCACTGCTTAATCCTTTTACCACTTCCTTTTGACACCAGTGTATTGAATGTGATAAAAATTTAATTCTAAAAGATCTGAAATCACATAATATGGAAGCACAACATGTTTAATTTTTATTTCTCATTCCATGTGGTGTCTTCAAAGCCAAGCCAATGATTTTCATCTTATTTCTGTTGCAAATTTTAAGTTTGTTCTATTGACTAACATCTCTAAAACTTCAATCACTTTTATCAGGGGCTTGGAACTGATGAAGATACCTTAATTGAGATTCTGGCCTCAAGAAACAACCAAGAGATCAGAGAAGCCAGCAGATACTACAAGGAAGGTAATTCAGAGCAAGAAAGAAGTATTAAGAAGCAAGAAAGAAGTTATACCATTGTATAACCCTATAGCAGACACATTGGATTCACAACCTCTCTTAGTATGAGGAGCTGAGAACAAAATGGGAGGCAAATGAAGCTTCACAAAAATTTGACAGGGCTGCTGTGAGGGAGATCAGGGTGACTTTTGCTGAACTATGTCAATCCCAGTAGTGAAGGAAAAGATACATCACCACTGCTGGAGTTGTGGTGGTCTCATGGAATGAGTCATACATTCAGATGTTTTCTTGGATGCATGCAAAGACAAGCTGCTCTTCTTCCCCTGTAACTAACCTTGGCTGACATTTTAAGATAAAAGCATAGGCTTGAAAAAAAAAAAAATCTTACTGAGTCAGCAACACAGAAGTGTTAGCAGTAGGAACAGCCAGTGAACTGCAGGGGGAAGTTACTTGAAGAAATTACTACAATGTAATGTGGTGTCTCTCTTAAATGTTGAATTTACTGTATTGTCTAATTAAATCCTGTTTTCTGAGATGATGAGGTAACTTTTACCAAGATGTTTCTTCTTAGATCCCTATATTAAAAGCTTGATTTTTTGGGAGAGTTTTGTGTTTGAGTTCAATACTGATAAGAGCAGCCAGAAGTAAGAACGAAAAAGGCTCAAAACAAGGTTTGTGCATTGTACAAGCAGAAACCCGAGACAATGCTACCCACAAGACCTTAGAGAAGGACATTTCTCAGCACATTTTAGGTTTAACCTCCAATTTCAAGCACATCTCAGGATTTAAAGGATATGTTATAAATAAACTCCTTTACTTGAAACCAAATTAAAAGAAAACCATATTTCTAGTGGGCATTTTACAGTGGGAAATTAAGAAAATACTGAAGAAGATCATAGAGTGGTTTGATGGGACCTTTAAGGATTATGTAGTCAACTTAGTCGATAACTTCAAAACAAACTATTTGATTGCAGTGCTGAAGAGAGATCTGACACAAGACATCATCTCTGACACATCTGGAGACTTTCAAAAGGCTTTGGTTGCTCTAGCCAAGGTATGCTATGCTTAAGCATTTTGAGTGACAATATCTATAATCAAAAATCAATGTTCTCAAGACTACTTTAGAGAGAGGTGCAATAAATAAAGGTTTAGGCAAAATTTATTTATTTGCATTGCTTTTTTAAACTTTCAAATCCTAGACCATTAGAAACTGTCCTTAAACAAAATATAATGAGATTTTATCTCAAATGCCTTTTAAAAACTTAATTGTAAAACAATATTTCTTTTTAATCAGTTATGCTTTTAAGACTTTTTTGTGTTATATTTAAGCACTAGAAAATGTAACAGGCATAATGTCAGGTCAATTGACTAGAAAAAGAATAAATGTTTAATATTAGAGAAATAAAGTTATTTTCTTTCCTGTTAATGAATGTTTCTAGTAGTTAGATAATGGCACAAGGGCAGGGAGTTAACAAGTAGACAAAATGCTTCATATATTTGCATTCAAAAGTAGATGAGTTCAAACACATTTTAACCTTCCTAATTAAAATACCCTTTTAAAATTAATAAATATTTGATTTTTGAATGTACGTATATGAATCTTTTACTTGTATACAGGATAATTTTTTGGTACATCCATGTGCATGGTTTGGACTTCCAGTTTTAAATTTCAAATCAACTTGAAAGGAGTCTATTAAATGATCATCAGGGACCAGGTGACAGATTTGAAGCCTGTAGTTTCATGTCAAGAAACAAATACTTCCTGTGGAATTTTAGGCAGGAATAAAGGAATAAGTCACTGATGTCTGTAGAAGTATGTTCTCTGATTACAAATACAACAGTTTTATTCACAGGATCATTCATGTAACAGCACCTATTTCCACTTATGTATTGGCTTATGTATGAGAGTGGTGCTGCAGAACTCTCAAATGTTGAGCTTTAGTGAACTGAATGATTGTGAATACCAGTGAAATTTTATTTATTTCTTTATGTAGGCTGACCGATGTGAAAACCCTCACGTGAATGATGAACTTGCTGACAATGATGCCAGGGTATGGTCATTGGCACTTTGCAGAACTTCTTCTGACTTCTTGAGATTCCTCTGACTGTCTGAATCCTCTGCATTGCAGACCTAACAGATTTCAATGTCATACAGCAATCATTTCTGAGGAGTATTTTACAGAATTCTGATAGTATTTTACAGAATTCATGGAAGTTAATTATATGAAGGAAATTAGATCTTCACCCTGATATCTAGCTTCAGAAACATTTCTGCAGGACCTTGTCTAGTTCATGAAAAGCATGAAGACCATTTGAAATACAAGTCAACAGGTGGAGGAATCAGACCCAGTCTTGCTTCTGTATAAAAGAATTCTTGAATCAAGGAACAAGGTTGTGCTCATCTATATTCAGATCAGCTACCATACACTGGCCATTGTGAACTCTGCAGTATGTTAGATATTGGTATTGCTTTTTAGTGATGAATGTTTCAAGATTATTGGTAAACCTCACAGTCATTTTCTCAATAATTCTAAAATAAACATCTGATCTTTTTCTTACTTCTTCCAAATTAGCAGGACTATCTTTGCTAAAATCTTGATAAAACTCAGCAGTCCTTGCCGAGTTTTCAGCAACAAAATGTTACATCACAGTTACAATTTAAGTTTAGATGACTTCAAATTGATTTTTAAAAAAACACAGCAAAGAGAAGGCCATTGAGAAATATTGCTTTAATTCCTGTTACATAAGGAGTTTGGTTCTGTCATCAGCCCTGGATATGAAAGTAAATTAATACTTTTCCTAAGCTCAAAAGTTCAGCACTGTTTATTTTGATGCAGTGTTAAATCTTCATGCTGTGTGGAGGTCTTCTATTATTACTCTTAGATAGGTTTGAGGAGGTGAGGAAAATGGAGGATACTGATTTGGTTTTTACTTTCCTGGAAATAAAAGTGACTCCTGGAAAGATGAGGAAGTGCTTAGTAGATAGGTTTCTCCTACATGTTGCACCAGATAGTTGCAGAGATAATTTAGTCAGTCTTATGAAATCCTACCAGTCCTGAGGCTTTTGTGCAGACTGCTGTCATGACAAGTGAAAAATAACTTAGTTCAAGAATGTAATACACCCAGGAAAGCTAGATGATGGTCGTAAAATGTCTGAAAATATGTTTTCCGTCTGCATAGCGTTCCCTTGGTAGTATTAACACATAAGTGAAGTATGAAGTGTTATTTGACAGATCTGGAGTTAGTCTGAGGTAGAATTTTGATCTGGATTGGGTCAAGGGCCAGTGTTCATTACTAACAAGCAATGGCCCTCAAAATACAGTATTCCTGTTTGAGTTTTACTATTCCGATATTGTGACCTTCTTTTCTTTATGACAGGCCTTGTATGAAGCAGGAGAGAAAAGGAAAGGAACAGATACTGGTGTGTTTGTAACTGTTCTTACTACAAGAAGCTACCCACATCTTCGAAGGGGTAAGTTGAACAAAGCTTCATGCTTCTCTGGGATGATTTTTGAAATTTTTTGATTGTCTGGTCATGACTTCAGAGAAGATACAGATTATCAAGACATTGCTCTAATTGGAAGTCTGCCTGCAGACTAAGGGTGTGGTTGGCAGCCTAGCTGTTCTTTCAGTAGTAGAGATGAGCAATATCATGTAGGCTGTTAAAAAATCTGAAGTCTCAGCTGGGTTGTGATCACAGTGCCAAGTAATGGGAGCTTCCCAAAGTGGTCTTGCTTCTTAGCCAGTTTCCCCTAGACAGGCAGCTATCACACAATGTCACAGGCTCTGGGCCAGTCAGTTGGCCACCTCTACTCCAGCCAATGGGAAGTGAGCCCTTCCATATTACCAAAGTCCCCTTCCCTATGCTGACTCCATCAGCAGTACCTGGCGTGCAGTAACACTGCTCTTTACACTGTGCTCTCTGAAGAAAGTGAGAAGGATGACCCACAAACAGTCCTCTGCTGCAGCAGTGAGGACAGAATGGGGCAGAGACAGAGCAGGGAGAACACTGTTCTTTCCATTATTTAGTCTTTCAGAAGTACACCAAATACAGCAAGCATGACATGAACAAGGTACTGGATTTGGAGCTGAAAGGTGATATTGAGAATTGCCTCACTGCCCTTGGTAAGTGGTTCTGCACATTGAAACCTACTGTATGTTCTGACTAAATCTTTTATTTTTGCCATAATTGCTCTGATCAGAAACTGTTCTGTACTTACCCTGCTTCACTGAGCTTGCTAAATAATACCTTGTAAAGTCCAATCTAGTCTTGGTGATTTAATTGACACACCTAAAATAAGTTGAAGTTAATGAATGTGTAGAAATACCTCTCCCAGTATTTGGAAAGGTCTTTTAATGGGAACAGATGAGTTGCCAACATTGGAACAGCTTTAAAAGAAACCAGTATGCCAAAAAAAGCTGTCAAAACAGGTATAGTTTGTATCAAAAAGTCCAATAGTTTTAAACCTATCTTCAACCAAAGCCACTCTTCTCTAAGTCTCATGCTGTAAGAATACTTATAATAGTGGTTATTAAAAACACTAAAAAACATTTCTTCAGTTGTTTTGTTCGAGAAAATGTTCATACAAAATTAGTGGTTGTTGTTCATGAACAGTAAGGTAAAGAAGGGACTCCCTCTTACCAGTGGATCAGGGATATGATTGGGAACCAGATCCTCATCTTGTTCTTAGCTTTTGTATCACAGTCAAATATACTTTGGATAAAAGAATAATTTTCATCAGATTGCTCTTAATATCAAAATTGAACTACAACTTGGTTTACAGAACATCAGATTACAACCTCCAGCTCTGCTATAGAAGGCACAAATGTTTTCCATTTTTCTTCTTGGGAATTGCAACACCTTCATTAATTTTAGGACAGTAAGCTATGGAGAAATGTGTTGTTTTTATGGTAATTATTCTCCCCTGACTGAATTGCTTTCTGAGTAAACAGAGGAAAGGATCTTACTGTCCTCATACATTATGAAGAAAAGTAATAAAGAAGTACATAAATAGGGTATGTGGGTAGGGAAAATGAGAGGGTTTTGAAAGTGTTTTATTATACTTTTATTACATGTATAGCAGAAGTGACCTTGTCTCATTGCTTCATTGCAGTAAAGTGTGCCACAAGCAAGCCAGCTTTCTTTGCAGAAAAACTCCATTTGGCAATGAAGGTAATCTAAATAAAGATATCCTCTTTGTAAACATGAGGTGCCTTATAAGCTGAAAAATAAAAAGTTAGCTAGAGGTCTCTAGGCCCTTTGTGTTGTAGAAAAAGACTGCAGAGGGAAATTCAGAGTATTTCTCTCGCTCCTTTTATTCCCTCCTTTGAAACTGGAGACTTTCTGTTGGAGGAGTTGTCTGTTTGCTGTACTATGCTCAGGAGGGCATCTGTCCATCCACACATATCTTTTACTGTTACAGGGACAGGAAGCAGACTGGAACCCTTCTTGTGAAACAAGAATTATAGTAAAAAGGGAAAAGGAGAGCAATTATAGATCTTAGCAAGAACCTTTTGGAAGGCTAATCTATTATGAGAAATTCATGATCCTTCTGGCAAGTTTGAAGCCCATGTTAGTGAGGCAGCTGATGATCATGAAATAGTCTAGTATGTAGGTATTGTCATAACTTCTGTTATGACTTGTTCAGGAGCAATATGGGAAAAATTAAGTGAAACATTATGAAAATGCATATCACTGCACCATCAAAAGAGTAATTTAAAAAAGCAGTAAAGTCTAGGCTGTCCCTAATGTCGAGCAAGCACAGTGAAGGAGATGTCTGTTTTTAGGAAACAGCTAAAAGAAATGTCTAAAAATATTAAAAACCCTAAAAACAACAGGGTGGAGGTAGCCTATCAGGCGTGTTTTGTGCTCATAGGGCAGATATGAGACCTCCCTGTGACAAAAGATACTGAAGGAAAAAGAAAGGGGTATGTTCATCCATAAAGAAGTCTGATGGTTTAACCTAAGGAACTTGATCAAAAAGTATTTCAGTGATAAAAGTAGCATAATTCTTTTCCCTCCTTTTTCTCCCCCTTTCTTCTTTGTTTTAACAGGGTTCTGGGACCCGGCACAAAGACCTCATCAGAATCATGGTCTCGCGCCATGAGGTGGATCTGAATGAGATCAAAGGCTATTACAAGAGTCTCTATGGCATCTCCCTCCGCCAAGCCATCATGGTGGGTTTTCTCCCATGTGACACATGAAACACAAAGCAGCCAGATGATTTTTGAAGTGCAGGAAAGATCTGTTAACTTTTCTGCTCCTCAGTCACCAGTTTGTCCTGCATAGCTCATTGTAGACAAATACCTTATGTTTCTAATGGTCCACAGGCTGGGAGACTAATTGCTTTTCCAGGTCAAAGTCGTTGTTGAAAGAGCTATAGAATTAGCAGTGATACATGTCTCAGGATATCACCTTACAGTAGAATCCAAGAGCTGAAAGGAGAGTACAATATCCCCAAATTCTTGTCCTTGGCAGGAGAGTGGAGATGATTGCCATGACAGCTCTAAGGGAGGTTTTTGGCACAACTGGATATTGGCTTTTAACATTTGGGGTACTCCAGCAAATGAATTTTTAATTTTATTAACATGTATTTGGCCTGTTTTCTGTATGACCTAAGTAAATGAGTTAAACTAACAGAAATATTTTGTTAAAAGGGACTGACCACCCAATGTACTTTCCAGAAAATTCAAGTGGTGAGGGACTCAAAGAAAGCTAAACTTTGAAAGCATTTTTGTGGAGAGTAGTAGACATTACTGAAAAAAAAAAAATATGTCTTGATTGGAGTAGAAACATACTCCCTACATGTATGGAAATGCCTTTTGGATTTTTATTGATGTCTGCTACTTTTTCAGTTTGGTGCCATAGGTCATTTTAAATCTTCCTTAAGCATGTGTGTTACCTGTAATTTTGTATGTAATTACACCACCTCATCATGTTCCAAAGTGGTGATTGCATCCAAATGTCTTGAGGCATAGCTTGGCTACACTTTTCATTTACCTCTGAAAACTACATTAAAATTAGAGAAAACAAGAAATGCATGTAATAATTACACTGCATACTTAAAGCATATTGTCCATTTTTACCAAGCTGAATAATCAGTCCCATGATGAGCAGAGTATCACTGCACTGTTAGCCTTTGTTTGAGATGCTCCTAGACACAATGTGTATACACCGTGTTTTAATATTAATGAGCATTAGACACCACTGATCAAGAAAGAAAGTTTCCCTTTATTTAGAGCAAAAGCTTAAGCTCCTGGGTAGATAAAACTCTTCTATGCTTCTCTTCTTCACTTTTGCCACTAAACCTCTCAACATTTTTACTAGCCTTGTCTACCTGTGCTCCACTCTGGATATGCATGCATTTATTTCTAGATCATACAAATAACTTCAGTGATGGTGCTTGGTTCCAGCTCAGTCTGTGGCTAACTTGTGTTTTATCAAGGGATTAATTTATATAGATGGAGCACTGATATTTGATTAATGTATATTGAATATTAATTGAAATTTATTTTACTTGAGACCATTATTCTAACAATTGTCGGGTTTTCATGCTTAAATTTACAGGATGAACTCAAAGGGGATTATGAAACCATCCTGGTGGCTTTATGTGGAAGTGATAACTAAGTTTCATGTTCCTGAAATGCACTCAAGCCCAGTTGCTGAAAATCTTTACATTTGCATGTCTATGTAAAACACAGGCTTTACACACAGAGGTTTCTGTGGAATGGCACTTAGTATATACATACTATGTTGAAAACCTGTAATCCAGAATGTTTTTTTTCAATATCCTTGCTCTGAACAGCATCATTATTTCTGGTTGCTGTTATTTATCCTAAGTGAAAGAATGCCCCCAAGTTTCTATCCACATGATTAATCATGAAAATGGTAAAGTTTTAATCTATGCGAAGCAAATAAACTTTTAAAAATAAAATTCATCCATGTTTAACTTTGTATGTCCTTTGTTGCTATTCTGCATTTAACTTCAAGTTGTGTGAGTGCAGGGTGTGTGAGGGGAAAAAAATCAGTAAACAGTTTAATCAAAAAACAATGTAGTAATATCAAGTATAGCTCTGATCTGCATAAGATTTCTTTTTGGCAGACTGCAACAGGGTTTCAGCAGAAATGTGTCCTCTGTGAGAGCCCAGCCTAACTATTCAACTTCAAAATAGGAATGAGGGAGCATTTTAATTTAGAATTTTAATAGAATTTTAATTTAGAGTAAAGGAGGAGATAAAGTTAAACATGTTAGTAGTATGAAAACAGTTGTTATCTGATTACAGGGGCATTGCCAGACCATGCAACAGAGGAAATGTTTGTGCATTGCTGTATTCAAAGCACTTCTCCTAATTTTAAGGCATTTCACTATTTTTTAAAGTATTGTATGTATGCATCTTAGTCAGAGTTAGTTGCATTTTGATTGTATTCTGTTTTGTCTACTTCAAAAATGAAGAAGAAGAGGACAGATTGGTTTGCGTAGTGGTGTATCAAGGAGAAGACACAGTTTCACTGCAAGCCAGCTCAATCCCCCGGGATGTTCACTTTTGTCTGAGAGGCAGAAATTTCTGTACAGTTAGGGAGCTACTTAAACATTTAGAAAAACAGAAGTTTTTTCAAAAATTCCATTCATATGGCTCTTTCATATGACTGTTTCACAATTGTTTTAAATGTTGTGATCTATTTATTGCCATGGAAACTTGCAGCCCTTTATTGTAGTCTGGAAACATTCATACTGCAAAAAATAGGACTGAGGTTAAAGCTTGTGAAACAGAGCAGCATCTGTTTCACTGCCAGAAGGCCCCGTGATGGTCTGAGTAGAAGTGAGAGATGTTTCTAAACAAAAACCAAAATAAAACAAAAAAGGTTTTTAGGTATGCTGACATAAATGGAAAGGTAATTTCCTGGCATTAAGAAGGACAGTCCTTGTCTTAAAGAGTTATGCTGCACAGTAAAGGGGAGAGACAGAGAATTAAATGGAAGCACAAATAATCTTCATTTTCAATGAAAATTAATAACAGCATCAGCAATGAAATGTAAGTAAGAGTCTACATATGCTAGCTCTGGTCAGATTATCATTAAGATAAAATGGATTACCATAGAAGACTAGTAATCAATGGTTGTTTTGATTTTTTTGTCCCTATCTTTGTGCATCAAAGGAGACAATGTCACATAAAATCACTGCAAGTGAGTTTTAATAAGTCCCTAAGGACTCCATTCAGAAGCATACTTCTCTCTGTGCTGAGGTTCAAGCATGGGAAGAGTCCACAGATTTGTACCAAGGAAATATATTTACAATTTTTGTCCTGCTGTTTTCCCAACCAATATTAGATATTAAGCAGCAGCATAAGGAAAAATAAGAAAGGCAAAATAAAAAAGACATTTTTCTAAAGTTATCTCAAAATCAAAAAGTCAACTGTGACAGTGTTGTAAAGAACTTCTTAGTGCTTATTCAGGCTGTCCAGAGGAAGGTTTGCTGAGGCACAGTGCTGGAATTTTCACCTCTATTTTAGTGAAACACGATTTTTGAATTTTATAATCCCTCTTCTGAGACAGGGCTGGTATTTCATAACAAGCTACAAAACTAAAGAAGCCTTTGATCAGGTGTGAACATGGAAAAGAAGGAATGTAGCCTATTATGTTTCAAAGACAGTAAGATATTATTTTATTGGAAAGTCATGTATTATTATTTGAATTGCATTCAAATGCATGAAGAATGGTGATCCACTCGATGAGAAGGGCCATCCAGCCATTTAAAGGTGATGGAGGGAGGTGAGTGGTGAAATCAAGAGGAAGTGTCAGGGGGATGTCAATAAATACCTTACAGTAAAGGCCATAGTGACATTCATGAGAAGGGTTTCCTTGCAAATTGGTGGGAGTGGGAGAGACAAAAGGTTCACAAGAAAGGTTTCAAGAAGATTGAAATACGATTTTTTTTATCATTGTACACTTGTAGTCTATCAACAGAAAACTACTGTGAGGGCACAGCTTTGACACAAACATGTAAATTAAAGAGTCACCCTGCGTATTCACCAGGAAAAGCTTTCTTAAGGGCTATTAACTTTGAAATAATTTTGAAATAGATTGGAAAACGATTCCTTCAAATAGTACTAATTCTTTCACAACTGTTTAATAAAACTGTTTAATAAAATACTCCGGAAATGCTACATTTGTCACATTTAATTTGTATTATTTTATGATTAGCCATCTGCTGCATGCTTGAACAGATTCTTCAGGTTCTCTTTCACTGTGAATGCTTATCTGACCCTTTTGGCTTTGCCCTCAAAAAGCAAATAATGGATTTACAGGAGAAAAAGTATTACGAGTTTCCAATGGCGTTTCCAAAAAAATTTGACATCTGGTGCCACCTTGTGACTGTCGAGAGCAAGGACAAGGGATAGTATTTCAACAGAAATTCAGCCTCAAACAGCGGAGGCTCATTTACTGACACTGTTTCTGAACTGCCATAATAAAGAGAGCTAAAGTAGTTCAGCATATAATGGAAAATAGGTGTTTTCTATTTCCCCCCTGCTCCAGTGTCCGTTTTTTCCCACTGGTTTCAAAAAGAACAAGTAGAAAAAAAGAACTATCTGATGTATTCTCAAGGGGAGCAGCAAAGAGAAGTTTCTCAAATCGCTGACACAGACAGTTGTAGAATATGAAAAAAAACCTCCAAACCCAACACATCACCAGGCCTCTTAAAAACGGTAGCAAATGTGCATGGGTGTTTACAACAAACCCTGTACTTGAATGACTCATCCATCCTGTGGTATGTCTCTCTTATTCAGCAGACTTGGACATAGAAAGGGGAACTTCTAAGAGACACCACTACAGAAGGTGCTATGGCAAGGTGATACAGCTAAGTAGTCCTGTGTGTTTATCTAGTATAAAGACAAAATCACATAAATTTGTTCCAGGAAATTAGTCTGGTTTTCCATCTCCATTCCAGAGGTGGCTTGTGCCCAATTCTATCAATTGCTATGTGCTTTTATTGTATGCCCATTTTGCTTCAGATTATTGGAACAATGTAGACAAAAGGTTATTTTAAAATCTGGGCTTTAGTTTTAATGTCTTGTTTTCCAACCTATTCAAGTGCCTCCTTCATTCAGTGGGGCCAAATATAGAAAAGATAAATGCACTGCTCGTAGGAGTTGAGATTTGCAAAAGTGGTGGCAAGGTGCCCATTACTATATTTATTATTGTTTTCTATGCTATTCTTCACAAAGAAGTGAATCATAATATTTCTAGCATTGTCTGAGTAAAGAATGGTGGAAATTAGATCTTTGACATTCCTTGATTATGCTGTGCTGAATTTTACATTAAATTGATCACTGTGATACCAACAGAAGTTTTCTGAGCAGTTGCAGGTAGTAAGTACTACATAACATGCATTTGTGACTGGCACTGATAACTTACCTTGGCAGTTAAACTTATTCTGCCTCTTTCAAACTCTGTTTAGTCCTTCCCTCTTATCCACATAAAGTGGTTGTAGGTCATTACAAAAAATGGCAGATGATTTTTCAAGATCATTGATGAATGTAATGAATGAAGAAAAATTTTTAATTTCTTATTGCTCAGTTTTATCCATTTTAAATTTCAACACTTTCTTCTTTTCCACAACCATCTCTTGCCATATTCTAAGCTATGCTAGAACTTGGCTGCTAAACAGCTAACAAAGATCTTAGAAGTTTCTTGGGAGGTTATGGCAGGCTTCAAGAAGTCCAGATGAGTTGTAAAAGTTCTTCTGCTATTTCTGCCATTTTACAGTGAAACTCTTCACTCTTTGTGGAGTCATGTATGTTTAATTATGGGGATGATTAGGAGTTTTTAAACATATTTTTCTTTGCACTGAACATTTCAGTTAAATGAGTTTCTTGACAAATTGAATGCTTTTAATTTCTGAATTGGTAATATTACTTCCAAATACTTGCTTATTTCAAATAATAACTGGATATAAATAAATACCTATTTCAAATAATAACTGGATATAAATAAATACCATATATTGCTAATTATTTCTGCTAACAATTTTTCAAAAAATACTGGAGGTTTGTGTGTGGACTTTTTTTTTTCATATTATGAAATTACCATTATGTGGAATTGTTTGATATATAGGAAGTTTGCCTCTAATTGATTGAGGCAAGTGCTTATAGAATATCTGAAAAACAGGACACTTGGTATTATGGAAACTTGAAGGTTTTTTTTTAATCTATGGTTCATCTACCAGGTCTAGAAACAATGTGATAGTTAAGTATTTTTATGATGCTCTGGTATGAACCTGTAGGAAGTCACCTGAATTTGTTTACTTCCACTCCACAAAATTGAAATCTTAGGATTTGGAATTTATATTTTTATCTATTTGCATATTTAGCCAACTATTAAGGAAAATACACAAATACAGAATATGGAACTTTTACAAATATACAACTGAAAACTTACGAAGAACTTCCAGTCTCCATAGATTTATTAGCACAAAATTAACTGGGGGAAAAAGTACTTTCAGTGGAGCATCAGTGCTGCTACAAAGCTCTACACTGGAGAAGAATTTAACTTTTCCCCTTAATGGAGAATACAAAATGCTTCCCTAAGACAGAGTTTGGCTGTGGGTAAATTGTTCATACTGCCTAAAACCACTAGATGTAGCTGTTGGTGCTTGCAGCAGGAAGAGCACACACGCCCAAATACACACCCACACCTGCCTGCCCCCTCCTCCTCCCCTTCCCAGCTGGGTATTTGTTGGTGATGTAAGTGATGTTTTGGATTTTTACTTTTTAAGAATAAAATCTTCATATTATGGCTTTCCTTACAATATTATGTAGGTCTTTTTGCAGTCTCTGAATTTATCAGTCCTTCTTCATTAGACATGATACAAGAAGGTAGTGTAAAATTTAAACATGATATGACTGTTCATGAATTAATTATAAATAATGATTATTGAAAAAAAGTTAATACATATTTTTCAAGCAATTGGCATGACATTGTGACTGAAGTGGTACAGGGCAGGTTTCTCTTGCAGCATTGATGCATTTTACATAGCTGGGACATAGCAGTAATCTGATGAGCTGCAACTGCCACAATACCAGATGGATCCCTGAAAACAGGAGTCCTGTACTAATCTGTCTAGATTATTGAATTCAGTGCCACTTGGCAATGTATCAGGGAATGCTTGTAGAACTGAATCAAAATAGATTATGAGGTTTTATTTTCAGTTGCATCTATAAATGTTCTGTGTCCTGTTTTGTGGGAAATGCATCTGAAAAGTTACCCATTGCTTTTATTTCTATTGCTTTTTAAAGTTGTTTTGTTTTTCAGCTACCTGTGCCATGGTAATATTTAGAATTGTATTGACATTATGAGTCTGTAAAATTTTGCTAGAATTGCCAATTTAATTAGGAAAATTATGAAACAAAGAAATACAAAATAAAATATGAAATTAAAAAACCTAATCCAGTTTCCTTATCAATAAAAATAAGGCATGCATGTAAGCATATACAAGACTTTTTTGTGTCATTTTCTTCTGCAATGATTAAGACAAGTATGTTTGCAGGCACATGTATTTGCATTTAGATGCTTCTCTAGGATGTATTTGTAAAATGTACATTTAGGGAGAAAGAGACAGAAAAGATGGATAATGGCAGTGGAGAGAGTCATGAATTTTTCTTGTTGCCATGCTTCTTTCATGCTCTATGAATGAAGTACTGAAGCTAGGGATCTGACATTACTATTAATTTGTAGCTGATAAATGTAAAAAAATATTTAGTATAACAAGGTGTCAGTTTTAGAAGAATGTTAATGGCTGACTGTTGACAAGCACCCATAGCTGTACATTTATGAATGTTGAAGAATTGGGAAAGATGCATGAATTTTTGGCTTTAGTTTACTGTTAGTGAAAGTGTTTTATTGGTTATTAACAATTTTTATACAGAAATTGTAACACATACAAATGAGTAGTAGAAGCATCTACACTCCTACCTGAATGAAGTGAATACCGTGCGGATACAAAAGACCTACACCTATAGGGTGTCACACACTGCCATGTGCACCTGTCCTTTGAGCCCATGTCCTGTTCTCACTTGTGCTTCTGTGACTTTGTACAGATCCTAAGGTGACTGCTGTGGTATAAATACACTTACATCCACATTTGTATATTTGTATGTGCACCACGATTCACAGCTGGTTTGTGCAGAAGCCCTGATAACTTGTCCAGACATCATGATAGCTAGTCCAGACATCACATGGCAAATGCCTGGTCCAGGCAGCAATGCAAGTGGATCATCAATGTAAGAACCACAGTGAGAGGATTATAGGTATTTAGAGGAAATCCAGAAGCAAAGCTACAGGAATTTTGCCATGAGATACTCTAGAACTCAAAGTAAAATTAATCCCTGAAGAATTAAGTTAATAACGAAGTGCACTGGTTTCTTAAGCATCATTCCCTGTTCAGCCAAGGCAAATTCACTTCAGTCACTGAGCCAGGGGAAAAACAGCAGCAGTTTTACCCTTTCTAGTAATCTAGTCCCAGCTGCTGCTGACCTCAACACGGTTTTGCCCTCTCTGTGCCAGTTGTTTCCCCTGTCCCCTTCTTCCCTCCTATTTCCTCCCCTCCCCTCATGTTTAGGATAGCTGCTGCCATTGGGGGGTCTACGTCTTAAAGTTAAGAGCTACATTACAAAACATGTACACAGGCCAAAGGGATTGTACAGAAACTACCACAGAAATGTCTACCAGGAAAAATATGTGAATCATGGTATGAAAAGTAATTTTTTTACTTCAGTTTCCACCATTGCACTCAATCTGTTCTTCATAATAGGGGTCTGCTTTCCCTGAGTTATGAACTCTGTGCTGTCCCTAACAATGATACAACAAAACAATTTTAATTTGTATGTTTATGGTAAAAAAGGTCATGAAACAAGCTCTCTGTGTTTGCGCCCTTTTTGTATAGTCTGCAAAATGATTAAAGTCTGGAGTGCCCAATTTTCATATTGTCTTTAGATATCTGGAAATGCAAACAAAACAAACCACTGCAGTTTAAAAGTTCCAGCAATGACTCAGTAACCTTTAAAGTAACCTTTATTTTAACCAACCCCATCCAAATGTTGGGGCGAAGATGGGTGTTGTTTGGCTTTTTGGAATTTTGTGGGTTTTTTGTTTGTTAGTTTGGGCTTTCTTTGTATTTTTTCCCATTGAATTAAGAGCAATTCATTAAGAAATTTAAAAATTGATTCTGAAATAGCGGTGTTTACTTGGAAAAGAATTGCAAATGCGCAATGCATTACAAATATTCTTGATTTGTTTAAACTGTCTACTCTCACTTTGACTACTGACTAAATTTTTAGGCTGCTATGATTATAATTAATTGGTTGATCCAGTTCAAAAGAGGTGTTGGACTGTGTTTCGTGTACAAAGAAACAAAGAAAGTTTGAACATGGCTGAAGGTATGCTCTGTCCCTTGTTAATTTTCTGGTCCTTGGAGTAGTGGAATAGGTGACTCTTCTTCATGGCACCAACAACCTACAGTAGGAATCCCAGTTGCATAAACATGGCACTCACAATCAATGCTTAGGATTGCTGGTGGAAAAAAATGGGATGCAGGTGGTGTGATCTACTTACAGCTGCCACAGCTTAATAGAAGGGCAGCTGCATCCAGCATCAGTTCCAATAGCCTTTTGAGGATGTTGTAGGGAGTATGGAAGTGATTTGGCCTAAAAATTACATGTGCCTGACCCACTGATAAGCCTGACCTTTGATAAAAAGCTTGTGAGATACAGGTCAGCAAAATGCTTTTAATCTGGAGAACCAAACAGAAATATGGGAATAATCGAGGTTCAAAAGGCAGCCCTAAATTACAAACCTAGACAACTGTTATAGGCTCAAACAGCCTGTTGTCACTCACTCCCCTTTTGGTTAGACCTAATTAATCTTCAAGTAGGTGAGAAGCCTTTTTGACCCTGGAAATTTTTTAATGCCTGTCTTGGACTGAGACAGTTTAAAGAGGTGGGCAGTCTGAAATTAGTAACTTCCTCCTTGATTCCAAGCAATCTCTTCTCATCCATGATGAATGAGATATGACTAGATACAAGTTAAAAAAGTAGCAGTTTAATAAAAGAATACCAACAGGCAAGGGAAAAAAGGAAAATAACAAATTCATGATCTGCCACACGACCAAAGAGACCCGAAATGCTGGAAATGCCCTTCCTGATACCATGCCCAGCAGGGACGGCCTCGGGCTTGTAGGACTGAGGGACGAGATGGCAGCAACACATCCGTGCCAGAAGGCAGAGCTCTCAGGGCAGGTGCAGCAGCACATGGAGACCTGATGGCTCCCCAGGGCCGGCACCCTCCCCCAGAGGCCCAGCAGGGCGGGGGCACTCGGTGTTCCCTGTTCCCTCTGTCCCGGGTCACTCGGTGTTCCCTGTCCCTGCTGTCCCAGGGCACTCGGTGTTCCCTGTCCCCGCTGTCCCGGGTCACTCGGTGTTCCCTGTCCCTGCTGTCCCAGGACACTTGGTGTTCCCTGTCCCCGCTGTCCCAGGACACTCGGTGTTCCCTGTCCCCGCTGTCCCGGAACACTCGGTGTTCCCTGTTCCCTCTGTCCCGGGTCACTCGGTGTTCCCTGTCCCTGCTGTCCCAGGGCACTCGGTGTTCCCTGTCCCTGCTGTCCCAGGGCACTCGGTGTTCCCTGTCCCCTCTGTCCTGGGACACTCGGTGTTCCCTGTCCCTGCTGTCCCGGAACACTCGGTGTTCCCTGTCCCCGCTGTCCCAGGGCACTCGGTGTTCCCTGTCCCCTCTGTCCTGGGACACTCGGTGTTCCCTGTTCCCTCTGTCCCGGGTCACTCGGTGTTCCCTGTCCCCGCTGTCCCAGGGCACTCAGTATTCCCTGTCCCTGCTGTCCCAGGGCACTCGGTGCTCTCTGTCCCTGCTGTCCCGGAACACTCGGTGCTCTCTGTCCCCGCTGTCCTGGGACACTCGGTGCTCTCTGTCCCCGCTGTCCCAGGGCACTTGGTGTTCCCTGTCCCCGCTGTCCCGGAACACTCGGTGCTCTCTGTCCCCTCTATCCTGGGACACTCGGTGCTCTCTGTCCCTGGCCGGAGCGCTGCCACTGCGCCACTGCGGGCAGAGCCTCGGCTGCGGACAGGCACCTGCGGAATCCTCCCCAGGGCAGCCCAAAACTCCTGCTGCAGCCCCTCTGAGATGAGGAAAAAACCCCAAAAACTGAAAAGAGAAGAAAAAACCATTTGCCTGAGTTGAAATCAAACAGCACACGAAGAAAATACCATGGGGCAAAGAAGATCCCCATGAGAGACAATTTTAAAATTGTATCATGTCTCTCCCCAGGGTAGCACCCCCAGACACACACACAAGGTGTCTGCCTGTAGGGTCTTACAGACACAGCAAGAACTTTTGGACATAGATAGATATGGAATACAATCACATTATGGGCCACAAAAGAATGCCTCATAACGAAAAGAAAAAAAAAAAGAAATTAGCATGAGCAGACAGCTGTAAAGCTGTGGTGTTTAGCGTGGACTCATCTGCTGGTATACATGGACATTATGATGTTTTAACCAAAATTTAAAGTATCTTTTTCTTTAATATGTATTTTTTACAAGTATTAGCATTCTTCACCAGAACTAAAATTACCATATTCTATTAGTGAGTACTTTACAAGAATATATTTTTACAGTGTGGTTTGTTGTATTGGTACATTTAAATAGGCAGATCCAAGAAACAAGCAAAAGATCAGTGCAGCTACAGAGTATCAAGTTGTCTTAAAAAATAAATCTAAGCACATACTCACACACAGTAGTTATCCACTGATGTTACATTACAGATTGCATCCCCAAAATCACTGTCAATCTTTCAACACAAGAACGTCCTTAGAGTTCCCCAGCAGATGCCTTGCCAGCTCTTTGGCTCCCATTAGTCTCCAAAGTCTGTGCTTTAAAACATCTCACAGTTTTAATAATGAAGCTATTTAGCACATGGTTTGGGATATAGAAAGCATAGTTGCTTTTCTTTTACTGGAAATATTCATAAAAGCATGAAAACACACTCAAATCCAGAAAATATAGAAGAGCAACACAACACACTCTGTAACACTGCTAAGAACTGATGCCGAGGCCAATGACACAGGTGGTACAGTAGCTAAGAGACCAGAGTGGCTATTCATATGTCTTTTACTTTCTGATTGCACTTACCTTTTCAAACTGGTTTCTAATTCCACTGAAAGTTTTGGAGGACATCCTTAAGTAATTTGAAGCCATTTCCAAAGCAGGGGCAGTGTTTTCACACTTCTTCTAGACTCACAGGAAATTTACCTTAAATCCTCTTTGCACTCATAGAGTTCCCCACCTTTAGGAAAGGGAAAGGAAAGGTTCCACACCTTTCTGGAATTCCCACTGCTTCCAGGATGTCATCCTCTAGAAGCTGCAGAAGAGTTAAAAGCCTAATTTGTGTTGCACACATACATTTCAGAGACAAAAGCTGTCTAATTTTTTAATGAAGCTGTGTGTGTTTTGGCACTGAAGAAATATGACTACTTCCATAACTTATTCAGCAGGTCCATTGAACAGGGACAATGGTTCAAATTAATTTTCATTTAATTTTGTCCCTCTAGCCAAAAATCTTAGTTCTGTGGTCTTTTAGAAAGAGAAACAGCAAATGAACAAAACTGTGATAGTGAATATCATTGCTTATGAAATGTATCTCATGAAATTTGATTTTTCTTTTCAGATGAACAATAATGAAAAAATCACCTAATGGAGATAAAAACTGCTGGAAGGGATCTTTGTAATTTTTCAATTTTCCTGCATTCTTGAAGGAAAGCTTAAGACAAATGGATGCCAATAAAACTCGTAGAAAATACATATCTAACATTCCTACTGGCATTGTAAGAAATGTATGTCTGGCTGTGTTCTGGATATGAAATACTCCCCCATCTCCCTACCCCCTAAAGAGATGTTCAAGTCTTTTCTGGCTTAATCTGTCTCTTTTTTTCTAATTTTGTATATAAGTAAGTCAGCATACTTCTGATACATATTCAGACATTGTGTACAACATATTGGCAAACAAGCACATGCTCCTGAAAATTGGAGAATATTTAATGACTGACAATTGATTGGAAAGAAAATGGAAAAAAGTAAACACTGATCTCAGACTTTTCTCACCATCTTAAATTATTATTCTCTCTTTCAAGCCAACTGCTTTTTCTAATCCAGCAAAGTCAGAATGGCAATTAATTTGCAATGAATAAACACAAGAGAAGTCTCCACTCTCCAATGTAATGTCTGTAGAGGTGAAGCAGCCAACTCTGTTTTTAAAGCTGAAATTCACAGTTCTGTTCCCACTTCTTCTGAGCTCACTGACACCAACAGAATTGCATTTGTGTAACTCTGCTGCTACTGAAAAAGCACTAGACTCCACATTCTAGTCTGTTGTGGGTTTTAGCTCATCTGGTTATTACTCTTCTGAAGGATGCTTAGGGAAACACTGTATTGTGCTGTCCTGATTTGTGTCTGGACTGCTGCTTTCACAGGGGTAAAGGTGACACCAGTACTTGTAAGCAAAGAAAATACCAGAGCGGGCAGAAGCTGTTAGTACCAAAATGCAACAGGCTATAACAGGTAAGCCTATCACAACTGCATTGTGCAAAAATATTTGCAAACCGGGGAGCACCAGGTTGCAATGTGACAATAAGGGGCAGCGGGGGATGTGGGACAATTTGCAGTTTCTTTCAGGTGCCTATGAAAGAAGGTCCCTGTTCCCATCTCTTTAGAGCCAAGGCTGTCCTTTCTTTTTCCAGCTTGTAATTACATTGACATAAAATAAATAAAGGCAGTGGTAGTTAGTCAGCATCCAAAAATCTATTGTAACACCCTGAACACATTTTATCTGCATTCTTGACATACGTAAAATGTCAGAATTTCGCATAAAGTGACAACACAATGAAAAAATCCCCATAAAAAAGAATTACTGTTCTATTCTTGTGTATTAAATTGGAATTCTGGCTGCAGCAAGAGATGGTCTAATCAGCAAGGGAATAAAATGGTTGAGGTCAGCCTCAGTGAATGACAACTTGGCAGAAAATACATTTCACCATCTTCCTACCATGTCCTGCAGTTGATTGTAATAGCTGTTGATTGTAATAGTAGTTTGAGCCATTTTATATTATGGGAATTGTCAAAATCTGTATGATACAGTCTGTATGACTCTTAGGTTTACAAAAATAATCATTAAGAGTTGCAGCTAATGCAATCCATAGCCTTCCTAAATACTAGATGGAAGTCCTCTCTTACCATACTTTTCCCCTGATTTCTGCATTTATCTGTCTTTTGCTATGCTATTATAGCAATTATTTGATTTGTACTGTTTCATTCTGAGGACCATTTTGTGGGTTAGTGGTTTGTTCATGGTAGGAGCCTGTCATAACCTAGGAGAAGAGTCTCCTGCTGTTATGTAAATAACTTTTAATGAAGCCTATGCTAGAATGGCACTTTTGACCTCCAGACAACAAATCATGACAAAAGGAGCATTTAGAAATTGCTGCTATTTGTATGGTTGCTTCCAGGATGCTGTTTTTTCAGCTGAAATTTTACATTATTTTGTAGCTGAGACAATACTAAAGAGAAAACTAAAAAAAAGATTGTTCTTCACTTTCCTCATATGCTGTTTCTGTCACTGTTTTCTTCTTTTTCTTTCCCTGCTAGAACAACATGTAAAACAATCCTTTACCTTCAGTTGTCCCTAGCGCACATTTGATTTTAAGGATACCAACCTTTTGTTAAGTCTGTTTTCCTGAGTATGATGGTGCAACCAGCCTTAATGTTTATGATGTCATTGAACCACTATTTACTACAGAAGATTTTTCACTTCTTTTTTTTTTCTAATATATAAAGTTTGAAAATAATCTAATTTTTGAAGAGTCTAAGTTCCAGTCTGCCCCGAATGCACCTCTTTAGCCTATTGAATATCTACAGTCATGGCTTCCAAGTGTGTTTTTGACTTTTGACTATCACTTTACTCAAACCTGCTAGTCTTTTAAAAATTAAAATATATACCATGATGAAGAGAAATAAAGTGAAACTTAAGATGGTTCAGCCATAGTAGGTTCACCTGTTAGATATATCAGGGGAAAAAAGCAAATAATGAACAAATTTTGGTATCAAATATGTGTAAAATTAGTCATATATACTATTGGAATTTCTATACCATTGCTAGAACTACATCTTGCTAGAACTCATAAATATATTTTCTGACTATTTCTGTTCTAGTTGCTTCTGCTTTCATTTAAACAGTCTGCAATTGTGGAGGTTTGGGATGGCCACAACATTTCTAGAATCAACAAGAAATGTGCAGCTTTTTTTTTAGGAAAAAAAACTTTCTGCAAAATAAGAAAACATATTTTCAGTAAAACTCTTCAAGACTAGGTCTAGATTTATTAGTGGTCCCTTCAAATGGAACTGGTTTTCGCATTTTAAAATTCTTTTCATAATTTCTCACAACTTCTTTTTGCCTGTTCTCCTCCCGTGTCCATCACTCTGTTTTTCTTCACAAAAAAAAGTACATCTGTGGGGGAAGCAGAAATATAACCAAAATCCAACCCTTGCAGTTTTATTTTTTATTATGTTTAACTTAGGATTTCTTTTCTGAAATTACAGTTGGTTAAAGGAAAATAATAAAGCATTGTGCCTTTCTACTGCATTTTTATTGGGAAGAAAAGGAAAAGAGTAGAAATTACAAAAAATTCAAAACTCGTAATTAAAAAAACTTATTTTTCCAAAGAAACATTATAACATCCTATGTGAAAATTAGGGTTTTAAAGAAGTTTTTTTTGTGAACACTTAGTATGGATGTTAACAGAGATATTTCCAACTACCATTGTAACTAAAGAGGAAATGGAAGCCTTATCATGCAATAACAGAAAAGGTAATTTTTGCTTGATCCTAAAGTGTGGCCATTAGTGTTTGACTATTGGATTATTTTTCACAACAAAAAGTGTATATGCAGAAGGCTTGCTAAAATTATAATAGTTATAGTGATAACAGTAATTAAAATAATAATTCCAGACTTGCATTAACAGTAAAGTCAATTAACTAAACTAGTGACATAACACAGAACGTTAAGAGTAAGAATATCTCAGCAGGAGGATATTTTTCTTGACATTGAAAGTTTGAGTCTATTGTATTAAAAAAATGGAGGGCTGTGAATGCAGAAAAGAGGTATTTATGGTGGAGGGAGCTGACCATTGTGAGAGCTAGATATTTTAATTGTAAACTATGGCTTGGTCTTTTTAATTTTATAGTTTGAAGCAATGAATTGGATCAGCCTTATTTACTCTCTTTCTCCCACCATAAGATTTTCACAAGCCAGACTCCTCTGTGGAGATTCTGTGAGGTCTCTCTCAGTTTTTCTACATTTGTTCATCTTTGAATGTTCACATTGTGCTTAAGAGCCAGAGATCTTTCTATCAGTGTTCTTTGTTTTATATTTATCTTTCTGCAGAAATGTAATTTTACATTACAATGTAATTTTAGTAATCCAGCTACTTTCTGTTTAAATAGTAAGAAACAATCAATATGTTCCCTCCCAAAAAAACCACCCACCTGCAAAAAACATCCTAAAACCCAAATAAACTCCTTTCTCTCATCCTCATCTTCCTCCTCTCCCCCCTCTCAGTGAGGACTGATAACTACCTGTACTCTGCATGCTGTGGTTTATATTGTACAACTGCTGCATGTAATCAAAGGTGACAGGTCAACCCCCAAGCAAAATTATTTTCTGTTCATGAATAGAAAAATCAGAAAAATGTAGCCAAAACCATGCAGCTAACAGAGACCAGAGATCCTAGAGAAACACTGTGTTATGCTTTCTTAATATTAAAAAGCACTTACTGTAAGAGACTCTCATAAAGATAAGAACCCCAAATAATATTTTCTGGAGCTTTTTTCTTTCTGAAACAATTTAAAGGAAAGAAGTTCTTTCACTTTTTTTTCGTCTCTCTCCCTGTGTCCTTTTGTACCTTTTCCTATTTTTTTTTACTGTGACAGTATATATTTTGATCTGATTTGAAAGTAGTTAAGGGCAAGAACAGAAGGAAAAAGAACTTTTGATTTTAGATCTACACCAAAGCTCGGTGACTAGGCAGGAAGACAACTAAGGAGCCTAAGAGAAAATCAGAGAAAGAGAAAATTGGCCACAACCAACATGTAAAACCCCACACAGATTTCTAAAACACGGAGAAAAACTGAAATAGAATTTGATTCCACTGTGCTTCCTCCTGCTGTTTCTCACTGTTGAGCTCAGTGCTACTGAAAAAACCCAAATTGCAATGCTGTCCTTACCCCTCAATGAAAAAAGAAAAAAAGAAAAGAAAAAGAAAAAGAAAAAGAAGAAGAAAAAGAAAAAGAAAAAGAAAAAGAAAAAGAAAAAGAAAAAGAAAAAGAAAAAGAAAAAGAAAAAGAAAAAGAAAAAGAAAAAGAAAAAGAAAAAAAAAAGAAAAAGGAGGAAAAAGATATGTGACTGTAGGTCTTTGACTGTATAAGAGTTTCCCATTGGGAAACATTAGCAAATCATTTTTGCTTTCTGTATAGGAGATAGCGGACAAACATGGAAGAATCTCTTAAAGGCTTTTCTTTAGGTCTCCTTATTCAAGTAAATGAACTTTTAAGAAATGTCTATTAAATCTCCTAGCAGCTTACAATGGTTTAAACTTGGCTACAGGAAGACCTTCTCTTAAAAGAGATGCTGTTTTCCTCTGGTGCATGAAGTGTACATCGATGACTTGCTTATGTTTCAACAAAAATTGGATTAAAAATTGTACTATGTAATTTTAGAAAAAACTTTACAATTTGATTTTCTAAGGAGAGGAAAACACATGTTTCAGCAATAAAACCCACAAAACCAAAGACTGTTGGTCTAGGTTTGTAAACATACAAAACTTAGGACAAGCTTTATGTACCACAATGTTATACATTCATGCCTATACATGAGAGTGGATTTTGGTGGGGTTTAGTTTTCTCTGCTGAAGGAATCAGAGGATAACAATCAAGAACATGAGAACTCAGTAAATAATTCCAGCCAAAACCATAGAGCATAAAGCCCGTCCACTCCTCTATTTTGTGACAGAATTTAATAGAACATTTATTGCTCATTCCTGCTTTTAGGGTTGATGTTGTGACCTGGTAACACTGTTCATTCTGCAAAATGAAAACAGAACACAGTAAATCTTATGGTTGATTTCCACCTCCCCCCCTACCCCCCCCCACTCCCCACCAAGATTCACTTAAGAGGCTTAAGTGAAAAGAGCTGCTTCAAACAGCTATGAAGAGCCTGGGCAAAGAATCTATCTCTTAGTTTGACTTAGGTGCATTGTCCTCGAGGAAATATCCTTTTCATACTCCCACATTATGAAAACAAGGGAGGGTTTTTTCCTCAGAGTCTTCCATTTCACTGAATATCACACAATCACAGCCTGATTTCTTAATATTTCTCTGTTTTACAGTTTGGAAATTCCACTAAGAATAAGCACTGATTTTTCCTCTTTTAATTTTTTTTTTTGCTTATTTAATTATAAACTATTGTTGGCTTATAATAATTTGGGGATGGGATGATAGTTATCAACTTGGGAGGTGTCATTCTTAGAGAGAAAAGACTTGAGAAGCTGTAACCAGATCCTACATATGTGAGACTAAGTTAATTCCTGTTTTATGCTGGTAGTCAGTAGTGGGATTCCCTAGGGAGGACTAGGAATGGAGCTTTTATTCAGGCCTGAGAACAGTGAATGTAAACATAAACCAAAGAATATTTTAGTTTCCAAGGGAGCTCAAGGAGAGTATTCAGTCCAAACCCCACTTAATATACCTTGAGTTAATATTCTTTGCTCATGTCTAGGCCCAGATAAATTTTGACGGTCTGTGAGGAAGGTGATTTCACACCCTCTCTGAACAATCTGTTTCACTGCTTGAACCCACTCATGATGAAAAAGTCTTTTTAAGAATTTATCCAGCATTTCCTAACAAATCTCTCAGCTTTGTTATCCTTCTCTCCTGTTCATTAGGCATCTGTGGACAGCCATCAATTCTCTTTGCTGCCTTTTCTTTATTTTTGGAGACCAAACAAATCTAGCTCTTGGCACTCTTTGCATGTCCTCCATCATCCTGAACAGTGTGGTAGGAAGAATCATGTGTGTGGCTTGTTTGCTTCATTTTTTGCAAGTTTGATTTCCCTCGTTTGGAAGTGCAGCCTTGGAAACACAGTCAATCAAAACAAAGCACACTTGTTGTGTGCATATAGGTAATTTATATAGAGCACTTCGTTTACATTTAAAACAATAGATGAAAGGGACCTTCGTGAAAATGTGAAGGCACACATTTTTCAGTTTGTCCTTTTAATTTAATTTACAGGAAGTTTTATTTTTCCAGACTGCTACCAAAGATTTGCTCTGCTGGTGTAAACATTAGTGAGCCTAAAATGTTAGTTCTGTCACTGGACAGAAATTTTTTATATCTTTCTTCTTTTTTCAATCAGGATATGATCTTGGAATATAATATTTTCAGTAATATATATACATATATGAATTTATTTTATTAGGTGAATCTTTAGACAAAAGTTTTTGGATTTAAAATTATTTTTACAGAGTGTTCTGTTTAATGAGGTGCTAGAAAACATTTGCCATGAAAATACACTTGTTAGGAATCCTAAAACTGATTAAATGAGGATACTTCTGGTGGAGGTTAGCTGTTGTAAAGATCATTTAAACCATTGGTGTAGCATCAGTGACAGCTGGAATACTTGATATTGACAATTTATTTCCAAGAAAACAAGTTCTTGAAAAAAAGCATTTAGTTCTTGAGCTGCCTGTAAACAAGTGATTTTTTTCACCTTGGTGAGAATTTGGCAGAAGAGTCAGTCCTTAAATATCCACAATTTTACTTGTGCCAAGAGATTCATGGAGGAATCAGGGTTGAAATGAACACTTTCTCTACCATTGCAGTATTTTAGAGAGAATCCCCTTTCTGCAATTTTCATTCACATTTTTTCGTAGTGCTACTTCTTTACTTGTTATTTTGGTTTTTGTTTTGCTTGCTTTTTTTTCCTAGGGTGTTTTACATTCCCTCTGTTTCCCCTGCAACTGCTTTTACTGCTATCTGGTGACCATTTGTGACTTTAAAGGTGTGATTATGATTTTCTTAGCAACTCTTATTATGTGGTTATAGAAGGCACACACAGCTGTAGTTGCTGGAGGCAGGTTTTCAAACACAGCCCTGCTTTTCTTAAAAGGCATGTCCTAGCATCAAACTCCAGATTTTTTTTTTCATAAGGCTATCCAGCTGGGTAAAATATACATCTTTGAAATCTGAGGAATATTTTATATGGAGTTTCTGGTGGTGCCACTCCCCATAGATAATCAGCATTTTACAAATAGCATTTTTCAAAGACTGTGGCCTAATTCCTAATGGAGAGGTTTTCTGTTTCAGTAAGGTGTTGCAGTTACAAACACAACTTTTACCAGAGTGATTATGGGAAAGATGGGGAAGGTGTTCTTTGGTTAAGAGAACAAGCAGCTGAGTCAGGTTGAAAAGGGATAAATTCAACAGGTCAAACTGAGCTTTGGCCTTGTTTCAAGACTGTTTATATCTATGTTTTTCTGAACCTCTGAGTTCTTATGCCTATACCCAAGACAAATTTTCTTTTTCCTATTTCCTCAAAGACTACATGTCTGATGTGACTCAAACCTATTTCAGACTCATACTCTGTTCACAAAACTGAGACAGAAGATATAGAGATATTGTGTTTCCCCACAAATCCTTTCTGATTTCAAATTGCAAAGCATCAGATCCTCTTGGCTGGAAAATGAAGTGGGACAATTTTACACATAGAGAAAGGAAGGCTTCCTATTTTGCACTTTGGAACCTAGAATGAATCTTCCCTTTCCTTTAAATTTTTTTAAAGCTGAAATATTATTGGTTTTTTGTATTTTTTGAAATAAACAGACACAACAGAAAAGCGTTATGAAGCAGCCGACCATCTGTGTGGCTGCATTGCTTTCTAAAAAAAGAAAAAGGAAGAAACATAGATGAAAATTCTTTATTTGATTTTTTTCCTTTTTGCTATTTTTACAAAGTTGAGGAAACTTTGCTTTTTGTTAAAGTCTGCTAATTCTTCTGTACTAAAAAGAGAAATTCCAGTTTATCTGTAGAAGGTAACTAGAAAACATTATTTAGAAACAAGGAAAAAAGCTTGTAATTTTATGTTTCACAGCTGGCTGATAAGTACATAATTTTCTATTTTTCTGTTGCTAAATTGTTTCATTAGAAGCTATCTTTTACTACAGCTCACTTGCAGTGAATTGGATTAAGTGAGAGAAGATGGTACAAAAAGTGTTAGAGATACTGCAGATGAGAGTATAATGGACGGCCAGTCTGCTCATTTTTCCTGGGAATGATAGACTATAAATAGCTGTCTTTTGCCCTCCAGTACACACATTCCTGTCCCATTGAAGTCAGCCTTGCAGAAATCAATGGGAACTCTGTGTGTATATATCAGAGCAGATTTTTTTGTTCAACCAAATGCTTTGTACTTAGTATAGGAAGATCTAGAAATTATAAGAAATTTGAGATGTTCAGAATAGTAATATTGCCCATAAATTCAGCTAATCTTACTCTGTATATTTGACTGCACTAGGGCATTCTTAACAAATGTATACAGTACATACAAAATAGATTTAAAATAAGCATACATATAAATATACACCGAATATTTTACCTACATTATAAGTTATATTTTTAACAGAAAATAGAGGGTGGTTTTTTACTATTTATTTCAGTTGTGATTATTTTTTGTGTTTTCAAATTCTTGTACTTGTATTAGAGGCATTATTCCTCTCACTTGACTGTGTTCTGAGCATGTTTACAAATTAGATTCAGCCTTATATTTGTGTCTGCTTTCTCCAGCTCAATCTTCTGAACACAGAGAATTGATCATTTTGTCAAAGAGTGAGTTCACAGGATCATAGAATCTTTAAGATTGGAAAAGACCTTTAAGGTCATAGAGTCCAAACATTAACCCAGTGCTGCCTTGTTCACCATTAAACAATATCCCCAGGTGCCACATCCAAACACTTTTTGAAAACTTCCAGGAATGGTAATTGCACCTTTCTTTGACAGCCTGCTCCAACGCCTGATCATCCTTTCAAAGAAGAAATATTTTCTGATATTGCCCTGGTGGATCTTGAGGCCATTTCCTCTTGTCCTATTACTTCTTACTCAGGAGGAGAGACTGATCCCCATCTGTCTTCAGCCTTCTTTCACTGAGGTGGAGAGGGTTAAGGTCCTCCCTGAGATTCCTTTTCTCCAGGCTAAACGCCCTCAGCATCTCAAGTCGCTCCTCGTATGACTTTTACTCTTCGGATCCTTTCTCAGCTCTGTTGCTCTTCCCTGGACTCTCTCCAGCACCTCAAGGTCTTTACTAAAGTGAGGGTCCTAAAACTGACCACAGGATTAGAGGTGTGACCTTACCAAGTGCCAGGAACAGGGGTTCAGCCACTGCTCTGGCCCTGTTTGCCACATTCTTTCTGATCTAAGTCAAGATGCCCTTGGCCTTCTTGGCCACCTGGGCACACGCAGGCTCATAGTCAAGTTTTGTTGACCAGCATCCCCAGCTGGTAATTTTCTAATGGCAGACTTCCAGCCACTCTGCCCCAGCCCATGGAATTCTGCAGGGACTGTTGTGACCCCAGCACAGGACCCGGCCCTTGGCCTCATTGACCTCACACCACCGACCTCCTCCCATCAATCCAGTGTGTCCAGGGCCCTCCGTAGATCCTTCCTGCTGTCCTGCAGATCAGCACTCCTGCCCAACTTGGTGTCACTGCAAACTCACTGAGGGGCATCCATCCCTTCGTCCAGTCCATCGACACAGCTGCTGGGCAGGACTGGCCCCAGGACTGAGCCTGGGGAACACCACTGCAGCCTTGCTGCCAGCTGCATGCAGCTCCTTTCACCATCACCCTCTGGGCCTGGCTAACCAGCCAGTATTTCAGCCAGTAAACTGTGCACATCTCCCAGATAGGAGAAGCCAGTTTCTCCAGGAGAATCCTGTAGGAAATGGTGTCAAAGGCTTTACTAAATCTAAGGAAACAACATCCACAATCTTTCTCCCATCTACTTAAATGGGTCATCCTGTCATAGTGGAAGACCAGTTTAGTCAAGTAAGACCTGCCTTTCCTAAATCTGTGCTATGTGGGTCTGACTTCCTCTGTTTGTCCTGCAAATGCCATATAATGGCACTCCAGATTATCTGCTCCATGGCTTTCCCTGCCACTGAGGTGAGGCTGACAGACCTCTAGTTCCCCAGATCCTCCTTCCAGCCCTTCTTGTAGATGGGCATCACATGTGATAATTTTCAGTCAATGTCAAATCCAGCCAAGTTAGCCAAGTTAGCCAAGACTGCTGGCAAAAATGGAAAGTGGTTTGGTGAATTATTCCATCAACTCCATCAGCAGCATTGGGTGGATGCCATCTGACCCTATAGGCTTGTGGGTGTCAAAATGGTTGACTCTGGATTACGGAGATTTCATTTTCTCCCTATCTCTGTTTTCCAGTTTAGGGAGGGGCTGAGCACCCTGAGGATATCTGGTCTTGCTGTTCAAGACTGAGGCAAAGGCGTTAAGTATCTCAGTCATCCTTGGTCACTATGTTTCTGTCTACAAGCAATGAAAGGTGGAGATTCTCCTTAGTTCTCATTTTGCTGCTGATATATTTGTAAAAACATTAGTTGTTTGCTTTAATTCCACGTGTGGCTTCTGCTTTCATTATTAAATTGCCTTATCTCAACCAATGAGCTTGACCATCTTAGTGTCTTTTAGTATAGAGGAAAGTTATAGAGAAAGAACCTGGATGGAGATCTGAAAGCCACCTGAAATCAACCCTCTACAAATAGTTACAGCTGTCACTGGCTTTTGGAGAGTTTACACACTGGCAGTAGCCAGATTAAATGCTATCTGGGCTTTGGTATTTCCAATTTTCTCCCTGCAAGAGAGAAAACACTTGTAACAGGTGCCAAAAGTGTGGGTTTTGAACAAGTAGAAAATTTAAATTGGAATAAAATACTAGGCAATCTGGGAATATTTGTGTCTTCCTTTGTGGATTTTTTTTTTTTTCACTTATAAATGCTGTCTATGAATGTATTCCCAAATCTACTTACTTCAGAAGTAAGAAACTGCTTTTTTGCCTTCATTTTATGTTTTCACCCTATTTTGCTCCATAATTGAGGGCACTGTTGGACAGGCTACCCTTAAATTGCTATTATACAGAGGACAATCTCTCTCCAGATGCTGAGGTCTACCCAAACTGGAAGTAGTCTCCCACAAAAAAACAGTTGATTATTTCAGAGAGTCTGCAGTAATCTCAGTAACAACTGATGAATGCCTCCTGTTGACTGTGTATTATTTAATGAACGAAGAAACAGCCTATGTACCATTATTGGCAAGAAACTCATTCACCAAGGCAAAAGGTTAGGCTTACCATTCTTCTCACATATTGCTCACCTGGGTTTTTATTCAATGTTTTCCCCTAATTTATTGTTTCCACTCATTTGTGTATAAACTAAGAAGTACTAAGACAGAATAATTTTTGAACTGTTATTTTAATAACAGCCTAACCTCTGCAGCTAAAAAAAGCTGTTAAAAGAGAAAGAAATGAGGCTTCTCATTATGAGGGAAAGATTCCTTTCCTGTGGTGGCTTCCACCTTTGTAGACCATTGGACACAGTGAGAATTCACTCAGGAAATTTTCTAGAGCAGAAATCTATCTCTGTCTTACTCTATATAGAAAATCACAATCAATCCTTTTAAAGTCCTGTTCCAGTGTGTCCAAGGAACACTAAAAAAATACCAGGCACATAGAATGGGAGGTGGTCACCTGCTCATATGGCTGGGAGTAATTGTTTTGACTGTTTCATTCCAGCTGTCTTTGTGAACACGAAATATTTTACATTTTCTTGCATCTTTTGCCTCTCTTGTATGACGTGTAAAATACTACTGCAAAAAGGAGTACTCCAAATGCTCTCCACAATCAGTGTAATTATTTTGGTTTGGGCTGAAACACCACCTTTTCTTTCAGGCAGCCAGCAAATCTTTAAGGGAGTGTGAGCTGAGAATTTCTTCTAGGATGTAGTACCAGGACATTTGTGTGTATGAGATGCTACTTTAAAATGGTGCACAGAGCAGTGAAGAATTTAGCAATAATATTTAGCTTGTTAGGAAACAGAGTGTATTTATTCTTTTCTTCAGCGCCTTATTTACAGTACACTGGGACTTCTGAGTGAAGGAATGGCAAACTTAATGAAACATTTGATTGGTATTAATTAATTTCCACGTAATTACCTGCCATGTGGATCTTGTTGAGCTATTGATTACTGGGAAACATACATCCCACTGGGGATAGTGTGATTTAACTTCATCCAATGAGTCAATTAGCCCAAGTAACACTGGGAGAGCTGGTGCTCTGCCTCAGTGAATGGGGTTTCTTGCCAAGAATGGTACATAAGCTGTTTATTTGTTCATTAAAACACAGTGCTGCTGTCAACAGGAGGCACTTATCAGTTGTTATTGAGATTGGTAAAATGTCACTGTTTCATCCAAGATTAGCAGCAGTTCATAGCTGCAAAGTGGGTGAAAAACCCTCTCTGGTTTGAGAGCACAGTTGAATGCTTGAGGTCAAGACATTAACCCCTGTTTGCTTCTCATTTGTGAGAACTTCAGTTACAAATTTGTGTCAGCTGTCCCAAGTGCAAAACATCTTTCATTGTCATTAATTCTGAAGCTGTGGGACAACAGACCCTGAACTGTGGCATGTGACATTCAATTAATTTCACCAAGAGTGAAACACATGGTATGTCCTCCACCTCACCAAAACTAAATACTAATATTGTTCTTTAGTGAGGATGATCTTCCTAACTGACAAGAACAGCCTGCTGTCTTCTCATGAATTAATCTGAGAATAAAAAGATCTTTTTTATTTTCTTTCTTTCTTTCCTCCTTTGTGATTTAAATTAGACAAAGAAACCATTATTCCTATTGATAGTTCCCCTAATATATAACTGAAGGTATAAAAACAACCCTCTTGGCTGGAAACAATAAAAAACCAAACCCCACAAACAAATAACCAAACAACAGTAAAAAAACCCAAAAACCCAAAACAAAATCTCAAACAAACTGCAACAAAACAAGAGAGTAGGGGGAGAGAACTAAATTTGTTCAAGGAAGTCTTAAAGTGAACCTTTCATGTAATGGTTAAAGGAAAAAAATTGAGTATTTGAAGCAGCTATCTAGAGAAGTTGCCTTCAAATATGTTTGGGTTTAAATATAATTTGGAGATCATGTTACATAATACACCTGAGAGATAAATTATCTTGGTGGTGGGTTAAAAAAATTATTCTAAAATGAGAATCCTCTAGGAAAACTGAACTACTAAACAAATAATTGGCCATAAGTGCTTGATTACATTAGATTAGATAGATACAAAATTATAAGCCAAAGACATCGACATGGAGACAGATTCTTAATTTTTTTCAGTTAGAAGAGTTATGAGGGATTATTTATGAAATTATTTACTTGGCAGCAACCTGCATAAGAATTTGTAAACATTAAGAAAAGGACTCAAGTATCTCCCATAAATTAATGATGTGTTTCACTGATGCTACATTTTATTTTGCTTAATAGAATACATTAATTTCCATTTTACAGTTCTCTTTATACTCTTATATAAGAGCATAAAGTAGCTTTTAAATATTTGGGATAATGAGAAATGGTACAGATTTATCCTAACTTCAAATAAAGTTTCTCATTCTTAAGACGGCCATTGGGTTTGATGGGTGTGAAAATATTATTCTTACAAAATAAGGAAACCAGATAAATTCAACAGATACTCATCATAGTAGTAGACAAAATGTCTGTAGGGATGGATCTAATATAAAATTTAAAAGAAAATCAGAAATATTTAATGTAATGGGGTTTTTAAATGTTTTGTGTCATTTAAAGTTCAGTGAAGTATATGAAGACTTTACACACTACTAAAACAGAGTGGTTCATTAACATTACCTTTGTATTTACAATTACGAAAATAGCCATGAAAAAGTGGAAGCAGCAAAGGAAATTTCTGAATGCATTTGACATCTTTTGGATGTGAGTTTCCATTTTTTAGCCTTGTGAATCAAATTAAGAAAAACAACAATATTTTTTAATTTGTTTCCCATGCCTTTAGAAACTTGTAGAAGGTTGTAGCAGGCTTTCATAAACTAGCTATGCAAACTGCATTACTCTATAAATTACCTTACTTGTACACACCAGCATAAAATCTCATTTATCCAGCAGATTGATTTTGGATTGTTATGAAATTGTTACAAATTTTTGTTAGACAAAAAGCATCAGGTTTCAAACTGCTGCTAAAATGTAGCATACTTTGTGACACTGCTCGGTAGTGGGTCTGTCTGGCAGGAAGATGGCTAACCTTCCTTGTAGGGGCCCATCTGGTGCTGCGTTTGGTGTGAGTGCCTGAGCGGCATTGGTGTTTCAGCTGTTGCTGCACAGTGCTCACTCAGCATCAAGGCTGGAGCACCAAACACCCCTCATTTCCCCACTAGAAGGCTTGGGGCTGGGCAGGAGTCTGGAAGGAACCTCAAATAACCAAGGGTAATCCCATGCCATGCAACATCATGCTCAGCAATAAAAGCTGGAAGGAAGAAAGGGAGGACGAAGCGTTGGAAGTTTATAATGTTGGTCATCCCAAGCAACTCCTATGCATGGTGAGGCCTTGCTGCCTGGGAAGTGGCTGGAAATCTGCCTGGTGATGGGAAGTTGAGACTAAATTTCCTGGGTTTGCTTTAATTCCATGTGTGGCTTCTGTTTTCATTATTAAATTGCCTTTATCTCAACCAATGAGCTTGGCCATCTTAGTGTCTTTTAGTTTTGAGGAGAGTTAGAGAGAAAGAACCTGGATGGAGATCTGAAAGCCACCCAAAATCAACCCTCTACAAATAGTTACAGCTGTCACTGGCTTTTGGAGAGCTTGCACACATGATGGGAGGGTACAGTGTATAAATTTATGTATGAACCTCTCATTTGCTGGTTAAAGATATTGGAGCGTAAATAGGGTGTGCTGTTTAATACAGCCATAACCTTTACTACAATAAAACAAAGAGCAACTTAAAAGAAAGATGTGACCAAAAAAGGGTTTCATTAACTACTATAAATCTCTTTGTGATGGTCAAGGCATGAGACCAAGGAAGGAAATTCTTAAAATTTCTATTTTGAAGTAATTTTTTAATCCAATATAGACCTTACTGTATCTTACATTACAGTTCTATGAAGCTGTGAAATAATGCAACAGCAGAGGATGGAGCAGAAATTACTGTAAAACATTCTTGTCACTCCAGTATTGGGTTTCTGCAGTGGTAAATTAGCATGCTAAAAGGAAAGCAATTGACCAATTTTAGACTATGGTGAAGTTGGTCTGTATGTTGCGGAAGAATTATTCAGTGGAATGTTGTGCTTTAATGTGTTTAATGGTAGTACAAAAGGTGAAAGGGACCTTGTTTTTCAGCTTATGCTGTAAACATGGTTTCAAGGGAAATTCTTTGAAGTGCAGAGATCTAAGCTGTCTGGTTTTGAATTCCCCCTGAGGTACTACAGAGGGACAGTAGGTATCTGATAATGTTTTAACTTCAAGTAAATATTTTTGGGCATCAAACAGTACTGATAGAAAATATAGAGTGGATTATTTAAAAGTGCTGCTTAAGATAAATAGGATACTCATATGATTTCTGGTGTTGAAGTTTTTAGTCTCTCTAGAGTTACAAAAGAGAATGTAAAGAAGTAAAGGAGTGAAATCTGGAGGTGTACTGATGATGTTACCATAGGGATTAATCCCTAGTGTACTCATCTCTTTGTAGAAGTTGAGTCTGAGAAGCAGAGTGGCGTTGCACATATCTTGACTATTTCCAAAGATCTGGTCTAAATGCCAAATCTTCTTTCAACAATCCTGACAGTTGCATTTGTTGGATTGTCTATTTAAAAGTGCAGAGAAGCATATGAGCTACAACTCTGTGGTGTGGAGTCAAAATGATATTCAAAGACATAAGCAGTGCAAAAAAAGCTAGCAGGAAGCACTGCAGTTAAAAGACAGCATCTCAGGACTTCAGAAGTTGTCACAAATTCTGCCATAAACAGATAGGGATAACTTGCATAATGGTCATAAGGCCAGTATCTTTGTTTTGTCCATAAGAATGATTTTATTTTCTTTCCCTTTAACTCTAAAAATGAAAATAATAACAAAAAACTTCCATAAACAGTTTTAAAGTTTTAAGTTTGTTTATAGTTATTATATATGGCTTATATATTTGAATTCAGTTTGAATTCAGTCTATTTTCAGGATCACACTTGTAGCCATATGAGATGCAGGAATAAAGTTCTCTTTGTGTAGTGAAAAAATGTCTCCAAAGTTGACCTGCTTACCTACAAAATTCTCACTACATTTTCCATAAAATTTTCTAGCTGGAGATAGACTCTAGCTGTTTTTCCTAAGACATATTTTAACTGTTATACCAGTACCATTACTAGTTACCTGAAACGCTGAAAATTGTGGCAATTGAAACTTCAGAAGAATAAAACCCTAATAGAGGTTAGGTTTACAATATTGCTCAAAAGAGTAACTACTGGCTTTGTCAGAACAACTGACAAAGACAAAGGCCAGATGTTGTGCCCAGCAGAGTGCACTGTTTCAGCAAAATAAAATATTTCGGGTTTTTTTTTCAGTTTTGTTTGTTTGGTTGGTTATTTTATTAATCCACAAAATAAGTCTGTGAAACCTAGGAAACTGTCAATTTCCTTTGATTGCAGCAACTCACAGGACCCCATGTGCAAGGGCAACTTCTGGGTGCTCTTGACCAAATTTTCATCATATTCGCAAGGACATTTTTCCTGTTAGAGTGAACAGGAACTGGAAGCAGCTGATGGGTAAGGTCTGGATTTAAATCTTGCCCTTCCTTGCAGGTGATAGAGAAACTCAGAAATGGAGGTAGCAGTGGCAAGATAGGTGGGACACAGCTGTGGAGAGTTGGTTAAGCTGGGGATAATTCTCAGCTTTCAAGGATTGACATGAACCTGCTTTGGAAGAGGATTTCTAACGAAAGGAGACAATTTTTCTTCAAGTGCATGAGCAATGTCTTGTGTAACAGGCCTGTCCATCCCTTGCAGAAAAATCTTTGTAATGTTGTGAGAAAAGCCTCAGTTATCAGCCACCTAAAAGGAAAGACAGAAAAGTCTTCAGGAAATGGTTAGAACACTGGAGAGCTAATAAAGGCCTACTATCTTCATTAACTCCTTTTCTTCAGACCCTGCAACAAACACAGAGATAATAAGTTACTTTCCAAATGCAAAAGATATCTAAATGACAGAGATTTATAACTTCCAATGGGATTTAGAGCCCCATGTGAATAATAGTCTTTAGTTTTTGGGCAACACAGTCTTCCATTGCAGTGAGCTCATTAAGGTTTCCCACTCCTTCACTGGTGTTGAGAAAAAAAAACCCAGACACACTGCATTGACTAAGACAGTCCTGGCCTTAGTCATTTGTCCTGTCACACCAAGGAAAAGAATGAAAATCTCCTGCTGGACTGGTGATGTGTGGTATCTGTAATGGTTTGGATTTAACTGTTGCTACATACCTGCCCAGAGTTGCATCTGAAAGAATTGCATTTGGAAACCCTCTACATAGTCCAGCTTTACTGAGGTTGTACAGTAACCTACAACCTGGCTAAATCTACCTTGAGGCTTTTATCAGACCTGGAAGACTTCCAGGAAAAATTGGTTGTGACCTTCTATTCTATTCTGCTTGGTATCTGGGAGCACCAGACCACAGAACCTGATCTGGCCTGTAGCTCCTTCATGCTCCCAAAAGGAATGCAATGTATTTGGGCTGCTTTCTTTGGCTTTTTCTTTCGTACTTTTTAATTTTCTCTCTCTCTCTTTTTATTTTTTGAGATTTTTCTGCTTGGATCAGTTTATGCTTCGTTGATGTGAACTGAATGTGCAAATGTCTCACATCAAATATCAAGTGTTTGATGACAAAACAAAGTTCTTAGACTAAGGTCTTTTAATACTAATAATCAGATTTGAGTGTACTTTTACATTACCCAAAAAGTGAGGACATTTTTGAATACATCAGGAGTGGTAAAATGTGGTGGTTGTTTTAAAAATTGGAGAACAAAAATCCCCCTACTACTTTCATTTTTGAAAATGATCAGAAAGGATAGCCTTTCTGATCTTGTCACACTTCACAGAATTCTCAGAAAGCTCCTGTAGGATGGGCATTTTGACCATTTTTTTACTTGCAAACTTTTGGACAACGTGTATCATAGCTATCATAACTGCACACTACATGTGTTGTTGTTTAAAAGGGAGAAAGAGGTAGCCTTTTTGCAATGACAAGCAGTTCATCATATATACCTGATTATGGGAGGGTTAGGCTTATTTATACATCTGAAGACCTGTCCCCCAGAATATAAATCTTTCCTGTCCTGACTGATGCAGTCACAGAAAGGAAAAATACACTATCTTGGAAGAGAGCCTGCGTAAAATGCATTTTTCAAGGAAAAAACCTGTTTCTTAATACAAAGCCAAGTGCAATTAAGAGATAGAAGTTATCTGCTCTAAATAGTGGGTCAACAGGACGCAGTATACTTGCAGGAAATACACAATTCCCATTTGTGACTGTAAACACTGTGGGGTCCACATCTCTATGGGTAAAAACCAAACTCAGTTAGCATACAGATGTGTGATACCTTTTAAAATCCCTTCAGTATCTTCCTACCTGCTGTGCTTAATTTCAGATTCAAGTGCAGCCATTAAAGGAGAAAAAAAACCCAACAAACAAAGCACAAAACTGTTTTTGCCTTTATCTGTGTCCCACATTGCACTGGCTTTCCCTCAAATATTTTTTCTGGTGCTCCAGCTCCCCAGACTTTTTTTTAATACTCAATACTTTAGGGACTCAGTTCTTATTTTCCTTTTTCAAGTGTCTCTGTCTTAAAGTGATTTTATATTTCTGTCTAACAGGTAAAATCGCAACTTTCTGTTTTCTTACAAAAGCTTTCTTGCAAGCCTATCTTTGCAACATTCCATAAGAAAAATGAAGGGTTTTTTTTAGAATTGTAAAAACTCTTATGATCTGGAAGCTCTAAACTCCCTTCAAAGGCTGGTTGCACTAAGCCTAATTCTCATTTTGATTTATTTCACTTTGAATAAAATGGTATTAAATTAGCAAAGACAAGCAATGAACAAAACTCTGGAGAGGAATTAGCCATTGTATCCAGTCCATTAATCTCTTATTCAATTCTTGAGAATTGTGGCTCACCCAGACCCAGAGATCAAATAAAATGCCTAATTGGGAAAATCCTAAACAAGAGTATCCTGGGGAGCTTGAATTTATTTGTCAGCTGTTCAAACAACTATGTTGTTTATAAGTCTTTAAAACCCTGAGACTTTTCTGCCACTATAACTTTATCCAGATACTTTAAACACAGGAGGGTGATTGAGAATTGCTTTCAATTAACTGGAATAGGGAAAGACACTTATTCTAAAAACAGATAGTTGTGTTGTGAACATTCTGCTGAACATGCTGAGAATTTTAGATCTAAACATCAGGTTTGAGAGATGCTCTGAAAACTCTTAGAGAGTCATGGTAAACACAGTTAATGGATATCCTACTCTTGTGATAGCATTTGTTCTAAGCACTGTGACTTAATAAGAGGAGGAAATACAGTATAAATGACTGATGTTTTCTAAAAAATAAATCTAACAACAATTTTCCAGATGCCTGAAAGGCAACAACTACTTGAGCCTTTTCTGTCTGTTTATGATTACCCTTAATTCCCTGTTGATTTTTCTGGAGGTCAAGGAACATAACCCAAGAGACTGAGCTTGACCTGCTATTGCAGCAAAAATGAAGAGAACAGTTAAAAGTCTATACCTGGGTTTGAGTTCTGATAACACTCCATATTCCCATCAGTGCTAAAAAAATAGGTAAATATTAGTCATCTAATATGAAATAAATTTTTTGATAGCACAGTGACCCATCAATAACCTGACTGCTCTTTCTGTTTGGGAAAAGAAAAAGAGTCTATGGAAAAATCTCTGGCCAGGAAATACATACTGAGGTGTGTCGTGGTGAGGGAAACTTGGATGCTCAATATGAGTGTTTAGCAAGCTTCATTTATTGAAGAGAGCATCAGACTTTTATGCACAACAAGTAGTAAGCTCAAACATATTCTGCAAGCTAAGCAGAATATGTTTGAGCTATTGTAGTATAGTCTATTGACTATACTACAATATCAGCTCTTCCTCATATCTTAGGGGTTACATCTTTCTTTTCTCATGTCTCTCTCAGTACTTGTTATTGTACCACAGCTATGCTCAAGGACACAGTGTTTTGCAGGTGCAGGGACCCAGATTAGCTGCATCTTCCTGATTCTTGGTCCAGAACGTGGCCCCTGTCACGTAGCCATTCTTCCACAATTCCCCTGTTTTCTTTTTGCACAAGCAATGTTTGATTAAATGCAGCAGATATCATCCTTTGCACCATTTTTAGTAAGCATATGCAAAAGCAAGGCAAAACTAATACTACCAACAAAGCTATAATGCCTACTATAATGCCAACCTTAACAATAGAGCGTAGCCATGATCCCAGGCCTAAAGATTTGAGCCATCCATCAATACCAAAGCCTGATTCTACCTGTAGGTTTCCGGTTAACCTCCGCAACTCAGAGAGCTGGGAGTGGATGGACTGAGAATGGTCAGAAAGGTTCATGCAACGCATGCCTTCAAATTCTTCACAACCATGGCCTTGTGCAAGCAAAAGAAAATCAATTGCAGCTCTATTTTGAAGCGTTGCATGGCAAATAGAATCAACATCAAGCAAAAGGCTAGAAAGCGCCATAGAAGTGGCATTGGTTTGCTTCACAAGCCAGCATCCCAACTTATTTAGGGTGGCCTGGGTGCCTGCTGCTGCCACCCCTGGAGCCAGAAAGTATGCCGCAATTATGGCCCCTGGGGACCAAAATTTTACATCATCTTTGCAGTCAGCAGTAAATGCATGGGCCATTCTTTTACTTCAATGATGGCGGCGGCTCATGTTTAGTGTTGGGAAGTGTTGGGTGCAAGTAGAGACAGCCGTCCAATTGTACATGGCCCCCCTCACAGCATAGATGGGATACCAGGCCAGGCGCAGTCTCCACATATTAAAAAGTAACCTGCTGGCAATTGAATAGGGTCATTTGATGAGATTGATACTTTCTTTGTGGTATAACTGCACCAGGCTGTTGCATTTCGGTAGACAGCCATGCTGGAGGTTACAATAGTGGAATGGTTCTTGGCTGGCATCCGGCTTATATGGTCAAAATTGAGGCATGCATCTCCCATCACTGAGCCTAACAGTTCCAATTCTTGGGATTCCTGCGATGCTATGGAAAAATGGGAAACCCATTGGTCCCAGTTATCTACACTTGCCCTAGCATCATTGGTCCTGCAGGTGGGTGTACTTGAAGGGCATGGCCCAGGATCCGCTGGTAGTCCAACCAAGCAGGTTGTGAATGGATGACCTGGAGAAGACAAGGACAAACAAATGGCCTCTTGATTTGTCAGGTTTGTGAGAGTGGCCCAAATATTGGTCTTAGGTTGAGTTGGGGCCATGCAGGGAATTCCTAGCCCTCCTCCTCCTCCTGTTGCGCCTTCTACGTGGCTCATTGTCTCTACTAGGAGGAGGGAGAATACTAAGGCGATGACATAGCTCCTCCATCTGCCTTGGTTGAACCATCCAATGTCCTGGCAGGTCAACATGTTTACCACAGATTTCCTGCAGGATGCTTGTCTTTGTTTGGCTCTTAATTCTGCTAACCTGCCACTGTACTTCCCACTTTAACCTAGCAATCTCCCTTTGCTCCCAACTCTCATATAGGGATAACCCCTGGATTCCAGGTAATCCGGTTTCCTCCTGTAATGCAGCAAGTACTGTTTTCCTTCTCCACTCATGACCACACTCAACACACCACAATCCTGTCAGCACACTCTGATGCACCCAGAGATCTCTTTCACAGCCACTACAGAAAATCTTTATCCAAGGGCAGCAACGCTTGTCCCCACAGTTTCTACAAATAGTGTATGCAAGGCCACGAGGTGCTAGAATATGCAAGGTAGCTATCAGCTGTGCCAGCTGGTCAAGAGTCCTCCAGTTGAGTAATTGAGGCTCAATCAGCTGTCTCGCTGGCCAGAGAAGCGGGTTTATCAGCAGGTGGAGCCAGAGCAACTGCCTCTTCTCCTTGTTGGCTGCTGGATCCAGGATGGCCGATGGCAAGTTTGGTCCACCGGCTCGGCATCCAGATGTTGCCTGTTGGGGTAAGCACACAAAGGTAAACCCTGCCCACAAAGACCACTTCTGCAGGCCCGTTCCACTGTCCTGGCTTGGGGTCTCTGTAAAAGACCCACACGGATGGCTATTTGTGCTTTTCTGTAGGGCCAACTTGATGCCAAATTTCAGGAGGTTCTTGGTGGTCACCAAACACACACAAATGATTCATTACAAACAGGCTCTTATTAACCCTTTCACGTGGGTCCCCTATGCTCTGGAATTTCTCAAGATACCTCTTCACAGTTCCATTAGCTCGTTCCACTATTGCCTGACCTGTAGGGGAATGAGCTATGCCAGTTATGTGCTTTATATCCCATGTTTGCATGAATTGCACAACTGTCTTGCTTTTGTAGGCAGGCCCATTGTCAGTTTTGATACAGTGAGGCACCCCCATAACAGCGAAGCAACTTGTAAGGTGCCGTTTTACGTCCCTTGACTTTTCACCAGGCTGAGGGGTAGCCCAAATCATGTGGCTGTAATTCTCAATGGTAACATGCAGGTATTTTAACCGACCTAATGCAGGCACATGCGTGACATCCATCTGCACACTTCATTGGCCTTCAACCCCCTCAGATTTACTACTGCTCCAAGCCCTAAACCTTGATTATGATGGCTGCATATAGGACAGGCCTTTACAATGGCCTTAGCCTCTTCCAGGGAAAGACCATATGCTCGGTGGAGACCCCGAGCATTCTGACGGAATATTGCATGAGTCTCTCTAGCTCGGCAATGAGGCGACAATGGGGCTTCTTTCGTCACAGTCACTAGAGGATCTGCCCTCACATTGCCCTCTCCAAATCCTTGGTCCCATTGATGACTGTGAATGTGCAAAACAGCATAGCCAGCAGTCCAGCATGGCCTGCTGGAGGTGCATCAGGAACTCTCATAACCATTTCAGCAGAGGGGATTTCCGCGCAAGCACGAGTCGTCCTACTCCTGCGACTGTGGCATTTGCCGCATGGGTGGGCCACTGGGGTGGCCATTTCTGCATCCCTATGATGCTGACGTCTGCACCGGTGTCTAGGAGCACAACCAGGGTGATGGTTTGACCCTGATACTGGATGTCAATATGTTTTTTAGGACAATGCTTTTAGTCCACTGTTAACAATGCCATTGTTCCTGTGGAACCAAAACTACCTTCACCACGTCGCTGCTTGCCAAGTGTTATAGTCCCTCTGGTTAATTGAGGCAAGGGGATTAATTGGGCAATTCATGATCCGGCCGGAATAAACAATGGTGGGAATAGTGTTTGTGCCATTATTTGTATTTCACCTGTATAATCAGCATCAATTAGTCCAACAAGAATAGTAAGTCTCAACATGCTGTCAGAGGAGTGTCCAATCAACAAAGCTCCCACGGTTTGTCTGCCGGCTGTAACAGGGCCCTTAATCCCCGTGCTCCCACGGTTTGTCTGCCGGCTGTAACAGGGCCCTTAATCCCCGTTGGGATACGCTGCGGTTTGCAGTCTATTAAGGTGCAGTCTATTGAGGTTGCCAGATCCAAACCGAGGCTTCTGCTGGTTGTGGGGCAGAGGGAGGAGGCGCTTGTGCTGGGAAGGAGGGCTCTGGGCCGCCCCTTGTGTTGGAGTGGGGCGACCCCTCCTGCTGGGCTTCCCGTTTCCTGAGACGTGCCGGCAGGCTGACTCATTGTGGGTGTCGGACTTGCAGCGCCGGCACCACACAGCTCCCATTGTACAATCCTGTCACATATGGCCAGCAGTTCCGCAGCGGAAGCATCGGAATCGTGATGGTCCTTGTCTTTGAAGCCAATTTACCGATGCTTGCAAGGGGGCAAGGGCAGCCAACACCTGACTCTGCGTCGCCTGCGCCTGCTCCCTGAAACTACTTCCCAAATCTCTTACTGCTTCCACTAACATAGCCTGCGGCCCCACCAGCACCTGAGCCATTTGTTCTAAAACCTCCTCAATAGTCCAGGTACCAGGGAGTGTGACATCCCTAGTGGTGGGATTGCAATTTTGTAGGGCACATTGCTTTGGTAGTGCTCCGTGCATATATTCAGGGACCCCTGCTGTCTGAATAGCATTTGCCACTCTGTCAATAAAAAACCCAAATGGCTCTTCTCTTCCTTGTTTAATTCCCGTGTATGAGGGAATACTCCCTGGGGATTTCACCCTATCGGGCCCCACCCGGGCTAATCTCATAGCCTCCCTCAGCTTCTCAGGCCCAATTAGTGCTTGTGCCTCCATCCTTAGGTATGCCCCTATCCCCATAAGTTCCTCTAAACTCCATATAGCGGATGTCCTGGCTGTCTCAGGGTAGCCACAGACTCTTGGCACGCAGCCTGCCAGTGAGCATTAAACAACAACTGTTGATGCTGGGTAAGTACTAGCCTCATGAGGCTTTTAATATCCAATGGCAACAGTATGTTTCTTCCCCACAAATAATTGAGCATCTGACGAGTTGGTTCTCCGTGGATACCACACTCACTTACAGTGGCACGGTGCTGTGCCAGCCATTTCCAGTCTAAGGTAGTGATAGCTGCTTGCAAGCCTCCGGCAGGATTTGGTGCGTAAACCACCGGACAAGCCACCTCAAGCAAGGCATCAGCAGCCACTCAGTCGCCTGCAACTATCGCCTCTCCTGCAATCTCTCACCATGCCTTACACCTTTCATTAGCAATTCACACCGCCTCGGGGTCAAGAATTTCCTTTGTTCTTTCCCCACCATCCTCTCCAGCCGGAGGTGGGGGGCAATCCCTCGCTGCCAGCGGAGGCACAGAAGGAGCAGCTCGGGCAGTTGCTGCGGAGGCTGTCCCCGCCGGCAGATACACCATGGTAGTTGCTGGGGGCAGAGGATAAGAGGACGTAGACGCTGAGGCCCCACTATTCTCACTAGGAACAGGCATTCCCAATCGGGCGGAGGCTGCCTGAGCAGCCTTCTGCTCTGCCTGGTACTGTTTTAGTGCATTAGCAACTATCCGCCAAGTTTTAGACAACCTATTTGCAGTTTTACCCTCATCTAACACAGCTTCCCACAACTTATCCCCAAACCTACGCCACTCTAACTCCTCAAAGACCTGATTGGGATCTGCAAAGCACCCTTTTGCAACTCCCTATGCAAGCAATCCTGGGAGTTCTTTTCCCAGGTCGATACCCAGTAATCCCTGCTTTTGTAAAAAGCATTTAAAAAGGTCATACGCCGCTTGTCTCTCCATTACCTTCTAATTTAGTCATCAGTGCTGTTGCAGCCCTTGCAAGACATCGGCCACGCTTAGTCGGCCGAGACCCTTTTCTAAGGTCGCTTGGAGCACGGAGCCCGCTCTTTCGCTGGCCGAGACCCTTCCCTAAGGTCGCTCGGGGATGCGGAGCCCGCTCTTTCGTCAGCCGAGACCCTTCCCTAAGGTTACTCGGGGCACAGGGCCCGCTCTTTCGCTGGCCAAGACCCTTCTCTAAGGTTGCTTGGGGCACGGAGCCCGCTCTTTCGCTGGCCGAGACCCTTCTCTAAGGTCGCTCGGGGCACAGGGCCCGCTCTTTCGCCTCCTGTGCTGTGTCGGGACTGACATGGAATACTGCACCAGACTGTGGCTCACAGATTCAAGCCCTCTGTAGGGTCCCTGTTTGGGCGCCATTTGTTGTGGTGAGGAAAACTTGGACGGTCAATATGAGTGTTTAGCAAGCTTCGTTTATTGAAGAGAGCATCAGACTTTTATGCACAACAAGTAATAAGCTGATACATATTCTGCAAGCTAAGCAATCTATTGACTATACTACAATATCAGCTCTTCCTCATACCTTAGGGGTTACATCTTTCTTTTCTCATGTCTCTCTCAGTACTTGTTATTGTACCACAGCTATGCTCAAGGACACAGTGTTTTGCAGGTGCAGGGACCCAGATTAGCTGCATCTTCCTGATTCTTGGTCCAGAACGTGGCCCCTGTCACGTAGCCATTCTTCCACAGAGGTGGTTGCTTCCCCCACCTATGTTTTCTGGTCCTAATCATCACTTTAGATTTGATATGGCACAGAGATCACGAGTGCCACATGAATTGATGCCTCCTTCTTGCTATAGAGAATTTTGTGTTCTCAGCTGCAATAAGAGTGATCATGAGGTTACATTAAATTTCTTACAGGGTAAACAAATTATCACCAGCATTACAAACATTACATATTTTCATGATATCCAGATGGCTGTCATGGTCAAACCTAAAGATGCTTTTGTTTAAGTTGCCACGGAGATCTGTGTATGAAAACCCTCTTGTTCAAGCCTATGAATTTTCAAAGAGGTTCCTTTGAATTGATGAAATTAATGACAGCCTGTACTACAGGGCAAAAGAAAGTCTGTCAGGGACTGTTTAAGTATAGTTGAGAACAGATCAGATAACTTCTTGAAGCCTCTTTTGCTATGTCTATTCTTTCACAATTTAATCTTTGCCTCCAACAAGCATGAGTCAAACAATGAAATAATAATACTAGTATGAACTTGCCAGAATTGAAAATACTTCTGAACCTCTGGACCGCATAAGACTGATAAAACAGATTTTGTTCATTAAAATGAACAGAGCATTAAATTTATCCTCTTTTTCTTTCACAGGTCTAAGAAATAACATCTCTGCTATGAAGGAGAAACAGAGGGAAAAAGCCAGATTGATTAGGGCTATAAAAACCTCGCTCTGAAAAGATCACAGTGTAAAAACTTTATTTTTTAAATATTATATGAATTTGCTGATGGTCATTAAGGTTTTATTCCATATGTTAAGAAGATACCAAAATCTTTCTTTAACTGAAAAGAAAAATCTATTTGCTTCCACTTGTGCTGGTTTAAAAAAAATCTTTCTGGAAAATTAAACTCCTCCTAAGCTACTCTCTTTCCTCCTCATTCCCTCCTGGTGAGAGGGAGGCTAGGAGCAGAGATTTTGAGCTCAGATATGAACCATTTACTTGAACAAAACAAAGCGTCAATGAAATAAGAAAAACAAAGAGTAATGAATAGTAACTATATGTAAAGTACACAAAATGAGGGTGATTAAGGTACAAAAAAGGTGTTCACTGACCTAGGCCCCAAGTGGCCTGAGGAAAGACAAAAATGGAACCAGCCCCACCCCATCCTTCCCCAGAGTGGGGCCAGTGGTGCCTGGGAAGCTGTTTGGTCCAGACAGGGTCACTGTGGACAAGGGCTGGCTTCCCTGGGCAGCCATGGGGTGACAGCGACAGCAGCAGGAGCAGCAGCATCACCCCTTGCCATGGGTTAGCAACAGTTATGGCTCATGCCTCTTAAAGGACAAAATTTATCTTTTTCAAGGACTAGAGTAAGATGGAAATGACCTCCTAACCAGGTGACTTTCATTAATGTAGATCCCAATGTTTGAGTGTAGTTTTAATGTTCCTCTGTCCTGTTTGATTTTCCCAGAGGCTGTTGCATGGTAAAAAATATGATACCTATTAAATATTGTGCTCTCTGGCCCAGGGGTCTATGAGCCCCACAGTCTGGCTGACCTCTTTCTGGGGTTCCATGTAACCACAGGACTTGCTTTTCCAGGCCCAAGATGGTGTTTGGGCAGTGGGGTGAGGCACAGGGCACATCTCCAGCCATCCAGTGGTTGTTTCCACCACTGTCAGCATGTAGAGCTTGCCTTAGTAGGTTTGTAGGAGCATGATATTGTCAGTTAGCCAGGCCTTCCCATATTTATATTTCCACCATTTTCTCCCATACCACAGAGGCTTTACCTGCTGGGTCTGCTTGATTCTAGCATGTTTCACAGATATGTGTAACCAGGGAAATAGTGTCTGTGGTGAAGTCTGTCCTTTGATCACCTCTGTATGTTGCATCTCTTCCCTGATAACTGGGCCCACTGAGCCAGAAATAATTCACCTTTATGTTGCTAGTCCACATCCACCTGAGACGCTTTAATCTTGGCAGTCCAATCCACCTGTCCATTGTTGTGATGCTCTTCCGTAGCCCAGCTCACAGGTGCGTGTGCATCTATGTGAGGTGCTTTTACAGCAAGCATTTCTCTCCAAGCAGTGATGTCTTGTCAGACTGCAGCAGCTCAGATGGTTTACCTCTGTGCTGCTAATTGTTCCGTTTCCATGAATCCAGCCACCCCTACAGTGGATTTGCTACCATCTACAAGTCAGTGTAGAATACTGTCCATTCCTCTTGTTCAGCAATATCTAAAGCCATCTGGATGCATTTCAGCACTGCAACCTGACTTAATCCCCCTTGTCCCTAAATATCTTCTGCAACTTGCCACAGCATAATGCAGCTTTCCATTTTTGATATATCACTTCAAGACAGCAGGGAAGAGAATGTGTCGCCTTTCATGTTCTGGTAGCTGATTATACGGTGAGGCCTCATCACCTTTTCCTCCTCTTCCTCTTCCAATGATACTCTGAAATTTTCACCTTCAGGCCAGTTTGTGATGACTTCCAAGATCCCTGGGTGATTGGGACTTCCTGTTGAAGCTTGTTGTGTGATCAGAGCAATCTATTTACTCCATGTAGCATCAATGCCATGATGTGTGGCAGCGACTTGACAGCACCCTGGCACTCTGATAGCACTGGCAGTCAGGGTGCCAGGAGGAGCTGTGCTTTGGTGCCCATCACTTCTGAAGCAGCTCAAACCCCTTCATAAGCTGCCAAGATCTCTTTTTCAGTTGGGGTGTAGCAAGACTCAGATTCTTTGTATGCCTGTCTCCGGAATCCCTTGAATCCTGTGGCTACCTCTTGCTAACTCTTGCTACCTCTTTACTCCAGGAAGAACTGTTCTCCCCCCCTGCAGTGTAGAGCAAATTTTTTATATCCTGTCCCATCCTGACTGGCCCAGGGGCTACTCTATGAACAATCTCCTATTTAATTTGTTCAAAACTTGTTGTACAGAACCTCACTTGAAGTATACCTCACCAGACGGAGAAGGTTTATAGCCTGACTGTTGTCTGGAATATGCATCCTCCAAAAACCCACAGCATCTAGGAAAGCCTGTATTTCCTTCTTGCTGGTTGGTGAGGACAAGGCTGCTATTTTCGTAACCACATCCATTGTAATGTGATGATGTTCCTCTTACCATGTTATTCCTAAAAAACTGAATTTCCTGGGCAGGTCTGTTGACCTTGCTGTGCTTTATGACAAAATCAGTTTTCAGAATGATCTGGATTGTCTTCTCCCCTTTCTCAAAAACTTCCTCTGCTGTGTTGCCCTATTTTGTCAATGTATCTCAAGTGTTCTCGTCCTTTTCCAGTGCAGCCTGGATCAGTCCAAGGTAAATTGTGTGGCTGTGCTTCCACCCCTGTGGCAGTCTGTACCAGGTGTACTGGACGTCCCTCCAGGTGAAAGCAAATTGTGGCTTGCACTCTACTGCTGAAGAAATGGAGAAAGGATTTATAAGGGGTCAGCATTTTGCTCTCTATTTTCTAAGAGCTGATAAATATTTTACAATAATGTGGATCAAAAAATTCGGCATTGTAATAAATTATATGGTTGAATTTTGCTTGCCTTTAAGCAACATTTTGAACTACTGTGTTGGTACAAGAAGTCCACAAGCCTTAAAATCTTGAAGAAGTAACTGAATAAACTTTGATTTTATTCTGGAAATAAAGACGCCAATGAGGATGGAACAAGGATCAGTCTTGAAATGGGTAGTTAATCTTCCTATGTCTAATTCCAAAATCTCCTCTGCCAGTCAAAGTGACGAAAGTGATCAAAATCTGTCTGAGTCAGGATTAAGAAATCACAATTGCAATTGATATTTTTTGCTTCACTGGGCACAACTAGTATCTAATGCAAATGTCTGAATACATATTCTAGAATAATAGTCGGTGATCTGAATTTAGATACACAAAAAATCTAGACATCTTCCTACAGTGTCTAGCTTTGTGAGTGATTTTGATAAATTATACAAAGATATTAACACGAAGTATGATTACATTAAGTAATCTAGTTTACATTTTTTGACAAAATGTTTCATTTTTCTCCCATTTCTATGCATTGCATTTTGTCTGAATCATGGTTAATGAATTATGGAGAGGAAGCTGTGTGAAATTCTGTATGATCTAGGTCATACTTTCAAACAGCAGAAAACAATGCAAGGTCTTTTGCTAAGTACCCAAGTAGGAATTTTGCCATAGCTGGGCCAGACTTATGCTTTTGCCATGCCTGGGAAAGAAATGAAAGTGTGTTATACTTACATCAATTCTAGTTTGCATGCTATTGTAAGATGATTTAATTTGTGTTGGAGGTTTTTTGGTTTTTTTAAAGGGTTGGTTTTTGTGTTTGAGGTTTTTGTATGTTCAATTTTTCTTTTTGTTTGGCAATTGTTTTTTGGGGTTTTTTTCTTTTTAAGAAAGCATGAAATCTATCAATTAAGACATCAAATTGAAAATCAAAATTCTGATTTTGCTCTCACTGCTGTATCTCAACAACAGCTAACTGGCAAAATAAGCACAGGTTATTTAGTATAATGGAATAATTATTTAGGCCTCTAGATATGATAACTGAGATGTCAATGAATAATCATCTTTATTGGTCTCTTCTTTAGCAACCACAGAAGTATAAGCCAAACTGTTTTACGACTCTAGGAAAATTAAATGCTAGCAGTTTTTAAAATGACAGATTTTAACTGAAGTCCCAAACTCTGTCTAAAATGACTCATCACTGCCACACACCCTGAGAATGGGTGCCTCGGTCATCTGTATCTGTGATCTTATGTCATAGAACACTGTTGTTTTTCAACCCATGTGCCCAAACTTCCCTTTTTCCAAAATCAAAATGTGTGATTTGCGCTGCTTGTGGAGCCAGGATACAGAAAAGACATAACCCCTTGTGGTTCTTTCTTTGGGTTGTCCATGTAGGTAGCTGGGATTCTTCTTGTGAAAATATTTCTTACATGGATTGAAATTTTAACCTCGCATTTATAAATCTAACACAATCTCAAACAAACTACAGTTTAATGAATAAATTATGACAGTGTTATCTTGATACAGTCTCATGCTTTAGTGGAGAAATAGAAGAAAATTAACTTATCCTACTTTGCATGCATTTATCCCTTTCCTCTTTTAATGGCATTCTTTTGGTTTTTCACACTGCCTAGCTGTGTGTGAAGTTCACAGTAATTATATATTTTCTGAGAAAATCAGATGGAGGAGGGTCATAGAATGATTATCCATGAAGACAAATCCAAGTTTTACAGATTTCTTGTTGCCTAGCATTTCCTCATTTAAAATTCTATGGGAGATCAGGATTACACATTGTAGTATATGGTAGAGATAATTCATGCTGTTTATGTATAAAATATTGTAAAATCCAAGCTATGTCTTTTGAGCACCCCAGCCAGGAGCAGAGTTTTATTTTTATACAATTAGTTCCCGGACAACATTCAGATAATATCAAGTCTGTTAACGTATGAATGGAATCTTCCTGAGCGATGATCAGCGACTTCCCTGGAATGTAGGAGTGATCTCGCACCTTGAAGATTGCATCTACTGCACTTAGCGTTGGCGCCACCCTGCTACATGTGAATGCGGACTTCTCCGAAGTGTTCTGACAACATCTAGACACCTGGAACCACTTTCGTCTATCCCTGCACATGTATGGCCCCAGTTGTGCAGGTGAAGGGACACAAGGGAACATTTGGTCATTTCTGCCTCAGGCAGAATAAACTGTATATAAGCCAGCAGTGTGAAGCAGTCAGGGTGAACCACTGGGGAGATGCTGACATTTTGTCAGTCAGATCCAGGTTCACCCAGCATCGATCCTGGGGTTGACGCCGCCTTGGCTGTAGTGGTTTTTTCTCAAAATTCTGTTTGGCTGACAATCTAATAAATCATTGCTAAATTTTCTTATAAATTTGGCTTCCGATTTGATCATTTATAACACCCATTAAATAATTGTGTTGTTTTCCATTGATCCTGTGTTCACAGGCATAGATGCCCTATTGAATGACAATCATGAGGAGCACAGGAATAGAGAAGAATGATTTCAGATCACTCATATGGTATGAACAGTTCCATCTGACATGGTATGTCATAGTCCTAATATTTCTAATACGAACAACAACATGACTGTATTGTCTTTCAGATGTATTTCAGTACCTCCAAGAATAATCTTCTCTATAACTCTACCAGTCACTGAAGTGAGACTGACCCCTGGAGTTACTGGGGTCCCTCCTCTTGCCCTTCTTGAAAACTGGGACATTTCTCAGCTTCCAGTTAGCTGGGAGCTCTCTGCATTTCCAAGACTGCTCAAAAATCCTTGAGAGGTTTTGCCATGACATCAGCCACCTCTTTGAGGATTCTTGGGTCAATTCCATGCGGCCCTACAGATTTGTAGTGGTCCAGCTGGTAGCAGCTGATCTCAGACAACTCAGAGTCAGTTGGGAGCTGATTATTCTTGCAGTCATGGTCCTCCAGCTCAGGGCACTGAGACCCCCTTGGTCTGTAATCTGTGCTGAAGACAGAGGCAGAGAATGCTTTAAAACACCTCTGCCTTGTCCATGCCCCTGTGTGTGAGATGATAATCCTCATCCTGTAGTGGGCAGATGTTATTTTTACACTGTCTGTTATTTTTACACTCTGTATTATTTTTACACTGCCTCTTAGTTTTACACTGCCTATTTTCAAATACATTAATGTATTTGAAAAAAACCTCCTTTTATTATCCTTCACTGTTTTGGCCGACTTCAGCTCCAGTTGACTTTTAGCTGCACAAATTTTCTCCCTAGACTGGCAAGCAGCATGTCTGTATTCTTCCCTTGTTTCCACTGGGTTTATCCTCTTTACCTTCCTTATTTCCAAGAAAAGATTCCTGTTCAGCCAGTATGGCCTTCTGACCCTCCTGCTTGACTTGAAGTATTCAGGAATTGCTGCTCCTGTGCCCTTTGCAGGTGATGTTTAAAAAGTAATCAGTGTGGACCCCAGCACCTGCAAAAACATTTCCCCAGGAGACCTTGCTTACTAATTCCTGAGCAACCTGAAATCTGCTTTCCTTCTGCCCAGAGCTGAAGTTTTGCTGGCACTTTTCCTCCTGTCAACAGAGATTTTGAACTTGAGCACTTTGTGATCATTGTGGCCAAGACACTGGTGGCTGTGGCCAATCTCCACTTTGCTCACGATATCCTCTCTGACAAGCAGTAGATCAAGGAGGGCATCCTCCTTCATCTACTCCCTTAGGACCTGCTTCATAAAGTTGTCATCCAGGAATCTTCAGGCCTTAGTTTCTAGATACCCTGAGTTAATTTCTGCAAGTTGAAGGACATAAGAACAAGGGCAGTTGACTTGGAAGTGTCCCTTAATTCCTCAATGAGTAAATTGATGTCATCATTGTCCTGGTTAGGAAGCCTTAGGAAGCCTAGTAGACTTCCATGATGACATCCTCATTATTTGTTTCATCTAGTAGATACTGAAAGATACTACTGATGTTTCATGATCTTTCTTCACAAACATTTGTCCCATGTATCTGCTTCACTATAAAAAGACAAAAAATCAATTGTAACATGTATAAACAGATGACTTAAAATTACATTTTTTGAATCTGATAATAAATTAATAAATAAGAATCCTTTTCAGCATACATATATTTTAATGAAATTACACTAAAACAGGTCGTATTATATGAAGGACATTGTATCAGGAAAAAGGTATAAGAGGTCTCTATATTTTCTTTCTCTACAAAAGGAAAGACCTGGGTTTCACTAACATTAATTGCTTCAATCTAAATTTTTGATCTTGCTTGGAGGATAAGTGCTCTCTAAGTACTTTGCCAGCATCTACATCCTAGCTAAGCTATTTGAAGCTGTACATTGTCAATCAGAACTTGAATGAACTTTGAAATAAGACAAGTTCTGAAATTACAGCTGCACTTATTTCACAAAAAGAAAGCAAACTTTAAAATCATATCATTAAGTTGCCAAGACTGTTACTTCTCTAGAAAAGCTGTTAACAACAAGGTGAAATGTGACTCTCAGGACATTGAGAATGATGGCCAGCTTACCCAGGGCAAAGAGCAAGAGACATTTTAAAAGCAGCTCACAGCTCAGGAAAAGGCAAAGTCCTTGGCCTTTTGTGAGGTCTATCCTAGGCCCTTCATCTCTGATGCTTTCATCAGCTTTTGTTACAATTTCTGATGAAGTCCATGCCTAATAATCCTAGTTGTCTATCCTCCAGGAAACACATACCTGGAGGCCAGACTAGTTTTCCAATATTTTTAGAAAGAAAATTTTTTCAATATCCAAAATATTTAAAATATGTTTACTTCTTATACCTCACAAGTTCTGAAGTACTTTTCATGGAGAATTTTGTGTTTTAATTTCACATCCAATTTTTTGGAACAGAGGTGTACCATACAAAAGTCTTCTAGGGCAGGCTCACAGTGTTTCACCATAGCAACAGTGTACAATACACTTAACTGCTCCCTTGGCAAGAATCATATTGTTTAATTGGAAACACCAGCCCAAACAGATTCAGAGCAGTGTTTTCCAGTGTCTCTAAACAGTAGTAAAATAGCTCACAAATTTGTCTAGATGGCACACCTGTATTACCTTACAGCTCTCTACAGTACTTTTCAGATTGTAGTTTTAAAAACATACTTCCTAGTGTATGCTCTTTGCTCACTTCTTGACTTATGATTGCTAAAAGAGATTTTTCCTAAGTATAGTTTAATGTAACTCTTCCATTCAACCCTTTTTTCCCATTACTTGCCCAAACAACAAAATCTCAGTGATTCACTGTTTTACAAATTGTTTAAATTTGATAATTTCTTTTTCAGTCAAGAAATAAAAGTTTGTGATAACGTACATGTTTACTTCCTGAGCTACTTGTTTGTGGCATACTGTATTAAGCAGAGCTGATATAATGGCTATAGACCCAGATAAACCTCAAAGCTATAGCAAATGTATAATTGTCTATCTGATATTCATTCAAGAATTATCAAGGAACTAGCTTCTGCTTTTATCACAGAGCTTCTCTTAATGATTTTTGAGCAGTCTTGGGATTCTGGAGAGCTGATTGGAAACTGTCTAATGTTTTCCCAGTTTTCAAGAAGGTTTAGAATGAGGAATGCATAAACTACTGGACTGTCTGTCTCATTTCAGTGCCCAGTAAAACAATGGCAAAGATTATTCTGGGAAGTCTTGTAAAACACCCTGAGGACACAGTCATTGGTCATAGCCAACACTTTGTGAGGGGGAAGTCCTGTTTTTCCAATTGATTTCCTTCTACAACAGGTGTACAGGGTAACACAAAATATTGCATTCCATATCTATTTGTGCCCAAAGTTCTTACTGTTTCTTTTAGACCCGGCAGCCACAAACCGGAATGGGTGGGTGTGAGGGGACAGGAGAGGATGGCATGGTCACTTTTATAGTTAGTGCTCCCAGGCAGCGTGCTCTCTTCAGCTGTGTGGCTTTTGCCTCTCCAGCTGCTTGGTTTGCCTCTACTTGCAACAGTGCCAACTCTAGAAGCTGCATTTCACAATCAAAAATTGTTTCAGAGAATTTTGCAGCACCCGTCCGCATCCGTGGCGCCAGGCTGGGAGAAGCGAGCAGCCATGCTCTGTGTGGTCACTTCAGCTGCTGGCAGCACGTTGCTGGGGCGAAGGAGCATGGAGACTGGGACACGCCAGCCGGCCGCTCACTCTCTGCTGCCGACACCACAGCCAACGTCCCTCCAGAAATTCCAGCCCCAGACCGAGTTCCAGCCCCTGACCGAGCAGCAAGCACCACAGTTGCCAGCCGGCTTTGCAGGCAGAGCTGCTGCTGCTGGAGACTTAAGTAGAAAGGGAAGAGGCTTGTTATAAATGATCAATCGAAAAGCCAAATCATCAAAATGTGAAAGAATTTAATTTTCCATGACCAAAATACGGTACTCAAAAACCCACAGCCAAAGAGACAGCTTCGAGCCCAGGTTCAATGCTGGGTAAACTGAGATCCAACCTCTATGGCACCGGATCTCCCTCTGTTCATGACTGCTGTTTCTAGAGTCGCTGTTTTATACAGTTTTTTATGCCTGAGGAAGAGGCACGCTGATTTCTTTTGTAATCCCGCACATGCATGAGAGTTTCTTTCACTGCGCAGGGCTGGACAATCGCTGTTTCCTGGGTGGTGGTGGGTGCTGATCATGCAGGGGAAGTCAGGTATTCAGATGCATCTTTCCAGTGACTTCTGTTATCTTGGTCGATGGTATCAATTGAGCGATGATCCCTCTTGGGCGCCTCTTGATTACCCGGAGAACGGGGGGTGATCATTGTCTGGCCACGTCTATCCATGGGTAAATGGCCGTATTGTTGTCCTGCCACCTTCAGGAATTTTGAGATTCCAAAGCAGACATCTGTCCCTTGGCTCCTTGTGGTCAGAGCCTTGTTTGGATTTTACAATCTTATAAAATATATTCTCTGTTTAAGCATGAATTATTTCATAACATATAGTACAGGTTGATACCATTTTTCCTTCATCTCCCTACATGAGGTTGCCCCTAGCAGCCATGGGGCAGGACTACCCTACCATTCTAGGTTTATCTTTGCTCAGGAGAAGTGAAAGAGATTTATCCCTTTTGTAGCTATTGTTTCTGTTTGCTGGTTTTTTGCCTCTTGCTGTTTCACTTCATAGTAAACTGTTAGTTTTACACTTATGTGGACCCGTATTTGTTTCTGATTGGTGGAAAGAGATTATTTTAATACCATAAGGGATGGCAACTCATTTAAGAGTGTCTCTAAAATTATCTTAAAGCAGGAAAACAGGGTAACTCACACAGTTGATCTTGGAAAGCCAGTCACTGCAGTCTTCTTTGGACTTCAGCAGAGCCTATAAAACTGTCTCACACAAGATCTTTCTGGACAAAATGTTCAGGATACAGCTGGATAACCATGTTATGTGACGGGTGAGAAACTGGCTCACAGGTCAGGCAGAAAGGGTTATAGTTAATGGAGTAACATCAGTCCGCTCTCTAGTGGATTTCTGCAGGGCTCAAAGAAATGCTTGGCGAGTTTGAAGATGATATAAAATTGGGAGGAGCTGTTGACTCTCTTGAGTGCAGAGAGGCCCTGCAGAGAGACCTTGACAAATTGAGGGCTGGACAATTACCAGCTATATGAAGTTTAACAAGGGACTGTCCCTAATTCTGCATCAGGGACAGGGCAACCCTGGATGTACATACAGACTGAAGAATGAGAGGCTATAAAGCAATACCATGGAAAGGGACCTGTGGGCTGTTGTTGATGGCAAGTTGAGCATGAGTCAGCTGTGCCCTGGCAGCCAGGAGGGCCAAGTGTGTCCTAGGGTGCACAGAGCAAACATTGACAGCTGGAAAGGGAAGTTTGAGTTGAAATGAGCATGCAAGGATCATTGAGTCCAATTTGTGGCCTTCCGCAGGAAAACTCAAAGAATTGTATTAAGTGTCTGAGAGCATTTTCCAAATGCTTCTGGAATTCTGGCAGACTTGGTTCTGTGTGACCAGTTCCCTGGGAACTTGTTCCAGTGCCCAGCCACTCTCTATGTGAAGAACCTTTTCCTAATGTCTAACCTAAATATCTCCTGACACAACTTCTGGCCATTCTGCTGTGACCTGTCACTGGGAAGAGATCAGTGCCTGTGACCTGTCAAGGGAGAAGACATCAGTGCCTGCCCCTATGCTTTCCTTGATGAGGAAGTTGCATACCACGATGAGTGTTCTCTTCTCTAGGCTGAACAAATCAAATGACCTTAGCTGATCCTCAAATGGCTTCCCTTCCAGACCCTCCACCATCTTCATGGTCCTCCTTTTGAAGCTGACTGATAGCTTTATATCTTTCCTATATTATGGTGCCCAAAACTGCACACAGTTCTCAGGGTGGGGCCTCTGCAGAGTAGAGCAGAGCAGAGCAGAGCAGAGCAGGACAATCCCCTCCCTTGTGTGGCTGGTGATGCTGGGCCTGATGCACCCCAGCACACCCTTGGCCCTCCCGGCTGCCAGGGCACCGCTGGCTCATATTGAGCTTGCCACTGACCAGGACCCCCAGGTCCCTTTCTTTATCTCTCCTTTCCAGCCTCTCATTCCCCAGTCTGTACATACATCCAGGATTGCCCTGTTCCAGGTGCAGAATCTGGCACTTTCCCTTGTGGAACTTCAGGGAGTGAAGGGCATCTTCCAGTTTAGTATCGACAACAAATTTTAGCCATATAACTTTTAGCCAATTTTAGCCATATAACTTTTAGCCAATTTTAGCCATAACTGAATCTCATGCAGAACTTGAGTTCTGCATCCGAGTTTTTAATGAAGATGCTGAAGAACACAGTGCTTAAGATGGATGCCTGGTAAATCCCACTATTGATAAGTTGCCCACCTGATGTCACCCATCACTATCACCCTTTGTGCCTGACCCATGACCAGTTTCTCACCAATCCCAGGATGTGATGTGCTTATCCAGCTGTGGACTTTTTCTCCATAAGGATACTGTAGAGACGTATCAAAAACTTTCCTGAAATCCCAAAAGAGTACACCAACTGGCTTCCCTTGTATGGGTTGCCATGTTGTAAAAGAAAGTTAAGTTTGTCAAACAGGAATATCACCTCACGGGCATGAAAAGACCTGCATTTTGCTGTATTTTTTTTCTGCTAGCCAGTCATTCTAGCTGATTTCAAGGAACCTTTCAATCAGGAGAATGGAAAGCTCTCTTTGGTCATCTCTAAAACCAAAATACTCTGCTAGATTTTTTCTGTGTGACCTTTTCCTTTTAAAGCCACAGCAGAAACGCTGTAAGCAGTCACAGCCAGAGCATCTGGCTTACAGTGATGAACATGCTCAATAACTTAGTTTATAATGTATTTCAGCTTTCAGGTTCTAAAAAAATCTATAAACAATTCTAAAAAATCTAAAACACAATTTGCAGGGTTACATCAAGTAAAAAGAAACCAACCCAAAAACCCAAATGGAGGACTTTATTTCATTCTTAGCCCTTTTTACCATTTGAATATTTATGCATCCTCTTTCTGTACTGTTTAATATTGGCAAGACAACAATTTTATTTAGAGAAAAAGCCTTTTTGTTTGTGGTGACATTGTACTTTTGGAATGCCTTCATCATTCACTGCTTGATCTAAATAATAGTGATGAGAGAGATTTTGGAGGCAGGGGGAGGCAGTTTAATCCTATGCACTAGAAATTTATACCATCTTTTTGAGACCTTTCAGCTTATTGAATATATTTTGTTAAATTTTCTTCATTTTTTTTCCTCTATATATGTCCTCAGAAAGAGAAGGAAAGAGGAGTCTACAGAGACCAAGTAGATCAGACAATGTGGAGCAGTGATGCAATCCTCTGGCATTTTGAATGTCTGTATTTCTTTTCCACCTTGTCCCTTGCAGACAAAGAATGCAGCGCAGCTTGAAAGAGAAAATCAGGGTTTTATTATCACAGAATCATAAAATCACAGAATATTCTGATTTGAAAGTGACCCACAAGGATCATAAAGTCCAGCTCCTGGACATGCACAGGACAGCCAGGAGAATCATACCACAAACCTCAGAATGTTGTCCAAATGCTTCTGGAACTCTATCAGGCCTATGACTTCCTTCCTGGGGAGTCTGTTCCAGTGCCCAGCCACCCTATAGGTGAAGAACATTTTCCCAATATCCAACCTAAACTTCCTCTGATGCAGCTTCAGGCCATTCCCTCAGGTTCTGACACTGTCATCACAGAGAAGAGATCAGTGCCTGCAGCTCTGCTTCCCCTTGTGAGGAAGTTCTGGAATCTGAAGAGTGAAATTAAATATTGAGATTCCATGGTAAGAAATTTTGTCACTGCACTGTATTTACATTCAGAAAAAAGTCAAAATACAAGAGGAATATAATTTTTTAATTTAAGGGAAAACTTCTGAAATCTTTCTCAACTAAGAGGTAGTGGCAGAAAATTGGAAAGTTGCTGGCAGAGGTTGGTACCCCATCTGGCAGATTTTTAAATCTGCATGTATAAAGAAGAGAAAACACGCAAAGTCAGATTAACAAGATTCTAAGTTTCTTTTGAGAGGAAACTAGTTAAAATACATGATGTTATATAATGAAGTAATTAAAAAGGCTACCCATCTGTAAAGCAAGAAAACCCTCACATGTTCCTGGTACACCATAGTCTAATTATGCTACACATGTTCTGTGAAACTCATGTAAGTGCACACTTCAGCTATGGTTAAGACAAAATCTACAGTAAATCTACTGAACTGTGACTGAAGCAGCACTAAGAGGAGAAAGGAACATAGGTACATAAACATTATGTTGTTTGTAGCTTATATGTAGGTCTGGATGAAGGTATCATTTGTTCATTCCCCTTCCTAAGGTTGGATCAATTGCACTAGGCACAGTCCTGAAAGGTATCTGTGTGCTATTCCCTATGCCAGAGTTTCTGCTGAAATCATAAAATTTCCTTAGGCATTTTATTTCAAGTTGTTTAACCTCAAATACTATGTGGTCATTGCTATCACAAGGGTTTGGTTTTTTTTATTCCTTTCATCTAGTCCACCGTATCTACAGAGAGATTACTCTCATTCTGATTTGGTATTTTCACTTGTATGTTGATGCCTACTCAGATGACACTCAATATCCTCAGAGCCCGAGGAAGTAAAGGCTAACAATGGGTTGGAAATATAACCAATAACTTTTCCTCACCTGTCCTGTGGGAATTCAGGCAATGACTCCATTTGCTTTGCAAATCAGTCCATTCAGGCACAACCTATTACTGAGACTGTGCCTAGTACCTTAAAGGGCTGCTCAAAACAGCTTGCTTTTGTGCACAGGTTAAGAGGTCTCAGCCTCTTTCTGTGCTGTTTTGGAAATCTTCCCCTCTGTTCCGTTCAAACATATTTATTTACTGTTGATGATACTAAGGAGCTTTTCTCTGTCTTCACCTGTGTCGCGCTGTATTGGTACAGAGAACTTTTCACAGTGTCAAAGACAGTCAATAGATACAGGAGCATTGAGTGTCATGATGGGCAAAAGGGGTGGAGATTGAGAAGGACAGATTTGCTGTGGCAGAAAGAGAAAGAGACATCTAGAGAAAAATTACTCCACAAACTAAGAGAGAAGCTCAATATTTTTCAACTTTTCAATGGTTTTCCCTTTTTTGAACCTTGAAGAACTGTGTCAGTTACCTTGTGTAAGACATTTTTATAGAAACTCTTTTTCTTTTTCTTTAATTTTTCTCACTACTTTTATTTTTCTTCTAGTTCTCTCATTTTGCTATCCATCCATATTTTTTTTCTTTTCCCTCTATTTATCTCCAGGTATAACTTAACTTCTTTATTCTTTTAGTGACCTTTACACATTATTCATGGTATTTACCTGACGAGCTCCCTGTTCCACTTGGATGTTATCTCCCTAGTTTTCCTGACAGCTCCTCTTGGACAATCCTTCCTCCAGCCTTTGCTAGTGAACTTAGGGATAAATGCTGTGTTTTTTCAGTGCTACCTCTCTTTGCAGAAATTTAAGACAGACAGCAGTTTACGAGCAGAAGTGAAGAATGTATTTTAAATGGAGTCTATGGTCAACTTATTGTTAAGCTTCAGCTCATTAGCAAAGCCTGTACAATTAGAGATGGAGAAAATCTTGGTTAATCCTGATTATTTTTTCCTATTACTAATCCCACATCCCATATCCACTTTATGTCTTATACCAAAGGAAAGCAGTGGAGACCAAGAGGAAATGGAGACAAAAAATGTTGGTGATATCTTGTAATTGAATTAATTTTTAGCAGGATAAATGGGGTAATAAGCCGTTGGAAAGGGTTTTTCAGGTTTGACTTGGACTTCTTAGCATCATAGGAATATTTATGGATTCTGATACCTTTACAACCATGCAAGCAGAATCAAGAAAATTCTTTGAAGAGTTATATGCAAATATAATTTGTGCTCTACTCTCATCCCACAAGTATTTCCTTATTCTGTTTTTTTCTTTCTCCTATTTTTTTTTCTTCTGTAATCCTTGAATCAGAAAGTGATTTTTAAAGCCTAGAAGTACAGTGTGTTTAGTTGATCATAGTTTATATCTGGACTTAATTGCCCACATGTGCCATAGCAGTGACTTATAAAAAGAATGAATCAATTACTATATTAATAAATACTTTTTAAAATTTAAAATTTAGTTTTCCTCGAAACATTTTGCCAGTCAGTATTGATTCTGGTTGTTCTGAGTTTACATATAAATGTCCCTATCTTAGAGCCAATATTATACCATTTTATATGAACTCCTGTAAATAAATTGGTAGGCTCCCAGTAAGGGAGTTTAAAACACCCTGCTACTATATAGGACACCTTTGCTGTTATAGTTCTTCCTAATGACACACTCAGCCAGCATTTCAGTGCACTGAAAGAGATCTGAAAACAAATATTGGTCTTTGACAGATTTGGCTGGTAGAGGTGGTTATGTGGGAATCTGGTCTGGAAAGTCATAGATTTTTCTATACATGGTAAAGTGACGTAATAAAACAACTTGATAAGACACAACTTAATGCAAAATAAGTTTGGTTGGAACCAAAGTACTTTTTGGTTAAGGAGTGATGTGAAGAGAGGAAAAGATAACTAAAGGGAAGGAGGGAATAAGAAAAAGAAAAGAACCATGAGATTATTGAGGAGAGGTAAAATTGAGGTCTAATAATATCCTGAAAATAAGAAAACAAAGTATGCAATTAATTAAATAATATTAATGAAGAATATACTTTATAATAGAAAATAACATTTTTATGTGTACTGCTTTCAAAATAACCAGAAATGTATTGAATACATTTATTTTTTCAGATGGATATGACATGAATTTCCAGAATTATGGAAGTTTAAGAGATTTCAGCAGTGTCAGTATTTTCTTGCTGGCTTTGATATATGAGAGATCATAAAGAAGCACAAAGAAGATTTTTGCATTTATATAGAACCCTCTTGGATATTCTGGGAAGGGCCAAGTCTCAGTGAAGAAAACCAGGCAGCTTAAACTGATGTCCAGGATTTTCATGATATTTGTGTCACTATCTGCAACATATAATCTGTTTCTAGTGCTAGGCAGACACGGTCACAGAATAAACCAACGTTTGCCTGAGGGATGCTTGTCTTCTGAGATGGACTAACCACCAAATTATATTTTTCTTATAAATTCTGCACTGGCTCTAGTATCACAGTTGCTCACTGTGGACATACCTTCCCAAGTACTGATGACAGTGAACGTAAGTACTGGAATAAATCTTCTGGAGGAGACAAATCCCTTCACACCGAAGGGAAAGCAGCAGTGCAGTGTTTCTGCAGTGCAATACAGTACAGCATGACCTGTATTCAGTACAGGAAGCAAACAGACTGCAGGAGCCCTGAGCTATATCCCCCAAAAACCAGCTGCCACTTGCAGCATTCTGCCCCATTCAGTGTTAAATTGGGCATTCTTATATTATGATGAGTTTTAGAGGTTAGATGTGTCAGCCTAAAGTTTGGCATCTCCATCAGAAGATCAGAAAGAGGTCTACAAATCAAACCAAGCTCACTCTCAATATTTCTATTAGCAAATGTAAACCAATTCCAAAGCCACCACAGAAATCGTGCCAAACACTGGAGCATCTAGGAATACTGGAGTTGTGCTAAAGTTACTCTGACTCCATATGGCATGAAATCAGACTTTTTTGCTGTGCCAGCAATGAAAAGCATAATACTGGCAGCAACACCAGAAATTTGTGCAAAGCTAAAATGTCAATCATGTCTTTAGATGTCTAGAAAATATATAATACAAAGTTAGAATTTTTTTAGATGGTTTGGGATTTTTGATGGTGTATTTTATTGTTGGTTGCTTGAGTCTGTATTTTTCCCAGCATTACTAGTCTTCAGGAATAAATTTAAAGTCATCACTATATGAAGTTTAGGAAGCCATCAAAGTTGTCAAAGTTTTCATAGATGATTCGTGATTTTTAGTTTGCAGAATGATTCTGCTTTTAGTAAAGTGGCATCAAACTGATCAATTTATGTTTGGACAGTTCTGTATGTCAGTTCTAAACCTGTTGAAAATCAGAGGCTTATATTGAATGGACAGTTAAGAAATGTTTGTGGTAATCTTTCCAAAAAGGCACTAAAAATGTTGAATTTTTAACCTGCTGATTTAAGAATTAGTTTAGTCACTCAATAGTGTTCTTTTTATCTTTAGAAGCACCTATTTATTGAAATTATTAAACCCATTATGATGAATAATCACTGCATTACAGAATCACAGAATGGGTGAGGCTGGAAGAGGCCACAGTGGCTCATCTGGTCCAGCCTCCCTGCAAAGGCAGGGTCATCCCAGAGCACATGGCCCAGGATTGTGTCTGTATGGATCTTGGATATCTCCAATGAGGGAAAACCTATAACCTCTCTGGGAAATTGGTTTTAGTGCATGGTCACCCACACAGTAAAGAAGTTATATTTTATATTTATATAAAGTTTATATAAGTTTATTTTATATTTAGTCTTTATATTTGGGGGGTTGTGGGGGGGGGGGGGACTTCCTGTGAATATAAAATATATGGCACTATGAAAACATTGAAAGTATTTATTTAAAAAAATCTTTATACCAGTTTTCTTTGAAGGCTTCATGCACCTCTCAGAAGGGATGCTAAAAACCATCCTGATTTGAACATCTGATTTCATTTGATTGATAGGTGTATGAAGTTGAGATAGACTTTCATTTAATAAGTCTATTATTAATGTAGTACAGTGTAGGAAGCAGGAACGAGAAGGAAGGAGAACTCAAAGCAAGGCTATGTTTTGATCATATTCTTGAATTTTCTTTGAGAGTGTTGTGAACTAAATAAGTTCATTAAGTGCAGGGTGACCATTCTGAAAAAAATCTGATTTCTTGACCATTTGTTCAATTTCTTGAGCATAGTGAGAGTTACTTCTATTTCAATTTAATAAATTTCAATATGATAAAAATTTGTAGGCATCTCTTCCTTTGTTGTTAACTCCTAGTTTCAGATACCTGGCAGGTTATACTGAAGGTTAAACAAAAATTCTTCTAAAATATAGCTGGTTTGGAAATTCTAAAATTTGTCCTTCATTTTTCCTTCACCCTTGGCTTCCAAAGCTTAAATAAAATATACTGCTGATCAAAATATTTTTTTTTCTTGATGGCTTTTCATGTTACTTCCATATCTTTCTCTTACATTTTAGCCAAATCTGTTTCCCACAACAATTTCCAAATTAAAAAAAATAAAAATCTTTTCAGTTTAGATAGAAAAAAAATCAAAAGACAAAAAACAACAAGGAACTTAATTTTCCTATCTTTGCTTTATTAAAATCTGTAGGGATCACTACTGTATTGCTAAGAGGAAAGCACAAGATACATTAGAAAGGATAGAGAATATGGTGTTTGCATGGAATTTATGGTTGAGAACATGGACAGGAAAGTATGCAACCCAACAGTTTCAGTTCAGAAAGTAAGAAAGGTTTAGATAAACCCTGGATGTGAAATCTGGCTGGCCACCTGTAAGAAAAACTGAAAAACCAACAAACCAACAAAAGACAAACTAAGAAATAGCACAAGCAAAAACTTCAAATTTAATTAAATATATGCCATTTCCACTGGGAACAGGAATGACCTTATGGTGACAGGTACAGTGAGACATGAGAGAGCTAAATGTACATGAGCTCTGTCTATAAATAAAATTAGTAGATAATTTTTGAATTTTCCAGAGAATATGGATTTAAAATTGTGAAAAAATTTAATGTTATTGCGTAAAATATTTCCTTTAACACTGTTTTGATCACTTCAGAACTCCACAAAGCTGTTCTGTTTAACTACTAATATGAAAATGATTCCTGCCTTTCTACTAAAACATGTCAGTTTTTCTACAAAAATGCTGACTGGCTGCCAAGTTGATCAGCTTGCATTGTTCCTACAGGTCTAAAGCTACACCTACAATGAAATTTGATTAAGAGTTTCGTTTTATCATCACTCAGCTTGCTGTCTTTTCCCTTCTTTGCAGTGATATTGACTTGTACTCTTCTGTACAAGTTTTGCAGGGTGATGCAAAGAAAGCTGTAGTGTAAGAAATGGTGTAATAAGAGAGTTTAAAAAAAATCCTACAGCTCAGAAAATTTATCCCATCTACAAATAACAGTTGTTGTTGTAGATGTTGTTGATGATGACGTTGTCATCAATCCATTAACAAATGATAACTTTATTTACAAATCTTTGCCTAAGAGCTGATAAACTCTGAGTGAATATTTAATTTTTTGTCTAAAATTAAAAGGGAATCCTATTTTCTCTTTTTTTCTGTGCTGCTGTATTTCAAAAAGGAGTATAAAATGGAGTTGTATGGTAATTGGAAATTCTCAGCTGTATTTTGAAGAGGTCCATTCCATTCTAATTTCTAAATCCTGAGGTTTATAGAATGTACATGAGCAAAGCTATGTAGAAAAAATACAAAGCTACGTAGAAAAAATACGTACAAAGCTACGTAGAAAAAATACAAAGCTATGGGTTCCCAAATCATTAATAATGTCCAGATGTACTGATTTTATTTGTATGAAGTGGTAAGTAAGAGGTAGTCTAACAGACATTGTGCTATGCTATATATTTGTCTAAACTCTAAAAAAAAAATTAATTTCCTTGATGATCTGATTAAAAATCCCTGGATTTTTAATGCCATTAAGAACCACACAAATCTGTTACAGAGTTTTTGGTTCTGCTTGTAATTACCCATGGTCTTGGATCCTATAATAAATCTTGTATTCTAACTCAGCAAGAACCTAAGTGGACAGAAGGTTAACAACAAAAAAAAAATAAACAGAGAAAACTGTTATTTAGAGGCTTCAGAACTCTGATGAACTCTGTAATGTCTTAGGAAAACTGGCCAGTGTGTTCCGCCCTTTTGTCCTGCCCTTTTCCATATTGCATAATGATGTGCTAGTGTGATCTGGGATAGAATTAATTTTCTTCACAGTAGCTAGGATGGAGCTTAGTTTTGGATTTGGAAACAGTGTTGATAATTCAGAGATGTACTGTTTCTTACCCATACAATAGTGATGAGGCTGGGGCAGAACAAGGATTTTGGGAGCAGACACAGCTCTGACAGGTGATCCCAAATGATCCAAGGGATGTTGCATGTGACCATATGACGGTCATGAGTATGGTAATGAATAAAAAACTGTGCAAAGAAGAATGTTATGAGAAGGATGTTCGGAGTGAAGACCTTGCCTTCTGAAGTCACCATTATGCCTGATGGAGCCCTGCTTTCCTGAGCACCTGCCTGCCCATGGAACAATTAATTCCTTGCTTCACTTGCACATGTGGTTTTTGCTCTATGTATTAAATTGTCTTTATCTCATTCTACTTGTCTTATCAGTGAATCATATCAGATTATTTGAACCTGATTTTCTCCTATGATGAGAGGGACTGGACTTCTTTACTCCAGTCTCTGCCCTGAGATTCAACATCTCAAGAGATACAACAAGAGCAATTTCCAGTGAAAAATGAAAAAAAAAAAAGTTGAGCACTTCAGCCTTCCCCATGTCAGCTGTCATCAAATTCTCTGTCTTATGGGGGTACAATTTCTTTTGTCTTACTTTTTTGACTAATGTACCTGTATGAAGTACTTTTTACTTTTCACATCCCCTGCCAAATTTGGTTATGGCTAGATTTGTCCCTTAGCTTTCTCAATCTCATTGATACACTTCCAACCCACATCCCCATAATCTTCCAAGAATGTGTGTCCCTGCTTCTAGTGACTATCCTTTTTCATCGTGTGTTTCAGCTTAACCAAAAGATCTTTATTCATCTATGCTGGTCTCCAAGTGTCCTTGTCTGATTTCTTGCAAAGGTCTTGTGCTCTAAGAAAAATGTCTTTAAATACCTGACAGATCCCTTCGGCACCTTTATTCCTGAAGGAGATTTTGCACAACATCTGTCCCATCTTAGCTCCTTAAGAAACTGAAAGACTACTTTCCCAAGGTTTAAAGTCTTCACTTGACTTTTTGCTTGGCCAATATCCCTTGAGAAAGTAAAATTCACCAAGGCACATTCACTGCAGTCAGGCTTCTACCAATATTGGCCTCCAACAAATACAGGACAGCAAACTTTGAGACTATTTACAGGCATAAAAATCTTCCTTGCAGGAGACTTTTGTTTGTATCAAATTACAGTGGTGGATCAAGAAAACTAAGCTGAGCCTGACCAATACCCAAAACTTTTCAGTCAATTTTTTAAAGTCTTTGGCATGTCAACACCTTAATGCTAAATATTACAAAGAAAAAGTACCTGCTCATTGATTGTGAGTGTATGATGTTTTCATTATCTTGATGTAATAGTGGAATAAGTGTACACAACACATTTTATTATATATATATATATATACACACTTCTACACATCTTATTGTGTAGAAGTGTAATGTAAAACAGAAGAAACATTAATGCATAATGCACTTCAGGTGCCATCAAGATCTGTGTGTGTAATGCTGTAAACCAAAGAGCTTACATATATCAATCGGTGTAAGCACAGTTGGAACTGTGTAGAAGTAATTTCCAAAATATCTTGATTTGATCAACCAAACATCAGTGTTCACAAATGTTGAATGCCATTTCAGGGGAAGTAAGAGTGAGCAGTGTCAACATCAGGTGTCTTTTACAAATAAGTGGTGTTCTCTTCACAACAGAAAGGGTAGGCAACCTTTCAAATTATTTTAGGTTTTCAAATTATACTGCCAAAGGGAGAAGCTTTAAGGTGAATAACAGATGAGGCTATTTTAGAAGATCTAACAACTGTATGATTTCAAGTTACTGCGTTTTTCACTTTTGCTTGAAATCAATTCATGAAAAGGAATTTATTCCTTTTGCTGCCTGGCATCACTCTTGAGCATCCAATATGACTTTCAGAAGTAAATATGCCATGATGTATTATTTGCTACCTTGTGCAGTGCATGTGTTTCAGGATAAAATTACACATGACATTTTGGAAGGCCATTCTTGTCATAACCTGGAAGTAAAACAGTCTCAAATAGAGATTACATTTCTATCTTTTGAGATAATCTCAAAAGTTTTAAAGCAGTATTTGCTACATTGGATGTTGGAGAAAGACTACAATAAATTACAGAATATGCTGAGTTGAAAGGGACCCACATAGATCATCAAGTCCAACTCCTTGCCCTGCATAGCACCATTCCAAAGAATCACACCACATGCCTGAGAGTATCATCCAAATGTTATTTGAACCCTATCAGGTTTTGTACTGGGACCATTTCTCTGGGGAGCCTGTTCCAGTGCCTATACACAAGCAAAATCTTTTCCTAATATCCCACCTAAACCTCTCCTGAAACAATTTCAGGCTGTTTCCTTGGGTTCTGTCACTGGTCACCACAGCGGAAGAGATCAGTGCCTGCCCTTCCTCTTCTCCTCACAAGGAGGTTCCAGACTGTGACGAGGTCTCTCCTCAGACTTCTCCAGGCTGGACAAACCAAGTGCCCTCATCCCCTCCTCATATGGCTTCCCTATAAGGCCCTTCACCATCTTCATGACCCTCTTTTGAATGCTGTCTGATAGTTTCATATCTTACATTGTGGCACCCAAAACTGCCCCCAGCCCTCGAGGTGAGGCTGCCTCAGAGCAGAGCAGAGCAGGACAATCCCCTCCCTTGTGTGGCTGGAGATGCTGTCCCTGATGTCTCCCAGGACACACTTGGCCCTCCTGGCTGCCAGGGCACTGCTGGCTCATGTTCAACTTGCTACTAACTGGGACCCCCAGGTCCCTTTCCATTACTCTGTTTTTCAACTTCCCATTCCCCAGTCTGTACACATATCCATGGTAGCCCCATCCAATGTTCTTAGATATTCTTTCCAGTAAAATGGATTGGACTGATGGGTAATTGTATGAATACTGTTGTGTATTGCAATTCTTCCTTAATTTGAGGAAGCCACATAGCACTTTCTGTATCCAGACTTCTTGCAATACCAGCACTTTTTACTTTACACTGAAGATTTTTATGTGACTTATAAATTTCCTCCAGGGGGTGTGGTTATCATAAGATAATCAGACCCTTGGGGGATTAAAACCACTTATCTCTGGATCATGACTTCTAATACCCCAGGGGTGTGATTATCTCAGGAAACTCACACTCTCTGTCATGCCTAATTGCTTAATTATTACGGTGGCAAGTTCACACTACTATGTAGGAGCGAAAGTTGTGTCAGCAGTTCTCTTAGAAATTTCTGTTTTGAGAAATCTGCCATGAAAAATCTGCTTCAGGCTGAAGCCTGCATAAAAATATTCTGCCTGGGAGAAAATACTTTTACCAGATTTCTAAAAATTATCTTGATTATATTTTAGCACTATCAGTGAGAAATAAAAGTTAACTTTATATGTTTATGTTACAATTGACAATCAGCCAAAGTTCTGAGTGGGAATTAAATAGAACCAGAGATAGCTGCATTTATTTAAAGATACTTATAATTACATAATGATTCAAATTCACAAAGTCTCTGTATATAGTTTACAAAGTATGCAGGGTTCAACTGTCTCTCTGAAAATTTATTATGGCTTCAATGAGAGTCAAGAAGGAATAAGACTTACTGAATTATAGCACTAATGAATCCAACCCAGCTCGATTGCACTCAGTGAGCACATACGAGCAAACTGAATTTCTTAACCAGGTTCCAAGAATCACTGATAACACAGATTTGCAGCCAGAAATTCTTGTTTGTACAAGTTTTAAAATTTAGACATATCTACAACTTGTAGTTAAAAACTTGCCAATTTATATTTGTAAACTAGGAATTGATGTTCTTTTAAATTTTTAATCTAAGTGACAATGAAAGCTTTGTACACAATATACTGGTGTTCTTGCCCTGTATCTTGTCTAAAATAAGGATAGTAATGTTAACTGTGCAATGTATTTCATACTTTCAGCAGTTTAAAGTATTCTATCTATTTTGCATGAAAAGTTGATTTTCAAATGCTCAGTGTTCAAATGGGGCCATATGAGTTTATGACTACAGATCTATTTTTTCCAAGTAAAAATGAACAAACACATAATATATATCATTACCTTTTATTTTTTTACTTGAAGCAAATGCAAAAAGACATGAAAATATCTATATTTTGAATAATTTTATAAAGACTCTGTGTGGAAAAGGACAGTCTACAGAGATATTGAAAACAGATCAATGATGTAATTAGTTATCTTTTCTTATAAAATAAAATATAAAATCAAACACTACATTTGATGGTACATTATTTACGATTCAAAAATGGTGCAGGAAAATCATTACATTTCTGTCCCTATATTTCCTGACAGAACATGATCTGAACAGATTAGAATGTAGAATGGCCAGATAAAACCTGTAACTTGAGTGATTTTTAAATACTATTTGTACGTCTGTTATTTTCTGCTTTATTTAGAATTTAAAGGAGAGAGTATGTTATTTATTTTCCTCTAAACTGGATATGGCTGGAGAGACCATAACATACACATATATGAATCATAAGACCCTGACACATTTAAAGGAAAAAACTCAGAACTTGAGAGTAGCTTGTGTGTAACTGTAGTAGCTCATCTAGCCAACCAAATAGCCAAAAGAGAAGATTATTCCCCAGTGAGAAACTTAAGAGGAAAAGGAAAAGGATTATATTGGTGGACTGCAGATTGCCCAGGTCTTCTGTAGGTCATAGTTCACAGTGAATAGCTAGCAACAGATAAATAGCAAACTTTCTTTGAAGCCTAAAATATACTTTAAGAAGCACAAAGAAGCTGGTAGATACCCAGAATACATTATTACTTAAGAAAAAATTGAATTTTCCTTTTTTTTAGTTTAAATAAAATATCAATTCCATGAATATAGTTTAGATGAGTTTAAAGGGCCCTTATGCCATTAAAAAGATGACTTCTTAGCTCTGTGAAAAAAATTCTTCATGTCATAAGATCTTGCAATAAGGCTGGTCCATCATTCTCTGCTACATTTTCTACTACAGTACTGCATTCATTTTCAAATGACAAGTTTTAATTTAACCATATGAAATACTGGCATACTTTGCTTCAAATAAATAATGCATTTTGTATGGATTCTACCACATGTTAAGACTTTAATCCTGCTTTCCTGCAGATTAGCAGTCCTAGAATGGTGACTGAATGCTGTGGATGACTGGCAGTGCAATATTCATCTGATACTGTTAGAAAAGGCAGTTTAATCTGGTGCTTTTTTTTTTTGTTGTTGCTTTATTCATCTTTTCTGCTCTATTATTGTCTGCTTTTCATGCTTGTTTTCTGCAGTGTGTTCCACCTTGCAGTATGGCAATAACTATGCAGATGTATTGACCACCAACAGATGAACAGTGGGTAAAATCAGCTGGTGTTTTTGATCATGGAGTCCAAGATGGTTTATATGGAAAAACACTATTTTTTGAACATTACTAGTTGCTAAGTGATATGATAAAAGCTGTAAACCCAGGATATAATTTTGCTTTCATGAAGGCTTTTTGTTATGTACCACTAGAAATATGAGAGGGCGATTGGGTCATATTATGCAGAGGATAAAATATATATATTGTATAAATTAAAGAATGGTTCATATACAGATTAGTGAATTACATAATTAGAGATGAAAAAAGGGGCTTGGCATTTCCTGCTAGGTACATTAGTTAATGGAAAGAGATGTACCATATGATCCCACTGTAGAAAAAACAATGAAGATTTCTTCCCCACTGGCTCACAATTATGTTCTCTCAAAAAGAAATTCCATTTGAAATTACTTACCAAGAGTGCTTGTACTCTGGATATAATAAGGATAACTTGACAACTTACACCAAAAATCCTGAAATGTCTGTTTGGGTATTTTGTGGGTGCATAACTGGGTAGTGAAAAGTGTTAGAGGGCAGTGGAATGGCAGAGATGGGAAACAAGAGGAATACAAAGAGTGAGAGAACCAGAGAATAGAAGAAATATACAGAAAGAAAGAGAAAAATAAGAAACTGTTTCTATTGAGAGAGAGAGTAGAGAAAAAAGATAAAACCTCAATTAAATTCACAAGAAATAGGAGTGACAAAACATGAATGAATGAAATGAAGAGAAATAAGTACAATTGGGGATGGCTTGCCAACTTCACTTCTGATATAAATGGTGAAACTCCAGACTGTACCCTTGCATTTTTGTGGTTTTATTGGATGGGTTTTTTGCTGGAGCATTTTAGAAGTACTTATTCAAAGGCAAAAACACTCTGATACTTCTGTGGATTTTCCATTAATACTACTTTGAACTATTGCTATCAATCTAAAGCAAATAATTTTTCTTACATATTTTATTTTTTATCTCTTACAGCTACACCAAACAGTATTAAAATGCTTAACAGTAATTAAAAGAAGACTGAAATTGGGTTCTCAGTGCAATTATTTTTTGCATAAATAATGACCTTCAGACACTAAATTTATGTCAGCATTGACAATATGGTTCCCACTGATGGCTGTAGAACATTAAAGATAAACATGAGCTTTAAATTTATTATTTTGTCTTGTCTTTCAGTTTCAGTCATCAGAAAAGGTTGAGCTGTGCTGTTTCTTTTAATAATGAAGAAGACAGTATATGCCTCTCTTGTACTACTTTTAAGGAGCAAAAAGAAATAGCTTTGAACCTGTCAGTTTAAAAATAGAATATCCTACTAATTTTTTACTTTTTCTCAATTCAAAATGGGTTTTTTTAGTTACAGAAAATTAAAATGTTATAAAAAAGCAACTGCCCAGAAAAGTAAAGAATATATGTCAGTAACTCAGGTTTTCTTATCACTCATCTATAGCACATACTGTACAAAAACCCAACAATTATGGACAGCAATCAGAATGATTCTGATCATAATTTTTAGAACATCTTCCTTTTCTCTAAGTATTGGAAACTTAATTGCTAATTTGAGCAAAATTATATATACATATCATATTGCATGCTATATGCGTATATGCAATATATAGGAATGCAATATGCACATATCCATATTGCATTGCTATACATAATATACACAATTATATACAAAGTTGACTATATGTGCATGTAGAGATTAATTAAATTGTTTATAATCTTATATAATTCTTCTGTTGCTGAAGGAGCTTGTTAAGACAAAGTATCTTTAAAGAATATTTTCTACATTACCAATATAATTTAAGGCTAGATAAAATCTATAATTTTATCATAACAGAGCAATAGATAAATCATATTTTATTGAATGCTGATACACCATTACAAACTATTGCTTCTCTCTAGTATAAAAAGCTTGATCTTTTGTCAGACATCAGCTATGCATTACCTTATTCTTAATGAATTTGGAAAATAACATTACAGAAAGAATGACGGTAATGAATGCTTTGTCACTATCATGTAGGCATATGTGACCAGGATTTGCAATAACAGTGCAAAGGTCAGGTAAGAATTTTCATTTCAGTACAACTCCTAAGAAATCTAACATGGGTATCAAGTAGTCAACTCCTTGTTCTTTCTTTAAATAAGATAATATTTAAAAGAGAAAATATTAAAGACTGATTCAATATTTTTCTGTGTTGTAGTCTTCCTGCAAAATACAATGGTATGGAGTTGATGGAGGGGTAAGAGGGGAAAACTGGGAATGAGTGAACTGAAACATTAATGGATACAACCTCTGAATTCTGTTCTATCCTTAAGATTCTGTTAAAAAATATATGATAAATGTGTTGGCATTTTTAAAATGTTGCTGAATTCAAGGACTTGTCATCTAGATTATACCATCTTCTTCATTTTTGTCAGTTATGAGAAATGGACCAAAATCTCAGTGTTAACCCAGTCCTCTTTTTATTACCTTTTAGTAAGTAGAATGAAGCAAATCTTGCCTGGAATACTTACTTTTCCACTTAACTGTAGAATGACTTTTCTTTCATGAGTTTTGGTGTCCTATGGGTGTTCACATCACCAACGGCAAATATAACAAAGACAATGGTACTTGTAGAGAGCCTCAGGATGAATTTCTATTGTGCCAAGTAGTTCTATGGCATTTTCATGTATTTTAAGGGAAGTGTTCTTTGTTGGGCTGGTGGGGCTTTTTTCCCAAATGGCAGCTGCAGTGGGAACTCAAAAAATTTGTAGATGATGTATCGCGTGTGACAGGCTTTATATAATAATTTATCCTTCATGGCAGGAAGGAATTCCACAAGTGCCACCACTTATTACAATTTTCACAGTTCATAGAGCTTATAGTTGGAGGGAGCTTCTGGGTCATTTGGTGCAAGACTCAACCTATGCATTAAGTTTCCTCACGTAACATCCACCATCTCTTTGAGCACATCTAATGGAGCTTTAGTGACTTCCTTGTTGGTAACTGCATTAACCCATTGATACCTAAGCTGAATTTCTTCTGTCAACCTACCATTTTTTTGGGGTGATTCTAAAGTTTAAGCCCCCAGCTTCCTGAGCACACAAACACTCTTCAACCCCACCCTTATTTGTTTGGGGTATTTTAAATGAGCACTTACGGTAAAATTATTAAGTACCAATCTAAGATTCCTATGACAGAAATATTAAGCCCAGCTGAACATAATTAGATAACTTCATTGTAAAGGGGTTTGTAGAGCCATTTGATTCTGTAGCTTCCTGAAAATCAGTGTTTTGTCTATTTCATTGGCAGTATCTGTAAAGAAAATGTCTGTTAGCAACAAACCTAAGTTTCATGAACTTCTTTTGCAATACAAGATAGAAGAGACTAGAAAGTTTTGTTTAATGAACTGGAGTTCACTGTGAGAATTACTTCTACATTGGAGAATACTGCTCAGAAAACCCTAAGAATTTTGTTTGGAGGAGCCTTTTTTTGAAGTAGAAAAGAAACAGTCTGGTTGTCTGACAGCACCTCAGGATTTTTAAATTTTAAAATCCATTGTGCCAAGATCTTCTAAGGAAAAAACCACTCAATTGACCAGTTCACCATCATATTTCCTTGACACTTAATTTTGATATCTTTTCCTCATATCTCTTTTTCAAGATTTTTCTACAGTTACATTGTATGGAGTGTACCATGTTAACCTCTCTCAACTTTGCATGCTTTCTATCTCATTGACATCTTTTTGTAGAAGAAAGTCAGACATGAGTATATATGAGTATATTTCTGAGTTAGTGCTGCATAAAAAATAATATGCCATTGCTTGTTTTACTAAGTTTTACTAAGATTGTGCTTTCGTGTCATGTTTTGAGTCTTCTGATGTCAGTTCAATGTAGTAGTAGATACTTTGTCATGATATTGATGGATTCAACAACTGGCATATGAAGTATTTTGAATTGCTGTGTTACTTCCTTTTTTGGGTATTTTTTATTTATAACAGAATTTTCTGCTATATTAATTGACAGATATTTAAACAGTTTGTGATTTACCTTTACATAGTGTAAATCATACATGTATCTTGAGATAAGGCAAGAGATTACTGAAGAGTGATCCTTGAAAATTTCATCACTTTATAGAATGTATTTTCTACAGAGAAAATAGAATAAATTTTCACTATTACTGGTGACTCATAAGAATACAGTTTGTCAATGTAAAACCCTATGTTGAGATGGAAAGTGCCACTCTCCAGGGAGCTGATGATGACTTCCTCAGTATAGTCTACCACCAGCCAGGCAGGCACTTTTTTCCTAATTTCTTACATGAAGGATTTCAATTACACATCAGTGGGCTGGACTTCAAGTAGGAGATCAAATTTTGGGGAAGATATTTTCATATATTTACCTGCTTAATAGAGATAAAAATTTCTAGCGTGCTAGACTTATGCTCCTGTGACTTTCTGAAACGTATCTGAGTCCTTTCCAAAGCATATGTCTAGTTTTTGTTTCAAAACACACCTAAAATTGTCTGAACTGAAGGATCTGTTTCCTAATTTTGTTTTGAGAAATGACTGATCTGGTTTTGCAGACACTGAGATAAAATCTGTGCAATGCAGACACTCAGCACAGAGAGTTTTAACCCCAAAACCTGAAGTCTGACCAAGATACATAAATCATGATGTTTAATGGAGAGCATTATACAGCCTTAATTATAACAGATTATGCTTCCTATAACATGAATTAATACATGGTAATTTCTGGCTTTGTTTTGACATGTATGTTATTGGTAGAAACATTTACCCTTACCCAGAATATCCTTGAAGATCCATCAAAAACAAATAGCAGAATGCTCCTGTAATTGAAATATTTTAATCATGATTTCAAAGTAGATGAAAACTCTTTAGAAAGTCTGCTTCAATAAATTATATGAGAAAATGATATATTAATATAAGGAAAATCAAATGACTCTTGATTGATTCTTAACATTTCTGTCAGAAGATGAGTTGATTTAATAAATGTACTTTATTAAACAGAGTGAAGCAAGGTTAGTGTATTGAGACAGCATTAGGAAAATGTGCACAGTGTAAGCACAAAGTTTTAAGGATTGAGGTTAGATTATTTCTCTGCCCAGATAATATAGTAATGATCAAAGTTGACATTCACAGGTATGGGAAAGACATAACAGATATTTTACTGCGCAAGATGTGAGCAAAATGATCCTCTGTCTCACATACCTGCCAGTTTGTGCTCAAGGGCATTTAAAGTCTTTTCCCCTGTTGCTATACTTGGTGGCAAAAAAGGAATTCCAAGCACAGAGTCTGTGGTCTTTCCTCCCCTTCTCTGCCCATGGCTTCCCAACCCCCTTAACAGAACTACAAAGGAAAGCTTCCTTCAATCTTCTTATTCCTTGTACATTTGTGAGAAAATCAGCCAAAGTACTAATCTACTATCAGGTGTAAATCCCACAGGATTTCTTTGGTTAGGCTGGTTATATATTGAATTTGAAAGCAGAACATTTGGCTGGAGAAAGTCAGGAACATAAACACAGTTTATTCTCCCTGAAATACCTTTCCTAAATATGAGAGTAGAAAGTGATACAAGCACTTTTTACACAGATTTAAAATTGTAGTTACCATACAGCTTTCTCAGAAAAAAATTGTACGACAGATAAAATACATATATATTTCACAGTTTAAAAATGTTGTCACCTCTATATACCCTTTTTATAACAAAACAAAAAGTCCTAAATACTGAGGCAGCACTTTCCCTCTTGGTGATTTGTATTTTGCCCATTGTGAAAATAATTATATTGTCACCAATTCAAAAGGTTATTGTGGGTATATTTTTATGCATTTTTTGTTTAAGATGCAACAATGAAAATTTGATTGCAAAAATGTATATATCTGTGTCTATTTATGACTGTAAATGTGTGTGTATTGTGTTTCAAATAAATAAAAAACATATTTTGGGATTTATTTTTACTGCACACATGAGAACCTCAAGTAAGAAGTGAAGTTCTACACGACAAGATTAATAGCATGTTAAACAGTGTAAAGGCTTGTTTGCTGATGGAAATGTAGTCAAGGAAACATTTTCTGTGGAGAGGGGAATGAAGAGGTAAAAGATTAGGAAAAGGTAAGTACCATATATATACATTTTAATGAAATCTGCTACTTAAGCAGGTTCTGAAAAGGTTCAGTGAAGTAGAGATAAGGTGGGAGGCCAAAGTGCAAATTTACTGTAATTCAGAGCAGGGTTTCAGACCTCTGTTTATTGGGGCAAGCACAATCTCCCTTGGATTGCTGAATATTCTCAGAGAGAAATTTTTTAAACTTTGCTAAAAAGTGAAAGACATTTGTGGACCCTGAGCAAGAGAAAGAGGCCTAGAAGGTGTTTGGCTTAATTGTTGGGGTGACGATCCAGGAGTGGAAATCACCATAGTCAGAGATTATGATCATGTTTATAGCAGTGTTTTACACAGAATAGTGCAATTCTGAGAGCACACACTAGAAGCATTTATGCCAGAATAGCTTGTGTGTGGTGGATAGCATCCTGGGAAATAATGCTCTAAATCATTTATCAGTTAGAAAATGTCAAACACTAGTTGTATTTCATATCTCTCTGCATTCAAATAACAGTTTTTCAGCTGAAGCTGCAATCAAATTCAAATCACTTGTCAATAGAAAATCAGAGCATTGTTTTTCAAAAGATAACAAAGAAGTAAAAATATGATGTGATTTTATGTTCCAGAGGGAAAACAAACAAACAACCTAACAAAATCCCCAAACCCCAAAATCGAAACCCAAACCCAAACATTCTCATTTTGAAGACTAAATCCCACTGCCTTCTGGTCACAGATTTAGTTAGGCCTGTGGAGAGAGTCAGAGTTTTCATGTGACACCTTCAAACTAGTCCCTGATCTGAAAAAGAAAGATGCCACATGATTCTTTTCATGAGAGATTGGAAACAAAATGAGGATTTAACAATGTTAAGCAATGGGGAACTTTCCAAGTGAAGCTAGCAAGTACAGATACCTGTAAAGAGTGCAGTTACTTAATGTAACAATTGCCATGGGGATCTAAGCAGTTGCCTTTTAATGTTTACTTGTTTGAATATGTACTATTCTCTTGGAACACAGGCAGAACTCAGGTACTGTATGCACAATTCCCCTGCAGATATGCAGATGAAGAGACCAGGAAAGCAGTCCAGTGATACCCATCCTTACTGAGACAGTGGCTGTATCTCAGTGCAGAAATTCTCCACCACAGCAGAGATTCTGTTTCTTTATGGTTTTCACTGCATGGTCTGAGGTGCAGGGCCTGCAAAAACCCTGCAGATCCATCAAGACAGGGATGTAGGTATATCTTCAGGGAAGGAAAAACTTTCCTGCCAACAGCCTTCACATCTGTGTATCTTCCTTAAAAAGAGGATATCTGGGCTTTGGGCAGCACAATATGCTTAGCTGCAATCAGATTTTCTTCCCCAGAAGAGTCCCTGTGGCAGCTCATGTGTCATAAAACCTGTGTGCTGGGAAAAGCACGCAGGTTATATGACACAAAGCTTATAAGCCTGCAAAGCTTAACTTGTAGGGCTCCCTCCATTCAAGGCTGCCTCTTTCTTTGTGCTCCTCTTCTCTCAATGGCAGTATTATCAGAAATAGATTTGTGAGACCTTTTCCACACCAGTGACAGAGCTCCTAAGATTCAATTAGAAGCCCTGGTGGAGTTGATTTCAGTGCTCAGCCTCTTGCTACTGTCAGTTAAGCCTGGACATCCTCTCAGTGTTTTACTGCCACTGGCATAGTGTGGAAAAGATGGCAAACCAGTGAAGAAGGGTAATAAGCAATCCTACTGTAGCAAATTTCTGCAAGTCCTTGTATCATGGGCAGACTCTATAGTTTTACAGTGAGAAGATGTGCCATGCTCCCTCCAAGATCAAACTTCTTCCCTGTTATTTCAAAATGCATGCCTCTGGGTTTTGTTTTTCACTATCAGCTTTTCAGCTTTCTCCAGCTGAGGAATGTGACACTGCAGGCTGAAGATGGCTGTATTGCCAAGATATAGATATTGTAGACTGTATTGTTGAGAAACAAATGAAACCTTTACATCCCAGCAGAAGCTGCAATAAAGATTCCATTTCCTGGAGACAACTTCTACTGCCATAGCTCTTCAAAATTTTTTACAAGAAATCTACAGTCAGACACTCTCACCTCGGATATTCCTTGTTGATGATTCAAGCTATTGCAATCTCAGGCATTCCTTGCAGAGTCAGATAGTTGTTCCCGCAGCCAGCTTCCCAGGATGCCATGTGTGTTGCTGTGAATCTGACTGGGGTTACCTGTATGAAGATCTTACCAGTTGCTTTGGATTAAAGCAAATTATCAAAGCTCTGGTCTTTTCAAGGCTTTGGTTTTCTAAGGATTTTGTTGGAGAGAATTAAAAAAAATTCCAGTGTCCAACATATTCAGTTTGGATCCTCACTTTGTGGTTCCTCCTCTCATACTGCTTCCAATATGACTACACAATGTTCTTGGCTTTGCTCTTCAATCCACTGCTTCCTTTGCCTAGTACAGGGTGTGTTTTCTGACCTCAACCCAGCCTTAACAGCTGAGTATAACTTACCATGTCTTCATCACTCCCCACATCTGTAGCAATGAGATTGGAGGGAAAGTGGGAACATGTGAATTAATTTGTTTCAGGTTTTTATGAAGACATGGAAATATTAAAAACATATTTCCAAGCAATGATGTCAATGTCAAGCTAGAGGTTATCCCCATACCTTTAATTTTTAAAGATGTTCAAGAAATACACCCAATTTAATGTAAATAATTATATTTATACTAAAGCATTAGCAGATACTAAGAGCAGAGAACTGCAAAATGAGATACATATTTAATATAATCTATATAAAAAGCAGAAGTAAATGCAGTAAATAAATCATATTTTCAGAGCACTTCAGTAGCATCTGGACATCTTTTCTCACATTTAATTAATCATGTAGAAACTGCTTACTCTGCTGTTGTGTTTGTTATGTGAAAGAAAGAAGCAGGATGCTAAGAAGAGTTCCAACATTATTGTACTTCTCAATCTATTGAGACTGCTGAAACACACAGTTAACTTACAAAGATCATAGCTGGCAACCTTAAGAGTATTAGTTTAGCAATTGCTTTGTGGAGTTTAATTTCAATGTCAAATGCACTGTTAGCTGTAAATAAACTCTTTAAAAACTTCAGGAGCTCTTAATATGAGGGAAATTGGCACTTACAGTCTGCAGAAGTGTATGGAACATTGTAATTCGCAGTATCTTTTTTCTGTATAGGTCTAAATATTTCTGGCTGGTTTTGTTCCATTTGAATGGGATTTTTAGTTTAAAAATCAGGAAAGAGGAGATGTGAGCTACTTTGTTGGAAATATATGAGTGTATTGAATGGAGCGATGATGTACAGCTTTATTTGTTTACAAAAAGAAATTTAAAAATGCCAACATGCTAAAGTGTCAATCTGATTTTGTTGGTCTTAATTTTACAGAGGTCACTTTATATGTTCCTGCTTTTTTGTAAAAATTGTTTAACATTGGCCTTGAATACAGATACTCATTGAGTATCTGTAACTTTAAGTTCTAGTATTTTCTGTCATTTTTGTAGAACTTTTCAGTGAGTCATTATGAATTTACAAATGCTTAACTGATGCTTAGCTCATTTATGATATGAGGAAAGATTCAAGCATTTTCACTCATCTGTACAATAAAGTTTCTATTTCTTTCAGTTCATAGCTAATAAAAGCATTTCAGATTAAAATAATTATTTAATTTTTTAATTTTTTAAGAAGGTAAATAAAATTTTAAGAAGTTCTTTTTCATTTTTCAGTTTTTTATATTTTAAATTTTTTAAAGAAGTTTTTTAAAGTTTTTTTATTACATCGATAAAGGAGATAAAATATCTTTCTTTAGGGTTTGAATTTAGCTCTATAATCTTGTAACTACTCCGTTGGTAGATGCTAATTTAGTAATTTACATATGAAAATAAAATATCTTATAACCACGAACCTTACATGTTGAAATTACTTTTTATTCTGTGTGTCCCGTTCACCCCTCCTATACTTTGAGAAGATGTGCCTGTGACAGTAAGTGATAAATGATGAATGTCCTCTGTTGTTCAGGACAGCTCGAGCCCAAGGTGTGTTTGGTAGAAGGGCAGCTCCTCGGATTGCCCATGTGCCAGAACGCAGTTTGCGCGGCTGGGAACGCAAAGCGCTGCCTCCCCGCAGCGTGAATTGCGGCGGGGTTTGTGTGGAGCTGCATCCCTGCATCCCTGCATCCCTGCCTCCCTGCATCCCTGCATCCCTGCATCCCTGCCTCCCTGCATCCCTGCATCCCTGCCTCCCTGCCGCAGGGAGCGCGGAGAGCGCGGCCATGCCGTGCCGCGCTGCCTGCGCTGCGCCTCCCTCCTGGTACCGGCCGGCAGGGAGAGCGGCAGCCGGGAACGGGAACCAGCGGCCGGGCAGCGGGGGCCACTAGGTGACACTGCCACCCCGCAGATGAGCCGGTCCAACATTATTTATACAGCAGGTTAAAAATTATGCCGGAGTAATAGATTTTCCTATGGCATAACACCTATCGCAGGATAACATCTATACCAGGATAACATCTTTACCAGGATAACATCTATTGCAGCTATTTTGAACCGCAAAGATTGTGGGTTTTTCCTTTGTTCAAATCATGTAAACTATATGGAGAATACTCAGATTTAAAAAAATAAAAAATTAAAATCAACAAACAACTCAAAATGTGTTTGGCCTTATTTTGTTGCTCAGTTATTGCCTTTGTTGGCCATCATTGAAATGAATGGGTAGATGGGAATAGCAATGTTTCAGCCCAGAGACATAAACTCAGCCTTCTAATCTGAAGGGTTTTTTTGCTGTTTGTTTGAAGCACTAATCCAAGGTGATTTTTATGAAGGTTCTACAGGCAAATTACAATTTAAAGGCAAATGTTCAGAGTAATATATATCAATTAAAAAAAAAAAATTATTATTCCCATTATCAGTCATGAAAATTTCAAGGTAATAAATGAGTGATTTAAGGTAATAAAAGAGTGACACTCTTTTTTCATAGGTTTTAAAAGTGCTATGGGCATAAAAATAAGTATGAATATACTGTCTGTAAAATTTTACATATGGGCATAAAAATACATATGAATACACTGTCTGTAAAGTTTATCTCAAGTTAACTTGAACCTTATGTGTACAATAGACACATAACCTAGTTAAACCAAAATAATTGAAAATTAAATGTCATGCTAATTAATTTCAAGGATTTTTTAAGTTATTTTTCTCTTACTTGAAAATGTGCTTTGAAAGCCCATTAAGGGATTGAGTACTATGAAAGAAATGATAACTGAGCTCAGGTTCATGTGAAAGTCACCCTAGAACAGATATATAAATTATTTATAAAGGATAAAATAACCTTGGCAGTGATTCAGTCCAATTTGTACCACAACAGTTATTAATGTTAGCAGGTGGGGTTTTTTCCCCTACTTCTGATGTGGTTTTTTCCTTTGCTTGGTTGGTTTGGTGTGATTTGATGTGGTTTGGTTTGGTTTGGTTTGGCTTGACTCTTGGCTTAGCTTGTCTTGGTTTAGCTTGGTTTGGCTTGGCTTTAAGCCAATTCAAGTTTTTTTAAATCCCTCATTTTCCTCTTTGAACTTCTTGCAGAAAAATTTGAGGCTAACAATTTTTGATGGAGAGTAGTAACTTTGTTTTCCAGTAGCCACATTCTTCATGTAGGAACAAAATATTTTGTTAAGAAGGTTGAAGTGCAAATGAAGAACTGTCATTCCCAGGCAATGGCCAGCCTGCAGCTCTCAACTGTATTGAACTACCCTCAGTATGGTGTAGTCAGAAATTCTGTTTTGCTTCTAAACTGCAAGTTTTGCATCCATTAGCTACATGGTTCATAATTAGTGTTTGGGCCAAACAAAGAGTCAATATGATGTCATGTCTAGACAACATGTAAATTAATATGAAAGCAATTGAGTTACAAATTCTATACTAATACAAATTAATCTGAATTAAGTTTAATCCACAGTTATTAACTGATTAAATGTGGCTGTTGGTAGCTACAGGGTGCTGACTTCCATCTGTGATTATTAGGGACACAGCTTAATCACTGATGCTGCACAGGGAAATATTTAAAGCAAATGACATATACAGTGACTCTTAGTGTTTGTTAATTGAATGTAGCATCTAAGAATGAAAATGATAAATCTACATTTTAAAAATATGTAGAAATTCTATCTTGATTTTCATAATTAGCTTCTGGTTTTTTGTTTGAGTAAGTTTGTGTTTTTTAAGTTTGAGTAAGCTTAGTGCATGTTTGGTTGATTCTGAGTATGTTTCCCAATTGAGAAGTTCACATTTCTGTAGGGGAAATTCTAGACCACTGTGAAAATAAATAAAGATTTTTAATATTTTCACTATTACTCAAAATACATGAAACTCATTGCCAGAAATAAGCAGGTATGTGTATGACATTATCCCACACTGCCAAAGCTGCTTACATTTTAGAACTGGATATGCACTAATGTAAACAACACAGTGACAGATGTGTCCACAAAAATTGCAAAAATGTTGATGCAAATTGAGCAAGAACCAGAGTAAATTCCGTGTAGATTTACATAATGTTGTTTTAGAAAAAAATGTTCCTTTTAGGCCGTGCATATGGCATTTAAATTTTTTGTCATTCCTAGTAAATTTTTGGTTCAGGCAGTAGGTAACATGAAAGTTTAAAAAATATAATTTAGATGGAAATTACCTCGCTACAGAAAGCTTCAATGTCTATGATTTACCCACAAAGCAAAATTACAAGCAATTACTAGCTGATATTTTCTGTGAGATTTTGTTTTGTTCAGTTTAGTTTTGTGGGTTTTGTTTTCTGTATTTACTGAAAAGCAACTAAGGAGATTAGGGAAAATATTTTATATGTTCTTTGTGACTGAAGAACAACTAGTTCATCAGTAAATTGTCTCAAAGCTTTGGAATCTATTATTAATCTCTCACATAGTGTATATATAGCTGATAATTGCGAACTATGTGATATCAAAACCAGGGTCATTCTTTTCTATAGACTCTTTTATGGACATCCTACTCATTGCCATAATAACTGAAGCTGTCATGACAATAGTTTGTGCCTAGCATGAAGCCCTAAACAGTTCTGACAAGCCGCAGCTCATTAAGTGACAGTCGTTTTGTTGACATGTCTATCAGCTCTCAGGGATGTACCAAGATGAATAGACCCAAAACAATAGCTCCATTTGTTAGAGCAGTAGCTTCTCTAATACATGATGAGACAATCTAGCCAAGCTGCCTTCAGCACAAAGACATAATTAATCAAATGGACAAATGGTTCAAATATTGCTCTAGTATATTCTGTAGTGGACAGAGGTTTCCATGGAAACATTGGCATTTCCATCACAGTTAATGACCATTCTGTACAATGAAGTTCCAAAAAAGATAACTATGGAGAGAAAAAAAAACAAAACAAGCAACCAAATAAATAAATAAATAAGGAACAACTGCCAGGTAAAAGAGCATGTTTGAGGGTGTAACTCTGTTCTGACAGTGAAATTAATGACTTCATTTTCATCTGTTTGTAGAATGCAAGGCCTACATAGGCCATCATGGTCATCCTGTTTCACCTGCTTAACATGGGCCTATAGCTCTTTCTGGAACTAGAGCATATGATTTAGAAAGACGTGTAGCTTTATTTCAAGTATTGTGGTTGAAGAATCTATCATGTTCCTGCTTTATTTATTCCAATATTTAAATATGCTAAGGGTGAAGAATTTGCACTATATTTTGTATTTTGCTCCAGTCCATCTAACTTTGCCTCTCAAGCAGTGCCTGTAGTTGTGCTGAAAGATTCTGCAAAAAATCAGTTCAGCATCACTTTCTGCTATTTTAAAGCTGTTATTTGCAAACTTCATTCTTTGAGTCTGACTATCTTTCCTACACAGAGATAACATTGCTTTCTAAATAATACTCAGTGTTTGTTAATGTGTTAGAGCAATAACAGGTTTTTGTCTCCTGGGGGAAGCTTAATGGTCCTTTTCTTTCTTGGACCTTTCCTGCAACTTTCCTTTCCTGGAACTTTTTTTTTCTTTTCTTTCCTGCAACTTTCTTTTCCTGGAACTTTCCTTTCCTTTCCTGGAACTCTTCTGGAACTTTCATTTCCTGGAACTTTCCTGAACTTCCCTTTCCTTTTTTTTTCCCCTGAACTTTCCTTTCCTGGAACTTTTTTTTCCATTTCATTTCCTAGACTTTCCTTTCCTGCAACTTTCCTTTCCATTCCTGGAACTTTCCTTTCCAGGAACTTTCCTTTCCTTTCCAGGAACTTTCCTTTCCTTTTCTGTAACTTTCCTTTCCCAAAACTTTCCTTCCTTTTCCCAGAACTTTCCATTTCTTTCCTGGAACTTTCCTGTCCTTTCCTGGAACTTTCTTTTCCTTCCCTGAACTTTCCTCTCCTTTCCTTTCCTGGAACTTTCCTGAACTTTTCTTTCCTAAACATTCCTTTCCTGAACTTCCTTTCCTTTCCTGGAACTTTCCTTTCCAAGAAACAGAGTGGTTGCAACTGTAAGACATTTTTCAGTTTAGGATTTTGGAGCTCCCAGAAAGGTTTTGCTGTTGCTGTTGGGAGTCTTAACTAGCATATTTGTGTTCTGACTCACAATGATTCTCCTAAGTACCTCCTGATCCACAGCTGTCCAGAATGACAGGGGGTTCTCCTCTTTCTGAAATTGCCCACAATGTAAATAATTTTTTATGTTATCCTGAAGCTGAAATGGATTCACAGGTATCACAGAGAGGCATCTAATGACAAGGTTTGGTAATTTATGTGCCTGTACCAGACTGCTGGTAGACGACTCAGGCTCTGTCCAGGGATACACATTTGGAAGCTTCTGTGACAATGTTGGAAGAGGGCCATAAAATGATGAATTCATGGTGGCAATCTGCTTTGGGACATTAATAGGAAGAAGTGAAACAATGCTGAAACTCATAGAAAGTGAATCTTTACTATGTCCTTGGATGCCACAGTATTGTCTCATCACGATGTCTGCATCTTTGTCTAGCAAAATCAAGATCTGTAAGATGTCCCTTAGATGTCATTCACATGGCCTCTCTGCCACTGCAAGCTGCTTTGTAAGTTCAGGCCAGTGAGCACCTGCAGGTCTGCTATCCCCTCAGAACTGACCCAACCAGCAGCAGCATCTGCCAGGAAGAGGTGCAGCCACCACTGCTCCAGGAAAATAAATTCTATAAAACTGGGCAACTTTTTACTTCTTAATCATTTAGTGCTGTGAGAAAGAGTAAGTAAATGCTTTAAAAGTTGAAAAATGTAAATGTTAATTTGAACAGAACAACACATTTCTAAAAATATATAAAAAAACATAAACATGAATATATAGTCTAGTAGGAAAAGAATAACAGATTGAGTTCCCACTGATTAAAAAGGATTCTTACTGAAAAACTGAAGTCCTTGGAAGAAACCTCATGGTTCTTCAGAGTAGGTTTTGGATTTACTGTTTTACTTTAGTGAATAAATAGAAAACCTAGAATTTGGAGGTGCTTCTTGTTGCAGAAACAGACATGTTGTGTCAAGTGAAGGAAAACATCACTATACTTGCCTGGACAAATCCTGAAGCCTTTTGTAAATAATGATTGCCATTTTCATTCTATTCTGTCTGAAAGTACAGCTGAGTATTTAATTGGCAGTATTTTCTTTTTTTTTTTTTCCTTCTCATCCAGTGCTTTCAATAGTTATATAAATATTCATCTGACATTGCAATGCTCAGCCTTTCTAACTGCATTCTTTACAGTGCTTAATACACATTAGGGATTTTATCTTATAGAGAGTCATAGCGAAATTTACCAGATTAAATCCTTCTGTGATGATGAAAATGTAACTTTAAACATACCAAGATTTTCTGTCACAGAAATAAAATTTAAAAAATTTTTAGCTCACCGTGTTTTACAAAAATTCCTATAAGACCTGACTCCACTTGCATTTTGTAGTAATTAAAAAAACCCAGCACAACAAAACACCCCAAACCAAGGAAAACAAACTAAAACCTGCTCGGATTTTCTCTTTGCAGAAAGTCACTGCAAGTAAATTATCTGGAGCTCTATGCTTTGCTGCTTTTTTATAATAATTCTTAATTTTTAAATTTTATTATATATATTCTAAACTTACCTGAATTTTTAAAATCTTTTTCTTTATTTTGGTGCAATAAATTGCTCTAACTTCTTGGGATCAGCAAACTCTGCCTACATATTTGGTTTATAGATACTTTTTTAATTGTCACCTTAGAATTACGTATTTAATATATTTCATCATGTCCCATGCCAGCTATTATAATTTCAACATTCATTATATTTATACATCCTGAAATTAATATGTCACCTGGCTATTCTTCAGCTTTAGGAGATAAGAATCTTCTGCCTTCATCCACTATCCCTTTGACTTGATTTGTATTCTTTTCAGAAGATAATTTTAAATTATTCTCATTCCTCAAAATAATTCATTTACTGCAACTTTCTATTTTTTCCTGATTTATTCTTTTCCCCTTTCTCTCCATTCCTTGTCTTGGTTATCTTTTTGTATTTTTCCTGTCACTCTCCACAGCTAATTGCAACCTCTTACATTTCCCGCAAGGTTCGGAATAGTCTTTTTTCATCCTTCCTATTCAAAAGTTGTCTTCTGCTAACACTTTGCTACTCACATTTTCTGAACACTTCTTTTTCGCAGAAAAACAGAAGTCAGAACTGTTAATGACTTATCCTAATAACATTGGATAAATCACTGTTAATGACTAATCTTACTAATGACTCTGAAGCACAGTCATGATTGTGTTACTTGTGGGCATTTGTAAGCATTAATACTTATAATAATCCTGATCTTAAAAAATGGTACTTTCATTGGATGGCAGATGGGTTGCAGGGGTGAGAGGGACAAGAAATTAGAAGTGAGAAAAGGGATAAAACAGAGAGAGAGAAATAATTGACATAAAGCATATTATTTGTTCTAACATTTAATTGAGATGAAACCATTTAGACATAAGAAGCATTTACTTTATTGGTAGGACAGTTTTCTACCTACCTCAGAATGACAGTTTGCTGTACATCTTAGCACACTACTGCTGCTACTCTCCTCTCACCATTGAGGCTATCAGTTCAAACAGAAGGTTTTCCATCATGTGAAAGAATTATCCTAGAATTATCCTATTACAACATGTAATGAGTTTCATCTGATAATAACATGCTGAAAACAAGAAAATAAAATTCTGTATTTCTCACAGTCTCCTGTTTCTTCTACATGTGTGCATGAAGAGGCACATATGAACATGTTTTCATACCATCCAGAGAATTGGAGTTCCTGCAAATTAACACTATGTTAGAAAAAGTATCTGCTGAAAACTGCTGCAAATGAAAAATTCAATATGATGTGTGAGCTTTGGAGTATCTCTCCAGTAATATGAAAATGCCAGCCACTAAGTATGTATTAAGCAATTTATGGACTAGGAAAGACAATATCAACTAGACTTGGATTTTCAGGTTTTTCACTAAAGCTCTGCCAACATAAACATATAATTGGGATATACTTTCAGTGTAGACAGGGCCATAACATTAAACCAGTCAACTAACTTCATTTGCATGTTGGGGCTGATGACACTCAAATCTGTTAAGTAGATGAGAAACCTGTGTTTTGTCATATCATAATATGCACTGGGTACTGCTGAATAAAGCAATGCATTGCTTTAAATTGATTGCTAGGACAAAAGCAAATAGGAGTGCTTTAATCCTTACATTTTTTGTCAAAGTAAAGTGATGAGATTTCTAAAGGCTCAGAACTATAATACACTTGATAATGAATATTCCTTGTTTCATAGTTGATTTTTCTTTTCATCTGGTACATGGCAAATTAATATTCTTTTCAAACAGGGCTTTTTTAAAAAAACTTCTTCAGAAGGGCTACTATGTGTATGACTTTCATGATCACCATAAAAAAATTCTGTAAGGATTCACATGAAAATGATAACTTGTGGTCTACGTATTTCTTTCCTTGCTTTAGGATTGTTGTAATACATGGAATAGTTGAGATACCTTGCTCAGAAATAGAAAATTTTAATGAATAACTAATAAGCTTAAAGGATGCTGGGGATTCAGATAGTATTCTGGTGACTTGTGTCTTCTCCATCTGATGACAAAAAGCAAATTATATTAAAAAAAAAAGAAAAAAAAGTTCATAGCTCTTGATGTGGGACTGAATGCTCTCTGTTCTACACCTTGATGAAAGACCCTCACATCTGAAGCAAAGGAAGTCACACAGCATTACAAATGTTTAAGAGGGGCTAGAAATCCAGAACACCTAAAGTGTTGTCACTCAGCCTACGGTCAGGTAGCCTGTCACAGGCCAGAAGACACCAAATTCCCAGGGAATCACTGCAAAAAACCACAAGACCTTTTAAGAGCCAGATGCCTTCCTTCACTTTTTAAAGGTTGCCAAATACTGGTCAGAAAAAAAACAAACCAAACCAAACAACAAACAAACAAAACCAAAACCAAAACTAAAAACACAAACAAACAAAAAACCAGAAAAAACACCCAATAACATAGATTAAAACCAAAAAAAACCCCAAGAAGACAACAAACAGAATCCCCTAAGCTCTGACCTTTCAAATTTTGATGAGATTTCTGCTTTATAAAAGACACATATTGACTTTATCGGTGGCATTCAGCCTATCTCCACCTGAATTTAGATGAGGCAATATTTATAAATTAATGCTTGACTAAAATTAATTGAATGGTATAGAGCTTAGATTTTTTTAAAGTAAAATATTTGTTATGAAATTCTAAAAAGAAAATTTTAGTAAAATTTCTTTGAAAGAAATCACAGACTGGGTAAGCTGCAGCCTATGAAGTGACAACCACAAGTCGGAGGCACAGTGACTGCTCTGCTGTTTTATGTTTTAGAGGCAACACTCATGTCCCAGTATTTCAGGCTGTGAGTGCAAAACATGGGTACACATGTATTTGTTTATAAATGGATGAAATATTTTAAATCCTTTTATAAATATATATTTTAAAATTTACAGTCAAGACATTCGAGTCCCGATCAAAATCATACAAAAGTCAGCTGGAAGAACTTCTATATCTGTTGACTGAAACAGAGAATGTAGCAGTGTCAAAAGACCAAAGGAGTTCAAGAACACACACACAATGTGTTTGAGGTTCAAGAACATATTCATAGCAGCTGCAAGGTTCAATTGATTATTCTTAGATGACACTTTCAAACTATGGTCTGTAAACTTTTAAAAACTCTATATTTATATAGGGTCTTTAGAAGATAGGATATAGAAAAGACTGTAGACGTGACCAGGTGGAGTAAAACATCTGAATACTAACTATTAAAACTATGGCAATCAATAATATTAGTTTTATTTGATAACCAGATGAAATAGAGTTGTATATACCTTCTCCAAACTTTATTGAAATGAATTATGATAAATTGCAGCAACTTATTGACTCACACACTTATCATTGTCCTTTAAGAAAAGCATCAATTCTAGATATTTTAAAGGAAGTTATGCAAGCACCAGAGCCAGATTCTTGTAAAGAACCTCAACTGTCAGAGAAATGATTTAGCATATGCTTGATGTCAAGCTTGTGAGGATTGTTTACAGACTTAAAACTCTTGGAAGCCATGGCACAAAATAAAGGATAACTTGTCCACTGACCAGATGACGAGACTTATTTGTTCACATATTCATATGACACATGAGTGAGAATGTGTTAACTGAGCCACTGTTTCATGCAGCTCAGTCCAAAACTGCCCCTAGGCACTACCTTGCAGTTATTCTGCTTTTATCACTGCCTAAATACAGTAACCTGTATGCTGGGATTAAAAAAAAAAAATCACTCTGCATGCTCTCCTGAAGAATTCTGCTTCATTTCTCAGGAAAATATTCCCTGCATTGTTCCTTTAACAATCTGAGATGAAGGGCCACATGATTAAATTAGTGGATTTAATACTAATTCTTAAATTAATTCCAAGCGGTTCTTTTACCTTTCACAGCTCAGTAAAATTCTTATGTTTTATTTGTTCTGAATGGATATAATGGGTTTTATGATATCATCATCTATCTTGTAATTCTGTGAAGGTATGAAACACCCATAGGTGAGTATTCTCCACCTATATGGATGCCAGTTACTCATGAATGACACTTGTAACTTTGAATTTCTTAGTAGTTTATAACCAAATAACACAGAAAGTTCTAGAATGTAGAGCAGTTCCTGTATGATTGCTGTTCAAAATAAACATGCTATTTGATTTTTTAGTATATTAATCTTTCCTGACCTAAAGTATTCAAGGCATGGCTCTTCTAGAGCTGAAGGCAGCCAAGCTCTCATGTGAGCTACAGAGGTGCCAAGTTTTGCCAGTGGACCAAGAAAAATTTTGAGCTTCTCAACAGGTTCCAGTTCCTCAGCAAAGTACCTTTGTATGGTTTACATCCTCCTTGACCCATCTTCCTTCCTTTGCCCCTGAATGTGAAGGAGTTAAAAAATGAGAACTGCAACTGGCTAATTTGTTCTCCAGACAGTTCTCTGATGTGTACAGTGCACTCAGCTATTGTGCAGTCTAGAAGTGGTCTGGGAACATTTTGAACCATAGTGCATGCATTCAAGTTGAGACATCAATCAGGTACTTCCAAACCTAATTACAACTACAGGTTTCTCATTATAACTCTCTACATGACATCTCGCCTCCAGAAGCTAAATGCCAAGTAAAAATATAAATTGATGAGTTTTACATTGTGCAGACAGGAATATTGTAAGTAGCAAATTTCAACTAGAAGGACATGGAAGCTCACTGATGCTGTCCCATTAATATTGGTACACTAATGTGGTAGCTGTACTAATCAGGAAAAAAACCCAAAGAGAATAAACCCCACCTTCTCTTTCCCAACTCACATATGATGAACTTATATCTCTGGGTTTATTCTTTCTATCTGAACAGTGTGTTTCAGCTAACAAGGAACACTTTTTTAAAAAATATTTTTGTAAGACCATGAAGAATCATATGAAACATATGCAATATCAATAGTGTAATTTGGACACTTTTAGCAATGTCTAAGTTATTACCAAATATTTATATTAGCAAATTCTGGAATTCTTAGTAAAAATTATAAAGCTAGATATAAAATATTGGAAGGTATCAACATTTGACCTACACCAGTATATAATGTCTTATAGTTATTTCTTATATATTTTATCAGATTTATTAAATTTCCCTTCACAACCGTTCATGTAAGAAAATTGGAAGACGAGTGAAGTTAGTAGGAATAAAACATGAAATGGTAGAAAGATGATAATACTGATGAAATATTTAAGTTATTACTGTTCTTGGACTAGGTCATACTAGGTTAACCAACCTCAAGTAACTAAACAACTAATGTCTGTCCTCTGACTTCTGTTGTTACTTTGAAGTTGTCTTTTCTTCACCCATCTGAACAGCTCTAGGTCCCCCATCTCAGAGCCTTTTCCAGGCTCCCCTTCAAGTGTCCTCACTCCAAGTCTTTTTTTGCTAAATAGAGGACTATGATATTCACAGTAAAAAGTACTTTTTAAACTTTGTATTTCTCACTATCATCTGGTTTTGTATTGAGTTCTGGCATAAATGCCAGCACAGAGCACTTCTAAAACAGCAGCAGTGAGGTCTTCCAACTTCTTTTGAAAGGCTGCCTAAATGTCCTATGAAAACTTTTAAAACAATATCAAAGCTTTTGTATTTCTTTCAAGTGGATATTTAGATGATTTTCCAAATTGAAAGTATGTAACACAGAAGTCTTTGTCATCTCTGTTTTTCAAAAATGAACAACATCTTTACAGTACAATTATAATAATAGTTTTTTTTGTCCCTGAATTAATAATTTATCTTGTTTAGAAATATCATCCTTGATGGTCAGACTGTAAAGAATCTATTTGTAGGATGAAAATATGGGATATTCAGGATGTGTTTTTTTCTCTGTACTTACTTACAAGCCTAAAATTTGAATGCAATAATAATAAAAGAAAAATTATTTGAAAAATAATAGATTGACAGTCTTTTGCAGATGCAAAAGATGCATTGGGGAATGCACCTTAACAGGGAATGGGTAGTGAAAAGGACAGGTAAATGGAGCAGGAGTCTGAAATAACCTTGGAAGCTACATTTATTTGTGGACTTTCATTAAGTCCAAGGTAGAAAGTGGCAGGCAGGCTAGGTTGCCTCATTGGCAAATGTGAATTCTCACATGGATCTTCATATCTGGGATTTTTGTGTGTTATATTGAGTAAACACCACAAAGTGAATGTAAGCTAAGGAAGGGAATAGAGGTCATACTAGTAGCTGTCTTTCAAATACTTCATTGACTTTCTTAGAAGTTACACAGTTTTGTTTTTTTTTAAGTCTGTTTGTCTATTTAAGTTTCATAAGGTGTCTAACTAAACTCCTTTTTGCAAGTATTTTTATTATAAATAGGTAGGCTTTTGTGTAAGTCCACAGAACAAATGAAAATAAGTTGACTTTGAAAGTAACTTTGGAAATAGTGAACGCTGTGGAAGATTTCAAATACCAAAGACTAGTGCAAAACAGAAATAATAATACAATTTGACTAAGGTAAAAAAAAAAAAAAAAAAAATTCTCTTTCCTTCACCTGTTCAAAAAAATTCTTATTTTTTGATGCACTGGATATTTTTAATAAAGAGAAAAATTGATAAATATGCTGGGATTGAATTTGGCAGAAGTCAAGTAGATGGATTTTATAAATCATGTAAGAACAGTATTTCATTGAGTCACATTTTCTAAAACAATGCTAGACTTAGAGTAATTGTGAAGATCTGCACTGTTTTATCCGCATTCATTTCTCAACTTAAATAAGATATCCTTATATCTTGTATATATGAAGCATGGTTGTCTATAGCTCTTTCTGCATTAATGATGTTTTGGAAGTCGACAGCAAGAGTTTCTGGTTTCTGCAACACTGATGTCAAGGAGGATGAAAAAAGGTAATTCTGCTGGAAGTCAGTTAGATAGGAGTCATTCTATTGAACAAAACAAAACAAAACAAAACAGAACAGAACAAAACAAAACAAAACAAAACAACCCTAGCCTATGTCAGCAATGAGTAATTAAAAAAAATACAGTGAAGAAAGAAAAATTACACTGGTCTAAAAATAAAGGATTCCAGAGGGAAATCTCCAAATCTTACCACTATTTTCCATGTAATGGAATTTTGAATAAGTATGTCTTGAATTTACTGAAAGAACACCTAAGCCATGGTTGATCCGGTATCAAAAGTTGAGCTGACTCATAGTCTTATTAAATTCTGTTTCTGTACACTTGTGTAAATTGATCTTGTTTGTATACAACAATTTTAGGGATGTGCCTTGTTCCCACAAACGCATCCAACCAGCAACCAGAGAACAGCACAGGACTTCCCATCTCACAACGTTACCTCAGCTCTCCTACAGAAGGAGCATGGAGACACTTTGCACTCCAGATGCATGCATGCAGTCATTTTCCCAAAATATGAAAAGAGAAAATAGAATTATATCATCATTCTACAATATTTTGTGAATATAGAACAAAAGTGACTATTAATCAGTAATTTGTTTTTTGTGATTATGTTGGGCATGCCTTATGTTTACACATAGAAGGACAGTTACAAATTTTTGGATAGCAGTAGAATAAATGCAATCCCTATTGTACTGTTTTGCTGAAAACTTAAGAGTAGTCATGGAATTTACCAGTGTCAACTGCTGTCAGGTAGCAGAAATAAACATGTATTTTACTGGAAACAAATCAAAAGGTTGATATTGAAGCTCTTGATTACATAAAACCCCTTCAAGTGATTTTTGATAATTGACCTATTACTATCTGAGGTTAAGTGTTGCTGCGAGCTGAGGTATGTGAGGGAGAAGAGAAAACATTCCATTCTGTCTGAGTCCATCCCTACAATTATCAAATAAATAAATGCCAATTAGGAGGTCCTTAAATAAACAAACCCATACAAATTTGTCTGCTTGCAAACTTGCTTACTTGTAGATTCATCACAAAATGAAGAAGACTACAGAGCAATTGTGTCCATCTCTCCATCAAGCTGCTCCAGAAATGTTAAAGAGGGATATTTTCTTGCACAATCTGGAGGATGATCTCCTGTAGGAAATTGTTTGTTCTTTACTTCAGGTGAGGAAATACTAAAATTAGTTCAGTGGACAAGTTCTCATTCCTGTTGTATCCTGCTCAAAGATCACTGTCTTTCTATTCTTCATTAGAGAGCAAAAAACTAAACAGAAAATAAAATGTGGCTTCCAACCACTGATTGTACACATTCTAAGAGAAAGAGCAATTAGTGCAATTTATGAGAGTATTTAAATAAGTATTTGTGTTACACCTGTATACCAAACTCAGAAAATTGTGCTAAAAGGATGTTAAGAATGAAAATGCTGTCAAAATTCAAACAATTTTTAAAGTACTTTCAATTTTTACCAGTTGCTAATGCTATAGAACACACTTTTATTGAATTTCTAATCAGTGCAAATATCAGAAATCCTCTGTGAGGTAGTCATGATGAGGGTAATATGCTGAAGAACTGAATTCCACTTTCCCTTTGCCAAGAGGTCACCTGCGAAGCTGGACAATAAGCAATCACTCAAAAAGTCTGTGGTTAGCCTCCCTGTGCTCCTCATTTTCTTGACACCAACTGAAAGGTCTGTTATCTGAAATCCAGAGGTGTTATAGCACAGAATAGGAACATACTAAACATTTTATTCTCACTATATACTCCAGACAGCTAAGTTAAAATTTCTTATCATGGACAACATTTCCAGCTATTTCAGGCTCTGAAACAGAACTGATTCTTATTCACCTTTTCACGTTATTCATCTTTCATTGCCACACATTTCTATTTGATGATCAAAATACTGTCTTAATATGAATTAATTTTTTTTAAATTTTGCTAAATAAACTGGATATCAGTAGAATTTAAAGCAGAAGGATATCTGCAATGATGAATATGTACATAATTAGCAAACATAATTAAAATATTTAGTAATAATGTGTTTGAAAAATAACTAGAAAGCATTTGCTCAACACTATTTTAGGTACACAGGAAAACTCAGTCTGTTTTGACTAGCTGACATTTTAAATGAACACACAGATAAAATGAAATCCTTACTTGGTCCCTATTTAGACAAATGCATTTGCCTAGTTTTAATCGATGGATGCTTCTGAGTAATTTCGCTTGTGTGGATTAAAAACAGAGGTTTTTCTGAAGAAATCAGATATTGACATGTTAACTAAAGTGTCAAGTGAAAGAAAATTTTAAGTATGCTGTTACCATTGCCATCTCCACATCAGTGTTCTACTTTGATCTCTCAGGTAAAATGATACTCTACTCAATTAATGTAAATAATATATTTAACTACAGAATGGTAGTTAGAGCTGCCAGTAATTATGGCAATAGTGACATGATTTGATTAAAACATAAATCTTTATAATATTATGGTAAAAATTCCTCTTGTCACAACATGCTTTAGAAAGAACTAGAGCTCTATAAATCCTTTGTAAGATACATTACTACAAGTTGTAGTTCATCACTTGTTTCCAGATACAGAATGCATGCCAGAAATAATCTCGCATGTGTCTGCATTCAGCCTTACTGAAATTCATTGATGCTTAAATTGCCTAACAGAGAAAATAATTAATTAAAACAGCATAAAAACTTATCAGAAACAAAATAATTTTACTGCACAGCACATCCAGTATTTTTATAAGAGGGTTCTTAAACTATTGACTTTTAGTGACTTTAAAATTGTTATTACGTAGAGCTTATGAGCATAATTAGTAGTTTTCTCACTTTGACAGCTGTTGAAAGGATTTTAAGTAAATAGCAAGGACAAAACATGTGGCTACTCCTGAGAGTTTTATGTCTGTCATTTGTAATCCCTACTGTTTAAGGAGACACGACTTTATCAACTGCTATGTTTGTATTTTGTTTCCATGTTCAGTCACAATATCTGCTTTCTCTATCTCTCTCCTTCTCTTTTTCCTTACACTGTTTGCTCTCAGTTTGCAGGTACTCCAACATTTAGAAGCCTAGTAACTTTGCCCATCTTTTCTTCTCCTGATGTTGCCATCTTCCTGATGAAGATTAAAGAACTCCAGGTGCTTTAATTTATCTTTGATATACCAGAGTTTCATTAACCGAACTCTGATTTTGTGAATCAAAAAACTTGTCCAAATATTTTCTGGCTAACAACATGTTTCCTTTCAAACCCTGCACAATTTGAGTTTTATCTCTGTACTACTAAATTAATTTCTACTTCATTTTTTCCATAGCTGTCACACAGTTCTGTTATTTTCATATAAGGCCAGTTGGATACCCAATACTATATGGTTTAATTGAGATATAAACTTGAAGAGAAAGTGCAAGCACAGCAGGACTGAGCAGTGAAGGCAAACTGCTCTCAGCTAAGGTTAGAGCTTTGGAGATACATGATAGAAATAGGTATAAATACCCAGGAGGGATATGGGAAAGAACTGCAGAATCATGAGATTTCAATTTTTGGCAACAGCTATAGCTACATTTCACCTTGGAACAGTAACTGATAATAAATGTAATGTTGTGGACAGTTGTTTTTATCAGATCACTGCGGCTGATGTGTGGCCTCAAAGAGGCACAAAGACAGTGAATAACATTGCAGGGCAAAGCCAGTGTAGATCACAAGACCTGCATGTGGTAAAACCAGTTGTCCATCTTCCAAATTGTATAAGATAAAGATGTGCTATGATTGCTTTAAATTACACTTCCATTGTTATACTGTCCTAAGTGACCTGGGTTTGAAGTCTGTGCCTGTTTAAAGATTATGAAAATTAATATCAGTTATTTGTAGGGAACATTTTCTGTGGTTGGAAGAAATACAGCAACTAATCAGGAAATGAGACAGGAAAGAGGCTCAAATTACTCTTATAACAGACAGTCAGAGTCACTGGAGAAAAGATACTATTTTATATTCAAACCTATTAGTCATATTATGTTAAGAAAAAATACTGAAACGAGAGATGCTAATCACAATCCAAAGAAGGCCTGAGAAGCAAACAGGTGAGATGGCCATGTAAGGATTGGTTCTAACTAAAGAGTTGTAGATTCATACAATTGGATGCAAGGAAATCATAGTTGACTATTTCCAGGGTCTGTGTCATATTTGTATGAAGAAAAGGTGTAAGATAAAGGAGGACCATCAGGAAATAATTAGTTGGTCTTGTGTATCAGGGCATAACTATCTGGAGGATGTTGCTCATGCTCAGCTGCTCATTAGTTTTCACACTCTTTTTCAGTTTGAGAAATTCCTTTCTTTCTCACCATGTATTTTTGTTTGGGTGAGGAAACTGGGCATAAAAGGAAGAAACTAGAAATTGTTCATATAATGCTGGATATTTTTGCTAGACTTGTGAAGGAAGTTGCTAATCTACCTCCAAGCTTATAGTCAGTTAAGCTTTTCTGGGTACAGCAACCTTTTTTTTTTTTATTTCTGTTGGAAAACAAAAGGTTTTCATGACTTCATAATGACACAATTTATTACTTTAACTAACATCTATTAAACATTTGTCTAACTGAAGTAGGTAGTGAAACACATTTCCTGAGATATGTGTTTGGGACAAGGTAGTTTAAAAATCACAAAAAGTTCAGGCATTTCTGGAAGTTTCATTACCCTATTCATTGCTATATTTTATTCAGTTCAATAATTTTTTCAAGCATACATCTTTCATCATAGGAGAAAATTAGACTTGATAAAATACAGGGGAAGAGAAAAGGCTAATCATGGCTATCTCCTGAAGAGGTAAGTTTGCTTTTTTTCAAGCAAAGGGAACTCATGTCCACTTTACTGGCATTTTGCCATTGTTTCTGTAAAAAGAGGAAAAATACATAGCTGAAAGTAAATGCCAAAGAAAGCTTTCATATATGCAAAAAAAATATTATTAATGTGATTTTTATGTTCCTTACATAGCTATGTAAGCTCTAGGTAAGATCTCTGTGCCAAGCTTACCTAGCACTTGCATATTTGAAAATGCTTGTAAGCCAGGATCCTACTGGAGAAGAGACTCTTCTCTCTCTTTCTCTCATTGATGTTTTACATTGGAGCAAGCTGCTGCTCAGATATTTGACATAGACCAACTCGACTGTTGGTCGAGACTGTTGGTTCAAAATGCTGAGTTATTTCACAAGGTCTGCCACAGAGAAGGAGTATGCGGTAAACTGTAGTGAAATTACATATAGTTATATACCATAAAACATAGACCTGTTTTACTTGAAAACCTGCCAAAATAATAATAACAAAATGAAATTTTCCTAAATAATAAATAAATCTCTGAAGATAGATGGGTAAAATTTCCTAGTTAATTCCTAGCCTTAAAGGCAAAATCGTTCAACATTGCTTTTTCTTTTCTTCTAAGTCCCAATGTTATGGGAGACAAATGACTTAAACAGATAAATTTATGATGGTTTTTCAAGGATAAAAACTATTCTTAATAGTAATGCTGCAGGTTTGACAAGCTCTGTACATTGTGAAGTTCAGTGACTGAGATTGGAGGATCATGTCTGGAACCTTGAGATTTTTTACTTTGTTTTAAAAGCAGTGATCTAGTTCTTAAGATATGTGGTTTAGCTACTGTATTTTAATTTACTCCTGCAAGGTCATAGAGAACAGTATGCAATGTTAAGTTTCACACATGATGAAATGTGAAGGCTATTAAAACTTTTAATTTAGTGTTTCTGAAATTTCCATTTCAAAGACAACAACAATAGAAAATCCACAACAAACAATAGAAAATCTCCCTGGAAATAGAAGAGTTTTAAAAACCTGGTTTTAAAAAAAAACAATAGAAAATCTCCCTGGAAATAAAAGAGTTTTAAAAACCTTACTTTTTCTTTTGTACTGTAGGATGACAGGATAGCACAGAAGTTCTTCCCCACCTTCCTAATTTTTTTGCTTTCTAGAAATTATGGTGAAAATTTCAAACATTATTCTTTGACCTGAATGCATTCAACACAGTACCCATCAATATTAATTTGAAAGAGGTCATGTCTTCATCTGTTTTGTTTAAACAGCTATTAGGATAAAGGATAAAAATTTGCAAGCTCTTTATGTGAATTTTCTTTTCTTTGTATTTTCTTAATACAACCTGTGATGCTAGGACTGTTTGAATCCCTTATACACTGAATACTCTGAATGAAATTTTATATCACATTATACTAGACAAGCCAAGGCAAAGGATACAAAATATTCCCCAGATTCTTGGGGACTGGAAAACCCAGATTTATGTCCTTGGAGCTTTCATGCAATTTTACTAGTGACTCATATCAGGGTGTATGAGAAAATTTTAGTTGCGAGTGTTTTGATTTAAGAAATTGTCTGGCTTTTTCATGGCCTCTGTTTAGAATTCTCCCTACCCAAAGACACGAAATCCCAAATGTCCCCAGTGTTTTGGTGAAGCATAATTGATGCAATGACTAGAACATTGTGCTGTTCTCAGTAGTCTATTTCCTCTCCATTTGCTGATGTCACACTGAGGTGTCAATTAAAGATGATATGTGCAAATCTTTTAGGTTGATAATGAGATAAAAGAAAAGGTTGCAAAACACAAGGTCATAGCTCCACAATTAAGAATGAAATAAATGAAGATGATTTATGGAGGAAAAGCAGGGAAGATAGAAATGAAATGCCCTAATTAATTCATTCACTTAAACACATCCTGCTTAGACGTGACAGAGCAGCCCCTCTATAGGGTTGTACAGTACAATTTTGTGCACATTACCTGACACATGACAAATTGTTTCACTAACAAGAAATGGAGCTCATTCTGAGTTGGAAACATACACGTAACAAGATAACTGTTACAGATTCAGTCCTGTGTTAGCTAAGGTACTCACATAGAGGAAAAGATGGAGATAGAGCAGCACCCATCCTGCAAAACCTATTGTCAGCAAGATAGCTACCAAGCAATCATTCACACACACCCCCTCCCCTCCTTGAAAAGTGGAAAGAGATGTGGATGAGAAATAACATCCAATAATCAGAAACTGTAAAAAATAAGTGGCATCAAGAAAATGAGAGAAATTTCTTTCTTCTACAATCCAAAAGAACTTGGCTAAATAAGACAGCCTCAATTGATCCCTGTTTACTTTCAGTCAGGTCAGCTGGCAGACATGGCCTGCTTCATACCCACTAATTCCTGTTCTGGACAAAGACTGGTTCAGAAGAAAGAAATCTGGCTCAGTTTTGACTAGCAAAATCCTTCTTCAAAGAATTTAGGTAGAATCCTTAATTGGTTTGGGTTGAGAGGGATGTTCCAAGGTCATCTAGTTCAAAATCCTTCAATTAGCATCATTCTACATCTTCAAATAGCTCAAGTTGCTCAGAGCCCCATCTGACATGACCTTGAATATTTGCAGGGATGAGGCACCCACCTCCTCTCTGGGCATCCTGTCCAACATCTCACTATCCATATTGTAAAATGCTTATTCCTCTTGTCTACTCTGAATCTATCTTCTTTTAGTTTAAAACCAGTAAACCATCTCCTGTTTCTTTAGTACCTGCTTAAAAATCTATCCTCATTTTTCTTATACATGCCCTTTAAGTATTGAAGTGGCACAATAAAATCTCCTCAGAGCCTTTTCTTCTCCAAGCTGAACAGGCCCAGGAGCCTTTCAGCCTTTGCTCACAGACAGGTGGCACAGCTCATATTTTGTGTCCTTCCCCCAGACATGCTCCAACAAGTCAATGCTATTCCAGTACTGAAAACTCCAGAGCTGGATGCATCACTCCAGGTGAGGTCTCACCAGGGCAAAATCCCGTCCTTGCCTTGCTGCCCAAACTGCTCTGGATGCATCCCAGGACAAGTTTCACTTTCTGGTTGTGATCATTCACCAACACCTCCACACCCTCCTTCAGCAAAACTGCTCCCAATCTGTTAATTCCATAGCATTTATTGGTACTGGGGATTCAATAAATTAGATTAACCAAGTAAATTACATGCCCTAACATCTTTAAAGTCTCTGCATGCCCTCTGAAAAAGGTTTTGCCACCTTTTATCAATAGGCAAAGTAAAACTAGAAAATCATTTCCTGCAGATGTTGCTGCAATACAGTTCCAGCACTAACTGGCCAGAGCTGGAAGAGGGCCCTGAAAAATATTCTCTGCAATTTTTGCTTCAACCTACATTCCACCAGGGACTCTGAACTGTTTACTGCTTCCTGTGGACAGGCCTGCCTACCTGTCTGAGGACAGTTCATCTACCAAGAAAAATCACATTTGTCTTTGTCAGCACAGGTAAATGTCAGATTCAGGCAAAATTTTTAGTTAGACTGGTTAAGGGAACTAATGAAAACAAAAAATCTTTTAGGAGTAGAACCTCTTCACCAAATTATTTTTCAGCTCATATGAGGAAAACTGTTTTCCCTCTGAGTAAATTTTTTCTCACTGACTTCCTTATGCCATGTTGCCTGCAGCAATATAATTGACCAAAAGCCAAAACTCCCACCCCAGGGTAAAAAAGACAGCCTGACTGAAAACTATGTGTACTCTAAGTTTACAGAAATCTCAGTCATCACAGGTGTTTTACAATTTCTCTACTGTCTTTCTGTTTAGGGAGCATGGTAGGCATAGAAATGTGAATTCAGAGATTAGGACAATCCTTCCTGCCCCCCCCCCGCCAACTTTGTTAATGGTATATATCCTTAAATTTTATTTTGATTAAGTCAACAGTGGGCTCCAAGACATGTTTTATTTCCAGTTGGAGACTTCACCATCCTATGTATAAACATATCAATCAACTTTTAGTTTAAATTCTACATACAGTCATAATTACAAATTAATCCTAGAACTTTCTTGTCAGTTCAATAACTTCTTAAAAGAGGTGAGTGAAATGATGAGTGCTTGTCAGTGGTGGGATCCTCAGAAAACATGAATAGAAACCATCCTAACACTTATAAGAGAAATGCAAGGTGAGATGACTTAAGAAAATATACCCCCCCAAATGAACAAACATTTACAATAAAACATCTGCATAGTGAATATATATCTGTAAATAAATACATGTATATACACATATATCAACATAAAAGTATGTGTGTATTCATGTATACCCCTTGTGTCTTTATATATACATTTATTGTATAAATATACATACTGACATAGGCCAGATATTTCTGCTTTTCCTCATAAAACCCAGTTCTTCTATTCAATAACATTCAAGGTAGGAAAGGTTTTCAGAGAAGTTTTTTATCCTGAATCTGAACCTTTTTTGTCCTTCCTCCAGCTCTTCTACTATAGATAACAAGACATGTACCTGTCTTTAAGAACTCTCCAGGTAGCTGATAGTCAGAGCTTTCAAGCTGCTCTCTTCCTGTCCTAGAGTTGGTGTGTGACTTTTTCCTGTCTCTCTTGTCACCTGAAGACCAATTTTTCTTTTCTGTTCTGATGAATTTCAACCACTTGTGAATAGGATTTTGCCCTTCTGGGATCTTCTCAATTACCCCTCCCTCCCTCTGCCCCTCCCCTATAGCAAACCTCGATGCAGTATTTGAAGCCATTGACACACTGTTTCAGCACATATTCACTTCTCTGCACAGAAAATCCCTTTGGGTCAAGAGTAAGACTCACTGTTTCTTTTTTATACCAAAGAGAATTTTTAAACTCTGCAGAAACTGTGTAATTTCTGAAGCAAGGGCATAAGAAAAAATGTTCACTGCTTTCTGTGGAAAGCCAAAATGTGAAAGAATATGACTCTTGGAAGTTCTGAATGTAGCTTTCTTAAATGTTTTAAAGCTATTCATACATAATAAAGCAGAATACAAGATGTATGTACTCCTCATTACTCCTAATGAACTTCTATTTTTATGAGGCTGAGGATGAAACGTGGAAGAGTTTGGAATCTGCAGCAGTTATGTGTGAAGTTATGTTACCCTTTCAATTTGTCTAGTTACTGTTTTCTTTTTGTGATTGGGAGTGACTGGAGCAAAACTTCTATTTCTGTTGTGCTCACGATTTATTATTTACATATACCTGTCAGGAGAAAAACATCAACAAAATGCTGGTACTAATAACAAACTATAGCATCAGTTTTATAGCAAATATATGTGCTAAGTTCATTACTGTGTGGAATATAAAATGACAAGAATAAGGTTTATTGGATTGTGTTTTCTTTGTATTTAAGTGGATGGTAAACTACACATCAAACTGCAATTTCTTTACTTGTAACTCCTGAAGCAGATAGCCAGTTCAATTACTCTCATGAGTAATGACTTGCTGAATCTAGTCCATAAATAATTGACATCTACTACCTTGAAATTTCTCTCTTTACTTGGTAGAAATTGCTGCATTTCAGGCAAAACAAATGGCAATAGGAATGTTTTTGTCAAAGATGACGAAGCCCTTCACTACTCTGTATAACTACAACTGGCACATACTCTGGAATTCTGAGGAAGGTCAGGCAGGAGTCAGGTTTTTTGCATTTTGATCCATTTCTACCTACATAAAGAAAATAACAATTCTTAATGGTTCTAACTCTGCTTTCAAAAGCATTGGCTAACATTTTCAATCTGATATTCTTAGCACACCTTGAACTCTAGCCAATTGTTTGACAAAGGAATAAAGACATGATATCACCACAGCAGTTACCCCCTCCTATTATGCGAGACAGAACCTTCAGTTAAGCAAAGATTTCCAAGATAATTGTATGACCTACAAATTATGGACACAGTCACATGGGGCTTCCTGAGGTAAAAAACACCACAGAAGTGAATAAGAGTGAAATGGCTCACCAAATAAATGAGCTTTGATTGATTTTTCTGATCTTGCTACTCATAAACAATATGAGATTAGGACCTGAATACTGAATTTGTCGCTAGTACGTCCTGTGAACTCTAGCTCATCAATATAATTTCCAGTCTTCTCCTTGTACGTATAGGTTAAGGAGTCTTTCTTTGAGCACTGCCAAATGCTGTTGAAAATCTTGCCAGTGAAATTAAATACCTTTGAATAAATTTACTTTCAAGACTAAGTGTATCATTAATTTCTATAAGTTTTGCAACCTAAGCTGATTTTACCAATCAATAAATAGCTTCCTATCAAAATATTTTCGATATAAGGCATATTTACATCTTTTGTGTTAGACTTCTCATTGAAGGATTACCTTCTAAGAATCATAAAACAGATTTATAGAACACGCAGTGTATTTTAATGTATATTCAATGTGAATTATATAGGTGGGAAAGGAGAGGATCTAATATTCTACTGAAACTCATGAGTCAGTCTGTATTGAGCCAGAAGCTGAGTATTTAAATGAAAGCACAGAGATGTTCATCTTGTATTTTACCAGAGGTGATCTTGATCTTTCCTTTAGTTTGTCCACATCTCTGATATGAGAGCCAGCAGGAGCTTTACTGTTTCCAGGCTAACAGCAAAGGAAATAGAAATATCATAACTGCTACCCTGTATGTGAAAGTCAATTTGAGATACTGCATTTCAGATCCCCACACTGAGCTGTAAATTGCTATCTCCACTGTGTCAGACAATATCTCTAGGTCTGTATTAGAAGAAAGAGAAAAGAAAGAAAGGAAAGAGAAGAAAGAAAGAAAAAGAAAAAGAAAAAGAAAATTGAAGATACAGGGGTACAGGGATAAAGACTTTTATTTGTTTCTTTGTTTTAACTCTGTGAAATTAATGGGCTTTTTATTTATCAAGCAGAAAATTTCTTGTTTATTTGATGTATTAGTATTATTGTGTTTCCTAACATTTTTCATATGAGACCCATGCCTGTGTCTGAGCAGTCTACTTCTTTCCATATTCCTGTAGGACAAAAATCATGAAAACCAGTCCTTGATAAAAAGGGCAAAAATCATGAAAAGCTGTCCTTGATAAAAATCAGTTTTCGTGTCCTTGGCAAAAACTTCATGCTTTAGACATTCTGTTAGGATGACAGTTTTTTCTTTCTTCTTTTAGGACTTTTTCTTAGAAGCAACTCCTGTGTAGCTATACCTTAATATGCATTGTTGCATTGTTAATATTTTTACAGTAAAGACTGTTATGATATGCTGTTACAGGTTAACTTTTTTCTGGGGTTCTCAGTCTGTTGTCTTCTCAAGTCAGCCTATTAATAACTGGAAACTGACTCTGTAGGAGATGAGCCACTGTGCAGCATTTGGAAATACCTAAGTTACTTGTAGAATTACATGGAATACATGAGTTACAGGAGTAGGAAGGGGCAACAGGGATGTTAATTGCTGAGCTGATGCTTAAAATTCTTCTAGTGCCTTCCTTCACCAAAACATATCCATTCCTAGCTGTCACGCTGCAAGGTTTTGCATACTTGCATGACTGAAAGTCTTGGTAGTTCCTACACATTTTGATAGAACTCAGCATGGTATTATCAGAAAATTTTTATAGACGAATGTGTTTTAAATAAAGAAGTCATAGATCTAATAATGACAAAAGTATAGCTGAAGAAAACATTAGACATAGGAGTAAAGTGGACAGTTTGACACAAACAGAATCACAGGACTCCAAGAAGAGGTCTGTTACATGGTGCAACAGTAAGTTTTAAGGTGATGGTACTTATTTGGTATACTTAGTTCATATTTAGAGTATATATTATAAGGATGGTTTTTTTGATGTTTAGCACATATTCTTGAAATATTTAGTACATTTTTATGAGAATTACTGTTGCAACTTGATTGGACTCATTAAGGGAGATTGGGCATGTGAAAGTTGCAAAGTTTAGTAGAAAGATTTGACAGCAGCTTGGGGAAAAGAATAGTGCATATGGGGAAGGATGAGTATATCACTAAATTTCTGCACAGGCTAAAATGTTCACTGTTAAATGACATATTTATGTGCAGCAAATTTACCCTTACAAAGAATTGCAAAGACTTCTAAAAAAGTGACAGACATGTCATGCATGAACAAGAAATTTCCTCAGAGTAAACTGTATAGTTTCTGTAGTTAGTATATTTTGACATAGAAATCTCAGCTGGAGCTTGCTAGTACAAGTTATTTGATACAATACCATTTCTTTTCCTGTGTTGCTCTGTTCTCTCAGTCTGGTGAATATATTTGAATAACATATTTCTGACACAGTTTGGTGGAACTTAAAGTTATTTTGTAAAAAATGGGAATCTCCAGATGCTTAGGTCAAATAGGCATCAAAGTACAACAAAACAATAGGACTAAGATTAACTAAATTTTTCTCAGATGCCAAGATGTGTAACAGGACACTTGTGATTCCAAACAAAGTTAATTGGAAATTCACTTTTCTCTTAAATGAGATCAGAATTCAGTTTAAAACTGTAAATGTTGTACAAGACAGCAGTAATGCATATATAGAAACATTTCTTTAATACCTGCTTCTTTCAACCTATTGGTCATATTCTTAAACAAACAAGAATAAATACCAAATTGTCTTTTAAAAGCCAACAATAATTTAAATCATTTTTCCTAGTAACAGTGTTCAAAATAAAATATTAGGATCAGAATATGAAAGCCACATGAAGACAAACGATATTATATAATAGAAATGTTTATTTCTCTTAAAGCTGCAACATTTTGATTAATTTTCTGAAGATTAATTACACGTGTTAATTACATTAACACAATATTTTAAGAGAGTGTTTTTGTTTTCTCCTAAATTTTCTTCATGAAACAAGAGATAATGGTTTTAAACGCTCTACTATTGATATCAAATGAGATACCAAATGTTAGTCAAGAGTTTTTAGTTACCATCTCTGCCCTCCTCTTCTTGTTTGAGGAATTGTCTTTGAAAGGATGACATAAACTTCAACATACACAGTTAATATTGATCATTATTTTAATAGTGGACAGTGGCTGTAGCAGCACTCTCTTGTATCCATCTTATTTTGCAAGCAACTTTGTGCTCATCTACTCTAATTAGAATGCATTGTAGCATTTTCTTAGCATTGTGATTAAAGTCACTGAGGTAAGATATTTCAATTATCTACATGCTGCATGGTTCACGAAAGCACATCTATAAATATTTTCATCTTCTCTTGTCAAGAATAAAATGTGACTTCAAGACTGGAGATTCAGACGTGGGTCTTTAAGTATAGTGTTCGGGACTTAGATTCAAAATTTGAAGCACCAATAATTGAGGTAGTACTTAATGGAGTTGATGAAGAATAAGGCAAAGAGAATCTTTAATAAGTTTAAAAGTTTATGTCATTGTTTCAGAGTTGACAGGAAAGTGTTTCTCTGAGAGCCCTGATAATGAAGTTCCTTTCAGCATTGTTGTTTACAGTCCCTGTTTTATTATTTATGTGATAACTCAGAAGATAATTATTCATCACAAAACCCCTATTAATTCTTAATGCTTGGTGCTGTGGGTACAATAAACGTGGTGTATCTATTAGGCTGATTTTAAATCCATGCAAGAGTAGTGATGGGAGCATTTAATAATAATAAGTAGGTTAACAATAACATTTACTCATCAGAAGGACTTCCATCATATCAAGTTGTTATAAGCTATGAAAAAGAAGAGATGGAAGGGGATGTAGGATTTCAAGTCTGAGTTAATTCCATTGACTTTAATGGTCCCTTGGGCCAAATGAATTATTAGTGAGGTAACAGCAAATGAAAAATGTCCAGAGCTCTATAAAAGTTGCCCCACTTGAGATTACATATTAACTTTCATTTACCTGGAGGTGATTATGCTGTGGAGACAAGGAATTGGTTTTGCACATCCACTTTCTCTTCTCTTTCTCATGAGTGTTTTGGGACAGAATATTTTTGCTTTGCTTCTGTTGACAGACTCCTTTATTTTCTTTTGGTGATCATAATAATTTTATTCAATTTCATTAGTCTAAGTCAAGCCCTTAAAAATAGTTAGCTTTGTGTGTTTGTTCAAGAATGGGGCACAAAACTATCTTTGCCTTAAAATACATTTTTCAAGTTTTCGTTCTGCTCTCCTGTGATGTAGACAGAAAAACTTGTTCTGAAACATTTTGAAAAGCAATTTTGAGCTGGATGCTATTGAATAAACAAGCCTATGGACCAAATAAGCCTATGGATCATAACATTCTATGAACAATATTTAGTGGTTTCAGAGTTCCAGTTGTAGCACTGAGTTCATCATTTAAATATCTCTTTTCTAACCTTGGTGTTTCTATAATTTTATATCTCATAAACATAGCTGTCTTAACAAAGTGCTTCTCCATTCTTTGCATGACCCTCATGCTAATAACTGATTGTTGAATATTCCACCAGAATAATTTTCCAACCATATTTCATACACAATGGATGGTTACTTAAAGTAGTTTAAATATTTAAAAATTTGCTGCAACAGAGAAGATAGGTTTTATTTTTTTAATAGTAATACTTTGTTTATTTTCTACTTTCCTTTCTCTGCAGATGTACCAGTTTGGACAAGGGTTGTTACAATTATCAGTCAAAAAATGTCTATTTACCATTTCCTGCTGTGTTGCCCTCACAAACCAAGCAGTGCAACACTATAGGATATCAGCGGTATCCAAATTATATTAAATACATCAAAATAAAATGAAACAAAGTAAAAAAAAACCCCAAACCAAACCAAAATAAAACAAAAGCCCCAAAGAAACAAAACAAAACCGAAACAAAACAAAAGCAACAAAAACAAACAAAAAAAACCAACCAACCAACCAACCAAAAAACACATGCAACTGATGCAATTTTTCCTCCAAATGCAAATATGAAAATATTTCATCAAGACAAGTATCTAGAGTAAAATTCTACTATAGCCTGCAGCCTGGTGAGGTTGGCTTCTTGCATCTACTGTGTCACCCCAGAGTAAAAGCTTTTCTCTGAAGATCTAAACTGCCTCTTCCTGCACCCTGTACAGTGATCATCATTCAGCATTGGCATCAAATGACGTTTTCAATCCCAAAGAAAATATTCTATAACCTCTCCATCTACTTTGTCCTCCTGGAGGAGGTAGATCAACACCTCAAAGTGGCAGGAGAAAACAGTTTATCTTCCCTTACCCCATTCCTTTTCTGGCTCAAGAGGCCTCTGTGAAAAAAGGCATGCTGAAATTTTCACAATGGTGATGATAGTCTACAAAAGTTTGGAGAGCTCCACTGACTCCAGGAAATAGATGTGCCCTTTGTTGCCTCCCTCCTTTGGGCTCCACACAGCTCTTCCTGCTGTACTGCCTTCTGCATGCTCCCAGTGGGCACATCCTGTGAAAGTCTTAAAGGAGATATCTATGGAAATGTAAAAGGCGTCCATCCCTCTTCAGTATATCATCTTCTCAGAAAGCAAGAAAGCTGTTTTCTCCTGTAAGAAATCTGAGTATATTGGTTCTGTTTGTCCAATATTAAAAACCTATTTATCATCCCTATTGTATAAAAACTCCAGTGTAATCAGGCCTATTTCCTTGACCCTGGCCCTCACTTTTTTCCTCATGATACAAATGTGTCATATAAGGAAATATGTTGATTTCTGTACTTATTTTTAAAGGGAGTTTTCATTAGGGGTCTTTTAAAAATAATTTTTATTCTAATACAAATATTTTCTATCCACTGAAATGTCCTGTCTTCAGAAATGAGTGTACTTCCACACTTGTTTTTTTTACTATGGAAACTCTAAAGTGCTTTCTTTTCCCAGACCTGTTACTTTTTTAGTTTCCCCTCTTGAAATCTAACATTTCAAATGTTCTTGTGATCTTCTTATATCTTAGTCCCGGCAAAGAAAAAAATGCCAATGTTCAGGTGATTGGAATTTTCATTTGCATTTTAATGGTCTCTTTTCTAGTGGGTCTCCTTATGTATCCCTGAAGAGCTACAAAATAGAGCAATTGTTGTTCAAATGTGACCATTAAAACAACAGCAACAAAAAGGTAATAATAATTCAGATTTGCTGCTATATTATTTTTATAGGCAGATTTCAGATCCTCTCCATGCCAAGTTTTCTGTTGTTCTACGAGTGCTAATGAATTATACATACCAAGAATGAGATTATTTTATAAAATCTCCTTTCTTTCTGCAGTGATTTGATGGCTTTGCAGAAGTGTTTTTCATTTTGTGAACTCCTTACAAACAAATTTAAACTGATTGTGTTTGGTTATTCATAATCTTTTTGTTTGTAATATCTTCATCAGTTAAGTAGCATGAAAGGCTTTCCACCTCTTCATGTGTTGACAAAACATTTTATGAACAGGATATTAGCACTTCTGCAATCAATTGGAAAGCTGCATTATTTTTTCTTCCTTGGAGATGACAATTTTTTTACATGTGTACACTTAGATCTTGAGAGGAATAACCAGATGGCAAATTTGCACCAGAACCATCCTTCAGAAAAAGCTGAGATGGGTGGAAAAAAATGGAATGGAAAACTTCAGAACCTGAATAGTTTTAATACTAATTACTGAGCCTTAGCTATTGATTTCCCTATACAAGTTGTATTAAGAGTTATCTGCTGAGGGAAGTTATTCCATGGTAAACTGGGGTGCAAATTTACAGTACATTGGTTACTCTGCATTAACTCCCTGTGAGGAAACAGCATGAGGCAACTTGTTTTACCTTAAAAGTGCCTTGCTTAAAGGTGCTCTTTGTATGGAGGAGTTAGTGGACTGTAAATTCCAACCCAAGCTTATTAACATTAAACTGTCTGAATAGATAAAGCCTTATTCGTCTCACATTAATTTTCAATCATCTCTGTGCTAAAGACTTGTCATTGTTGATCTTCTACAGTCACAATTACAAATTCCTTGGGTTCACGCCTGTGTTCCTACACCAGCTGATGTATCTCTTGACTATTGATGGTCATCCTCCTTCCTCATGATGATCTTCACTTGTCGTAAGGGACCAAAGGTGTGTTTAATATACAAAAGAAATATTATAATAATAAGTGCTACACTTTTTAGATGTGTTTCTTCAGAGACAGGAAAAACATGGTACCAAGCCCTTGTGATGTTATATGCCTGGAAGTTTGAGAGCTATCTGAGTTACAAATTAAGCACCCAAACTCCTTCAACTTGAGAAAGTTGGCATTGCAACTTGTGCCTGTCTAAAAATGTAGATCATGAAGAGCACCCATACACTTCTAATGTATGATTGTGGTAATTGTCAGTGATTGTCTTCTGGTATTTCCAAAGGAGATTTGGAGTCTCAGTAGAGAGGAAGTCCATTGAGAATGATTGGGAATATTTGCCACTGATTACTGTGACTATTTTTGGAGCAGATAATGAGCTGTGTGAATGATGAGCATTTGTACAGCAGGTATAGTTTCCAGAGCTGACATTTCTGAGCACTTGATACTTTTTGCTCTTCAGAGTTCAACAGATTATGAATCTCCACAAAGTGTCAGTACATGGAAGTAAAAAAAAGAAGCTAGAGATGGTCTAAAAATTATTTCAGTATGAAGGTCTTTTGACAAAGAACTAGGAAAAAGGGAAACAAAACTTTTTTCCTATTCCCTCAAAGGAATGGAGATGGGGTTTTATGCGAAACAGAACGGATTTTATTTTTGCCGAAAATCCCATATTTAATAAAAGTAGCTTGGATGAGTGGAAGAAAACAGAACCAGGTGGTGTTTCATGATTGGGTCTGAATCTAAAGAATATTAATGTTTCACAGAAAATAATAGAACAAAAATTTTTCTTGCTCAAAGATATGTATTTTTTTTCTTGAGGTGTAATGCTAAATGTCAATTGCCAGAAGCTATTCAAATATTAATTGAATAACCAGCATATTTTTCTTTCTGCCTGATTGACTGTCCTATAAAACTTTTGATATAAAATAGGAAGTTTTTTAAAAAAGGATTAAAAACTCAATTCCAGGCCATTGCATTGACATCCAGGAATGACACATGCTTCAAGCCAGCATGGATCCTGACTCATTGTTTGTAGCTGAAAAGAATCATATAGGCTTTGTGTCTAAGCAATATTCTAAGATAACTAATAAGAAATAACATATATTGGTAACCTCTCTAGAATCGCTTTCATTTTCAGAGAATGCTCTGGGCTTGACAGCTCCAGGAAAGGGCAGGAGCAGACAAAGAGTGTAATATAAGTCTGAACACTGCTTTGCTGGCTCTTTTTTTTCCTTCTCAGTACCTGTTATAAGTAAAAATAGATTACCATAGATCTTTTAAACCCAGAGCAGACATTTGAACTGTCATTTTCACCTCTGATTTCCATCAAGGTATTTTACAGGCACTTAGTAATGTATCCTGTATATCAAGACACACACACAAAAAAAAAAAAAAAAAAAAAGGAAAAAAAGGGATAGCGCTCAGTGCTTCTCTTCTGTGGTGGTGAGAGGCAGCGCGCTGCACTCTTTGTAGTCCACAACTAGGGAGTTCAAAAGCTCTAACAAAGGACTTCTATGCAGCCCATGCTTTCTTCTGCTACTTTTATTCTGAGCAAAATGTATTCAGTTAACAAAGAAATGGGAAATAGTGATCTTAAAACAATTTTCATGCCAGAAACTGGATTTTTTGGTGGTATAATGAACTGATGTCCTGTAAAAGGTCGAAAAAAATTAGATCAGTGAAAGTATTTGATGGCTAGGAGGAATGTAACTTGTCTGTATTTATACAAACTTTTCCTCTAATAGGACTGCCCAGTTACTTTAATATAATCAATAGAAAAGTCAGACACATGATGAAAACTTGTTCCAATTCTATCCATGTGTATGACATGAAAATGGAGAACTACAGTTTAGATGGACCATTAGAAAACTGCAATGAAACCATTCATTGAATGAACAAGGACATGAAAATGCTCAAGTTATTAATTTAGTATTTGCACAAAAGATTCTTGGGAGAGGTTTGAAGTTAGGTTTCAGAAGTAGCAGGTCTCCTGATGATTTATTCTCCAATTTAAGTCCAGGACTGGGTGGCAAGTGAAAGATAATAGCAGTAGATAATTGACAATAAAATAAAAAGCACCTGCAGGTGAGATACATACAATTTATTATTAGCAGACCTGTCAGTCCATAGAGACTCCCAGCTGTGTTCACCTCATCAGAACAAGGACATGGAGCTGTGGAAATGTTCCACACTCTGCCCTTACATGTGTCATTTCTTGATGAAAGGCAGTGGTCATTTTCTCAAAATTTTATCTACAAGCCTTAATTCTCTGTCCCTTTGCTGCTCTGTGCTTTCTCTGTTATTCCAGAAGGCCTGGTAGAGGTATTTAAAAAACAGCTTCCAATTTGTGATCACTGCCCTATCACCCTTGAAAGCTAACTGTATTTTTTTACTGCTTGGTTATGCACTTGCTAGGATTACCCTCACACTAAATTGTGCAAAAATCTTTATTACTGGAAATTTGGAGTTACAATGATTTTCAGATCTGTCTCTAGGGGAAAAAAAAAAAGGAGAGAGTAAAAATCAAATGAAAGTAAGACACTGAAGGGAGGAAAAGTAAATGAGGCTGAAACAGCAATCATGATTTAACCTGGGTTTTCTTTGTTACTACTAATAGTTATTGCCATCTGAGAAGGAAGTGTGTATTGGTTAGAGAGCCAGTGCATTTTATATATTACTAAAAGTAATAGATCTTTTCATGTTCACAGAAGTTTTTCATACTCTATTGACCTGTACATGGAGACCTGTCATTGATGATATAATTCTTGAGTATTCTATTCCAAAATCACAGCCAGTAGAGGACAGTGTTTTCAAAAATATCAGAAGAATGGCCATAGATTGTTGACTGGCTGATGATATTATACATGACATTGCTTTCAGGTCCACATTTCTGAAAATGTTAAAACTTTCTAGGGAGTCGACTTGACCAGTCACAGGTAACACAGGTAAACACTGTTGGCAAAATGTAGCATTTTGTAAATTCTGTAAAGTCTGTCTTGCTAAAATGCTTCCTCTGCTCACCTTTTGACAAACAAAAATGTGTAAAGCAAGCAATCCAGTTACTAATAAAAATATTCCACTCATAGTTGTGTATTATCAACCTTCGGGGAGTCTTTTTGCATTGCAAAGTTAGTCTTGCTCCAGAAAATTCTCTAGAAAGTTGTGATATGAACTTTTTAAACAGTATTTGCCTCGATCTTGCATATTCTTATATGGCTTTGCTCAGGTCTACTAGAAAATTAATATAAGTAGTAAGTGTTGGGACTTTTATCAGAAGAATAAGAGCTCACACACACACACACAAAAAATATACAGGTTTTGACAACAGAAACAAATTCTGAAATCTGACAATGAAGATAAGTAGAATTGAGATAAAGATCTGCCATGCTTTTTAATAGATCTACTAGAGCAAACAGATTAGAATTACAATTTACATGAAGGATCAAAGATATAACTGTTATGTACTCATGTCCTGTTAAGAGCAAAATTAAAGTGAACAGAAAGCCTAGTAACATGCAATTAAATATTTGCAGAAAGAATTCTTCTACAATAATGATGTTACTAACAATAAGCTGTAAGTTGTGTCCCAGACATGTATTGAAAAAAATTAATTAATTCTAGGAACTTACCAAAAGATTCTTGGAATTTGATGATATCAATTCATCAGAGCATAAAAATACATTTGAGCTACATGACCTATATGAAATTTTATTTGGTTTTCATGTTTGAAATTTAATCTATTAACTAATTTTTTTAGGTGAAAAATTGAGTGGCAAGAGCACAAGGTGTTTTCATCTTTAATTTTTTCACTAGAGGCATTAGAATAATTTGCAGGAAAGCCTTTGCCTTCAGTACTTGAAAGTTAAATACAGACACGTATTTGTGGGAACAATACTATTCTTACCTGCAAACTATTTTATTCCTCAAATTAATGCTGACTTCTTCAACCATGTAAATTCATCATGTTTAGATGTCATTTCTTACAAGCTTTATAGTAGCAGCATATTTTCTCCTTGATTCAGTCTGTCCATCAGAAGCAAGCTCAAAATAGTTGAAACTATCTTTTCAATCACACTATGTGGGATCTAAAAATTCCTCCACTTCTTTCTGATCCTTGGAAGCAAACTCAATTCATTTTGACATGTTGTTAAGAAGGTCTACTTTTGTTTTCAAGAAAAGCAATGGAGAGATGCAAGGCTCACGAGGAAATAGAATTAGTCTTCCACTTACTTTATAACAATCCTGAACCCAGGATCACAAGTCCCAAGCAAAGTAATATTACTGTCATAATCATAGGAGAAATTCTGTAAATCTTTATTTCTTTAAGAAAAGAGTGAAGTACGGAAAATGACCATGAGAAAAAAAAAATTTTGGGTGTGTGCTGCATGTTAATTCTAGACAGTACTATCTTCCTTAACAAAAGCCTCAACCAAATTTATTTTTATTTCTACTTCTTTTTCTTATTTTATATTACATTTATTATGCAGATATAAGAAGCATAGCTCTCGCTAGATCTCAGATGCAGGTTTGATTCAAGAGCAGTAAGTTAGTATATAAATCACAAGCTAAACTCTCTCCTGTGACCTGAAGGCATCTCTTTTCCCCAATGAGATTTTTGTTGGATTCATTTTCAGATTTTAGAAATAAGGCTGAATTATGAGGCAAACCAATGGATTCATGCCAAATAATTTGAAAGATAGGTTTTTAGTGGTAGCTTACTATAATTTTTTTTATAAATACGTTCAGAATTTCTGTATTTTCAAATGAATTCTGAAGCACATTTATGACATGATTTATAACATCTGTCATTTCCACAAGTAGCTCCATGGATTTAGGGAGGATTACTTCTGTGAGCAAATGCCACCTAAAGTGCAAGATGCCTATAGAAATTAGAAATAAGCCTCCCTAGTGTCTAGCTGGTCACTAAAAACATTTCCTATATTACATTTCCAGGTTTACTTTTTAGTATTTTGCCATATATTTTTGTATTGTAAATGCTGAAGAACCTTTTTTTTTTTTCTCTCCTCAAGATCAAAATGTTTCTGATATTCTCATTCCTATTTTATGGATTGCACAGTATTCCATAATAATCATATCTAAATAATACACAGATCTACACCTATGTTTAGTGCATCATTCAATTTTTTAATTTCCTTCATGGCAATAACTCTTTTCTTCATCACACATTCCTACTGTTCCTAAACACTTCAAAACCCACCATAGTTGTAGCCTTAGGAGATGGAACTGCACAGCATTTAATAGTTTGCAATTTCATATGATTTGGGTAGTGTTCTATACAATTTGCATTGGCATTTTGCACAGCAAGCTGACAATTATTAACAATATATTTTTCCCTGTCCTGTTGGTGTAGCTCTGTTATTCATAGAGGGTTACAAGCGAGTTAATTTTCAGAAAGAGTGGCTTGAAAGGGGTCTGGAGCTGGGTTGTTTATGAACACAGCCTTTTCTCTTGTTTCTAATTAGTGTGAAATAGTTCCAAACAGGAGTCAGTACTGCAGAAGTCTGTGCTGCACAAAGCCAGCCTTGTTAACGGACACAGAGAACAGTTTGTTTTGCCGAATAAACAACTTTGTCAGAGTGCTTTTCAAAAAGAATATAATCCAGTTTACCAGCTGCCCTCTGAATGTTGAATGCTGTTGATGTGCATCTGGAGGTCTTTCTTGGGGATTAAAAATCTTTATTCCTATTTAGAGTCCCAGGCCTACTTAGAGAGAGATTCAAAAGAGAATCGGTCATAAAAGCACTATTTTAATTTTTTTTTAAAGCTGGTATACATTCTTTTATGTATAGAGTTGAATTGAAACTTAATCTTTGCATATTTTTCTTAAACTTTCTGTTACACCTTGCATAGTTACAAAGTGATGCATGCTGGCATATACTGATTCTTAATAGCTGAGGAAAATACATTAGCATAGGACTTGGTGTAAGTTTTGAAATTGAATGTTGTTCTGCTCTGTCTCAAACAGGTAGTGGAGATAGATGTTCTTTTGGAGCTTCTGCAGTAAAGCAAATTCTAAGCATTTTAATTTTCCAAGAATACCAGACACACTCTTATTGTCATTTCCATAGTGTTGCATATGGGAATGGATAGTTCCATCAGGCAAGGAAAAAACCTGAAATTATGCATAAAGCTGCCTTTAGTGTTGACAACAGCATTGCTATTAAAAGGTAAAATAGGACACTCTTGTATATGGTTTCTCTTCTCAAACTTGAGCAGGGTTTGTAGCCTTGGACTACCCTGTATGATTTTAGTTACCTCATGTTGATCTCCAGCTGTAATCATCATGTAGTCTAAAGTAAGGACTAGTTCAAAGGCATAACTTAATGCTACCTAATGATCTGAGAACTCATTGGCAACCTCCCATTAAAGAAGCCTTGAGTCAATAAGGGGAGTAGAAAAGCAAAGGATAAGTGAATGTGAACACTGTTAGTAGCAGGGATTTGCGCGAACTCCTTAGGATACCAGTTATACTTTCCATGTAATTAACAGGGATTTTCCTGTTCTCTAAAGGGAAGGAGCAACTGACACTTTAAAATTTAAAGTTGCAGTGTGAAGAATCCTGAGATTCAGAGATGCAGCCAATAGGAAGAAAAAGAAGGGGAAGGTTATGCTATGAGAACAATGCACCTTGTGTATTGTTTTGCAAGAATTATTGTCACAATAGAAAGAAAAAAGAACAGCAGAGTGTTCAACCTGATCTTTTCTCCCAGACACTGTGTGTGCCATCATGTCTCTTGCCTTTGGAGTGCACACTGCCTACGCTGTGTAAACAGTGAAGAATACTCCTGAGCTTGAGAATTTATGTGACCTCCACTATTTGAGAAGACATTTTTGGACATGATGAGATGTTTTGTTTGTAAAAACTATGAAAGTCACAGGAAGATAAGAGATTAAATGCTTCATGGAAAAAAAATATTTAATCAGTGTTTCTGCACTGAAATTAAACTGAAGTGAAAGAGTCTTTGTCCTACCTATAAGAATGCTTTCCTTCCTCAGTGTAAGTAGATTCTGAGGCTGTCAAGTATGATGATAATAAACTGGGCAGAACAGACTTTGTCAAAGTTCAAGTGTGAGCGTTGATTTATTAATTTTTATATGGTATTAATTTTCTCCCCTTCCTCTTTTTTTTCTTTATTTTTTTTTGTCTTTTTGTTTTTGTTAATGAATCTGGCTAGTTATGCCTTCTTCTTTATCTTTTTTCATTTGTCTTTTTTTCATTGTCTGTACACTCCCTACATTCTGATCCAATCAATTCTGATCCAATCTGTGCCAATCAATATATCAGAAAAGTGGAAGGGCATAGACTCAAAGATCTACAATAGGAAGAATGATCACTGGAGTTATGATACCAGAATGTAACTCATACCTTGATGGATACCTTTGAAAGAAAAATGTCACTTGTCTCAACCTTGCATCTTTTTCAGCTTTGTAATGTAACTTTCACTATACTTTCTAATTTGGCACTAGAATGCAGCTCAGAGCACAAAATAAGTATTTCTTTCTGGTCAGCTTAGCAAAGAGCTATGTGAACTTGTTGAACATGTAAGCATATACGAAAGCTGCAATTAAGCATTATACATATAATAGAGGTGTCATTGATTTGAAAAAATGAATATAACAGCTGCCTGCCATCTTCCCCTTTCCCTTTTCCCCTTAGCATCAGACAGAATGCCTTGGGCTTTCAATTTCAAAAGTCTTAATAATATAAAATGTGTGACTTATTTACTTTCTAGAATTAAGAGGGTAAAAAGTCAAGAACTAGATCTCTTTAGCTCTGTCAGTGTGGAAGAGACATGACATGAAAGAGTCTCTATTGAATGCCCCTCCCTTTCCTATATGACTCCCTCACCTGTAGTTAGCCTAATTAAACTGAATAGGGGACTGCTCTTAATTGGCTCCCTGCTCTATTAAGTAATGCAGATTACACAATTGAAGAAATTTGAATTTCTTGGAATCTAATCCATCCTCTCAATGGTGGGCTTTGAATTATTTTTTTCCTTGGTTTTAAACATTTGTGTAAGAGGCCAAAGACCCTGAAAGATGTCATACAGACAGATTAGAAAATAAATGTTTTCAAGTAATTTATTTAATAAAACATACTCTATATAAAGTATGTTACAAGATGAATTAGCAAGTTAAATGTCTCCAGATTTCTGAATTTACAGGCCAAATCTGAACAAGTCTACATTATGCCTTTGTTTTAACCATTTTGACATAGAGAAAGAAAAATCTGTAGTTAACACAAATATTGAATTTTATGGAGCTCTATGTCTTCAAACTGAGTGAAGTTGCAGTATGAACGATATCTTCACAATCACATCTCAAGGAAATTTGGGCACTATTATTTTCCAATCATCTTTTGCAGTCAGCAATAATCATAGGATTTTAAAAGCTAAAATACTCATCTCAAGGCCACCTTGCCCAATAGCTATTGATACAATAATATTACCCAGGTCACGGAACATTTGTGAGGGTCTTAATCTTTTATGATCATTCATTTCCCCATTTCTCTATACATCAAAAAAAAAATTGTGTTGAGTCCCACTGAATAATTCTATAAGAGCTTCTCATTCTAAGATTGGGATAGGTAATTTCTCTGGTCAACCTCTGTGTCTGAGGTCAGATTTAATGCTTTCAGGAAGACTTTATTAGCATACCTTACCATTTCCAAAGTGACATTCTGAAATGTCTAGCTGGAGGTATTTTCATGTCCAATGCCTCCTATTAAATAAATATTCTCTTCCCAGCCCCGTTAGCTATGACCTTCTATCCTCCTGCACTATAAGGGCATTATTTTCCCTCCTCCATTTTCTTTCTATATGTACTCTAGTCATTCAGTAATGGAATTTCTCAACCTTTCTTTCTAGTAATTTCTTTCTAAGGTGCAAGAATAACTTCTGCTGCCCTCAAGGCTATGGAAAAGCAGGGCAATGACAACAAAGATTACTTCTATGGGAGCCTCAGAAGTCCTCAGGATGTGGAGAAGGAAGAAATACCTAGAACAGATGGAAGAAGAAATTTGCTAGGAAAAAGAAACGGTGAAATTCCTGGTCTTCCAGGAAAAGGTAGAGATCAGCTTCATGTAGAAATCAGGATTTCTGTGATAGGGAAAGGAAAAGAGAAGAAACAGAGAGAGGAGAAAGAGAGTTACTGAAAAAGGAGAAAAACGTTACTAAAATTTTTTTTAAAAGTTGTAATGCATTGTTTAGCAGTATCCTTAAAAATCTGCTGAGTAGCTAAGGGATCACATACATTCTTATCCTATTGTTTGTGTATTGTTTGCTAGCATATAAACACACAAGTTTAATTGCATTATGAGCACTCACAATCTGTATTCATGGTTTCAGAAACAAGGGCCACAAAATGTCATAAATGTGTCTATTTCAAAAATACAGCATCTTCCTTTTTCAACTGAGATATTTTCAGAATCATCTATATATGTAGGACCTTAAAATGAAGCCCCTGTGAAAGACTATAGTGCTTGTCTTCACCTTGGTTAGCAATTTGAGATTTTTGCCATTATCTGAGTGAGGAAATGTCTTTGAAAAAAATCCCCAGTGATTAGGATTACTTTCCAAGTTACTTCACTAAGCTTGAAGAAATTTCTGAAAGAAAACTTTGTGATTTGATAACATCATTACTGCACTATGGTTTTTATTTCATCTGTGGTTATTGAATTTCTAATGATATAACTCTGAATAGGCAGAGAATCTTAAATTTTTCAGTGGGAGATGAGTAGCAAAACACAGACCTTCATGTAGTTTTAAGAAAAAAAAGTACTGTGATTGGCAAAAAGAAGACATTTGGGTTTTTTTTTTACAGTGAGAAAATTCTCTTCTGCTAGTAAAATTGCCTATTAAAGCTGCACTTATATTGTATCATTAAAAAACTGTGTAGAGTCAATGCAGCAACATAAGTCTCACAAAATAGTTTGACAGTATTGAAGCCATTAAATGCCCATCTGATTTGTCTCCTATGTCATCCTTGTGTTAAAGAATGGCTTAAAATTGCTTTCATTTCAATAGCTTTGCAGGGATTGTTAATAAGTTTTAAATATTCCGTATCTTCACTGAAATACAAACTTATGTGGAACAAAAGGTGTTTCTGATCAGAGGAAAGAATATGAACTAATATGGCACTCTATCTCCAAATGTGTTGTTTATATGTGTAGTTAGTGACTGACATTTGCAAATACTCTGTATAGATTCAAGTGAATGTGAAAATATTTTTCACAAAATCTCTTCCTTTTTGAGTCACCCTTGTATAGCCCTTCCTATAACCAGGTAAACTTTGGTGCAGTCTTTTTCTCTTCTATTCTTCCTAAAATTCTATCAATCCTATTCAGAAAATAAGTAAACATAATCCCTTCCTCTAAACAAAGAATAGGAAGAAATTCCTCTGTGTTTCTATAAACCCTCTTATTTTCATTTATGCAAACTTCATCTGTCTTTCTAACCCAATTTTATCAATCTGCAGAATTCCTTGGCTGCTATGACTGCTATTTTGAATAACATCTTTACCAATTATTTGATAATTTTTTGTTCAGTTACAATTGCTCTGATTCATGCAGCCGTATATAGAAACTAAAAACTGGCTTGGGAAGAAAGATATTTGTAATGATAAAAATTTCAGTTTTGTGAAGTGGTAGTTCCAAAGATGAAAAGTAAATTCTTTGAAATTCACAGTTTAGAATGACCTGTATTCACTGTTTGTATGGTGAATCTGAAAGAAACAACTGCATACTTATTTCTTTTTAAAGGGACATTATGCTGTGTTCACTGTTTAGTTGATACTATTATGTCTTTGAATGAAAAGCAATCAGGATGGAAATCTTGTTGTGTGACATATTTATGGAAATGCTTTCCAACTAGTACATATTTAACCCAGTTCTGGTTTGATGCTGAGTTACAGCCAGTGAATGGAGCAGTAAAAGTTACATTAAAAAGATATGGAGATTATAATGAAGAGGTAAAAGAACCTAACTGCTAAACAGGTGCAAGAAAATAAATGACAAATGAAAAATCAAGCACCCAGTACATTGTCAAAAAATCCCATATTCTGGATCACTGATTTTGTAGCCCTTGTGCCGTATGAATAGATATAATGATTTGCACCCATATCATGCCAAATGAACACAAATATTTATTATACAAATTATTATATTCACAATACTTTGAAGTGTTCTTTAGAGTTTTCACTGTTGCTAAATCATAGAAATTCTACTATTTTCTGTGCTGAACGATGAGTTAGATGCATATTTATGGAAAACAGTCTGTAAGGTAGAGAAGTACCTGATCCTGTTATAAAACTTTTTCTATTTTTTAGCTACTTAAGAAGTAAAAGAGGAATTCTCGTTGGCTTTGTTTGTTCATCTGCTTTTTTAACACCATTTCAGAATGGCCTAGAGTCTCTGTGTTAGAAGAAAGCATGAGAGATGAAACCTGAGTGTCTGTAGGATGGAGAGGAGCATAAAAGTCTCCTTTCTGATGTTCTGAAGGAGCTTCTGAGATGAAGGAACGTATTGTCCAGTCACAATTAATGGACTTATAAATGTGAGCTGCTCTTGGGAGCATCACCAATTTTTGTGGGGTCTGCACAGAAAATGAGGAAAAAAAAATTTCTAACCATTCATAGTGCTGGTCATATCTAACCTGTAGCATTTCGTCTCACTCTTGTGTCAGAGGCACACAGTGTGTTCCTCTGCCGAGCTTTCAGCATTAATACCCACAATAGTCAAAATTTGATGAATGCATTGGCATGAATGAAGCAGACATTAGAGCTCTTTTCTGTTTATCTGAAGGCCATAAAAATTAAGGTGGTGCTATTTTTTCTTGTGGGGCTCTACTGTTATGGAATGTGGTAAAATAACAAGTCCCTGATGATTGTCCTGATTCATCCTGACTGTCTCAGGCACAATAACTTATTACAGAATTTATATCCATGATTCATCTTTTTATTCTGATTTTTCCTGAAGATACCAACTCCATAACTAGCAGTTCCTTATCTTCAGACAAAGTCTCTCTCTTGTTCAAGACATTAATGTCTCCAGAAGAACAGCACATCAACCCCTAAGTGATCAGAAATTTCTCCCCTTATTGCTCCTTACTTTCTTTTTCATTTGCCCTGTAATAACCTCATTCTCTTTTTTCATTCTCTTGCCTTTTTTTGCTTCTTTGCTTTCTGACCCTAGTTACTGCACCTATTCATCTGTTGCAACCAGGAAGGACTACTCTCCCATTAAGTCTCTTTTTGGATTTCTCATAATGTCCACACGCAGGCATTTTTCTATATTTCCTTTTGTCAAGGACTTTTTCTCCCTCAGGATGTCTACTCTGTCTTCATCCATAGTTTTGCAATTGCTTTTGACAAATTTGGTCATGTATTTCTTTGTGAAATGTTGCCCCGTGGGAATCTCACCAGTACATCTCTCCTCTTTCTCAGGTAGTCCTTACGTAGAAAACTGATCTCCCATCACTCCTTCCCAGTGCCTTTGGCTCTCTACTCTGTTTCCTTCATAACCACATTTTGCATGGTTTTGTCTGCTTAAATACCTCAAACTATTGTCTTTGTGCTGTTAATGCCACAATTCAGACAGCAAAGGCCAGGAGGTACAAGGGAAGAAAATCTGCTCTCTAATACTTGCTATCATTTAAAAATGTGAAGATCTTGTCCGGGAAAACCCAACCAACCAAAACGCTTTAGAAAACCAAGATTTGAAAATAATGTTAATCAAATATTATAAAAAGGAAATTTAATGCCATGTTTCCTGCTGCCACATTTCCTTAATCTAGAAAGTTCGAAAAAATATTGTAAAAAAATTAAGTACTTATAAAAAGATAATATTAATCAAATTAATAAATTTTATCACTTTTTGTGGCAAAAAGCTGGGCAAAGTAAGAGTCTAAACCCAGAATTTTTAATTATTAAAAAGATTTTCCTTTAAGGAATATTGGGAAGTGTGAATGTTTCTTTCTGAAATGCCCCTGTTCATAGAAACAATATAGTTGTGAAACTAAAAAGGAAAAATTGTTCCAAAATTAGAACAATCCAGATAACTGTGATTACCCTTTTGTCATTTGGCTTGCTTTGTGTTCTGACATGATTTTGATAACTAAAATACAGTTTGGTTATTCTTGCAATATCTAAAATGCAGTCTCAGGTGATATCAGAACAAAACATCTGAAGTAAACAGGACTTCCAGATGCTCAACCCTTTCAAGTGTGCTAGGCTTGCAATTTTGAAATCTCATCTCTACAAAGAGAGCTTTCAATTTTCTAGCTTCTATGTTCAGAATCAAGAAGCAGACAGGCAGTAAAGGGAGCCTAATGTTCTCTGTGATAATCTTTTCCAACTGAATTTTTCTTTAACATTAATAAATAGCCTGGTTTTCTTTATTTTTCTTTATTTATTTTTCTTTCTTTTATTCTTCATATCAAGAAGTGTGCTGTTGGAAAACAGGCAGTCAAGCAGACAACTAACTGAAGGAAAACACGTATATTTCTATATGTATCATAGTAAAGTAGATTCTTTAGCTTACAATATTGCTGTGTTGTGTGCTAGAAACAGAAAAGAATCAACAATTTTTTTACAATTGTTGAAACTTCATCATCTAAACATTCTTTCAGGAAATCCTTCAATAATAATAACTATCCTTCAGCAGATATCTGAAGAAATTATCCAGTAAGAAGAAAATACAAAGACAACAAAACCCACTTGCAAGTATTTAAAATAAGGATTTTTAATAAACTATCCTTGTTCTGTAAGGTTAGTAATTTCTTTTCTTTTTTTTTTTTGTTATTGCAAATGGAAGCAGAATTTTATTCACAATTTCAACATGATTATGTTACCATTATTTAAATTTGTGACAGCAAAACTTGTGCATTTCTCGATGAGATACTGAAATTCTTCCCCCAACAAAGTTTACTCATGAAACAGGGTTAGACAAATTAAAAAAAAACCAAACAACAAACCACCATCCTCACTTTTCTTCATACACACTTTTCTAAGGCCACTAAGGATCCACCAAATCTCAGTGTATTAATTTATGCTCTCTATGGAATTGTTTCCAAGTGGGAATTGCAGGAGCTGTCTCTTTTAATACCATACCATAGAGGAGACAAAATTATCATCTTTTGTTAATTCTTTATTCCGTAATTGGCAAAAATGAAAACCACTTTTTTGACAACCAGGGTCCTTATTTGTCTGAGCAGTTTGGAAAATGAATGGACTAGTAATGAAGCATAATCTGACAGATGATGGCAGGAGATAGGACTAGGGACGATGATTCTTAACATTAAACCCCTGTACAATCCTGCATCAATAACAGAGTAATTAATCAACTGGGCCTAACATGCCATCTGATTAAAACCTTCTTTGCTAAAATGGTGTAAAGCAAACCCCCAAAATGAGTCTGAGTAAGCAGAGAATGATATACAAAACCTAAACATTCCAGAAGCTGCCTCCCAGTTCTTGCATCTGGAAAATGAGTAATGTTTTTTCTCTAACAGTCTTGGAAACTAGAACTACTTCATACCTTACAGGTTTCAGAAGGTTTGCCTTAAATTTGGAGAGGTGAGGCAAACAGAGTTAGGATTTTGATATAATTTTTTGTTTCCAGAGGTCAAACACTTGCAACTTAGAAAAATGCCTGAATTTTGCATGTTGTCTGATCACCAGAGGCTGGAGGCCTATAAAAGGCAAGAGTACAATTCAGAAAAATATATTTCTGAATGGCTGGATGAAATCACATTGCATCCACATTAAAGCAGAGACACATCTTATTCTTCTGTCTAAGCAGAGTTACAGGTACTGCATCAAACTGATGACTGCAGCAAAATTTGTGGGCCTGCATAAAATGAACACTATGACAAAATGAGCTGGGATTCAAAACTTCCATTACTAATTAGCAATGGAAAATCTCAGCTATCAGTGCCTAAGGTATAATTCCATTTCATAATCTTGACAGAAAATGCAAAATTGACCAGTATCTCACAACAGGGCACATACTCCTGACTGATCTAAGTTGAATATTAGTTTGTTGCAATTTGGATTCACACATAAGTCCAGGTGAACCTCTTTGTTCTGTAAAACTTCTTTAGATGATTTCCTCTTTTATTTTTTAATGAAATAGAATGTTCTTCTATTTCTTGCAAAGAAATAGAAAAATAGGAAGTGAGGAGATGAAGAGAAATCAATTGATCTTTTTATGAGATTCAAAACTTTGAGCTTTTGTAGAGCTTAGTGTGAAGTTTTGAGGCACTCTTATTAATAACATACAGTTTCAGCCATTTCTTTTGGCAGACACCTTCATGAGATAAACAATGGGAGCCAAATTCTGCTTCTACATCAAACAACCTGATTAAAATTAAAGGAGATAAAACTCACAACAGCTTATAGAACTTAGTAAGAGCTGTGCTCTCACATTGCACATGCACACTCCTTAGTCTCAGTGTATTCCTAGGCTTTAGGTCAGCTTAAACTTGAAGTTTAGTTGTCCTAAACTCAGTGCAAATATCAAATAGTTTTAGGGCTGTGAATTTTGTCCTTGTACTTGTCCTTGTACAGAGTACTGGTTGAATCTCATTCCACTTAAGTTCTAGTTGACTGGACAAATGGAAAAGTTTTGGAGGGCAGAGCAGGGGTGAACTGAGACACTAGATGGGATGCCTGGGAGGTGTGGCAACCTGAAAATTGCGTAGGTAGCTCTGTGATTGATTGCACCCAGGACAATTGGGAAAGTTATATCTTAAACAAACTGTTTTCAGACCAAACAAGGAGAAAGGATGGTGGGAAGCACATCCTCCACATGCAGAGCAGTGCTTTTTTAATGCCCACTCTTCCGTTCTCATGGTAAGGCACATTTGCTCAGGGGTCAAACTGCAGGCACATACCCAGAGAAGTTTAGGGCCCACCAAGGACCCTGTGGATAGAGCACCACCCCCCTCCCTTGCAACCCTTCTGGAAACTTTCCATCAGTATATTTTGCATACTCCATAGTGTTGCATCAGACATGAAGAATTGCCCCCCTAGGGAGGGATCCAGGCATTTCCATGCTAACTTGAATGTACTTGAAAGACCTGAAAAATTCTTTTTTTGTGGGCCCCTACACCCAGGAGGTCAAGACTGCAGCCATTACTCTGATCACAGACATTAAAATTGCAGCAATCAAGTTACTGGATTCATGGGTTGTGATACCTTTCTTCTCCATTATTTACTTTTATATCTCTTTTTCTTTCTTGTCCTTATGTATTTTCTATGTGACATTTTACACATTTACAGAAAGGAATCAAAATGGCTGCATGACTTATTTTATTTTAAATAAATCTGCCTCATACACATACAACAGTCACTCAGGTTTTTTTCACTTTAATTCACCCCACGGATATATTATGAGGAACCTGAGCTACCCTGCCTCAGAGGCGGGTCATAACAGGAGGAAAAGATAACACTGCACACAAACATGAAGGGAAAAGTTTTCTCAGAAGAAAATTACAAAGGGAAAATCAGCTCTCTTGAATTCACTTAGGTCACCTAGTTCTCACAGGACAAGCAGAATATCAGCACAATAAATGCTGAAGAAAGAGATGGCACTCCTGGAGCCCATATTTTAATTTTCAGTGTGACAGTAAATTCTTGTTACCATGTCCTAACTTCTGCTAATATAGACTTGCCAATAATTTGAGCATAAATCTGTGATTCCTTTCTTTTACTCCATTCTCCCATTCAACAGGGATATTTCTACATATTGGGATGATTCTTTCTTCAGACTAGGAACTGACAAATTCTATTCCAGAAACGTTTGTAGAGTACCAGTGTTGCTCATTATTTTAAACTATGAGTTTAAATATGAGAATTTGAATTATTTTCCACCATCATTTCATATGATAGTGGTAGCTCTGAAAGGCCAGTCAGCAAACTGGCAGTGATGAAATGCAATCTTGATATGATACAATCAGTGTGATTTTTATTTACCACATCAACACAGGGTTGTTACTCTGTCATATCTCTTTTTCTTGTCTGAATTTCCTTTCCTGTGCTATACTGGAGCCATAGTGATGTCCAGGCTACTGATAATTATTTTAGGCTGATCCTCAATAGGCTGGTAAAGTGCACTTTAAAAGCATTTTAAAATCACATTGCATTGAACTGCTTTGCAGAGAACCCTCTCTCATGAAAGAATCTCACCCATGAAGACACTCAGGCGAGAGCATCTTGGATGTATGCCACACATCAATCAAATATAAGTGGTGCTTGAAGATTATTATCACAGGATTTATTTCTAGTTGTCAGCAAGCAGCATTGTTCAACAGAAATAGACAAGCAATTAATTTAACATGCCCAGGAGTACAACACTTTTTAAAGTTAAAAGAGACATGATTCAAATTATTTCCTATTATTTCAATTATAATGTGTTAATATTCATAGCCATAGCTAAATTTTATAAAAAATTCAATACACAAAATAGACACTCACCTACAAAGAGCAATATTGGTTCCCAGTCTCACTTTTCTTTCTAGATTCTGATATCACAACTGATAGTGCATATATATTTAGAAAAGTAATGTTTGGAGAGCAGTATTCTTGGGTCATGGCCTTCACACTTAAATCTCTCTTTCCTATTTTCCTAAATAGTGAGAAGAAAAGACTTGTTTATTCAGCTGGGGATCTCAGTGCCTGTTACTGAGATGTCTGAGTCTTAAGTACAGGGAAAAACATTAACTGAAATATTTGCATTTGATACCAGCATAACTAGTGGTGTACATATATATATATACATATATATATATATATATATATATATAGCATCTAACATTTCTGTTCAAGTTCACATCCACATGAGGGATGCTAATCAGATTTGACCTCATGCAATGTGTTTCTGGACATTGCTTCTTTATCTAGTTTCACTTTATATGTGCCCATATAATAGATATCAGAATGAAATGCAACTAGGGAACAAGTGTACTGTTTGTCTTTAAAATACAGGGGTAGTTTTTTGTTACTGTGTACTGGCTTGTCTTTTCCTGAATAAGAAGCTGTAACTAGGCACAAATGTAATTTTAGCATTATCAGGTGCCTTGTGACACTCCCCTCATTTTCCTATTAACTACACTAGAGGTTGATATTATCACAGAGACTAATTTTTTGAGATTTTTTAAGCTAGATTTGCTTATTTGTTTCTTCTCATTTCTTCTAGTAGCCACTGACATATAGATGTGTCTACCACAGGTTTCCCATTACATAGCAGTAAGGACAGAACCTCTACTGAAATGGAGGAAAGCCAAAGGCTAAGTAACACACTCAGTCTAGAAATATTGGATACAACCATAACTTTTTATGTAGTGAAAAGCTGTCTTTTTTGCTTTTGAGCTGAGGTTTTCTTGCCTCTTCTACTTTTTTAGTTGCTCTAAAAAGTTCAATTTGATAAATTAAATAATGTTATCCATTAAAAGCATTAAAAAGAAATAATTAAATTAAACTCAATTAAAAATAAATAACTAATTAAACACATAAATTTGTTTTATCTTTTTTCTTTTGTGTTTTCTCACACACGGCATTGGTAGAGGGATACAAGCGTGTGTATACATAGCTTAAAGAATTAATTACCAGCATCCTAGGATGTCTTCACACAAACTCGTAGCATGAAAAAAAATGTCATTCTCTGTCAGAGTGAAAAGATGTAGTGTTACAAGAAAGAATTTTTTGTTACCTTCAAAGTTTCCCACTCTACTCACCATAAACTGTCATGGCTCATCTCTGACATAGTCTCTGAACAGTTTCAAAAACTTTTTTGGACGGTCACAGGGTTGCTGTAAGAAGGAAATATTTGTAAGCAGCCCTCTGCACATCCTCTGGCACACACACACACACACACATTCACTTGAGAGAGAGACAAGGGTTATACTTATATATGTATACATCTTTCTCCCAATAACTGCAAGGAAAGTTTTAATTCCTGCTACCTAATGGTCTATTTGCCTTGAGTGTTTCAGAATGGTTCAATAATCACTAGCCATGTGTGCATTTTGTTGAATTATTTAAGCTTATTTCCAGAGGGAAAAAGACAGGGAGGAAGGCAACTGATTCAATGCAAATGAAAAGCTTTTGAAGCTCCCTATGGTGAAGATGTGATTACAGTCAGACAGTTAATAACCTAGACTTAGAAAAATCTGAAGGTTTTAAAACTGTCTGGCCAGTCAGTAAATGAGGTTTTTCCACACTGTTGACCAACTGCCATGCATTGTAATGTTTTCAGATTTGTTTGGATTGTGAGTGGACCCACAAATGAGGAAAGGACCCCCTGCTTCATGATTTAGAAGAGTATTTGTTAATCTCAAAGGTTTTTTTTTCTGGATTTGTGCTTGAGCATTCAGTCTTCAATTGTATACTTTCTACTATGGTTTTCAGAGATTATACCAGGCTGTTCAGCTTTTCTGGGGAAAGGTTGGTTTATGTCATGCTTTCTCTCCAGAGCTGACAGGATCCCTTCCCCTCTCATCACTGTCCTCAGCGCTCCTTTTCTCCTGTTCCTTGGCACAGTCAAGCCCTGCTGCCTAATACATTATATGTTTAATATCTTTGGACAACTGGCAGTGAAGGAAAAAGAAAAGCAGCAGTAATCCACACTCAATTCTAACTTATATATAGGCAAGCATATATAGGTCTGAACTGTTCAAAGTCCCTCACAATAAGAGGTGTATCTGTAATCTATGTATGCTGCATGGTGGCTGGCTCAAAGCTGTTTCAAAGGGATCCTGTTAGCCAGCCGCGAAGAGCAGCCCCAATTTATGGGCATTCCAATGAAATTAAGCCACTGTAGACTGAATCTGATCTCCAGTGAGCTCCATTATAAATCATCTGTCTTGATCATCTTGTCCAGTGTGCAGCCACATGGAAAGGCATAAACACTTGCCATCTGTCCAAAATGGTAGGAAGAAGTGCAAAATACTGTCCATCCTTATGTTTCCTCCCATGTAAGCAGCGCCGTATGGTGTGTGCTGCAGAGGGCACTGAGGATGAACTATCATGGAAAAGCAGGGTGCAATTCCTTTGACAAAGGCAGTGCACCCAGAGGAGCCTGGACAAACTATTCTCATCTGCCATCCCTGTAGCTCAGGGCTAAAGCAGCCATAGGCATATTTAAATTATCTGCCAGACAATTGGCAGCCCAGAAAACATAAGCAATATCAATTGAGGGATGTACCTGCAGGGAATACTTTTCACATCTTGCCCTCCAGAACTGACCTTCAGGGACATCCCTTCACGACAAATTGGATGCTGACATACTTGCACTTCTTCCTTCCGTTTTGCCCAAAAGCCAGCTGAGAGCCACTCAGTCCCCTGAGATGTGGCTCCAGGCCTGGCACTGTGGTTCTGCTACCCAGACAATGAGGTGTGCTGTTTCCCTATGTTATGCATGACAAAGAACCTGCAATTTTCTTTCTGTTCTTTTTCCTCTTTTTTTCCCCAGTTTTGGCCAAATTTCCCAGCCATGTTCAGTTCCTTAAAAAACAGCTAGCCATTTCCAGTATTCATTCTGATTGAGGAGGAAAACTTTGCTGTCATTAATGTTCAAAGTAACATTGGTTTCATTGAAAGGAGATCAGCCTCTCCTTACTCCTTTGTTCACACTCTCTCGGAACATGGATTTTGCCCAAAAGCAGAAATAGAGAGTTGAAATCAAGAACCTGGAAGTATATGTGGATTACACCTTGTTCTTTCCAAATACTTTGTTTTCAACCTCTTTTTTTCCTTCTGTGCAAAATTCAGCCTTGCTTCTTTTGGTTCCCCTGATTTCCTAATCCTTTTGCTGTTGGCAGATCGTCCTTGTATTTTTCTCTTGACACAAGACAAGCATCAGACAAAGTCTGAGCTCTTCTGTTTCCTGTGACTGTTGATTCACTCTCAAGGGAACTTCAACCTAGTTCTCAAATATGGAGGGAATACTTCTTCCTGGTCAGGTTTTCTAATACAAACTTCCCCTCTTTTGCTATCTCTGTTTGAAATGGGCACTCAGAATGGCATTCACTTATCTTTAATTTAGGAGGGAAAGTTGTGTCTATTGATAAAATTTGTGCCAGATTTGAATCTTCTCAAGGAATATTTTCAGATGTAGAAGGAGATACTCCACAGAAGCCAATCATTTACAGTGAATATTTGGTATCAATTGACAGCTCATGTATGGATCACTCTCTTGGAGTACATACAGTAAGGCATTATGCCAACTCAAAAATGCCTCAAGTTCAAAAAGAAATGGACTAAAATGGAGAGAAGCTTTCTACTTCTGAAAATGTCAAAATAAAGGAGAAATATGAATTATTAAGTGAATGAAGGATAGTAAAAAAGCATTACATGGCAAAATACTTATGCAATTGGTTCATATTTCTGTAAATTGGATTTTAAAAGGAAAAATATCCATGTATCTCAGGCTCTATTACCTGTTAGTGATAAAAAAATGCATAATGAAATGCACAACTGGAAGATCCGAGGCAGTGTAACACCAGGAAAAGATGCATAACACTTGGTCTCCATTGAGTTTTAGAGGTCTTTTATGTGGCAGATACTCAGTGGTGAATTTTCCCTGTCAGCTTAAAGTGGGTAATAAAGTTATTTTTAAAAATTTGACCTTTTTATTTAAATGAAATGCAACTTCAACTTAAAATAAGCAAATCAGTACATAAGTGTGTGGTGAATGTTGCATTTCTGTGAAGTACTGTATCTGAAAATGACGCAAACACAATAATTAACTGTAGTATGGCATTGTTTTTTTCACAGATTGTACCCAGAGTGGGAATCTAGCCACTTATATTGAGACATTTAATAAATTCCTACATAGAAATTTTCCTGTGCAGCAGCTTGTGAAATAAAGGACCATTTATACAGGAAGAGTAGTTTTTCTTCTTTTTTGTTCCCTAAGAAATTTATTTATTTAATTCTGATTTATTTGTCTTGTGGTAAGACTTCTAAAGTTTTATGTGTAGGATAAATCTTAGGGTTATGTTGTTTCGGTATGATTTTAACACTCATATGCTAATGCTAGCTTTAGTAGAACATCTCCTGTTGTCCTTACACTAGTTAAAGGAAAAATAAAACATAGCAATAAATATGTCTAAACCCAGCAATGCACAGGAATGTGCATCTGTGACTGAAAACCGTTTTGGCAAGTAAGGATCCATACTTAGACTACAGTGCATTTACCTTGGGTGGTAACTAGCAGGGACTGCAGGGATGATGTTTGTTTGTTGAAGTCTTGGGGATTTTATAATTTACTTGTTTATTTGGGTTTTTTCAATTTTCTCTAAATTATGAAATCTCAGTAGTAGTTCCCATTTAATTATGAGTGTAAAATCTTAACTATATTTGCAGTGTTTAAGCCTGAAGGTCACTTTGGACACTGCTGTCTTTTACTACCCAGACACAAAGCACATAATGAAGATGAAGAAAATGATCACAAGCCTTCTATTTCCAAAGCAGACAGAACAAATAAAAGTTTTCTTTTTCTCTAGATAAGAAAAAATCTGTGAATCTCAGATGCAGAGAACTGAGCCAGGTGCTTTTAACTAAATCAAAATAAGTTGCAGACATTCAGTAAGAGAAGTAATCAAGCTTTCCTGATGACAAAAGTAAGCAACCTTTAAATCTGAGACAAAGTTACCGTCTAACATGGAATTGTTATTTCAAGCTGTGCATTAAGAAAAACAAAGGACAAAAATATGAGTGATTTCTAGATTTCAAGAATTGATTGCATGTTATGCAAATCTTTGTGCTTCAAAAAAGAAAGGAATGAGCATATTACATCTTTTATGAGCTATTTTCCTAACTGGCATAGCTCTCAGTATTGCATTTAAAGCCCTGATTGTTGCCTTGTAGAGAAAGGAAGAGACAAGTCTGGAAACCAACAAGGGACTACTAGGGTTTTTTTTATATTAGCCTGTAATTAAATAATAGTTCATGTTGCCTTCTTCCACCGGGAATTGCATCCTTTTCACCTCTCCTCTGCTAAAGCAGAGACATCCATTACGATGAGTAGCTACAACACTTGTCAGATCCAATCAGCTCCAAATGACTGAAAAGCAACTGACGTGTGCTCTCTTAAAGCATGGTTTCTTCTCCCCCAAAAGCCCACTGTCCTTTCACGTGCATGTAACAGTCAGAAGAGATCACATCATGCAATGAAGAAAAACAGAAGCATATGGTACTAAGGGGCCTCTGCAGGAGAGGGCTAAAATGCCAAGGCTCACACATAAAATATATGTAAAAATTTGTGTTCATATAGAATGCCAAACAGAAGCAGATTACAAAAACAGCACAGAAACACAAAATTTTGCCATCACTTCAGTTACCTTGGATTATTTTTTTTGGTTTTTTTTTGGTGTTGTCTAGAGTTCTTGACAGAAAATAGCAATTGCAGGCATTTAACTATGCATAGTCATCATAAAGTTCAATTTTTCAGTACAAGGAATGTATTCTTCCTACTATATTTTCCTTATGTGTTTAGTATGTTGAAACATGACAACTGACTTGCAAATTCTCAAGTGATTACACTGGCAGATTTACCTTCCTCATCTCATTGATATTAAATAGTGTATGTAAAAGCAGAGACATAAATTCACTGCATGTTCTTAACCAACATGTAACGCGCTCTCTCTCTCTCTCTCTCTCTGGAGACACATCACTTACTACTTCTTCTAACCCAGATAACAGCATTTTCTAAACTAAGCAGCCTTTTAGATGCTTTGCAAAGAAAATTAATGAGCTGAGGATTCTTCCTTCTCCCACTAAATTTCATATTTGTGAGGTACTTCTGTTGCGAAAACCGTGTTAAAGAACAACACGTACTAAAAGATGCTTCTTTCATCATGTCCTATAAACTGAGGCAGCAGCTGTTTTCAGGAACACTGTGAAGTGTATAAACACAGTTACAGAGATTTTTCTGTAAGCCACAAATTGACTAGACGCTTTAAAATATTTTTTGTTGAAGAAGACAATGTTTATTTCAGTTTGTAATTCTATCACAAAGAATGTTTAATGGATGTAGGGAATTTATGAAGACAGGATTCACCAACAGAGATGCTTCTTGATCCATAAAATATATCTGAAAGTATTTTGGCTGCCAGTTTTAGGTGATGACTATTTATATTTCCTGTAGAAATCCATAGAACTGACATTATGCAGGAAAGGGTTTAATTTTAGCAAATTTGGTGGGGTTTTTTTGCCCTAATTAATGAATCTTCATACTTCATGACTTCATTGAAAAAAAACCCAACAATTCCTATAAAACAAATACTCTAAAAACTTTGATTCACTTACTAGCTTTACTAAAAGATTTTATAAGAAGTTTCTCTCTAATAATCAAAAATATGTACTCAGTCTTTTGTAGCAATGGTCCCTTCCCTAATTCAGGTTGTTAAACATTGAATTCATTGTTAACAGCTCTTTTTGTTGATTTGCAAAGATTAAATTTCTTCCTTTAAAACTTATTGTAGGTCTGAAAGTTAATATGTAGGTCTAAAAGGGTTTGAGGCATCAATTGATCTTAATATCAGTAAGATTCCCTGCCTTGCAAGGATTCATTGGATATAATTAGGTAACTTTCTAATTCATATTTGCATCAAAACATTCAGTTATAACCAGGCTGTTAAAAAGTAGCTGTCCCATTGTCACAAGTTATGCTGTGAAAACATAATTTAAAAAAAAATAAAACCAAAAAGAAAGAATGAGTAAAATTAACCCAGAATATTCTACATGCATTTATCAGCTTGCTGAATTTATTCTGTTATACTATAATTCAGCAGAGAAGTGATTTACTAAGGAAAAATAAAACTGCAGTGCTATAATGGATAAAAAAGTGATAGTTGGATAATTCCTCAAGTCAAGATGTCAGTCAGCTCTGAAAATCCATGATGCTTATGTAAGAGATGGATTTTAAGTAAAGAAGGGTCTTTCTCCTTCATCTGAGAGGTGGTGATATACTCTGGTTAGGCTGTTCTTGATGCAGAAGTTTATATCCTGTTTTCTACAAGCATGGCTTTTTCATAGAAATTCAAATCAAATAATATATCCTATAATTTCCCTGTGTTTACTTTTTTCCAAAAGGAAGGAGGATGGTTCTGAAGGCAATTAGTAAGCAAGCTTGGGAATGTCATCCACAGTATGGAGGTGATATTGTTAAACATAAAGAAATACAGAAAGACATTAGAACTTTTTTAGGGAATATGTCCATTTAAAAACTACAAATTATGAGTGAGAGAGAAACCTGAATAAAAACAAATTGGTAATTTCTAACTAAAAATGACAATATTACTGAAAATATCTGCAAAGAATCACAGGGTTAGTTCCATCCTTTTTCCTAGCAGTGTAGATAATTTTTGTATTTTTTTTCTCAAGCGCTGTCCTTGTTTGTTAATACATGAAACAAAACTAATAAACAGTCTATTTTACTGAAAAAAAATACCATTAACTATAGACTAGAAGACCTAAAAGGTAAAAAAAAAGGCTTGTATCTTACATCTGGTAAGGAAAAAAGAATTCTAATCTAAAATCCTTGAAGAAACTTCAAATATTTCCATGAATTAACCCAAATCTCAATTAATCTGGCCACCCCTTTTGCCTGATGTGTAGGCTAGTCAGTGGTATAGAAAGCACCTCTTGCTAGTGGCACAGCCTGAATTATTACTGCCTTCTTCTACCTTCTGCTGCAACTTATCTTACGTATTGTTTTTTGAGGTTTGGACCACTCCTACAGGAAACAAACTACTTTTGAAGTGGTTATGTAAACCTGTGCAGCAAAATTAGAAGCTGCATATGTAAAACGTAAACTGACACTTCGCATGACAAAAGTATTTTTATCACACTTTTGATGTCAAGCACTTATGATATAAACCACAGTTGATTCACACCAGAACTTCTCTCTGGTGAAGCATTCCATTTTTAAAAATGTTTTTTTAAGGATTACTATGATAAGGTTTTTCTCAGTACAAGCAGCAGCTGTACTTGTAAAGAGAGAAGGTTCTCATTAATATAAAAACAATGAACCCCATTTCTTCTGGTGACATCAGACTTCTGACACCTTCAATATTTTGGGTTTTTTCCTTTGAACTTATCCTGTGTTTGAAATCTGAGGAACTTGAATGCATTGTTACTATTTCTTAAATCTTAATAGTTAGAACACCGACAAGGGACAAAGATTTTGGAATCAAGCTAAATACAAGTGAGAGAAAGTTCTTACATACATTTCATGAAGCCATGTTTTACAGCCATTCTATCATGGAATAATAGAATAAGCTCAAAGTTGCAGTTATTAGCACCTTTAGATTCTTCGGTTGGGTTTTTTCCCCAGTCATTTTATTTAAGGAGAATAATATTGAAAATACCTTCTCTTTATACTATTCCTATTTTGTATATACTATACAAAATCCTATTTAGCAAAATAGAATGTGCATAGCAAGAAAAATTGAAAAGGTTAACTCACAAGTAAAGACTGAAAATTCTTTGAACTTCATAATCCCCCAAAACCAAAGCTGTATGGATGGTCAATGGTTAACGAAATACAGTAAAGGTATGCCAAGTATTATTTATATTTATCATTCAAAAAAGTAAAGCAGTGATGGACACACAAAACATGTCTTACTATCAGGTAACAGATATGGTGCTGCAAGGACTCAGTCAAAATGAAAACTAAAAAAAATCATTATTTGAATTTAGGCTATCACATAATGGTGATGCATTGAGTCCTCCAAAACCAAAGTATTGATGTGACCTACTTAATTTCTAGTATATAAATAATAATTCTTTCAACTTTCCAGCACATGTAAGTATTCTAAATTTGCTGTTTCCAAAAAGTATTCAAATTTTCAATTGAGATGTATGCCTTTATTCAATTTTGTCTTATTCCAGATCCAAAACTAGTTCATAAAGCTGTCAGAATGCAGGCACTGGTTTGGAGATCAGCAGCTCTTTCACTTGAAGGTGTACATCTCACTGAGTCAGACTGACTAAAAGAATGGGCTCTGACCTGCAGTTGGAAGTCACAAAGTGCTAAGAAATTAAGTAAGTGCAAAGAAATATTACAATTCTGAAGGCACTTGAAATTGGTAATGTGATTAGCTATACTTTCTTGTGACTACTAAATTGGTATTTACATTTCCTAATAATGAAAGATGCCTTTATAACCTTCAGTCTGGAGAATTGAAAAAAAAATCTAACTTTAAAATAATATAAGATAAAAACATATTGCCTTATTCTGCTATAGTAATCTAAAATTCAGGTTGAAATAAGTTGACCAAATATTGATATTTCAAGGTGTTGAAACTCCAGGAGTTAATTTATTGTCTGTGCAAGATATGGATAAGGAGTTAGCAGCTGCCAAACTGGATACAGACTGTCAGTAAAAAAAGAATTCTTGTGAGAATTCTTTGTCTCGCTACTTGCTGGCAAGTAAGTCTATCAAATTACCACTTAGCATGATATTCTATTCTATTGTATAAATCGTGTGTGATAGATGTGTGATTTGCCTAGCATGAAGACAATTACATTTAAATTAATAGTCTAAACTCACATAACCTGTTTATAGGGCTTTGTTTATAACAGAAAGAGCTTGGAAAGGGAATATAAAATACATAATGCTCAGTAGGTATTCAACCCAGCTGCTGGTACAGGGGCTTTTATTCTGAAATGAGCTTGCTTCTCCTTGTACATTTGGGAGCGGATTAAGCTGACCATGCAAACCATTTCTGTTGTGGGCCATACCTCAAAATCTTACAGAACAATTAGATATGTAGCCTACCATGTTTCACAACACTTTTCTTCCTAAAGATAGACTTTATTGTTAAGACACAGACCTAGGAGCCTGCACCTTCTTAGCAGTCTCTTCAGCCTGTGTCAGCCAGTCACTCTCTGATGGCAGCTACACCACGCCATCGGTGTCCCACCTGAAAAGTGCTGACTGTCTTCAGCCCAGACCCACCAAATACTTTATTTGTGTGCTGTTTCACTTCACATGATCCATGGGTCAAATCTGGCAAAGGTTCAGGATCCCAGAGGGCTGAGTTCTGACAGACACACTCATGATCAACACAGATTATTTCAACTGCATGGAAGGTAAGGCAGTGATATTTCATGTTTTAACAACTTCTAGATCCACTTTAGAAAAAAAAAAAGAGAAAAAAATTGCTATTGAGTTAAAAAATTATTCAAATGTGGTGTATTTTTAAAGCATGTACTACACAAAGAATGATTTATTCTAATTAATTATGTGCACATATTGTAGTTTCACACCCTCTTTTCACTTGAGAGGTAAATGGTTGAAGACAGAAGACTTATTATAGATTTTAAATCCAGCCCATGAGGATTTGGACTGATTCCACAGAACAGGTTCAGGTCAGCTAAGTTCTTCCCTTCAAAGCATCATGGGTGTCTCTGAGCATCATTGCAAGCTTGTTCTGGCAGTAAGCCAGGCTTCAAAAGCCTTTCACTGTGCAGTCACTGACTCACTAATGGGCAACTTAGAGGCTTTCTGATTTTCCTTTCGTTTCATGTGTTCATTTGACATAAATTTAATTAAACCAAATCTGGTGTTAAAGGAAGAAGAGATAAAAGTGATATGTCACAAATTAAAGAACTGTGTATGATACAGGAAACATGATTTTTTTTCTGTTCCTGTAAAATATTGTCAATTTTAGTAAGCTCACTACTTTAAGTCTGCAAAAAATGTGCGGATATGCATTATTAAGAATAATGTGCATCCAGGGTTAGATGAAGGTCTCAGCCCTGTATTCTCTGTAGTAAAACCTTTCAGAGAATTCTTATAATTTCTTTCATACCCACACTTCAGGTAGTCACCTCTTCACAGGATATGAGACAAGTTTGCCCTTCTGCCAGCTATATATCCATAGTTGTTAGATAGCTCAAAAGCATACAACAGCAGAAACATGAAAAGATCACTTATTAAATATAAAAAATCATCATTTTTCAAAGACCTCTTTTGGTTTTTACTTAAGGCTAAAGAGGTGATAGTGAGAATGAAAAATATCATGCTGTTAAAAAGGTTTCATTTAATTGCTTTGAATGTTGCTTTAGGAAACATCGAACTTTCTTTTTGTTCTTTTTAAAAGTCCTTTTTTTAAAATTAAAAGAACATTCAGACTGGAAATATACTAATGTGAATTGAAAGGGTATTTGCAAGCTGCCCAGAGATGTTCTGAACTAATCATATTCAATGGGGTTCCAATACTGTCATTTCGTAAGAACTATATATAAGTTCTAGCACTGAAAGCATTAGCACCACAGGAAAAAACATGAACAGTGCAAGGAGGATCTAATGACCAGTGAGAAATTTTTGAAAAGTCTCATATTTGCTTATGTGATCTATAAGATATGAATGCATAATTTATGTATGGACCAAGTTCTCGTGGTCAGACTGGCTATTTGTCTTAGCACCACCTCTCTGTCCTCCTTTCATTTATAGATACTCCTGTTAGTCTGGTTTTTTCGGGTTTTTTTCCCAGGTGGGTGGGTGTTCAATGATAATTTCTTCAGCTTCTGACACCTAATTATGGTGGGCTGCTAAAGTAAAGGAGACCACACCACAGATGACTGAATAGAAGGTGTCCTTGAGCAGCCTGCACTGCAGGTGGCTTTTTAGTGTTTTCCACAGCTATGATCCCTGGCTCCACTCTGACTCCTGCATAGGGCAAGAGGATTGTGCAGATCACCCCTTAGCAGCCCTTGCTGTCTCTGGGGGAAAAGCCTCTTGCAGCCTGGGCAAGCAGACCTGATGAGAGAGAACTTCTGCAAAGTGTAGACAAAGCATCCTTCAGCACCCTGTAATTTCCCTATCTCTTACCCAAAGCTTTTTTCACATTAAGGTCCTTCAGGATGGAAAGGAAATATCTTTGAAGAAAACAATGAGAAATGCTTTTGTGTAGAGAAAATTCTTCCAAGACATAGTAAAAATGATGAAAATAAAGCATATAGAACTGAATGTTACTGGACTACTGCAAAGTCTTTGTCCTGCCCTGTTGAAGGATTTTCTTTTCCTTTTGTTAATGATCCAGAAGAGTCTTGCATTTATTATATTCAGAGACTTTACTCTGAAACATGAACTTCTTTAATTTTTAAAATCTTATATCTCAACTAATTGTTCCAATAGTTTGCATAGTTTAAGCCAAAGACACGTATTTCAAGAAGCAAAAATTTAATTCCATAGGATTATTTTGGAAACCTAAATGTATACATGAAATTAGGACATGTTTATGCTTGACTAATTAAAAAAAAAAAAGCTGTTTCACTTAAACAGACAACTTCCCATCAGCCTAAATCCCAATGGGGATAAATTTAGCATTTGACATAAGCAAAGGCGTTTTGGGTACACTTTTGTAAAGCAACTACTGCTGCTTATGTGCCCAGCTCATTTTGACTTCCAGTGCTCAATTCCCCTGACACAAGAAAATCCTAATTTGGTTTTCTCAAATAAAACACTACATGTGTATTGAAAAAGGAGAACATTAAAGAAAAATTAATTACAACATAGAGCTATCTTTGCTACAGACTGTAAAAGCTGCAATCACATAGTGTGGCAGAGTTGATGATCTTTTTCAGAAAGTGCTATTTTTTATGGCTATTTTTACACTGTAACAATGTAGGCCCCAATAAAATTATACTGGGAAAGCAAGTGGCTACATCTGTTCCTTCTAGTTCAAAAACTCCTATACTGTGTGTCTCTGAGTAAATCTGATAGTATATAAAATTATACTGTTTTATCTATTCTTGTTGTGTGATCTTGGAGATTTATCAGAGTGAAGCAGTTTTTATACAAGGGCTTCAGCCTTAATTATTTATTGACGTTAAACTCAGAAAGAAACAGAGGACAAAAATATGTAACAGTCTACATATTGCTTTATCTTCTTTCACAATCTATTTTTAGACAGGCTTAGCAGAGTTAGGCAGAGGCATCCTGACATTTAAAAAGCTTATGTTAATCCAGAAATGCTTCACCTCTTTATAAACTTTGGGACATAGAGGGCACCATTATCAGACTGCTTTGTGTGCTGCATTTCCTCCATGGAGAGCACCAACGCCAGCCTGTGAGGCCTTTTCTGGAGCCATCTCCAGACCTTCTCTCTCTCAGAGTACTCCTTTGCATTACTAAGTTACTTAGAAGCTGAAATTCTGTTAGACCTCTAGAACGAAACAAATTAAGTAAGAAATTAGCATATCAACTTAGTTTTCTGGAATCTGTGGTGGAGAGCTGATGTATAAATCTTATAACCTTCAAAGAGGAGGGTAAAAGTAAAATCTGGTATTACTAAGGATGAGAGAGCAAGGGAACATCTTTGTAGAATTAAAAAAAAAAGACAAAGACATGATGCAGAACAAATAGTAGCAGACAGATTCTTTAAGCTAATATAACTAAGACACAACAGAATTCTGGAAATATTACCTAAAATAAACAAATAAATAAATAAACAAAACTACTAATTTGTCTATGCACTCAACCAAAATAATGGTGTTCAGTTCAGAGACAATAATCATATCTAGTTTTAATATTCACATATTTTGCCTCATCTTTCAAAACTGCTGCTTGCCCTATTGTATAGCAGGCATCATCAGGGGCTGCTTCTGCTCTTTCTGAACATTGGGGGTCTCAGGGTAGTTTCTGTGATGTAGGAATGCATATGCTACTGCTCTTTTTTCTTTGCCAATGTACTTTCTAAATACAGAATATGTAAAATTTTGTACATTCTCATGTCGTATTTAGGTATTCTATCATTACTTTCCTTCCAGATGTGTCAGTGGATCAAACAATTAGAAAGGCCTTTAAAGAGATATAATAAAACAGTATAATTTCTCTCTTCACCTCTGAAGAAAGCTATGGTAGTGTACACCAAAGTTTTGGGGCTTTTTTTTGATAACACTGTTTACTACATAACAAGAGCAAAATATTATTATTGCTAGAGAAAAGGCCTTTTTTCCTTCATGGTTTCCATTAGCACTACTGTCAAATGTGACTACATGTTTCATATTTTTCTATTTTCTTTTCCAGCTGAACAGCCCAGTTCTGCCTCTTCTGCATTTGTACTTTGAAGTGGAAGTCAATAATAAAGATTAGGGTAAGAAAGGGGAGTTTTCTATGAAAACTGCATATCCCTCCCCTTCAACAAAAACACAAAGGCTATTTATATCAAACTTGCTGTCCTTGATCTTCAATATGTTTGTGACATTCTCACCTCCCCTTCAGCACTGACACTGTAGCAGGTCTTCACCCATTGTGCTTAAATACAGTCTTTTACTAAAACTCTTGCTCCTGTCCCTTGCCAGAAGGCATGATCTATTTTAAGGTAAGGTGGAGGTAGGCACTAGAGAGCTGTTACTGTACTCTGACATCAGGAGTGGGAAGCTAATGATTTATGGTAAAAGTGGTGCAGCGAACTTCAGAAAGTCTTGAGAGTTCATCCAAAAGCACACACCCCATCACTTGTTTTAAACCACAACTTAAAGTCAAAATAACTTTGTAACCAAGGGCTAACAAAGCTCCACACAACATCCTCTCAGGAGGAAATGCTTTTTGTCAATGTTAAATTTGGTTTAAAAATAGGTTCCCTTAGAATGTTTATAGAATGAAAGCCTAGGATTTGATACAAAACAAGGGAAGTAATTGGTTTCAAAGGATTTTGAATCATGACTTTGTTATCTACAGGTCAAAAGTAGATGACTTGCTTCCTAAAAACACACTACTTTATCAATGAGGAATACCTGGTTCAAGGAAGTCTCAGGGAAAAGGACTGAAATATTTTTCAAGATTTCATAAGATTTGATTATCAAATTCTCCATCTGAAAGCATATAAGATGATACCTTTAAGAAGTCAGAGAGGCTTTAGGCAAGAGAGACAAGAATGTGATAGGAAAGGAAACTCATGTTTAAAATACCCACAAATCAGAGTAAGTAGAGCACACATGCAGCAATACTCTGAAGTTTCACAAATTACACTGTTATCACTGTCTTTTCTTCTCTCCTACTGTGTGGTTTAATCACTTGTCTTTAATTGGACTATAAAGATACCGTGTCAAGGCCTATGTTTTCCTGTATGTGTTTTTACAAAACCTAGCACGGTAAATATTTATCTTCCTGGGACATTTAGGTAATACTTCAGAGAAGTCTACAGACTCTTTTCAGAATATTATATAGCCACCTGCAAAGCTGGTCAGATAATGACAATATCTGAATAATTTATTTTAAGTAAAAGGTTCTAATTAATCAGATAAATTAGCGGCAATTAATAATTTAAGAAATCTAACTGTAGGGAGCAATCTTTTACTTTCAGGAGAATGAACCGGATGACTCAAGATCTTTCCAATTTCTAGGAAACAAAAATTTTTAAAAGTCAGTGACAACCAAGAATTTTTGCATAACCTCATCTAAATCCACAATTTTCCCAAAGGCAGAATGAGAGACATGAGAAAGGGCACCATAAGGATTCCCAAGAGCTTCAGAAAGCAGAAGCTGTGCTGTGTGCCAGTACCTCTGCAGGGAGGTTTTTCCTTGAAACATTGGAGAAAAGCTGCAAAGTCAGCTTGTATTCTTTCCCTCTCACCTCACACCACGTAAGAAGCTCTTTCCCCCAAAGCACCATATATAAAAAACTTGAAATGGTTACATGCCTGCATGTGCAGCAGACCTATCCTCTTCACTACAAAGTCCTTGTTTTTTGGCAACTGTGACTTCACCATCCACTCCCTCAGTTTTGACTGCCCCTCACCCAAAAAAAACCAAACAAAAAATGCAAGCATTTTTAATTCTGCTCATTTAATTAATACATGTAATATCATATTTCAAAAGAGAATTGAACACATTTGTTCAATGAAATAAGCAAAAACATTATCTACCCAGAAGTATTCTCTGAGCAGAAGGCTAAATTTTCCTGAGTGTTTCAGCTGCCACACATTTTACACTTAGTACTAGTTAGTATCAAAATACTGAGCTTCTCTGCATCTGGACTGAGGGTTGAACCAATCTGACAACTAAAGCAGTTGGACTGTGCTGATGAGCTCCAAAGAGAGCCAAACATCTGTCCCCATTTTGCTGTTGCGTGTTCCAAACAGACGTTTCTGCATTAAATCTATTTATCAGACGATACTCTGTGTAAGCCAAGACATACCCTGTCACCATTATAGGATATATCTCTAATATGGGAATATGAAAGATTGCTACTTTGATAAGATATTAATATCAAAACACAAACCATTTCGCCATTTGATTTATCTTCAGTACTTTTCTTCAATATTTTTAACCTTGTATGAACAAGACATGAAAAAATATGAGATGTATTCACAGTTATGCAGAATGTCCTCCTCCATTTAGGATTACAAAAAATGTTCCCTCCATTCAAGGCTACAAAAATGAAATAGTTCTGTCCTCTGCTCTAGTTCCAGTGTCACTTTCATCCTGAGAGATGTAGGAGGATTTTGTTTATCTGCAGGCCCAGAGCATTGCCTCCTCCTTGCAATACATTGTGTAATGAACTTTTAAACATTCTACTGCTGGTAGGTACAGAAAGAGATTGCATCAGTGTCCCCATCCCAAGTTCCATTAGACATACGTGTTTCTATTTAAGATATTAAACAAGAATTTTGAGGAAAGGAGGGATACCTCTATTTAAGAGGATATCCCTTTGTGTATTTTTCTTATCAGCAAAGCCATGAGAAGGTGTACTAAGTGTTGGGAGATGTCAGAATTAATCAGCCTTGAAATAAAGTTCTGTTTCCAAGTCAAAAAGGTGTTTTGGTATTATAATTATACTAAAATGGCAAAGAACTATTACAGCATATTTTCAAGTTCGCTGAGTGTGGATGAGAGAGCAGATTGACAGAAAGTCTTTTGCCGGACTGGGACCCTCACAAGGTTTAACATGAAAAGGACATTCTGTGAAAACCCTCCAGTTCCACTGGCAATAGTTCTGAGGACAAATCTAGATCAGCTTAGCAATTTCCTGATTCAAATCCTTCTATTCTTCCCTACTTCAGGAAGTTTCATTTTCATAAGACTGAAATACTTCAGTCTAATTAATGTATTTGGGCTTTATGTGGAGTAGAAATGGTGAATGCTGAGCAGGAATTACTGATTATTGCCTCATGCATGAAACCTTATGGTATATTGATACACTGAGCATATTAATTTCATTTGTTATTTACTTTACTGAAGTCTTTTTCATGTTAAACTATGATGTAAATGTTGGAATGACATGCAAGTACCAAAGAAAAAATATTAATACAATAGGAACCAGGAAACCATGATCTTAAAGAATTTTTTTTCTAGAAGTCACTATCATGACAATTAGATTTTTAATGACAAAAAGACAGTGAAATGAACAGTAATAACATTGAAAGAAATATCCATCATGAGAATCACCTTTAGCATTATAGTCAGATATAAGGATGTGGAAATTTAATAGTTTAGATAAAAAAACCATCCCTTTAAAGGATTTCTAAGCAATGAAAAAATATTTTAGTTTTAGAATTGTCCTACTTCTAGCACAGTATACTAGTTGGGTCTGAATTCAGAAAAAATAAGGGAAATATTTAGATAAGTCAGAAATATATAAAGAGAATTTTTTATTATCAAGGGAAAGCTCGATAATGCAAAAAATTGCAAGACAAAATAGAACAAAAGAAAGCAGGAAAAAAATGACACTGTCTGCTTGCATTTTATATTGACAACCAGTAAAAAGTTTAAAAACTGCTAACAGCAGGAAAAAATTTTGTTTTAGAAATACCAGTATAGAGACACTTCTTGAAATGGGCTATGACATTTCTAAATTCTATATGTTGATAGTACTTTTTGTGCAAATTTTGCATTTCATAAACAACAAGCAGAAAACTCCAAGTAAGCTACTGCAGAAATTATTAATTTTCAAAAGGGATATACAGTAAAGAGTTTTCAGTTCACCCTTAAATAGTACTCAGAATAATTTTTAAAATAATTTAGACTTAGAATAATTTAGGCTAAAGACATTGGTTGTATCAGCTTTTGCAATGGTTACTATGCATTTAAGTTGATACAAATCTGAGTTCTGTGAACAAGTAAGTGTAGCACAAATAATCTTGTGATCAATAATGCAAAAGTGCAGATACTTTACATTTTCCTTTGGTTGGCAATTCCTCTATTTTACTAACTCACTGAATAAAAGCTAGGGAAAAATATATATACTAAGATAAAAGACCATAATGCATTGCACATAAAAATTGCTGACAGGGCATAAAAAACATACAGAGAAAAAAAAATTCTCCTCATCTTCTGAAATACAGCTTAAATTTTCTATTCTGTCTATAGGTCTGTCCAATCATTTTCCGAAGTGAGCTTCACAGAACTGTGGCTGATATAGTCCCTGGATCTAAATGAAGGGGGGAAAATCTAGAGGAGAAAAGGGCCATAAATACAGTATTCTTTTACAGATTTTATCTGAACATCAGGCATTACACCTTCAGGGCAATCTTTTTAACAAAAACTCTCTTAGATGGGCATGTCTGGAAATACTAAAAGCACTTGGGCAAAGAATGTCAACACTAAAAATACAGAAGTGGCTGGAAATGCTGTTGTGTGTCAACCTTTATTTGTCCTTTAAACCAAGAAAAAGGAACAAATGTATGCCTGTAGGCCAGAATGCAGGAGCTTGGGATTTTTTTCCTCCTCTCCCTCCAACTTGCATGAAATTTTTACAATGAATTGTAATAGGAGGTTCAGATGACAAAAATTACAGTGGTGTAGCCAAGAAAAATACCCATGGGGCTTTCTGCTTCCCTTGTGCCCAGCCTGAACTATCAGATCAGCCTTCTGGACTCAAATGCAACACTGTCAATAGGAATACATCATCTTTTTTGTGGTATAGAAGAGCTGTCGGTTGCAATTCCCATTATTCCAAGGCCAGGATTTTCCATTAGTGTAGCCACCTGCTGGGTTTCTCTACTCAGGTTTAATGGAGTCTGAATTTGAATTTATCACCATCTGTGGGAAGACAGGAAATGAGAGGAGCATCACTAATTCCTTTCTTCATTTACTAAGCATAAGCATAATCTTTATAAGGAGATAGGCAGAAGCAGCAGTGATCAGGGAGACAGAGAGAATATTTTAACTCATACTGACATCAGAGTTCCAGACCAAGCAAAATGCAGTCTGTTCATGAGTCAATTCCAGCAACAAAAAGAATTTTTTTTTAATTTCCTATGCAATGTTGTACCAAAACATGCTGATATGGGATATTATTTTGCTTTTGCTTCCAAGGAGGTCTCTGAAAACTTAATAATTTAGACGATAAAAAAAAAAATAAGGGTTTGGAATCTGAATAAGTTCTCAGAAAGAGTTAAGAATACTGAATCATGTTTTTTACCAAAAATGGACTAAAAGAATCTGTTTGCACATTTTGTTCTTGTTTTTCTGTCCCAAAAGAAAAAAATCTGAAACAAGAAGATTTGGGAGAGGAAATTAAAGAATTCAGTAGAAACAACTGTTCAAGGGCAACATGAAAATCTTAAAAAAATGAAACGAAAAGAAGAATTTCTGTATCATTATAAAAAGGAATATGTTTTTATAACAGAACACCCAAACCAGATGAAATTGATGTTGTTTCCTTCTTAAGTATAACAATAAAGACTCTTTGTGATGCTTTCATACAACACTGCAGCTCAATTTGGAGTCATAAGTGGTCCAGGAATCAAAACTCCAATCGCTTAACTATATAATTTGTTGTTCCTACCTGTTGAGGTTGAGCTCTATGCAATTCTCTGGTTTGAACATAATTGCTACTTTAGAATGGACAGAAGAGGAGGTGGAAATTTAAATGTATATTACAAGAAACCTTATGTGATGGCCATTTGCCCATTTCTAAGGAGCACTGACATCCAATCTATATTTGTATAAGGGTTTTTTTGAGTTCAAGCCCTTCTCATGAATTTTTCTCTATGTTTATAATCTTTGGATTTATGATTTTGAACTTCTGAGGCTGCTGTCTTGTCATGTGGGTCAAGAAAAGGATTTGACTAACCTAGATAATTTAAAAGAGCGTTATTTATTGCTGGGAACAAACAATTACAAGTTGAGAAAAAAATGCACAAACCCCCTCCACACAAATAACCATGCAATGTTTTTCCCCTTCCTTTTCCTTTTACTTTTAAACTACCTACATTCCTCTTCTATTGAAGGAATTTTGTGCATTGCAGTATAACAAATTGAAAACTTTAAGTGTGTGTTTCTGATGAAAATCACATGACACTGGGTCTATAATGAGGCAGAGGACAAAATAATCTCTGATTATTTGATGCCTTGATGAATAAACTGGATGATTGAGTTTAATTTGTTTCATTGCCGTATTCATTGTTAGCTGATTTGTCATTTTTTGGAGATCTCTTGGTCTTGTCATACCACTAAATGTTGCATCGTGGCTGATAATACTACTACACTTTGGTCTGCAGACTAAGTTTAGCCACAGAAATGACTCCCAATAATTCTTATATGATGTGGTTCAATTTTAATTGGCTCCCATTTTTGTCTTATGCCTGTGGATTTGTCCAGGCTTAAAAATCAATAGTGAAACACTAGGGTGTGCATGTTGCTGAAATTACAGCTTTTTCATTAAATGTTATGAATTGCCCTTGACCATAAGCATTTCAAGATTTTGTCACTGTTTTTCATTTATTTTTTAGGGTTATTGTGTGAGCGTAAGGTACCTTAGAGATGGGTAGAGGATATATTTAAACTATGTCAAAGCTTTTTTTTTTTTTCCAAGCAGATAGGCAGTTCCTCAGGTTCTTGCAGTGAACATTAAGTCACTGGGAAAAAAAAATCCAGCAAGAATATGAAGAACCTAACATGCTAAGAGAAAAAAGAGACATGTATTGCCATGGAAAACTCTGATGAAAGTCTTTTATACTAAAGGTTTCTGAGGTTTCTGATTTACTAAAGCTGAAGTCTACCAAACTTTTTCGCCCAGTTGATCTGTTTTTATCAGTGAGTTGTTTTTTATCTGCTTCTAGGACTAAAAGGATGATGAGGACAGAAATGTTATCTATTCATTGGCTGAAGAATTTGAAACACAGTTTGAGCATCTTGCTTTTTTCTGACAGTGTAAAAGTATCTGGATTGCAATACAACACCACTCCAAATCTGAAGGCATAAGAATATTTTAAAGTCTTGTGTATGTATGAAAGATTCAGGGTGCAAGCCTGCACCTGATCTGCGTGCATGAACCTTAGTAACAGGGAAGAAAAACAAGCAAAGAGAAGACAGCAAACTCACGGGGTAGTTAACCGTGGCTTGCCTGTTTTGTATGATGTCACACATATGGTTATTGTTATTCATACTGAGGGTGGCAACTTCAGTGATTCAAGACCAACACAAGAAAATCTGTCAGCTCTGGTTAAATGAACATTGTTATTACCTCAGGTCAAGCAGATGGAGGGCAAACTTCTCTGTTGGATTCTGCTGCTCTTTAATTAGTGTCCACATTTGTTATGTCAACATGATGCATCATGTTTAGTTTAAAGGTTTGTTTTATTCCTAATAAAAAATACTTATAAAATTGAATTTTCTACATTCTAAGAGTTGATCTGGGAACTGGGGACCTGTGATGGATGAAGATTACTTCAGTTACATTTTTGAAAAAAATAGTCAAACTTCCATAGCATTACACATATATTCTTCTTCTGTTTTCTTCTTGAAATAATTCTTTAATAAATTATTAGGAACTCTTTGCCTATCAACAATTCTTTCCAACACGGGAGGGAAATGTTTCTTCTTTGTATCTATATTGCTATACTTGTGGTGGTAAAACAAATACTAAAATAATTTTGAATTCAGTAAAACCTTTGTTATGTTTTATTCTGGAGGGAAAAAAAACCAAAACCTATCTTGTAAAGCACTTCCTTGGAAAGTTTTTCTTCATGCAGAAATCATGAAAATAAGAACATATGAAGGAAAAAAAATGTAATTACCATATAATGTCTGCAGAGACTCCTTCATAGAAGACTTATTTAAAAATTATAAAGAATAAAATGTGTGGACAAACATTTCATGTTTTTCACTTAATCCTGAGAAGCAAAAAAAATCTTTCAGCAACTGCCAAAATAACAGACGAAGAAGACAGAGGCTTCATGAAGCAGAAAATAAACAAAAAACCATTTCACAGTGCAATATTATTAAACGGCTGGAAGCTTCATATTTACTTCTTGGTACTCAGTGTTTTGCTATATTTTCAGACATTTAATATTGCAAGTTTGTAGGGTTTATATGGAGGAGCTTTTCTGACAACTGTGCAGTCAGCATTAAGGAATCTTTTTCATCTCCTTTGTGAGGCTTAGTCCTTATTTGGTGGCTGTAAAACCTGCCCACAAAAGGGTTGATGTGTTGATTACACATGGAAAGGAGCCATAGACAGGCTCTGCAAGAAAGGTTTTATTTGGTCTGTAGCCCTATGAGAGATCTCTCCAAGTGAAGTGAGTATTCAGAAGTGAATCAATGAAAGGTCACAGTGGCCTTTTGCATGTGGTCAATGTCTCCTACAAAAGAAAAAAATAAGTTTTATCTCATGTAGTCTCATTAGAATAATGACTTCCTTTCATTCCTTCTTTTAAATTATCCTTCCTACCCTACATGCTCCTTATAAAAAAGGAAAAAAAAAAGATCATTTTGGACGATCAGATATAGCTGTCACAATAGCAATAATTTTTTTACAGATTTCCTCAAATGTATCACCATAATCTTAATGTGTACAGATATATATCTCAAGATTTATTACAAGGACACATTTTTCAAAATATTTATATATAATATTAATATTCTTTATTATTTTAATGTTCTTTAGCTTGTTTATATATTACCTTAAAAAAGTTTCCATTCACTTCTTATGGTTTCCATTCATTTCTTATTTGAATTATTCTGTTTTGCAAATGAAGGATCTGTCCTGGTAAAAGGATTGATTTCATTGGAAGTCAAGAAAAGTAACAGTTTCAAATCTGGAGTGGAGTTACAGGAAAGTGAACATAAATATGCTCTTTCCTATTCAAAGATATTTGTCTTGATCAGTTACATCTTCTACAGAAACCCAAACCCAAAGGCATGAGGGCCTGCTTACATAAAAGAGATGAAGGATTTCCATTTGACATTTCAATAATCCTGCAGGTTGACTGTCCTGAGAAATTCAGAGTGTGTAGATAAGTTTGTTCCTTGTCTCTCAGCTTTGTAGTATTTCCTTGGGTCCCCTGTCCCAACTGTGCTCTGGGATTTCTGGCCCCACTGTACCTTTACCTCGGCTGTCAGTCCTCCATGCCAGCTCTGGTCAGCCCTACTTACGGCTGTTTCCTACAACTAAGAAGGTGAATGGAGGGAAATATTCTTTACCTCTCTTTCCTTTTCTCTATTTGCCAAGTATCTCTTGAAGCTTTGTGTGTCCTGAGATTAGGTTATACCAAGGAACTCAATCCAGGATGTAAAAAAAAAATAGAAAATTCCCAGATTACCATATTTTTACTAGTAATTTCAGCAGGAAGTCCTACACTTGGGACATCAGAAAAACTAAATGTCAAGAGGAGTGAATAGAGAGAAGGAGAATCTAGTTTCTACATGTCATGTCTAGAAACATCATTTATCTTTGTCCCAAAGGTTTAATAATAGCATGATATTTTATGATAAAGGAACAACATAATTGCAAGTATCATAATAGATTTGGGTGTTTCCAATCTCACTAATCTTCATCATAAGCCATTTTGGTCATAAGTCATACCATCTCCTCTGATTAAAAAAGTAAATAGAAGACTTCAACTTTAAAAACCATAGTGTTTTGTCAATTTCCCATGTAGAGGAAATGGATAGACACCAGGTTTTCCAGACTGTTTTTCCAGACAGCTTTCATAGAAATTAAAAAGAAAAAAAATTACTAAAAACCCTAAACAGCTATGTAAAATGTTCCCTTCAGTTACAAAAAAAAAGAAATAAGGTTGTTTTGTATTATGACATTAAAAGATGGCTTGGATAAATTAGAAGGCAGTGGTTTCCAGGCTTAAGCTCCTAACAGAATAGCTTCCCCTGCTGATCTTCCCACTGAATATCTATTTCAGTTTTTATCTGCACCCATCTCTGAAGTCTTTTCCTATGTCTCACTGTTTATTCAGTGAAGAACCTGGTTCCCTCCTTTGCCACTTCAACCTTGCTAAAGACTTGAACAAATAGCTGCTTATTAATTTCTCTCAGGTTTTTATCAAGTGCACATGTCTCATTAATTTTCCCTAGCTGGTATTCTTCCCTTTGCACAGTTAAAGGTGTTTGGGAGAAATTGTGAGAGACTTGCACAGGGAGCTGACTTTAGAACTCAGTACAAGTTGAGAAGCTGATTGCTGGTTGCTTCATTTGGTTTACTTATGGAAGTTTGCAGATAAATGGAGTCATAATTTGTCTATTAATATTTCAGGGTTCTTTAATTCTGATGTTGTATATGAAGCATGCACATTGATACGTATGTAGTAACTTAAATGTTTTTACTGACTGAAAACCTTGATACAGATCAATAGCATATCAAGAACTATTTTAAAAGCATTCAAATTCTATGTATGGCCTCTAGTGAAATTATTACTTTTTTCACCAGAAAAATGCCATGGAACATTACCTTGCCTTTGAATGTATAATTAAACATATAAATATATTTAATATTGAAGTTAAATTTGAGTATGTAGTCACAAAATAGAAGGATACAAAACACATGTTTAATGAAATATCAGCACCCCTTTTGCTTGTGAACAATCTTCATCATATATTCTTAATACCTGCCCAGGTCTTCTGTCCAGACTACTTTCTCTTTATTTCCTCTTGGAAATTCCTAACAAGGAAAAAAAAATATTTTAAATCAGTAAAAAATTGATATCACTCATTTCATCAAGGAAATACAGTTTGTCTTTGCTATGACCAAAGAACTCTAATAGATTCTGTATTGCTAAATTAGTGTCATTCACAAGATTGTACTAGGGAGGTATTTCACAGAGTCACAACATTGCTTGAAATATTTTTAATAGAGCTTATCTAATTACACCTCTGTTAAAACTTTGCTATTGCCATTTTAAAATTCAGTAAATGCATCAATATTTCTTTGATTGAAAACTGAGGTTTCAGATCAGTACATTTCACAGATTCTGAGGCAGAGCATCCTTGCTTATAGAACAAAGAACCTGTGGAACTAAAAAAAAATGCTACAGGAAGATATTAGAGCAAAAATACTCAGACAAGAGCCTATGGAGTTAATGATGTGAATGAAAGAAAATGCTTTTTAAGCATCTCTGCTTAAAAAGAAATGCTAGGCAGTAGGAAGGATTATGTTTAATGTCTACAGTCAGTGGATCAACAGCATCAAAAAAGGAATATGCTGGTCCCCAAAATTATGTAAACTCATGGGGTTTCCTAACCACCACAAGAGTGTAAATATTGCAATTTTTTTCTAAAAGCAATTTTTTAGAAAAACAAAGATAAATGTGTGTCAAAATACCTTTTATCAAAGTCTGGGAGGGTAAAGAGCTGCTCTAGATGAATTTTCTATATACAGCAATAAATGTGGGAAGAGGGGAAGGGAAAGGAACATACAAAGATATTTAAAAGGCAATTAGGAAACAGCAGCAAGTACAGAGGAAAATTGAAAAGGGCAATTCTAAAAGGTGGCTAACTCATGGGAACAAGATATTTGAGGCTAACCTAGCTGGATATGTTGAGACCTCCATTCTCTCTCACCAAGTCAAGAAAAAGGAATTTGAATCTTTAGTGTCTTTCTACATTTTAAAATACAGTATTTTATTACTTTCTATTACAAGCAATATTTAGGTTATTTACAAGCAATTTCTTTCCCTAAAAGAGCAGTTTTCTTCCTTAAATGCCAAGAATATTGACAATATCAAAGTCGATTTTTACACCATGTAAAAAAGTCAAGAGTTGGACTTGCGGCTTAGAGGACTCCGCCAAATATAACATTATTATATTTTGGCAGGCCATGGTGGGGAATGGTAAGAGTTTTTCAGTCTTTATTGATCATTATAATTAGAACATTCTAGTTTTGTAATCAAAAGAGTTTATAACTTAGTGTATACTCTGTAAGCTACATTTTCCAAGGAAAAATATTTGTGACTTTAACAGAAATTACAGAACAGATATATAATTACAATGCAGGACCTAAAATCTCAGTCAATTAAGATTAACAAGGAAGAAAACTAAAAGTTTACAAGCCATAGCACATCAGTCCTTGCTGGACTCTACCACTCTGCCATGAGGAGAAGTAGACTAATGTATTTGAGAAAACAGAGAGCTAGAAACAGGTTAGTAATTTTTTTTTATTTACAAATTAGAGGACCAGCTAAACATTAGCACTTTGGATTCTGAAGCTCAGTCGCAAGATAAAAATGGCTCAAACAAGTCACAAAAATAATGATCATATTATAGCAATACTCTTCTGTAATACAAAACACCAAATCAAAGTAACAGAGGGGAAAAATTCCTAAATCTATTCTATAGAAACTGTCTGCTGTTGCTATTAACTTGTTCTGATAGATGAAAAAAAGGTATGTACACAGACATTTCTTTAAAGTCTGGAATTTTCTAAACTATATTGACCACTGGGGACAAGAAAAGAAAAAAGCCTTTGAATTTTGGTAAATATTTATTGTGTCAATTATTTAACCTGTTTCTTACTCAGCTTCTCCCTGCAAAGTTTCTTTCGTCCATAAGCTATTTATTAAAACAATGTCTATGTTGTGCTGACTTGTATGATCCCTCTTCATCTGTCTAACTCTATAACTCTTCTGTGTTTCTATGAAGCTCTAATCACCAAATACACTGCATGTCTCCTATACAACAGCCAAAACAATAACAGGTCAATGGTTCAGTTCTCTCTTCATTGTCAGTAGTCCTGGTGCTTTGGCTCTCTTAGAGTATTCTCATTTTTAGGTATGGCCACACACTTTGGTGCTGCAGTAACAGAAGCATTAGCAGGAGTGTTTTAGTTCATGTCTTATTTATTTCTATTCTAAATTTAGTTATTGTGCTGTTTTTTAGTTTAACCAGAGAGGTAATTTAAGTACTGTTCCTATCTTGAAAGAAATTTCAGTCTTAGTGTCTGTTTCAGCAAGATGGAAAAGCATGTACCTAATTTAATAAGTAACTATTAATGAATTCTTACAGAACTGAAAAAGAGAAGAAAAGAGAAAACAAAAGCAGTATGACTAAAATGTACACTCCAGCCGTGTACTACTGCAACACAGTGTCATGAATAAGAAAGTGTTCAGACTACAATCTACTTAAACCAGAAGCATGGAAGGTTGGAACTAAACAGCTTTTCAGAGCTTAACAATTGCTTCTTGATTACACAACCTGTGAGATGTGTCTTGTAGCATTGGTTAATAATTATCAACAATAGCCTTATCATATGCCTGTGTGGACACAGAAATATTATGTACTCTTCCCTGAAATAGCTAAGAAACTTGCACAATCCCTTTTTCATCAAAATGTAACTCTGAAAAAATTACTTGTGTTCATCTTACGGTGCTCATCTTATTGTCTTCTCTACTCACCTCATCAGTAATCTGTAGAATATTGTGAAAGTTAGAGATGTCAGTCTGTAATTTCAAAATGCTTGATGTCTCCAGACCAGAAAGAGCATTTGAAGCTCCATTCTAAAAAGGACAGTCAATAATTTTGTTCCTTAGGCATAGGAGACTGGTGAGTATTACAGCTTTACCTTTATAAAGCACATATGTAGGATATAAAGAGTTTTCGGAAATAAATTATTGTGAAAGGTATTTCACTTTTTTTCCTCTGCAAAAAGGGTTCCAAAAAGATCCATTTTACATAGGAGGTTGATGATGTTTTAATTTATCTGTGGCAATGGAGCAATACATATATTATTATATATATTACAAACAATTAATGCCTGTTCTTCTCAAAAAACAATAGCTCTGTCAAAAAGAACCCTGTGATTTGAAACATATATGTAGTGATTGAAGGTCTGCATGAACTCAGTAATTAGCAGATTATCAGTCATATATCCACTGGAAATAGTTAAAGGATCTTTAATAACATAAAATACATGGAAATATTTCTAAGAGTTGTTGTCTAAATAAATAATAACGAAATTAAAAAACAAAAACATCTGAGACTGAAGTGTTGCCAGACAAACTTTTTGCTCAGCTGATTTTAGTACAGTGCTTATTTTGCAAAACCATTAGTCTATGGAACTGCACAATCAAAAAGGCATTAAACATTAACCAAGAAAAGGCACAAAATGGTGACCCAGCCCTGGTACGCCAGCTCAGCTCCATATTTGGGAAGTAACACCATTACCAAGCAGTCAGCTGTGACCCTGGGTTCTGTGACCACTAGAGACCATCAGAGGGACTCCTGGGACAGACAAAAGCCTACACAATGGGATGGGAGCTTATGTTAATGATTTTGGGGAAATGCTTATCATATGTATGTTTATTCTGGGAAAATCAATGAATATGTATGTAAAACATAGTATATGTAGGGGAACTTTTTCTCTATACTAGAGATGCACGACAGGTGGAGATATCCCCCACACATTCAGAGCTGTAACAAACACGCCTGCTACTTAATGCTGTACTGGTGTTAAGGAGTTTTTGACCATATTTTGGCAGCAGTTTCTGGCAACACACATAGTACACTACTCCAGAATTTCAATGGATCTGAGGAATCACTTGGAAAGATTTGGTCACATACTGTAGGAATTGGTGTCTGAAATACGCTTTGAACCATCACAGAAACTGGCCCAAATCTGGCACCCTAAATTATAAGATCAGTACGCAACCTCTAAAGAAAGAAGGCATTGGTAAAAAGAATATTCACCCAGTCTGGGTGAAATCAGACAGGAAACCTAAACCTGGATCTTTAAACCATCAAGCTCATGACCTTAAAATGAAGATGAAGAATCCCCCTGAGGGAGACCAGGGGAATCATCCTCATCTGAGTCCCTGGTTACATTATAGCTAGGGAAGGAAAAGATAGATTTTTTTGAAATTGATCCAAGAGCAACTTACTCAGTATTATCAGAACCCGCAAGCACTGTAGATGTGACCAGGAGAAAAGGTAGTAGGCCTTTTTTACAAGAATTACCATTTAAACTAGGAAGATGGTGGGGGACACATCAATTTTTGTGTATCCTGGAATGCCCAGGGTCCCTTACAGAAAGAGATTTGTTGAGTAACTTGGATGCAAAATCTAACTTTGAAAATAGAGAAATAAAATTAAAAATTCAAAAACATAAAATTGTGTGAGTAAGTACTTTTATATTGCAGGAGCAGGTAGAATAAGAAATACCTGAGGAGATGGAGAATTCAGTAACTCCTTTGGTGTGGCTAATTGATACACCAGGAAAATCCAAACTGACTATGCTGGTAAAAATGCCATTGAAGCTCAGCTCTATTTTATTGGATATTTTTTTGGTGAGTCAAAAAAATATCCAATAAAACTAGGCATGACACAAGGACTGACCAAGTTAATTAATAAATTCCTGTAATGTGGTTTATTGGTAGAATGTGACATTATAATACTCCAATTTTACCAGGAAACAAACTAAATACTGGAGAATTAGGTTAGTACAAGATTTGAGAGCAGTAAAACACTCTTTTAACTTCCTTTATAGAGGAGGGCAAATGACTAACAGTGCTTCTTAAGGATGCATCTGAAAGATGCCTTTTCCTGCATACTTCTTCTCCCACAGAGATAGAAAATGTTTGCTTTATAGTGGGGGAATTCAAACACTGGGTAGAAGGTGCAGCTAACATGAACACTGTTACCCTAGGGCTTCAAAAATACCCCCATTTTATTTGGCAATCAGTTGGCAAGAGAATTGGAAAGCTGGAAAAAAGAAATTCTGGATAGAAACTTACTAAAATATAGATTGTATTCTGCTAGCAACCAAAACTGAAAGGGAGTGTCTTGATGCTACAGTAAAAGTCTATTAATTTTTTTGGGACAAGCTGGATACAGGATATCAAAGAAAAAGGCACAACTAGCCATAGAAGCAGTAACATATTTTGATTTTGAGAGCCTAAGGGATAAAGAGGCTTGGGAAGAGCTTAAGACATTTGCCAGACTCTGGAGCCCAGGACTTTAAAAGATGCATGAGCCTTCTTTGGTATGGCTGAGTGGTGTGGATTACAGATTGTCAATTATGAGGTACTTGAAAAACCCTTGTATGATCCTCCACCAAAAAATATGTGGTAGGGACTCCTGAGAGTCAGAGGGACTTTAGAGCCCTAAAAAGAGCCTTAATGACAGCCTCTGCTTTCCCAGACTTAAGCAAACCATTGAGCTACTTTTAGTGAAAGGATGCACCTGGCACTAGGGGTATTGACTCAGTATTTGCGGGTCATGGAAGCAGCCAATGGGCTGCTCTTCCAAACAATTGGGCAACATGAGTAAAGCATGGCTCTGATGCTTGAAAGTAGTGGCACCTGCAGTGCTTTAATCCAGGAAACACAAAAGCTGACATAAGATTACAGTATACATACCCCAAAAGGTAATAGCTGTTTTGGAATCAAGAATGAGAATGCTGAAATACCAAGTTGTCCTGCTGGAGTAAGACAATGTAAAATTTGAGGTAACTACTTCTATGAACCCCGCCATGTTTCTCTAGGCTTCAGAATAAGGCCAGAGACCTTTGTACCATGACCACCTGGTAACATTAAACGAGTGTGTTCTGGCAGATCAGATCTCAAGAGCAATCCCATACAGAACCCAGAACTGGAGGTATACACTGATAAAAGCAGTAGGTACCAAATGGAAGATTGTCAGCTGCAAATCTCAAGCCCAGGCTTTAACTTTTTAACCCATCAGCACAAAAAACAGAATTAATAACTCTTCACTGACTCCTAGAAATTGCTAAAGGAAAAAGAGTAAATATATGGAGTGATTCAAAATATGTTTTTGGAATATTACATGCCCATGGAGCCATATGGAAGGGAAGGAGATTGTTATAGGCATAGGTGTCTCCTATTAAGTAAAAGAAGAAATTAGTCACTGATTAGAGTGTGTAAAAACTGAAAGAAGTGGCTGTGATGCACTGTAAAACCTCTCAGTTTGGAAATTCCTCAGTTAATACAGGGAATCACTTAGCTGATAAAACAGCTAAAGAAGTTGCTACAAAAGGTATCATTCTGCTAAAACCTAGGAAAAAGTTGGATGTCCTAGAACAAAAACCAAATTATTGTCATTAGGACTGCAGCTGGCCACATTATTAGAAGCTATGGAAAATTCACCCTGTTTATTTATACTATTGTATATTTACAATTTGAATTCAACCTCAATATAAGAAATATATAATTTCTGAGCTTCTTGAAAGGAATGAAATTGTTAGAATAGTTAGAATTCTGTAACATGCCACCCAAAGCAAAATCTGCCATGTGCTAGCATTACACTCTGTTTTTCAGAATATTCTTATGTAGCAGCAGAAAGACAGATTTCTGTACCTTTAAAAATCCACATAGACAAGAATATCAGCCTTATAAGAATTTGTCTATCATCAATCAAAACTTTGTTACTTCTTGTCTTGAAATTACACTTTCTGATACTTGAGATATGTATCCAAAAATGGTAGTTAATTTAAGTAATTTTGTCTTTTTCTCTCAATATACAAGGTCATTAATTGCAATTGGGACCTTCATAAACCCTAGTCTGCTGATGGGGCGAGAACTCTATTGTTAAATGTATTATGGCAGGGTTGTCTTCGGAGATTGCCTGCTTGATTGCTTTGTAAAGGCCCAATGGCACACAGCAATTAAAATCCATAGACCTTTATAACCCTACTGATGTTTTATGGGCCTTTTTGTGTCCTTCGGTGTGGTTTACCATTTGTGTGTCTCCCAGTGGATCTTCTTTTCAGAACTCAAAGTGGAATTTTTTTCCGGAGTGATAAAGCTAGTTATACATCATGCAAAAGGTTAATGACTATTTTCAAAAAAGAGCTTATGTTTAATGTCATAGGGTAAAAGTTATAGTAAAGAACAATTAAGTAAAATCACTTGCCATTTTTTCATTCTCAAAGTATTTAGATACTACCCCACTACTTACATAGAGCCCATTGAGTTGGTAAGTTACTGGATGATTTAAAACTTTTCAATTAATTTTGTAAAACAAGTCTAACTTCCTAAACAGAACTAAATAATTGGACAGTTATTCTACGTGTATACATATACATATGGAATGAAAAATATGCCAGCTTCAGAGTGTGATTCCCAATGTTTTCAGTCAGTGAGTCACTTATGGAACCATTACACAGTAGTGGGCCTATGAATGTTGTGTTCTTAGAAGGTGTGTGGCTTCATACTGACTTGTTTAAATGCTTTGAATTGCTCTCTTTTAACAATGAGTTAACCCACACTAGCAGCAGAATCACAGAATACTTGGGGTTGGAAGGTTCCTCTGGAGATGACCTAGTCCAAACCCCAAAGACAGCAAGACAACTGTCTAGTAAATGAGAGCCATATTTTTCCCCACACCTATGGTTTCACAGACAAAATATCCTTTCTATAACACTTAAGTATTTGGAGTTATAGTGAATGCACAATCTTTACCACTAGTGATCTTAACACTAAAAAATGTATCTGTCTGTATGATTTCTTATTTTATATTTGTGTCATGTTTTCAAGAACAGGAGAAATGACTGCTAAAATTCAGTGTAAAATAGCTATTAATTAAGTTTGCACCTGTGATTTAATGGAATGGAAAATGCCTGCTGCTAGAGGGAAATAATAAAAATTTCCCAGATATCTATGAAACATTTTTTTTTAAATCCATTTCTGTATGTAATAGAATAAGTGCCTTGGAGAACTAAGTTACACAACACCTTAATTCTCAAATGGTGTATAGACAAAAATTGAAAGAATGGTAGAAAAAGAACTAAAGATGGAACAGGAAACTAAACTGCCATTAACTTATTTTCAGGATACCTTTTGAGAATGCGATAATTCACAACTGCAAAGACAAAGAGTTTTAGAGCCTAGCAAATAAGGAAAGACTGAACATGTTATTTTACTGGGAAAAAGAACAGTTTAAATTTGAAGTACCGAAGACTTGTTGCTTTACACATCACTTTAACAATTTTTAAATCTAAATGCACTTTTAATTTTGGTTTCAATGCTAGTTACTCTAGCCACTTTGGACCCCAAAATCTATATTATTGTAAGATGAAAAGAATTTGGTGGCCAAAGTGGACCATCAGAAATTCTATTTAAAGTTGCTTAAGCCCAGAGTTATCATAATTAAAGACATTTGACTTTAAAGGTATAGCTGGATCCCAGAATTGTCTTGCAAAGTCTCTATTGTTACCTGTGGCAAGCAAGATACTAATTGTTAGAAGCTAGAAATGTTATAAACCAGGGATAAGGGGGAAGGTAATTACTTTTAGTTAAATTAATTGTATTTCATATTGAAATCAGAACAACACAATGAATACAGAATTTCATAACACCAAAGGAAAAAAGCCACTTTCTGATTACGTCATCACAGTTGATGGTCTCCACACAGCTCAACAATTAGTCATTTGGGCCCAGGTTACCTAAATGCATCTTTGATTTTCTCATGTCACAACCACAAGTATTGTGGCGTCCTCGGTTCTTTTAAGAGGCTATTATTCAGGGTTGTTTGATCATTAAGTGTATCAACTGGCATCAAATGTATTTTGTAGTCATGGATCACTCTCACTTTAGCAAAGAACAACAGCTGTCCACCCTCACAGCAGTAATTCTTCTTTGTAGGATTCAGTTTCTACCCCTCAGTTAACTTATGGTAATTGGGACCACAAACAAGAAGAAAATCAGCCCTCAAACCAGAATTTCTTTTAGCCCTTGGAGTTTCATTATTTAGGCCTTATGTCTGAGGTCAGAGAAAAAGTTTGGTCCAGTTTCTGATAAGGAATAATAGGCAGGTGGTCCAACAGCAGATTTCATCATAGCTAAGGTCCTAATATTTGTCTGAAATGAAAGTGTTGATGGTTGTTATACAGACAATTAACTGAATCTGAGTTCTGTTTCTTGCAAATTAAATCAGTTCTAGTAAAAGGAAGAGTTTTTTTTTCTATTTACTCTCTTCTCATCCATACTTCCTTAAAATAGAATTATGCCCAAAAGCTTTTCTCCAATCCATTTGTTTATTTAGAGAGAGGTAGAATCTATACATTAAAAAACAAAAATAAAACAAGAACAAAAAGGAAAACAAAACCAAAACCAAAAAATAAAACCAAAACCAAAACCAAAAAAAAAAAAAAAAAACCTGCCAAAACAAACAAGAAGAAACCAACCTTGTTTTTGCTGTAATGCTGAATATCAGATAAATTTGGAACAGGGGTATTTTCAATTAAATAGAACACACAATAGCTTTTCTCCTAAAACACAACAGTTTCTTGACAGATTAATATCTCTTTCTCCTTCTGGATTTTCTTAAGCGTTTTTAGTATTGCTCTGGAGCTGTTTTATTTGGAGCTTTTTTAATGTGTCCACAGCTCTTCATGTAGTATAAACTGTATAGCTAAATTTGAAGCAATAGAACTGTTATGGTTTATTCTAGGTGAGAGTATGATCTTCAGAAACATATTCAATCTTTTTTCTTTCTGTGAATAAAAGATTGAAAGATGAACTTAGGAAAATATCCATAATATTCAGCAATCTTTAAAGTTTAAACTTGTTTTTATCATTCAGGATATTTACATCAGAGTGAAATACTGCGAGAAAATGTAGTGAGAGGAAAAGGGAGAATTAATTTAAACTGAAAGACAATAGATTTAGGTTATATATTAGGAGGAAGTTCTTTGCTGTGAGAGTGGTGAGGCGCTGGAACAAAGACATGGTGGATGCCTCATTCCTGGAAGAGTTCAAGGCCAGGCTGGATGGGGCTTTGAGCAATCATGGTCAAGTGCTCATGGCAAAGGTGTTGGAAATTTATGATCTTCATGATCCCTTCCAACCCAATCCATTCTATGATTTTATGATTCTCTGATTTTGCAGCACATACTTTCCAATATAATGTATGGAATCATGTGTTCCTCCCCCACTAGTTTAATTTTAAAATACAACAGTTCAGAAGGGTTTTAAACTGTGTTCTAGCAAATATGTTTTACATCAGAATAAAAAAAAACAGGAATGAGTAAATGAACTAGTGCACTAAGTGCCTCTGAGCCATACAAAACAACAGAGCATTTGTGAATAGAGGTTTTCTGCTTATTTAAAGGTGAGGCATTAGTGTCACTTACAGTGTTCTTGATCCTCAGTACACCATGTTGGCTCTCAAGTACAATGGGAACATACTGCCTCATACTGCATGTTTAGTGCCTCATTTCCAGGACTACCACCATCCACATGGTAATGTTCATGTAGAGATCAAGCAGTACTCTCCTCAGAGTGGAAAGGACACTTTTCTCTACCTTTCATATATGGATCAAAGAGGTGGACCTTTTAAGTGCAACATTTCCTGAAGACTTCAGTGCTATGTCGATTGTTTTTGAGATGCATAATGTCTTGCAGATACATCAGCAAAGTTCCCTGAATTCAGAAACATGTAGCCTGAACTGCAAGCTCTGGTTACTCTTGTGCTACAGTGGTGACAGGGTTTAATTGGATCTCCGTTCCTCAATTCTGGAACTCTTGAAGGAAAACAACTAAAGTTGAAGACTTGTGCAGATGTCTCATCCTGGTAATGAGAGGAATCTGGCTGGTCTAGTTTTAAGTAAAATAGCTGAAATAAAAGCTAAATTAAGGCTTTCTGACATGGATGATCAGTGATTGCAAACCGAAGTCTTGAAATTAGTTGACATTTCATATGGTAATCAAAATGGATTCAATGAAGCGACTGAGCTGTCCATTGAGGTCCTCTCCACCATGACATTCATTCAGGAGCAGTAACTCATCAGACACACTTTGATGAAATCAGTTAAGACACTGTGGGAAAGTATCTTTTTTGGGAAAATGAAGACATTTTGAAAGGTCTGAAGGTTTGTGTTAGATTCTGAAGGTACTGCAAATGAGACACAAGAGAAAACTGCATTTGATAGCTAAAACCTAAGAGAAGACAATTCTCTGTCTTTATAAATAAAAATTGATGGGTTTTACCATGCATTTATATGAGGCAGAGATAAAACATCTTTCATTTAAAATGATATTGCAAGCTAGCTACAAGAAACATGAAGCAAAATTAGAAATTCTTGCAACTGCTTTCAAATAAGCACATTCTAAGTTTTAAAGAGTCTAATTATGAAAACTCCAAAGGAATATTAAGCAGGACAATGCTTACATTAAATCTACATCTGTGAAACTTTAGTGAAAATGTTCATTTTACTTTAGCCAAGTTACCAGGTTTGTCCCCTGAATGTATATCTGCTCACTGCAATCTCTCAGATTTCCAGGGTCAAAACAGGGATTTGCAAAATTCAGATTTAATTTTTTAGTCTTTTCAGTATTAATGATCTCCAATGTAATGTTAATTGGAGTCTGAAATTGACTCCTTTGTATTTATTTTTGGTTTACATTGTACTACATTATTGTTTACACAAATGACCCCTGCCCCTGTGAGGGCTCTGCAGGAGTACTATCTTTCACAGTCAATTGTGAAAATAAAGCAGCTTTTATTCTTTGTTTAAATTTTTATTTACTTATGGAGACTTTCAATGAGATAGAACCAGTCAAAGTGAGAAAATTCTAAAATCATATTTGTAAGTTTTATTTTTATTTTCAAATCAGTAGTTTGCTTTAAAATACTTAATTTATTTTAAGCCACAAGCTAAAATTATGTGACATTACAGTATGGGCCATTAACTTAAAAGTTGGGCTCAATGATTCTTGACAGCTCAGAATATTCTGTGATTCTAAGATAACAAGTAATATTGTTTGGAAACTGATTTTTTTGTCTTTGAAACACTCTAACATAGGATTCTTTTCCAGAGAAAGTATTTTTATAAATGTGCATAAGCACACACGAATCTACTTCCACTTTTTCTGAAATAATGGTTAGATGTGAAGTTTTCCACGTGAATTGTTCTATTCTATAAAATATAGAGGCTAGCAATAAGGGTGAAACCTTGTGCCATGTTTGACTTTTCCATTTCCAAGCTCTTGTAATAATAAATGTTAACTGTGTCTTTTATGTGTTAATACATGCTAAAGAATAAAATGGGCATTTTTCATGCCTTTTTCACTTTTCATATAGTCTCTTGTTTTTCTTAAGACATTGAAGGATTAATGCATCTAACTTCATTAGTCTCACAGTGTGCCTGTTAGAGCATCTCTTTGTGCCATGCAACATCTCTTGAGACACAAATCCCATCTCTCAGTTTGCCTTTGGAGAGTCACCACCATGGCTCTCCAAACAGATGAACAGCAGAGGGCTGTACTGCTTGGTGGTTTTATACAGCAGGAAATACCTACTCTACTTCCAGATCTCATCTTATGCAATTCTTATAGTACACTGTAGCAGGAGAGATATATTCTTGTTAGGAGTCAAGAACAAAAAAGTTATAGTACAGCCAAATACTTTTGGACTTGAATATGTGATTTTTGCTAGTCTAACAAATGTCATTTACATTGCTATGTTAAGAGAAGTTAGCAAGGCTGCTCTTTGGATTCATAGTGGTGAAGTTTTATGGAAGAATGGCGTTAAGTCTTTTATTTGTCACATGTGTACACCCAGAGATGACAATCTCCAACAGCGTTTAATTGGAGACTTAAAAAACAACTTCAAGTAAGCCTTTCCTCTTTTTTTACTTATTCAAAGACACATTCCCAGCACCCCAGCAGTCCAGTGATGAATATGGGAATTATCTGCTTCTAAAATCAAATCTTTAAGAATACTAAATAATTTTAGATACCTCTACATGGATTGAGAACAAAAAGTTTGTGTCAGTACTTCCTGTCAAGTCTTTCATGGGAGTCTGTGTAATAGACATGAGTCTGTGTCTAGATGGAAAAAATTCCACACTAGATGGAAAAAATCATGGTAAATGTTCCTATCCAGAAGTAAAGTTAGAAAGGTCTCCTTGTAGTCCAAGAGCAAAACACCCATAAAAATAAATAAATAAATAAATAGATTATTAAATAAATAAATTTATAAATAAATAAATAGACCTGTCACCCTATTTATTCAGGAGTTACACAATTCACCATCAACTACAAAGTAAACTTTTCCCTATAAATGCAAAGGTGCCTGAGGGATATTTTTGTTTTATGGAGTACCTTGAGAATAATTCAGGTTTGCAGTTCAGTACATCAATAAGCAGAGAAACTAAGTGCTTCAGCCGAAATCACAAACAATAAATATGATATTCTCCCACTGTAAATATATAATAAAACAGTATGACTTATAGCCCCAGCTACATTATAGACTCCATTACCGTGATGATTTGTCAGTAAATGTATGTTATTCACTACTGACAACATTTTCAGATTCAAGCATAAACTGAGTAATAATATTATTATCAGAAAGGTTTCCATGTCTTTTTAATTCAGATGCAAGCAAGACAGCTGAATAAATTTTAAGACACTTAAATAGATTGTTCATGGGGTGGTATGTGCAGAGGAAAATCTGCAGGCCTTTAAGTATACAAACACCACATGAATGTAGGCCTGCTATTACACTACCACATTTGACATTTGACTAAGGACAGCAAACTTTAATGAAAGTTGAAGAAATATGCTGAAAACAACAGCAGTGACATTTTTCCAGTGAGGTGGAAATCCATCATTTCAATATATGTGGGCTGAAGTGTGGATGAAAGAAACATGAGCTCTTGTGAGTATACAATGCACAATTGTTACAGGAAAAATGAATTGAGGTCCCGCCACTTCTGCCTGCATCATAAGATATTGTTTCCAGTGCTCTTACTTCTGGAGGTCAAACTGATGGGAGCTCTTCATTTACATGTCATTTACATAACAGTGAAAACAGACTGTGTAGCCTAAGCTACTGAACACCATTGAAAATTAAATCCCTGATCGTTCAGACTCATTTTGAAGGAAGAAATAGAAACTACAGGAAAGACACAAACCAACATTAACAATTCATCTGGTTTAAGTAATATCTGAATTCATTATAGTCACTTCTGCAGCAATTGTAAGGATGTGTCCCTACCTGATGCTTAATCTCCCACTATTCCAGATGTATTGGCATGGGCCTTGACTGGCATTTTCATTAAACTAAGACTGTATCAAAACCACTCCCTTTTTCATCCATAATGGCCATGAGAAATGGTCATTTAGGACAACAGAGTAGTTAATGGAACTGTAGGGGGGCTTAAACAGTGTGATTTCTGAGCAAGATAATCTTGAGGATGACAATGAAAAATCCAATTTCAAGATGTGAGAGTAGTCAGAGGACCACAGGAAACAGGGAATTTCCAAGATATAATTTGTCTCAATAGGTAACACCTTCTCAGTGAAGAACACTGTGCACCTATATTTTCATGACTTTTTGGAAGTGGACTGTAGTTAAATACAAACTGAGGGAAAAAGGGGCAAATGGAATATGTTTGGATAGGACTGCCATCAAACATTCCTAAATTACTAAAAAAACCTCAGTTACATTACTGTATTTAAGAGACAAAAGGATTTGTGCATGTTGTTTGAAGCAAGCCACTTGCACATGTGAAACCCAAAGCCTATCTTTGTGCCTAATTCAGAAATTTTTTCATGAGCACTTGTAAAGCCTCAATGTGAACCACTTCTTTCAATAGAATATATACTTGTTATTCTCTTTTAGCCAAGAAACATCAACTATCTATATTTATTTATAGATAAATAGTGTTCTTCACTGAGAAGGCATTACCAATTGAGAAAATAAATATAAAAGTAAGTCTGTGGAATAAAACACTCTTCAGAAATTAATATTATTATGGTTTGGTTATGGTAAACCATAAACAGAGAGGTGTTCAAGTTTGTCCAGGAAATTCTGCCTTTTTCCACAAAAACAGTGCATCCCTCATGGATGCTATTTCATAAATGCCTTTAACTTTTCATTGTGAGGTTTGTGTTCCTACTTTTGATGGTGTTTACTGTATTTTCCTTAACTGCTTCTTAGTAGTAATATATGACACTCCTTTATAGTTTTAGCCTCCATCTCAATCATTATATTCAAAATATTAACAGATTTATTATGAAGGCAAGGCAAAAAATGCTTGAAGACTCAATAAAAGAAAGGAAAATAGAGTGACATTATGTAGCTTTGGGCATAATTGTATTGTTGATTTTGCTGCTGCTTTTTTGTTTGTTTTCCAGGAAAATGGGGGAATGTCCAAACAAAATAATTTTATTTTCATAAAGGAGTTGTTATTTAACATGTATATCATAGCACAAAATCCTACATTTCTGTGCAACAGCTATGAGAATCTCTCCTATAATACTAATAAACATGTTTTTTTAGAACTGAGGGAATAAACCATTTTAGGGTAAAGCTAGAAATCTTCGGTTTATATGTAACTGTAGAGTGCTTCATTAAAAATTCTGGACTTCAGCTCTTTTCTCAGTTTCCTCAGCAAGAAACATACAGTGCTTAAATTTTCAATTGAAACAGAATAGTTGAAATTTTCCATTGATGAAGAAATCTCCCCTCTGCTGTGACTGGATTTTAAGCTTCTGACTGCTACTTTTGTGTGCAATCTAGCAAACCTGGACCTTAGTGTTGTAGGAAGTTCCATCTCATATTCCTAGAAAACGTATTCCTGCAAACCATTCCTACAAGAATGAAGAAAATTTCTTAATTGTTTTCTGCACTTTCTAGAACAGATTTCAGACCTGAATACTAGAATACAAACCCCTTGAGTAAAACTGAGGAAACCTGGTGGAGAACATGCAATTTATGGAGGCTGTACCACCACAAGAGTTGTTTTTGGTAAGTGTGAAAAACAAAACCGCTCCTTTTTGTGGAACAGAAATAGGACTAATTTCTCACCAAATAGGCTTTCCTTGGTTGGCTGATTTCCATCACAATCAACCTCCTAGGTGTAAGAAAATTATTTCAGTGGCCACTTCGCAGTAAAGGACTTATGTAGTGTTTTAATCTGTCTGGTTCTATTTCATATGTACATTTCTTTCTGTGGCTAGCAAGCAACAATAATTTCTGTAAAACAAGTAAGCATCATGTTGTAATCCTTAATTACATGCTAACTTCTTTTTCCCCCTTCCTTGCTCTCCTTTTCTCCCCTTTCCTACCCAGCTTAAAATTTTAGTTATATTTAATTGTTTGCAAAACAGGTGTTACAAGTATTTCCTCATCCTTACACAGTGGCAACACAGCCAGAATCCAGTCTATATCCTGTCAGCCTTCATGAGTGCAGTTGCAACTGTGTGCTGTGTATGAAACACACAGAATTATGTGAAAAAGAATTATGTTTTGGTTATTATCATAACCAAAAAAAAATTATGTTTTGATTATTATCATACTCATGCATAGTATTAATAATATTGATTACACATTATTGATACCCTCCAACAGAAATGTTGTAGTTGGTATTTTGTTTCATTGGGTTTTTGCACTCCTTTGAAATAACTCATTTATCACTGTTTTTGAAAACTTCTGTCATTTTGATAGAAACATTATGCTTTTTTTTTTTCCTAGCAAGCAGCAGATATTTCTGGCTTCTACATCTGATCAATCGGCTTAGCCACTTATTGTTCTGCTGTATTATGACTCATTTACAAGCACAAATCAAAGACAATATCCTTCTCCTGGAGAGCTTGAGGGGAATTTTCAAAGGAATGCTGGTCCAATAGGCAACCAACTTTCCCTGCCTTAAAATGGACTGAGCATCTAATTGTATTTTATGTCTTTCTTTTAGGATGCAATTATCCTGTCTGGCACTACAACTGGCAAAAAAGAATCCCTCAATTATATCTATTCTCACACCTGAAGTCATTGTGGTTGCTCTCCTATCAGTCAGTTCTTACATTGTGACTATGAGATAAGACAGGAAAAGGTTGTTTCTCTGGTTTGTTTTCTTTCTCTGAGACCTAGCAGCTCTGACTAAATTCCTCACAAAAAAAAAAAAAAAAAAAAAAAAAAAAAAAAAAAAAAAAAAAAAAGGCAAAAAAACCAAATACAAAAAAACACACATTAAAAAGGTACCCTCACAAAACCAACAAAAAAATCCCTGAAAATTAACAAGTAAAAAATAAAGGGTGAGCTGGGGAGGAAAAGGGAGAAAAGGGAGAGGAAAAGGAGAAATAGAAAAAGTTCTCATGTCAGCGGATTTCCTAGAACATAAAAATTAAAGATGAATGAAATTAATTTTTCATGAACTGCCTTCAGGATTTAGCTTCTTAATCTTGCAGCCTGTTTATTACACTAAGGACTGCAATTACTTTCCATGGAGGGCTGAATCACTAACAGATCAGTATTTGGTAACCAAGTATTGATTAATACCTTGCCATGTGGAGTAAGTTGCTTGTTGAACTGATGCTGAAGGTGGCATTTCAGACATCTTTGTCTCCTCATATGACTGATGTTTTTGATCCATTCACTCTGACAAAGTTTTCTTTTATTCAGAATAGAAGAATTCTATCCAAAGGACTCATGCCTTTCTTCTAATGTAATAATAGTTTTTTCTAATATAAAATATGGCTCTATTTCTGCACCAAAATTCATACAAATAAAACTTATTCATAAAAGCCAAAAGCAATAACTATTATTGAAAAAGAAGAATGACTAGTCTCATCATCAAACAGCTACTTGAATGCCAGGAGATCAAGGGTGCATTTGCATTACTCTTCGGTATCTCACAAAAAGCATTTGATAAGCATCAGCATGTTGACAGAGCTGACTAAATGAGCTGAAATAAATAGTGACCAAAAAAGTAATTTTCACCATGATTTCACTAGAAATGTTGCACGATTTGATGTCTTATGCGATATACCTGTTTTGTTCATATACATACAAAAATATAGTGTCTTACCGTGACCATGACAGGGATGGGTAAGATGGGACTGAAAGGACATGAAAGAAAGAAATGAGAGTGAAATGGTCAGGAGATGGTAATTGAGTGTACATTTGAGCTGTAAGATATGAAAAGGACTGCAGTAATGTGTGTGATACTCAGTTCCCATCCTTACCTTTGTTGCTGTTACCCAAAAGAGTCTAAGAGGGGACACTGCATCAGCCCTCTCCAGGTTGACTCCAGGATACAAGCATGCTTTTCATGCCTAGTTGCTTTTTGGTAGAAATCTGCATTAGGTTCACAGTTTGTCTTAATAATGTATTAAAACTGTGCATATTAGAAATGTACAACTCAAATGTACAACCCACAAGTAGTACAATCCACCAGTGGATCAACTCTACTGTTGATGTAAAACTTCACACCTCATCCCACCAGAGTAAAGGCCATCTTTCTAAAAGGATCAGGCTGATCATCTCTGTTGTTACTGGTGCTGCCTTGGTTCTTCAAGAAACAGCAACTATTGGTAGAAAGACATTGGTGGAAGAAGAAAGGAGGTCAAAGACATGAAGTGCAAGAACAACGCATTTGACTCACCACTTTTGGATACTCTGACTCCCTCTGCTCAATGGCCTGGGGCTGCATCCTAAATTGCCTTCAGATTTGGGGGGAAATGGGAAGCTGGAAGGGGGAGAATAGCACAGGGAAAAAATAGTAAAAATAGGGGAAAAGACCTGAAAACCAAAGACAAAACAAAAAAAACCCCAAAAGTCCCCAAATGAACAAGAAAACAAAAACCAGAACCAACAAACAAAAACCACCAAAATCCCAACAAGCCTGGTAGTCATGTTCTCACTATCCTACAATGTTCTTTTTAAGATTTGAATAAAGTTGTGCTCTGGTCACATTCATTTGCTGAGGCAAAGCTCCTGCTGGTGGGAATTCCAGGACTGAAATGGTTATTATGTTTTGTTAAGGGCAACTATTTATCTAAAGACAAGGAAAGACAAGACTCTGCAAATAAGAGATTTTAATCACTGTGTTGTTCTATTTGATACTGATTTTAATAATTCCCTCCCCCAAGACTTATTTTTATTACATTAGAAAAGATAAACTGATTTTGAGACCTCCAAGACATTTCTGATTTAAAGTTCTGAAGTTGGATACTGTAGAAATAAGTACCTGGAAGAACATTTCATTGCAAACCTTAAAGCTCCTTTTATACCTAAAATTTTTCTGTCTATATAGAAATATATAGTCTTACAAAGTACATAATCAAATAGTGCTTAAATGCAAGAAGATGAGTTTGCCACCTGTAAAAATCGAAAGTATGCAGGCATTTTGTCTTAGCACACTGTGTAGCTGTGCTTGTGGTTCTAAGCTGATAATAGTTTCATGGGAAATGTGTTGGTATGCCTAGATGGCTGCTTTGAACCCACACACCACTCCTTACTTTTTCATTTACCCTTTTTTCTTGACTGTTTCTCATAGCTCTATGCTGTCCTTTGTCACCACTAGACTAAAACTGTGGAACTGTCTTTGACCAAATACCCTTAATGCAATAATATAACAGCACAAGATAAAGAAACCTGCTAAACATCTGTAAGGGAAACATAACACAGCATATTAATTTAAAAATTGATTCTGGTCTATCCAGAAGGTAAAAATTTCCTGGCTTGGGTAAACATAAATAGGAAGAGATATGAGCTAGAATTTGAGACAATAATTTAGAAGAAATATTTTATGGAATGAACACTTATTTTTCACAAGGCCTGTAATAGCAATATGTCAATTGCTGTTTTCAGTGCATGATGGAATAATGGAAATTCTTTTTAAGATATATATATATATGGATAGATATAGATAAAGATATAGATATAGATATAGCATTGTTTACCTGTTTTTCCTTACTATGTAGCTGTGGCTGGCCTCATGATTCACATTCCTGAATCTGATTAATATTTCTTTTCTCATCAAGAAATCCCACCTGTCTAATGGATAGAATAGGGTCTTGCCTACAGCTCTTTTTAGAAATGTTTTTCTATCTGTGGTTTTGTGCATACAAAATAGGGACAATATAATAAAATGTACGATAATATTCCAGAAATAGAATGTGGCAGATTAGTTTGTTATCTTCTTTGATAAGGTTAGCTTTCTTTCTAAATAATGCCATCCATGTCGAATTTTGTGAAATACATAGGATGTCCCTTGCAGATCTGTCTACCAGATGTGAAATCTATGATCACTTTAAACCTACTTCTGAAATAGAATAGCACATGGCAGTCGCTAAGCTGTGCTTGGACCTCCAGTACTAACCCCATGATATTGAAGTAATTGTTTCCTTTCCTTCCTTGTTGTTCCTGGGAATGTTGCTGGGAATCAATGCTCCTTTGTAGAAGATAATTCACTCTTAGTAATAGCAAAAAATAGATGCCATCCATACCAATGCAGCACTTTTCAGAATAGAAAAATCTGATGTAAGTCCATTAGTGATACTGGATGATATTAAAATTACACTGAAGTTAGCAACCAATGTAATTGGCTTCAGTAATATTGGAGTTTGTTGTTTTTCATTGAATGAATGCTGCTTGAAAAGGAGAACAGACTCAGTTCTTCAAAAAGTTCTGGCATTAGTAATATTAGGAAAAAAACAAACAAGCATCCTAATAATAAAGGGCCAGCAAAACCCCTACCATTCCCATTTACTTTATTGTGCAGTCCAATTGTTACTGTAATTATCCCAAGTATAGTCCACAGTCAAAATCAGCAGTGATTTTAATTCTGAACATAGCTCTGATGATAATGCATCACTATTTACATCTCCATATGTTTCCTAGACTGTGCAATATCAAAGCTGGCCAAAACAAACCCTTCTCACTGTGCTGTCACTATCACATCTTTTATAGGCATGGAAATGGAAGTTTTTAGCTGTCATAGAGAGATAATGTAGCTATAATTATAATGTAGCTATGATACTGTAAAAGTAAAGTAGATTTATCAAAATAGTTAGAGGCATGATGCTCCATTAAGGTCAATGACTGCAGAGACAGGCTGACATAAATGAGTGGACTTTTCATTTACTTCTTTGTTGTCCTTCATTTATTCTCCTCCTGTGAATGGATATTCACCTGGAATATGCTGACAGAAGCCTCTCTGGGAACTGACATATTAAACCTTAGGTCTGAAATGTTTATGTGTCAGTTAATGGGAATACCTGTAGCTCTGAAGACATGCACAAACTTACATTTACAGAATCATTCTACAGTTTGGATAGTGAAGGATGGGGAGATACATAGTGCTAAAAATATGTTAAGAAAATTTCAGGGTTCTGTATATTTTGGATATTATGCTGCTAGTACTCTGTGGAATTCATACTTATGGGTATTGACATAAGTGGTTCTGAGCTAAGTCAATTCATTTGCTGATTTCCTATAGAGATGTACTTAAGACATCTCTTAGTATTAAATAAAAAATTACGGGAAAGGGTCATGGCTATTACCAACCACCTTCTTCTTTGGGGCTGTTGTTGATACCTAAGATGTCCCAATGTCTTTCTGTTAGTTAAACTTGTGTGCTAAAATATGAACTAGGTAAACTGGTTCACCAAAGTGCCCGATATTTTTCTATTTTTCTATTTTTCTATTTTCTATTTTAAAATTGTAAGAATTTTTTTCAATATTCAAGCTGAATAAATCAGGCATTTTCACTTAGATTTTATATGCAGATTCCATGCATTTATCCTTCCTTTTTTCCCCTACAGATAGATAGTGGTTAGATTTTTTTGAATGTGGGCTAGCAGGAATATGTACTGGATGTCCTCATAAAAATTGCAATGGCTCACATATTGATTTTCCCAAGACATTCTGATGCGCAGGTTATCTCCAGGTTCCAACAATATGAATGTGTCATTAATCATATCTGAGAAAATTTTAAAAATTAAGGTGATTGGGGCTTGAAAAAATCTCCTTTCCTGGTAATTAAAGTTCTCCTGCATTTTTAGGGTTTAATCTGTGGGACATAAAGAATTGCCATCAAGCATGGTAATGGGGACCAAGACAGTAGTCTCATTTGGATGCATTATAAAAACTGCTGTGAAATACATTTACATGTGTTGCAAAAAAATGGCAAGGAAATACTACTTTCTTAATACAAATGTTTAATGGAAATAGTTTCCCTTTCAATTTTCATTGAATCTTCTCCTAGAATGTTTGAGGTTTTGGTGGGAGGAGTTGCTAAATATTTTGGTACCTGGGTGCCAGTAGCTCTAATATATATTACAGATTTTTTTTCCATTTTTTCCAAGGAAAACAAGAACCAGTTTAAGAAAAACAGAACAGAAAAATTAAATTCTTAGTTCAAAAAGAAAAAAACCCACAAAAACAAACCAATGTGAGATAGAATTTTCATTCAACTTTAAAAAATGGTCAGTTCTTTCTCCTATAGATTGGCTGTTTTCTTTCAGTGGCACATTTACTGCTTCTTTCAGTTTGTAAGGTGTCAATTTCATCTGTTATACATTTGATATTGTACAGATACTGTAGGCTTCGAATGCTTTGTGCTAGCAAAAGTATGAGCAATTTAACTTACTCTAAAAGGTTTAAAAATCTGTCCGTTTTAACCCATGCATGTCTATGAAGAGAAATATCCACATGTTTTCTGGATACCTATCAGACTGTGTTTGCTTTGAACAGGAAAATAGGAGAGGGAATTCTGGGAACCTATGAAGGTCATAATGGGCAGTGGAAAATAGCAAGATTGTAAAATACAACTAACCAAATTCACCCATTTTCTCTGTTGGGTGCTTATCATGTAAATAATTCAGTTAATAATACACCAGCTCTGTGCTCAGTGGCCATGGAAAACCAAAATAAGACTTGAATTAATATTTGGAAAAAAACCCCACATTTGGCTTTGTGTCCATTCACCTATCAAATTTTCTTAGAATTTTTTCAATATGGCAGACAACCTAAAATCTATGAACTATTTGAGAATAAGCTCAACCCATAGAGACAGAGTGCTTATTTTCTGATTGTGTTAATCAATTTCCTGTCTACCAGTTCATCTCCTTCCCTTGTTTCATGTTACTTTGTGATGTGCTTGTTGTATCCACTAAATGCAAAAAGAATATAAACTTGTAAGGACTATATTTTCCCTTACTGTTTACCACAATTGCTTTATGTTTAATGAATGACTTCTACTCTTCACACCAGGACTTACTGTGACCATGAAATTAGTATTTAAAAACCCTAATAATTTATGTGGTTCATCTGCCTGCAGCTGTAGGTTGGTACAGGGATAGCACTGCCATGAAAACACATGCATAGTGCAGTTATTTTTCTTTAATAAATCACTTTTGCAGAATGCATACATTTATTTAAATACAAACATATAATATGCTGTTAAGTTTATCTCTCATTATGTGGGTTCATAATGGATGTTGTGATTCCTGATGCAGCTCATCCTGCTGTATCTGAAGTAAATTCAAAATTTCTGTTTTGTCCACCTTGTGCTCTTGAAGAGCCAAAGAACCGTGTTCAAACTGTAGATCGCAAACCAGTAATTTTAGACTCCTCTCCCCCATTAAAATCTGTTCCCCAAATACTCAAAAGTTTTGAAGTTACACCTTTTGAAATTCAGATTATCATATTCCCCTTACAAATTTTAAAACCTTTTTATTTACACAGATTTTGGGTGAAAATTTAATGGATAATTAGTTTTTGTGTCCTTTATTTTTTCTGGTTCCTACTTTTTTATGTTTTCAAAACTGGTGCCTACTTTATCCATATTTTACTGTGCCACCTCATATAGTAGCCATGGGCTCTGCAGTCATGTACTTTTCTCCATTTGTGCTTTATATCTCCTTGAGGTTGGTTAGAATCAAATCACTATTTTAAAATTACAGGATGCTATAATGCTCTCACTATCTCAAGAATGTGTTTAGAGTGTTGCTAAGTTTTGTTTTTGTCAAAAAAATCTGGCCAGTCAGACTCCACATTGTAAGTTATATTTTCAGCCTCTTGTGCTTATGAGTTGGTATCATAAGTTAGTTAAAATAATATTTCCTTTTAAACTGATTGTTCAAAGGACAATATATTGATTTCAAAGATTCCTGACTGCTGGAGACCAATATCCATCTCACTTACGATCTGCTCTTCGGCTCTACCCTATCACTGAAATCTGAATGCTTTGCCTTTTGATCTTTTCACTTTTGTCTTTTAGTCTGTTCACTGCTGATTTCCAGAAATCCCTACCTCAAGTAAGGTTTTTTGATAAGCAAGGATAACACAAGTTCATCAGTATTTTTAATTACAGTGTTATGAGTTGATGGGAATCAGATAAATTATCATTAATTCAATACTACTTTAAGTTCATAGAATCATAGAATCATAGAACCTCAGAATAGTCTGGGTCAGAATGGATCTTAAACAATCCTCTAGTTCCAATCCCCCTGACACAGACAGAGACACTTTCTGCCAGGACTAACTGCCCAGAGCTCCATCCAACCTGGCCTTGAACACATCCGGAGATGGAAGTGTTCCAGACACAACTTGTCTGGGCAATATGTGCCAATGCCTCTGCACTCCTTGTAAATAATTCCTAATAATAATTCCTTCCTGGTCTAAACCTACTGCCTTTCAATTTGAAACCATTTCCCCTTGTCAGGTTCATGCCTCATCCTGTTTTTTAACTGGGGATTGCCCCAACCCCATATCAGCACTTTGTACTTGCTCTTGTTAAACTTCTTGAGATTTCCTACTTCTTGAGCTTATCCAGGTCCCTCTGGATGACATCGCATTCTTCAGAAGTGCCAACTGCACCACCCAGCTTGGTATCATCAGCAAACTTGCTGAGGGTGCACTTGATGCCTCTGTCTCTGCTATTAATGAAGACATTAACTAGCTCTGGCTCCCATATGGACCCCCGAGGAGCACCACTGATGTCTCTGGGACACAGAGCTGCTGACTGCTTGGATGTAGCTGTCCAGCCAATTTCTTATCCACCTAACAGCCCACCCATCTAATCCATCTCTCTACAATTTAGAGAGAAGGATGTTGTGGGGAGTTGTCAAAGGCTTTACAGAATTCCAGATAAATGACATCTGTAGCCCTTCCCTTGTCTGCTGACACAGTCACTCCATCACAGAAGCCCACCAAGTTGGTCAGGCAGGACTTGTCCTTGGTGAGGTTGTGCTGGCTATCCCAAATCACGTCCCTGTCCTCCATGTGCCTTAGCAGAGCTTCTAGGAGGATTTGTTTCATGATCTACCCGGGCAGAGAGGTAATACTAACAGGTTGGTGATTCCCAGGGTCCTCCTTTCTACCCTTTTTAGGGACAGGTACAATGTTTTCCTTTTTTCAGTCCCCTGGGATTTCACCTGGAGCACCATGACTTTTTAACAATCGTGGAGAGTGTTTGACAACTACATCAGTCAATTCCCTCAGGACTCTGGGATGCATCCCATTGGATCCCATAGACATCTGCACATTCAGGTTCTTCAGATGGTCATGGATTTGATCTTCACATACACTGGCAAACACTTTGCTCCCTCAGCTCCCATCCTGCTGTCCATCTACACATGAGATGTGAGAAGAAAGGGTGCCTTTGAAGACTGAGACAAACAAAAGGAGCTGAGTACCTCAGCCTTCCCCTTGTCCATTGTTACCAGTTTTCCAGCATTGCTTAATGGGGTGTTCACCTCCTTTGACCTTCCTTTTCTTTCTTTCCAGGTAAACACACCTATAAAAAGCCCTTCTCATTATTTTTTGTATCTCTTGTCAAGTTCAGGTCTAGCTTTGCCTTGATCTTCCTCATCTCATCCATATACAACCACTTCATACCTACAGAGCAAAAGAGAAGTCATGTCTCAAAATTGAAGTATTATGGGGAAGAATTGCAAAAGTGTAACTGATAAATGTTTTGAAAATTACATTCATGCAAAAGTAACACATCCTTCAAATGGATGTGTTATATGAGACAGATGTGGATTTTAAAAATATATTCTCAACAATCTAGGAAATTTATTTAAAATTCTGCAGTTAAATATAAAATAATTTTTTTCATTTAAAAATATTTATATAAAATATATTAAAAATTCTTTTAGCTTTTAGTAAGCATGACAGCATGGCAAATGAAACTGATGTTCTAAAAATGGGCGATATTGTGACTGAATTAGAAGTCTCAATGGATTGAATGCATTCAGGTGTGAGCCAGTTTGAAGTTACAACCCTGGATCGTAAATAAGTAACATATGACTGTAAAATAGAAAATTCTTTTGACTAAGTGAAGCAGTCAGAATAATGTACATGGAAAAGGCCATGTTATGCCCATAGTTTATTCAAGAGAAAGGCAAGATACAGAAAGATACAAGCCCACTAACTTGATCTTGAAAATATTCAGAATTTTTATATAAATCTTGAAGGAATGTTGATTAAAGACCTTGAGGGAGGGAATGAACCTGTAACATGAACTCTGTAGCAGAATTGTGTTGCAATAACTTGATATTTGGCTTTGATGTCTTGTGGACAACAGGATTTCACTGAATGTAAGCTACTTAAGTTTGGTTTAGCATTTGAAATAGCAGGACAAGCAAAATTGTCACTGAAATTTGAAAAATAGGGCTTAGCAGATGACCTGGAAAGAACTTACCTTATCCATGATGCTGAAACAGCAAATATTTGCTCAAAGTTTCTTAGTGATAGTTCTGCAGGTTAAATCTGGACACACCCCTTTTACTAAAATAAAAGAAATCTTGTATTACCTCAAAGACTGGAGCCAAAAGGATAAACAGAATTAAAATCTATAAAAGAAAGTGCAAAACACTGTTTCTAGCTACCAGTATTTATGCAATAAATTTTAATGCACCAGATTTAAAAAAAGACAACCTGTAACCAATTGCGGAATTAGTGTGAACCATCAGTATGCTGATGTGAAGAGGGTAGATGTGATCTTAGAATGATCTGGGTGACATACTCTCTGTGAAATTATGAAAACTATTTACATCACAGCACAAGGAATTATAATAAAATATAATGGAATAAATAAATTATTATTATTATCATTAATCATAATCATAATCATAATCATAATGGTGGACACATTGTTTTACCATCAAACAATAGCATCACTGAAAATTTGGTGACAGGAATGAAGACAAGGTGGTTGCCTGTGAACTGTAGAAGAAACATTGCGCTGCAAAATGTCAGAATAAGTTTCAGAATACTCTGTTTCCAATAGTAGGAGACATGAATGAGTGACCCAGAAGTATCTTTCCTGTGCTGAGTCCTGAAAAATAATTTCAGAGTGGCCACTTTTTTCAATATAAATTAATTAGGCCAAAGTTTCTCAAAGAGAGATTATTAGATAGCCTTTACAATTCTGAGTTTCCTGAAATTATTTCAACATTAACTTCAGTGAAAATATTCATAAGACTGTATTTGATGCAGAGGGCTATTATTTATGGGAAAACTTCAGCAACAATATCAGCTAAAAATCCCTTTGGAAAGCAAAATGGTATTTTGCATTTGTTTTCCTCTTTAAGTTCTTTTTTCCACTAGTGAGGACATCAACATGACTCAGAATTTCTATGGTGAGGAATTGACTGAAGGAATGTCCTTTCTTCTTTCCTGTTTTGGCTAGTAAAAATATTCTGTAAGATGTCAGGTCAGCACAGTGCCACAGAGATTAAATATAATTTCACAAAAAAGCAAAAAACATTTTAGTGGCAGCATAAAATTCTTCTCATAAAATAAAAAAAAAAATCTTCAAGTAGAATGTTCTCAAAGAGCTTGGAAGGTGATTTTTAATACTGAACTAATTTAAAGAAAAGAATGTGTTTCTCACTTTAACTCTGTTTAATCTTCATGATACAGAGCTGCATCTCAGGAATATTTTCTTTTCCTTGCTAACTTTTCTCCCTGATTAATGTATAAAGATGAATATTTTACTCCAATACACATAGCATTAGAATAAAAAGAAAGAAGAATAAAAAAAAAATTTAACAAGTAGGACTAAATAAACAGAGACAAAACTTTTAGATCTTTATTTTACAGAAAGAACAGAACTTAAACCACATGGTCTTCATTTAAGATGTATTTGGTTTGTACAAATTTGCTCAATTTATATCTGTAACTTTATTAAAATCCCTGTGAGCTTTGGACACAGTATAGTCCTAAGGACAAAACTATGACCTCAATTGCTCCCATTTAATAAGGTCTGAATTTGCCCCTGAATGTCAACATTATCTCTAAAGCTCTCATTTAACACTGTGTCAGATCTGGAATTAGCGTGATAGTGGCACTGTTTTCTTTTTTTTTTTTTTTTAAGTGGATTGAATTTATCATTTAATCCAAGACTGTTCCTTAGTGGCATTTGTGTATTGTGCACAAAAATTAAAGCATTTTCATTAAAACAGAATGTGTGGAAGAAAGAAGATGGTTGACTTGAAGTGAATTTAAAAGTCAGAGCAGACTGTTAGTAGGATGGAATTGCACTGGGTGCCTGAACATTGCAGATGCTAATTGTAAATCAAATTATATCCATGGGGTCTCTGTCTGCAAAGCTGAAGGAACATTGCTCCAACTCTTTCCCTTCTAGACCAAGTTACTGTAACACAGAAGATCTCCAGGGGTGCTGCTGCAAGTGAAAGGGGAAATGTGTTTTTTTTTTTTTCCAGAGGCTCCCTTCTGACTCAAATCCCTCTGGGCCAAAAAAAGAGAAATTCATAAGCAATCAACTTAGCCATCATCAGTCATGAATGGGGAATACATGACAGCTAGGGAATTTTGTTACAATAACTCCACTTTACTAGAACTATGCCAAAAATAAATGATTTTCTGCTTTGTTATAAAATTCACTCTCTACAAAACATGTAAATCACAGTGGGAGTTTTTCAGTATGATTCAGCTTTCAAATCTCAAGATCCAAAACCAAGCTCCAGGCTGCTCTATTTAAACTGTTGGTTTCATAAATCTTTAACCATTAATTAAAATAAAACATAACATTTCCTGCAAATAAAGCCAAAGTGTGCCATTCTATGACTACATTTAGGGATTGTGACATTTTGACTTTAAAAGCAGCAGCACAATGCAGAGACAGAGTGAATAGTTTCCTTGCATGTATTTGTAGCACAGTTTAAATAATCAAGAGTGGGACTTTGTCTTAGATATCAAAGTCAGATCAGCAAATGTGTATGAATAAACTCATGGTCTCTCTGCCAGGCTGTTTCTCAACATCCAGGATGAAAACATGCCTTTAGGCTGTTAGCAAGGGCAATGAAGGTTCCTGAATCCCCAAGATAAGAGTCTCTAAATGTTGTACAACGACCTTTCAACTAGAGCTATCACTTCTACCTACATAAGCCTACCAAATATGCAAGGGCTTTTCATTGTGCAGAGTACATGAAATGTCAGGCCACTCACAGGATGAGATAAGCCACCTACCCACAAGACTCCTGGCTCATGACTCTGAGTGAGAAGGCTCTGGAATAGCATTTTTGTGCAGGAGAATACTGAGCTAAGGGGAAGATCTCTTCCACAACCTTAGGCTTACCACCTGATGTCTTTTCCTGCATTGTGTTTGCACAATTATTTTCATTATTTGTTTTCCTAAAAATAAAAATGTTGTTGTTCAGAACAGAGTATGTTTCAAAGTGGATAAAATTACAGTATTTTGAGAAATCTATAAGAACATTTGATCAAAGAAAAAAAGCACCCCTCAAGAGACCTGCACTCTATCTCATGTATTTTTCAGAGCAGTCCCTCTTTGAGAGTGTTCCAGACTATTCTGCACTGTGTATATGATTTGATTAAAGCTACCTGCAAACTAATGAGATGCAACTCCTCACTACTGGCATAGTGCCATACACCACCTGTCTCCTTTGTCATGTCTCATATGTTGTCTTTGAGCTCACTATAAATTCAGAAAATTTATTTCTCTAGATAAAAAAGCAAGTTCCTCCAGATATCTGTAAATAATTAATGTAATATATATGAGGCTGAGTAACAGCAAACATAGCAGGAAATTTGAACTTATTTGAACTCATATTAGACTCTAGATATTTAGATTGAGTAATATATCTTACTGTGTGATATATCTTACTATTAAGATATGTGGTGGTCAAAAATCACCCACATTTTCCTGAGAAATAGAAAGGGCATTACCTTAACTGGATTATATCCCTGTGGTACTTCTCCAAATGTTTATATTATTATAGAGCAAGACTTAAAGAGCTTCTGATTAGTCAAGCAATCAAAATATTGCTGCTGAGGCGAATATGTGACAGCACTGTACTATTTGTTCTTGCATAATTCATAATTCCTGCTACAATCTATGAAGCACAGATTCATAGAAGTTGAGTTGAAGAGTTTAAGTCCATGCTTAGTTTAGTATTTCTTAATTTATGAGGAGAGTTGATTTTCTTTCTCTTTATATGCACATTTCAACTTTGAAATTACCTTGTACCTGATATCTATAGAAGATAGAGATTGGTAATTTTTTAAGCCAGCAGCACCATGTGCATCTCTTGTTCCTAGATTTTCACTAGCCACAGTTTTTAAAATGTAATATTATTATTAATATTCTCTTTTTCATTTTCCTGCTTTCATAATCTGTGCGAGTATGGGGGTAGAGCAGGGGGTAGGTGCGTGGGGATTCTAATGTTAAGTATTCAATTATGTCAGCTATTAAATGTCAGAATCTCTCATCTTCAACCATTTAAAGCCATTTAAAAAACATTGACGTCTGTGTAAGTAATAGCAATAACAGAAAATAAGGATAATTTCTGTAATTTGGAGGTAATATTTTCTGAGTTAGCCTGTTCCCACAGGATTTTGTTTGCATGCAAAACAGGTGTAGTAAATAGACCCATTGTTATGTTGTGGGTGACTAGAAATGGAAGTAGATAGACTTTAAGAATCTGATTTTAGCCTAGGTAGTAGCCCTTTCATTTTGAAGAGAACCAAGACATGGACACATATTAGATTCATGAAACTATCACTACTATATAAGTGCACTACTATATTTAGTTATATACGAAGAGAGGTGAAAGAAAATAGTATGTCTCTATTTAACTTATTGCACATACATAGAAAAATATACATGAATATATATGCATGTATATCCAGACTTTTATAATATTTCCTTCCCTAAAATATATATGCAAGCACCTTTCTTTAAGTTTTAAAAATTATTAGTCTTCCAAAACTGTCTTTGGAATATCTCTATATGAAAACTAACTTTAGAATGATACACTACACACAATTATTAAATAATTATATTTTGAGTGACCTTTGGAATCAATCATATGACTAATTGTAAAGCAATAAAATCAGATTTGGGCTTCACACAAATTTTGAACTGAACAGACTGTGTCACAGAATCACTGAATTGTTAATGTTGGAAGCGATTTCTGGTGGGCTAATTGCATCCTTGCTCAAGAAAGATCTTCCTAGTGCACATTGCTCATGATGGCATCCAGATGGTCCTTGAATATCTCCACTGAAGGAGTTTCCACAGCCTCTCTGGGTCACCTGTTCCAGTTCACAGTTACACATACAGTACAGAAGCTCTTCCTTGTGCATCAGTTTCTGCCTGTTGCCTCTTGTCTACTGGCTTGGCACCACTGAGCAGAGCCTGGCCCATCCTCTCAATGCCCTCCCTTGAGGGTTGAACTCCCTCTGCCTTTCCTCCTAAGAGAGATGCTCCAGTCCCGTCATCATCTTGGTTTCCCTTCACTGGACCCACTCCAGGAACTCCATGTTTCTGTCTTGGGAGCCCAAAACTGGACACAGTATTCTAGATCCAGCCTCACCAGACCTCCTTGTTGTTGCTGTCAAAAAGAAACGTAGGTTAGCTGGAATTTTGAGCATTAATCTTGCTTCATGTCACTTATCTTCAGATTTTAATGAAGCTAATGATTGTAGAGGATACTCAGTACTTCATAGGAATTGTTAGGCAGCTCATGGGAATGTCTTCTTTGTTAATTACATTCTCTTTGATCTTCTGCATTTGAAATTCAGGCCCCCCATCTTGTAGACATTTATGTATGAGAATGGTTTCTCACATGTACACAGCATAACTAAACTCAGTGGAACTATTCAGGTATCAGAGAGTTTGAATACTGGAATCATTGACTAAAGATCTACACCAGTAGAAACCAAAGAAAATTGTATTCTAATAGTTTGACCAATGTCATAGCAATTTATTACAATGTTGTTGTGATAATAAATTAAAAATAGAAGAGTCCATCTAATGCAGAGTAAAAATTCTGGCAATGTAAATGCAAATTTTACTTGCCCTACTCCTCCCTTCCCCATTTCAGATGAGAATTTTCTTTTAAGACTGGCTGGTAAGAATAGCTGGTCTTGAGGAAGAACAGGCTTTCAGATGGAAGGCTTGAGGCAAAAACAGGGTGGAGAAGAATGAGGCAGCCAGAGCCCAAAGCACTTGGCTAAACTGATCTGTGTCTTTTAAGGAAGTAATTTTCTCTTTTAAAGCTTTCAAGTTTTAATTGTTACCTTATGGTATATAGTAAGAAATTATAAAGGCGAAAAAAGAAAAAAAAATCATACAATCATCACAACTGAAGTGCATTGATTTTGAAACAGTTTCCTATAACCAATTTCCTCTAAGATTTAAGGAAGCTGCAATATTCTGACAAAACCATAATTAATAATTACTGTGTAAGGAATAAGAATGCTGTTTATTTGATTGATGTTTATTTGAGATACAACCTATGATCATTGGTGGGATAAATATATGATGGAAATTTTCAAGATGTCCAGTGAGACACTTCAGTCTTTAAAGTTTACTCCAGGTCTCTGTGAGACCAAAGTCATATATGCAGAATTCATTCCCAACAGCCACCCTGTGTACTTTAAGGAACTTCTGCTATTGACTAGGAAAACGATTTGTACTCATGAAATATTTGAAAACACATTAAATCAGAAGTCAGCTCACAGATTTCCAGAGAAGAAAAGACTTCATGGCAAAATCCAGAACAGCAGTAAGGATGATAAGTGTTGAAATGCATTAATCTGGGGCACTGGATTTCCTAGATTGCAGTCTAAAAATCCCTGCAAACCTTTTTTTGGCTGGGGAAAGCTAGGTGTCTTAAAGTCAGCTCCAAACCAGCATAAAAACCAGTGACCCAGATAAATTCAGCCCTGCCAGAGAAGGCCACCTCTTGAGGGGCACAAAGAATGTGCTAAGAATGCGGTGTCATACACCTTGCCATGAGCATCAGGCTCCGGACTCCTGACTCCAGGAGACAAGCCCAGGTATTCACTGTCCACAGAGCAGGGGATGTGGACAGTGAATACCTGGGCTTGTCTCCTGGACAGAACAGATTCAAGTCTCTTTCTCCCAAAAAAAGTGAGAAACTTCTTATTTTCTTTTGCAGTATCACTATCTAGAGGTCTCCTTTTCCTTCAAAATCTTAGGCAGTCTAGATAGAATTTAGGAGACTGATATTTTTTCTTCAGTTAAAAACATTACAAATAGTTTAAAATTATCATCTATTGAAAATTACATCTGGAATACATTTGCAATTATAAGGGGAAAAGAGATGGTCCATACGTGTCCTTCTACCTTTTCTTAAAATGTATGTGTTTCTGCACAAAGAATGCAAATGAAAAGATACTAGTGATGAAAATATGTCATCCAGAGAGTATAGCACAATAAAAACTAATTCAAAGGTTAGTTTGTCATGGGTTTTTATCTACTGTTTGCTTTATTTAGCACTTCCGCAGACAGTCCTTGGTCATTTCAGCTGAATTTTATATAGATAGTGTGTTATTACTATCAAGTAATTTAATAAGAGCTAATTCTTATTCTTATTGCTGAAAAATCTAATAAACCTCTGATAAAAATATTATTTTTATCTTATATTTATAGAGCATATACATTATTTCAATGCCATTTCACAGAATTTTACTGCTGATACACTTGTACATGTTACAGTTAGAGAATGTAATGAGAAATTATGTGTCTGAAACAAAAGTATCATTTTAAAACATGCAAAAGAAACATCAAGTGAAAATAACATTTCTAAAAAAACCTAGTGAGTATTCCCTGAAGATGTCACAAGTGCAAACCAATGACCTTATTATCTGCTTCTTATTTCAGGTATTTCAAAATGCACTGTAATATTAAAATTTTGAAGTTACTTTTGCAAATATATCAGACAAATTCAAATTCTTTCTTTAGCCATATTCTGTTCTTCTTCAAAAATTTTGGTTTTGATTAAACTGGACTTCACCCATAGTCTTCCCAATATAGCCCATACTTCATGGTCACATTCTGAGGTGGTTCTCAGCTGTCTGTATTCCTAATAGTCCAAAATGGGAACTAGCCCATAATTCAAAATATCATTCTACTAGCTCATCTCTGTCAAATTTTTGGGATTTTTTTTCCCCTTAAAGAAAATCAAGCCTCTCAAGAGAGCTAGGCTGTACAAAACCTAGATTTTATCCAGACATAGTGATGAGATTGACCTGGAGCATAAACTTGGACCAAGTATCTGAGTAGCACTGTAAAGTTTAAACAGGGCCTGCGGGGGTCCATAAATGGCTGTGTACTCTTTATTGAGGTCAGTGAACACTGAAGGGAGGGCTAAAATGGGGTGATTGTGTCTGGGTAGCAAAAACAATTTAAATTTCCTGGGAGACACTTCACATATTCTAATTTAGCAGCTACCTGCTCCCTCAGAATGAAGTGGGTACTTAGACAGAGAAAATAGACCCATGAAAGCTATTAACTGATTACCTTAATACATACAGATATAAAACTAGCTGTAATAATACATTCTTGGTGACTAGATGTGGGTGGAAGTGACCCACAACAGACTTTTTATGTCTTTCTGTGCTATGCCTCAAGTCACACTTGATTTTATATAACTCCAATACTAAGCCAAGGGTTCCTGGTCAGAAATGTCAGTTGCCTCAACAAGTGCATGTCTTTACCTCTCACCACCATGACTAAAGGAGTGTGTTTCCACTAGCCCAGCTTAGAACAGAAAGTTTACAAAGTAATAGAAAAAGTCTCCAGTTCTCTGTAAAGAACTTTATACCTAGACAGCAGGTTTTAATGCAGTGTGGCATGTTTTGGAGCAAGGTGGTAACATGCAAAATAATTTTTCTGACTCTCTCAGTTTCCAATAAATATTATAGATGTAGGTGTGGTTGTCTAGTAAGTCATTAGCTGTTTGGGATTGGAGGTAAAAAATCAGAGCCTTAAAGGACACTGTGAGAACTAAATTGTAACATCTCAGGTCCTCTACAATAAATCCTTCATCAACTCCTGGTAATGTTTAAAGATTGAATTGATCTAGACAAAAATTGTTTGTCAATAGGTCAGTTTTTAGGTCATTTTCTTGACATTCACAGGGCAACTTGAGCTCAGAATTCAAAATTTTCTAGCCTGGGGCAATACCTGGGGCTATATTTATGTGACTACAACTTTAAATAAAATAAGAGGGAATTAATTTCATATTTGATGCTGCAAGCTATTTAGAATGTTCTAGAAGGGTATTTCAGAAAAAAAAAATCTCTTTACTGTGAACCAAACAGAGAGTTTAAATGATTGGAATTGATTAGAGGAGTCAGTCATGAGCTCTAACATGTATTTGTCCTCGTTCCAACAAGGACAGGACTCACTTCTGCAGCAGGCAGGAGGAGCATGTCCAGGATTCAGGAGTTTTTCTGTACCACCACACCCCACACATGGGGGTTGCTTCTTTTCCTGGTTAGTTCCAGTGTGTGGGCAGATAGGGCTGGGTTCTGCATGGAGAGCACTCACATGTGAATCGACTGTATATCTTGGACACTCATTATTAATATTGCTGCTGCTCTTTCGTTATTTCACTGCTGCTTCAAGTAAAGTGTTCTTCATTCATGGTCTTTACCTTTTGTGCACCCAATTCTGCTCTCTATCGTGGCATAGGAGTAGTTGGGTGGAGAGTGGGTGAGTGGCATGAAGTCTGGAGTGTTTTCAGTGGGAACACTAATTAGAGAATACCATTCCTAAACTATGACAACTTGTTTTTTTGTCTTGCCACTAACCTCACAATGCTACCAATCCTGCCCCTTGCTTGAGGTGTGGAAAATGTCAAAGTAACATCACTGTCACTGAAGTCATTGACACCATTTCTCAACCTTACTCTAAAAAGATGCTCAGAAGAGGATATTTTACCTATTCATCATTGCCACAGTGCATTTTATATCTCATGTACAATTAGTCTACAGAACAAAAAGCTTTATGGCTCTTGTGCATGGGAATAATCATGCTTCCAGATTATTCCCACCAATTTTCTCTCTGCAGCTACGTGCTAGACTGATGTGCTAGACTGTTGCTGCCTGTTGCCGCTTGTTCACACCTTGCCCCTGTGGCCTAGATCCCGGTAATCATTCTCTTTCTGGTATTCTGTCCATTTTGCATTGTGCACATTAACCTGGTGACATACTTTTCAGAATATCATATACTAAAGTCCCAACCATTTTGCAATAGAAATATTGACAGTTTTGATTTAGCCATAGTTACACAATGAGTAGAATACAGAACTTGAAGGCGGAGGGTCCTGTGTAATTAACTTTTGTGTAATTAAAACAGTTAATGATAATGATTGAATGGAGGGAGAAGTGAGAGCCCACCTGGCATACTGCATTCAGTTCTGGATTTCTCAGCACAAGGAGGATATGCAGCTACCAGAGAAAGCCCAGTGAAGGACCGCTATGGTGTTAAAGGGGTGGGAATATTTCCCACGTGAGGAAAAACTGAAAGGAAACACTTTTTCACTTTTCAGTGCGATGACTAAACACTGGCACAAGTTACTCACAGAAGTTGTGGAATCTCTGTCCCTGGGTGTATTTAAAAGCTGTCTGGACATGGTCCTTCTATTTACTTCAGAGGATCCTCTTAAAAGAGGATCCTCTTTTAAGCAGCAGATAGTAGGACAAGATGATTTCAGAGGGACCCTCAACTATTCTGTGGTTCTGCGATTCTGAAAAAAGCAAAGAACTGTATTTTGACTACACAAAATTCCTCAAATGATGTTTAGGAAATAATCCAATTAAAAAGGAAATACAAAGGAGTGTGTTTGAATTAACTATTGAAAACATGAAAAGTGAATCAAAACCTGAATAGCATATTGACTACCAAGCAGGTTAGAAAGGCAGCAGAATGAATATATCTTGAGGCTGTCCCTCTTTATACACCCACATCTGAGCCTGTGCACTAACTCTCTGTGACTGCTTTGTGGCAGAGCGAAAGAGTAATTGACATTCTAGTTAACATAGGCTGATAAACGACCTTGATTCGTCACTTTGTTCCTGGCTTAGCAGGGTAGCAGGGTTAAAGAAGGTCAGTTGATTCAAAATCTGCAAATATTTTGTCCTAACAAACACCAATAAAATGAGTGCAATACTTTAATTGTTATAATTTTTACTGGTTAATTAATTGAGAGAATACATAGTCCAATGATAAAAGAATTAGGTCTTCTTTTTTAAAATATTTTTGGCATTTTTTTAAGCTAATGTAATATTATATATTTTCAAATATCTATTCTGGACAATGCTCTGGCAAAAAAAGACATAGTAGTAATGGCAAGATGCCTAGTTTTTGTGTTGCTGTGGTGTGACAGACTGGCATTTCTCTGTCAGTGTTATTTATATCTAAAAAAGGAGTGGGTTTTGAGTAAAACATGGAAATGAAAGAGAGCATCTGTAGCATAGACCTGGTTTTATTTTTGCTGTGCTTGAATTCAAGTTACTCTATCTTTCCCAGACTTTAATACCCAGAGAACATTTACAACATGCAAATACTGAAACAGGTGGAAACACACTGTTCATTGTGTAGGTTTTTAGTGAGACTTCACAAAACTGGGAAATACAGTCAGAAAAGAGAAGTTGAATGCTTTTGCTAGTACAGCCACAATAGAGCAGAGTCTGCAATATTGACCTTCAAACTGTGGCAATTAGAAAATCTGTCCACATTTCAGTGCACAGAAAATCTTATATTTGTTGAATATACTATATGTTTCCTTCTAACACTGAAAGGAAAAAACCTTATAGTTTTTAACAGATGTTGTTATTTGGTCACAAAACTTTGCAACAAAAGGATTTCTGGAAAGAATCTTCTCCTGTGGAACTCTGTTGAAAATACTAAACAAATTAAGAACCATACAAGAAAAAAACCTCATCAGAACAAATTCTTATACACATAATACCTTTCCTATGCCTTAAATTTTGAAGAAATGCTGTATTTTGTGAAGTGAGTTGCATATGCAACCTATCTTCAGAAAAAAAAAGGAAAATGTAGTCACACAGAGATTGCTATATGTGAACCTTGCAGAAAAAAAAACCTCATAAGTTTTGTAGGTTAATAAGAGGGAAATATAAGCTACCTAAGAAATAAAAAGAAGACTGTAGAAAATTTCTGATTTTTGAGCTCTCATACAATAGATGACGTAGAAAAGTAACAGAGTGAGGAAATGCTTCGAAAAGAAGTTTCTGGAGTTGAAGTTGAAAAATTAACAAGTTAAATACAGACTCAGTAGTTAAAAGAAGTGATGCTTCTTAACATGGTTTGACAGCACTGAACAACCAGAGAAAATATTGGAAATGGTCTCCAAATGCTGGCTCTGTGTTAAATCAGGCTCACTGGGAAGACACAGAGGTAAGAAGCGTAGATGGAATGGAATTGACCAGAGAAATGGAAGAGGCAGATGTTTTCTGCATTTGTTGCCTCGAGTGCATGATTAGCATAATTAATCTATATTTTTTGCACTGACCCAGTGAGGGAGTGATTCTTTGATGCACCTGGTGAATAGAGGGATTGAGTAAACTAAAGGAGGTAATTGCTAATGCAGCTACATTACAGCCTTTGTGAGTAGCAAGCAGGTGCTTTCAACCCATCATAGCTGCCTACAACTCAGGGAAAATATAGGAATGTAATTTGAGTGCTTATGGCCTGACCCATGTCCTGCAGAGATCATAGATGGGATTGCAAGGACTGCAAAAGTGGAGTGGCTGCCTGATGGCAAAACTGGTGGAAAACAGTAGATGATCAGTGTCTTTCTGTGGAAGCAAGTTTTATTGCTCCTGGGCATGAGGGAATCTGTCAGTTCAGCCTTTCCCTTCTTCTTCTTTCTTTCATCTTCTTTCATTTTAAAAGCAACCTATTAAAGAACTTCAGGTGACATTGTATATGAAAAGCCAAGGATTTTAATTTTAAATACCAATGTCTTAGCAAAGGTGCATGCAAGTGAGCAGTACTGAAAGCTCCTGAAGAGACTATATTGAAAGGCTGTTTCATTACAATTTTGTGTCCTTAATACAGGTAAGAACTAAAAAATTCCATCTGGTGTGTAACTTCAGGAAAACCTCTATTTTATGATTTTCAAAAGCAAGAAGAAAATTACAAAACTCACATGATTCAGAACACCATTTTTCAGAAAGTAAGTTTTGATGTGTTTGGGTTGGGTTTTTTTGTTTCATTTTGGCTTTTTTTAGATACTTAGTTGTAGTAAACATGAAAGAAGAATTTTTGGATTTCCATTGTAGATTTTCAAATTTACAAATAACAGTAAGAAATGGAGGGAAGTAAATTCCTCAGTGCAATGGGCTATTAATTTACCTCCTCAAACTTGCAAGCTTTTGTACACAGAAGGAAGGGCTGAAGATCAACATTGCCAAGGAAATAGGGAATCAAAACAAAGACATTCCTTTAAAAGCTTAATTAAAAGACAGTAGTTGAAATACGTGTCTAATTTGTGAAGAACAGAGTTAGTTACTGAAGCAATGTATAATTGGGGGCTGTAACACTTTGACTGACTGATTTTGATAAATTGCAGAGTTAGTTTAGGGATCTTTGTGCGCTACTTCCCTGTGTACGTGTTTAGAGAACCAGTTTATAAAAAATAAGGGAAGTTTAAGACAAGATGAAAAGTTAGATCAGACAATTTGGATATGAGATATTCACTTTTATGTGCATTATTTAATTCATTTATGCATTTGGTTTCCTCAATTGTGTCTTGCTCTTCTAGTGGTATGATGGAAAATTTATTTAATATGAGTTAATATGAAAAGATTTTTAGAAAAGTTATGATTTTGATCTGGCACAAGCATAGGCTAGAATGAGAAAAAAGAATGTTAATGGATATTGTGCTGAAGAACAAAAAAGGAAGAGCATTCCAATGACTTAATGAAGGATCAGCAATTGCTCTTGAACTTGGGAGGTGGCACAGATATGAACTAACACAGCATTTATTATTTCATTCATATAAATCACTATGTCTCCCCAGATCTCTTCCTTCATTCCTAGTATCTAATATCCCATGGAAAATTTTGCACCTTCTCATGGAAAAAACATACACTATTAATATATTCATGCCATTTCTTCCTTTATTCTAAAGGATTACATTTCCCAAGCAAGTGATAAGATTTTAGGAATTGCACTCTGGTATGAATAGCTGTCAAACACATAGTACTTCCTGCAACAGTTTTACATTGCAAAAAAATTATGTGCATGTTAATTACATAGTTAAAAGTCAGGGAGACTTTCTAGCCTACGAATTCTGTAGTTATACACCCACAGCATTGTGACATAATTGATCAAAACAATGCTTAGGGTCCTCTCATTGCACATTCATTTAGCATTCATTAGAGTATCACTGATCATAAGGATTTCATTTGGTATTCAGAAGTGCCATATGTTTTGCCATAGGTATTCATGGACACTTAAAATAGATTGCTTCTTTCCTCTGCTGAATTCTCTGATGACATGCTGATGCAAAATGCATTTGCACTGACAGAGTCCCTCCCTGCCTACCTGGCAACAGAAGGGCAGTTCTTCTGTAACATCTGAATTAGCAATATAATGAATTTTTCAGTGTTGAATAAATGGATGGTTTTACTATTTAAAAACAAACAAAAAATTAAAAGAAAAATAAAAAGGAGAAGAATAATAATTTTACTTTTCTATTTAAATAATGGAGGTGTGAAAGAATTTATAACTTTGAGACAGACATAGAAAATGCTCAATTAATCATATGTTACATAGGTAAGATATGTTAGAAGAAGAGGATTTTGGATTAAGCAAAAACCCAAACAGAATCAGGATTTGGAACCTTAAATTTGCTTTTCACTCAGCAAAGATCTGGTATATCTTTTCTTAATCTGTCTCAAATTACACAAGTTAAAGGACTTCTGACTGGCATGAAGTGAACTTCAGTACCTACACATACCTTCCTGCCTGCCTCTCTCCTGAGTTTATACAGGTCTAAGGAAGAAAAAGCAGAGTCTGATTATCAGCCACAGGTTAATCTATCAGAAACATTGATTTCTCTGTCAGAATTGTTCATACTCCTGCTTGTACTGCCTTGCCAGTGCTGATGTTAAATTTCCCAGGCTAGACAGATGAAAAAATGTTGCCCTTCTTTTCTTGTTGATTACTGTTTGAGAAAGAAGACTGAAATTATTATTTGCTTCTGATATTTCCTGGGTAAGGATGAAAAAGAATTGATTAGACTCAGTATTTTCACCCTCTCATGTTCAGCAAAGTTACCTGGGAGTGTGGAAGCCTTTTCTGTACTTCCAAAATGCTTAAGGATTATGTGTCCCTAATGAGTTTCATGTAATCTTGCTTCCTTGCTCTAAAAGTAGCTGGACCAAGATAGTTATCATTGAGGTAGATTGAGCATTGAACATGATTAAACTTCTCTGGGCTATAAATGCTTCAGTATGTAAAAGATAAATTCACTTTCATTCTCATATTTTAACTTAAAAATAAAACTGTAACATGACTATCAATGATACAAACTGAAACACAAATCTCAGGAGGCAAATGCTTAAGTCAAAAGGGAATGGCTTTGTAAAACTACAATATTTTCCTTAATCTTTCAATTACCTCTTTTTTTCAGTGTCATGTGGCTTCAACACAAGTTCAGACTACATTTTCTGTTTCTTAAGGCAATACTATATCCATTATCAAATACATATTATTGTAACAGGTGTTTTTACTTGGACATAGTAGCATTTCCTTTCCTCCACCACTACAGATAAAAGAAAACGGTAGCATATAGAAAATGTATCTTGTCTGCAGGGAAGAAGAATTTTGCAATTTCTTGTGTGTCCTGCAGAAGTCATTCTTGGATTGCAAGGTATAATTAAAATACACTTTCAAATCTAGTTAGACACTGCTGAATTAGTAGGAAAAAGGAAATTCCTTAGTGAATCTCCAGTGTCTCACTAGATCTTTGGTTTTTCCCCATGGTTTCCTGAATAAACCTTCTGCCTGTCTTTTCTTTTTTCTCCCACAAGGCAATGCCACAAGTTATGCTCCTATGTCCATGTTCAAATGAATAAAGCTGCTTCATTAATAACAGTACTGAATGATGAGTACCATCATTAATTTAAATCTATTTATCGTATATCAGTCTTAATCTTTAGAAACTTCATATTCTTTCTAAAAAAGCTGTCAATCTATGAAGGGAGTGTCCCTAGTACTAAATTTTGACTTCTACCTGAGTGTTCAGTCTTCTAAGGCACTTCAGTTATTAAACAAAGTTCTGGTACCTCTTTCTCAAAATGGGGGTGATCTTGGACATTTTTGAGTGAAACTGAATACCAGATAATGGTTTTAATTTTTTTTTTTTAATTTGTATCCTCCTAATGATTAGCCTGCTCCCCAAAAGCAGGTAAGAAAGTTAGGTAGAAAGGGACATCAGAAGATCAATTTGTATAAAATCCCACTTGGATCAAGGCCAGCTGAGATCTAGTTTTTCAGGAACTTACCTAATTGAGAATAAAATATCCAGAATGAGCTTCATGAACACATGAAGCTATCATGTGTGCATTTCATTAAGTGCATTTCTCTACTGCAGCTGTCCTAAAACAAAGCAGTGATATTTTTGAACTATAAAATATGTGCAAAAATATGAGTGTCACACTAATGCTTTTATAGATTAATATTGTACTTGAAAAAATATAATAGCACAAATTCAAAGATAACAAATAATGCTGACAAGCACTCAGAGAAGGGCCTTTTCTGACAAATTATTAAAACACAGGATGTTTGTCTTTGTTGTTAAGATCACCTTCTTCCCTCCCTCCCTTCACACAGATTTAGCCCATGCACCAGCAGGGCTGGGGGCTGACCTGCTGGAGATCACCTCTGCAATGAAGGACCTGAGGGTCTGGGTGGACAACAAGATGTCCACAATCCAGCCACGTGGCCCAGTGGTCAGGAAGACCAATGGTATCCTGGGATGCATTGGCAAGAGCATTAACAGCTGGTCAAGGAATCCTGTCCCTGGTGAGGTACTTCTGGAGTATTGTGTGCAGTTCTGGGTTCCTTGGTCCAAGAGAGACATGGAGCTCAGCATTGCTTCAATATACCAGCTAGGTACAACAATATTTTAAATGCAAAGGCTTTAAATTAGTTTTCCTCAGAGTTCTTTTAATCCCATCTTTTTTAAAATTTATTTTGCCTGGTCCAAACCCATACATTTTGAGTGATAGTTTGCCTGAAATTATCTATTGTTGTTAAACCTGAAGGTTCTTAAAAAGTAAGTCTGATGCAGAGATACCATATTTGTTTACTGAGGTCTGCTGTTTTCTGGCACCTGGGAAACAGAATGCAATATCATCTCACATATCATGTAAATTTAGAAGAGAGATCTTCTCTGCATGATGCTTTTTGCACAGATCTGAAATTGACAATATCAAATTAGTGACTTGGGTAAAAAATCAGGAGTAATAGATGAAAATTAATGGTAGAATGAGAAGCTGCCTAATAAACTCTACGAGAAGCAAGCTGGGGCGATTTTGCTTCCTGTATCCTGGTGAATATTGCTTAAAACAGTACTTGTGGGAGAGAAAAAATTCCCTATGGAATCATTTTTCCCTCCTCAGAGGCAGAGCTCCCCTGAGCTTAGAAATCCCACAAGCATAATTTCTTTGAATAAGAGGAGAGGAAGAAATAGAGTCCTATCGCACTGCCTCTTAGCACTGAGGACAGAAAGAGAATGTCAAGTCCAATTTGAAGATTATAGGAAGTCTGAGGCTGAACTAAGATCTGAATTACTATCTGTGATGTTTTTTCATCCCTAATATTTCAGCCAGATCATCTTAATTATACAGAGTCATTTGTTCTACTCACCCTGCTGCCATCCTCACCATACTTCATTAGGATAATGTCTTGGTTGCAGTAGCCAGGAGAGGCCATGGATAGGACATGGAGGTTATTCTATACCACCTCACATCATTGTCAGAGGTGGAAAGAAAGGAATCTCTTACAGTCAGGGTAGTATAGCAGTGGTCATGTTGGGGTAGGGCTCTGCAGTGAGCATTTTGCACGTGAATCACTCTATCTCTTTTGTAGTCTTCTGCTATTAATATTATTGTTGTTACTGTTTGTTTTCTTATCTCATTGCTGTTCCCAGCAAATAATTCTTATCTCAAGCCATGAGCTTTATCTTTTGTGCCTCTGATTCTCTCCATGCCACTGCAGGCAAGAGTCAGCATGGTTTGGAAAGTTTTAATGGGAGCCAGCATTGCCACAAAACAAAGGCCAAAGGAACTTGTGAAGGTAATTCGATTTTTAGGAGTAAAATGGCCAGATGAACATAGTCAGATTCCAATGAATGTGGTCAACAAAACAGCTGTCCCCACCAACTAGCAAGAAGGACATTCTTTCCCAGTGTTGCTTTCCCAGGTGCTGTATCTTTTTGGAGGGTGCCCAGTCCAGATTGCAGTCAGATTGAAAACCTCTCCATCAAGTGGCACGGAAGAAAAATGGGCTACAGAAGAACATCATAGCAACAGGCATTTGGACTGGGCTGCCAGGATTAAAGTGTCTCTGGTGGATCTGGACTGGCAAAGGTGGATGTGGACTGGCAAAATAAGGGTGAATTATTTCTGTCTTGGTCAGCCTCTGACACCTCAGGTCGTCAGGGAGGTGATGCAACATTACAGATGGGCTTGTGGTTCAGGTGTGTTCTTACCTCAACCCACAATCTTTACCTTTTGTGCCTCCAGTTGTCCTCTCCATCCCACTACAGGGGGAGAGGGGGAAACAACATGTGGTTGTTTTCTTGGTGGGAGCACTAACTGTACCATTCCTAAGCTGCAACATAAACAGAACACTAAAATCAAACAGTGGCATCTACACAAAAGGATTCCTTAGTTGTGTTGAAGCTTAAGTAATCCACATTAGCAATAACTACTGTTTGACCATAGTGTCACCACAAGGCCTACTGGAGAAAAAAGTCACATTTCATTAACTCTGGTCATTATTTCTCCCTGTTATGACTCCAAGAACAACTGCAGCTATATATGACTCCATTCTGGCACAAGCACAACCACTCTGTTACTTGCAATCAGTAAGTTATTCCCTTTTTCTCTGTAATACGATGAATTTACATGCAGCAAAGCTTCATGGAAGTCCTGCAGTTGATCTCCTGGATTGTTCTTCACTTCCTAAATTTTTTTTTGCACTCTTCCAGATATCCTTACTTAAAGAGAGGTGAGCACATAGGCAAAAAAGAAAAAGTAAGAACTAAGGTGTTTAGTTATTTCTTAATTAAAGTCCTAAAGTAATTGATGCTTAATCTATAATTACCCAGTAGGAAGAAACTAAGAATCTAATTGAGACTGGTTATTGTTAAATATTGAAAACAAAGTTGGCACTTCAGTCTGCATAAGGAGAGTAAATTTAAATTTGCATATCACTTAAAATACAATAATTTTTAGCTCTCATCTTTCTGAATGGCAATGTGCATATTTATCCTCTGAGATTTACTACAGAAGCTGTATGTTGAAGTTACACTTCACCTTCCTCACTGTTCCTGGAGAACCCACTGGGTATTGTATACAAAAAAGCTGCATGTGTAAATACAAACATTCACAGCACTGCCTCCTGTCCACACCATGTCTGAAACACCCTCTGCAAGAATGGCAATGGTAATTTATCAGTGTGGTCAAAACATGCTAGCCTCCAGAGCTAATGTGATGCTTGGCTATCAGACCATATATTAATAAAAATCAGTAGTTTGTGCATTTCATAAGAAATATTGGTGCATATGACCAATGTCTGACATTACTGATGCTGGAGTTCAATGATTTTAATAATTATTATCATATATGCACAACAATGTGGTCTAAGCAAGAGCCACATATCAGTTGAAGATTTTCTACTCTAAGGACATGATCAGGCACTCATTTGCTCTGTTTCTAGCTTGTGTGGCTGTATCATTATCAGAAATATCTTTTGTTGATTTTTTTTTGTTGGTTTGTTGGGTTATTTGGGCTTTTTGTTTTAATCCTCAGGTCAGTGCAAATACTTTGCTTTAGCGAAATACCGCTTAAGGGTTTGGAGCCTGATCAATCATCTAGAGATGAAGAGTTCTTTCTGCAGACATCCAATAGGATGTACCGTTTGAGTGCTGGAAGTACAAATGCTTCCATAATAATGAAATTAACTTTGTGGGATTGGGATACTACCTTCACTTAGTACTAATTTGCTGGAATTCCCTGTAATTGCTGGTCAAATCCATCACCTGTTACTATCTGTCTATAATAGAAATCTATATGCTTCTTCACCTGTCTTTCTAACCTTGTAACTTAGTGGACCAATACAGAACAGGAAAGGCAAGAACCTAAAGCTGCTACAAGGTCAAGGTTCAAGTAAGAAGGAACAGCTTGTTCACAGCATTCTCAAAGGGAAGGAACTCACTAAGAAATTAATTGTGCACCCATAAATTAGAGACACATGGTTTTTACACTTCTGTTTTTCAAAGACACTAAAAACTGCACCAGTAATATTGATGTTGTAGGTGAATGTGAAAAATAGTGTGCAACTAAGGTTAAGAACAGCTTTGGCATATTCAGTCCTTTGAAGCAATTTTTTCTCCGAAAATGACTTGTCTCTGTGGCCCCAACGTGCCAGAAAGTGGTTGAGGTAATAAATATCAGCATCATATGTTCAATGATGAATCAGAACCAGATTTTGTTTCCTTCAGTTTTGGTATCATGGTTGGATCCACATGTACTGCAGGAGCACTCACACTCCAGTCTGTTCTGGGAATAGATCTAGGAGCAAACCAAGCTACAATACAAAAAGTGTGTGCTTCTAGTGCTTCCTAAGTTGTAGACAATATTATCAGACAGACAGAAAATCCTTTTTTTTTTATAGTTCCACACACCTTGTGAGGTCATGCATACCTCTATAAATGCTGAACTTGGTGCAGGAATGGAGGGCATATATATATAATCTCTTATTTAAACTAGCAATTTTTAACACTGACTAGGACTAAGAGTATGCAGAATATAATATTTTTTCTCCATCTTCTGTGGACTTATATCCTAGTATGTTTTGTCTCGTGCTTTTGACATGTATTTACAGTCTGAAGTGAGTAGCTGAGGGATTAGCTGCAATGTTAGCATTCTACTGCAGCCCTGATATTTTAAATCACTGCAGGGCTGGTCAAACAGATGAAGATATGTGCCTGTGCAAACACATATGCATATGCAATGGGAAATGCTCTTTTTGGTGGGTGAGACAACAGAGAGAAAGGCATACGGTCCCTGACCATGCCATCTTATGCTAATTGGCTCATTACTACACAAACAAAAATGATTACCATAATAATTATTTAAAAACATGTTCCCAGTTTATGTTCCTTTTGAATTTCTAGTTTTCCCCTTTTCTTGTGCCATAGGTAACTATTCCCCCACTAATTCATGTGGGATCTCTGAAAGACCAATCTGCTTTTCCTCTAGCATATGACTAATTAAAATATTTATGTTTACTTTCCTTGTTAAAAAAAATCACAATATTTATGTTAATTAACTTTTATCTAGTTAATACCAAGTGTTTTTCCAGCAAAGGTTCTTTACTACTCAGTAATAAATTTTAATAAGGGTTTACAAAAATCTATTACTTCAAAAGAGGAAAATGATTTGTGCAAAAATCATAAAAAATCCCTTTTGCTTTCATTCTAAAATCCAGAGCTGACTATGCACAACTTTTCCCAAAGTAATTATTCACTCAGAGGCTTTTGTCCCCCAAAATAGGGATTGTATTGGCAAACCCAGATCTTCTCTAGCATCAGTGAGCACTTTACAATTTTCTTCTAAAGCTGCATGCTATCTTCTTCCAAGAATTTCTTTAAAGAGTGAGTGTTAACAAGGGTTCAACTCTGTTAATGTATAGAAGGCAAATTCCTTTTGGCATGTATGTGTGCAATCTATAACTGTCAGACTCCGTGTTTTGAAACAGATAAAAGGTTCTAGATCTCTTGCTGTGCTAGACACACTGGCCCATGGGAACAGGAAGATTTTCCCACGAGATATGTGCATGTACAGCTTTGTGAAGCAGGTTTGTTTTACACCCAAAACCCACAATCTGTGTCTTCTTTGGCTGGGTTGAGTCAACATTTACCTGGAGCGAGGTGGTGAGGAGAGAGAAGCCAAAGCTGTGAGTGTATTCCAAACTCAGCTGATTGCCTTCAGAATGGCTGATGAATTGAGTCTGAGAAATATGCAAAGGTTTTGTTTAGGAGAGAATATTTCCAAACCATCATTCGCAAGTGAAATTCCTTATATCAGTGATATCAGTGGAGGGCTGTATGATATGGTCTGCTCCACAGGCAGGAATAAAACAAGACTGTCAGACTTTACACAAAGGGCACTTCTTAGATGTGATGGGTCCAAAAAGTCCATCTGTTCCTACACTTGAAATAACTGTCTGAGGTGTTTGGAAGTACACCACAGAATAATCTTATGGTTCAAAGACAGCAATACTGGTACTGATTGTACCTAAGAAACAAGGTAAAAAATGGGTGTATAGGATTTCTGCCTTCAGAAGAAAGCTGTATTTTTTTGTGCACAGACTCAAGGTGCAATTCATTTCCTCAGACAGAGATCCAAGAAACAAAGCAAAAATAAGTGCAGCAGGCTGATAAGAAAGTTTCAAACCATAGATAGAGCAAGAAATGGGTCTCCCATTCCGTAAAATATGCAGGCTTTGGAGACAAAAACAAAGACAGACTAACAAATGGACGCTTGCATTTAACCCTAAAGGTTAGAAAACACTATAATAACAACTTCTCAATGTTAGGTTTTTTGGTTTGGGATTGAGTTGTTGGTTTTTTTGCTAGTTTGACTGGGTTCTTTGATAGAGAAAAAGATATAGCCATACAGAATATTTAGGGTTTACCAGCATTGCATACTAATGCTCAGGGAGTTTCTTACTTCAAACTGGTATGCTTTCATGGAACTCCACTGCTCCATCTAGACATACTCAACTTCATCTTTAATGTATGCTGTTGCATAGAAGAGGAATAATCTCCTAACAGAAGATGATTTGGGCATGGTGCGGAAGAGAGTCTTACTCTAATTGGGTGGAATAGATAACTGACCTGATGTACCCACAGTTTCCAAAGAAACCCTGGAACTGTTCTATGGACAAGAGGTGGCTGCTGTGTTTGATTAGAATTTCTACTGCTTACTTAATAATCTTAGTATTACAAATACATCACTACAAATTATGATGCTAGTGCTTTTCTGATGAAGTTACATTGCAAACAGAATTCTAACTTCATAGATAAAGCTTTCAGCATAAAGATAAACTTTATTGATGAAAGCTCAAAAAATTCTCCAGTGACAGTGAATGCTTGTTCAAAATAATGCATTTTGTGTAAATGTAATATTGGTAAATGAAAGCAAACGAGATGAATTCTGGAGAATTGAAAAGGAGTTTCTTCACATGTTCCTATTCCTCTTCCTTTGACTGTTTTTTTAATTTTAGAACATTCTATATTTTTGACATCACATTTGTCATTAATATTTTTTTAAACTATATGTAACAGTTTTTAATAAATAGAATTTTATATTTGCAGGCTTGCAGACCTCTTCTGCATCACACATAAGTATAAGCTGACAAGAATCAGAAGAGATTGAATCGAAAGCTGAAAAATATCACCAAGTCTTATTGCAAAAATCTAATTAAAGGTCAGAAATCAAACTTTGCCCTTAATCTTTTTAACTCCACGGTGTTGGTTCTTGTAAGCCAGTTAGCAGCACTGAGGTATCCCAGCCCACTGTCACATTTAAAACCAGGCTGGACCAGGAAATGTGTTTGTAAGAAGCACAATTCATGGACAGTAGGTGACTTGTTTAAGCTAATGGAGATTTTGTCTTCCTCTCTCACTTTCATCTTTAATTCTGTGAATTCAAGATAAAAGTCAGCAGTGTTGTGTAGGGTTTCATCCTCAAAAATGGCATTTTCCCCAACTATTAATACATATTGTGTTAGAATAGAGTCTAAACACTAAGTGAAACCTTACAGTCCTTCTAGGACATAGACAGAACCCACTCATTTAAAAGTAGTGGGAGGCTTTTGACATATTTCTGGATAATTTATACATGGAACTATCATCAGAAATTTCACCAAGACAGTAATGGCATTTATTTCTCATTAAAGGCAAAAGGAGGCACAAATATCTGGAGATAGGAATATTTCCTCTCCTCACTTTCATAAACATTTCAGTGCACCAAAAGTTTCAGTTTCAAAAACTTTCCGCTCTGCAAACTGTGGAAGATAAGGCATCCAGTCCTCTCGTTAATATATATATATATATATATATATATATAAAGGGGGTCTTCAGGAAGATAAAAATTTTAAAAAGCTGGAATTTTTTAGGTGCTGACTTGACAGTGCTGAGCAAACAATTATATCTTTTCAGGTGAAGGTGATATCCTTTCCCCAGAGAACAAGCCTCTCCCTGCACTTACGTACAACATTATCCTGTTTATCATAGAATAATTAGATTGGAATATACATCCTGATATGATCTAATCCAATGCCTCTTCCTTTTCCAAGGTACCAAGGAAATTATTGACAGAGAAAATGTTACAATAAAATCATGGCATATTAAACAACAACAGCAATAATAATAATAATAATAATAATAATAATTTTTTTTTAATTATCCTTTTTTATTATATTCACTGACAAGTCTACTCAAAGTAATAAGATTTATTTGATTTGTCTTTATTTTTTTGAATAAAGTGCCCATTTTACTCAGCAGAAATTGCATTTTGAATGTGGTTTTACCTAGGTAATGTCAAGATGGTTTTGTTTAAATCATAAAATGTATCTTTTTTTATATTATGGATCTGTAATATAGTGTATCATATTTGATTGGAGATTATATTCTTAGTTTTTACTTTATCAGATGAAATGTGTATGACATTTAATCTGAACTGACAACAAAATCCATTAACTTTGACTCTTTATACCCTCCCTCTTCCTTTGAAGTATGATATTGGAAAGATTTTAGCTTCCTCCAAAACTACATTTTGGAAGTTAACTGCAGGTTGTCAGCCAAGGTCCTTACATCTAAGGAATCCAAACACAATAAATGTTTATGCAAATTTTTTTTATTTGGGATTTTCCGTCTGTGTTACTCCCATTGAGACTAAACTGCTCTATTTCTATCTATGGGCTTGTTTTAATTCTATTTATCAAATTGTTTTTATTATTATTTTATAATTTGAAGCAGATGAGACATATTCACCAACAAAAAACACTTAAGATAACCCTCTTGAAGATGTTTTTGAAATTAGAAAAATGAGCTGCTTCTTAAGAAAAGTGAGTTTGCATCTCATTGAACTAAATGTTTGAAAAGGTAGTCACAAACCCTCTGAAGCCTGTAAGGCACTGGCAGGATACTTGTACGTGGCAGCACAAACTATCCCCGAAAGAAGATTAGTGGTCAAGTTCTGGTAAGCTGCAGTATTATGACAGCAAAGTTTTAGTAAAGAGACATCATAAAACAGAGAAGAAGGAGTTGCATGATGTTTTATTTTTAAAAGACTTACACTTAGATGAAAAAATCATCCACAAAGATTCACTTCTAGGAAGGGCAAGAGGTACTGGGAATTGGTGTTATACTCCTTGTACTTCCCAAGAGCTATTGGGCCCTTTGGAAGGTGACTTCAGTCATACTGAAGCTGTATATGTATTAATATATGCTAAAATTTGTTACAAAGTCTTGAATTTTGCCCTAGAATTAATGACTGAAAAAGGTTCATGAATGGTATTTTATTCTTTTAGGTGGGAAGGAAAGAAAGTTTACAGAAAATGTAAGGAAGAAAGATAGAATAGAGTTCCATTCCAGGAGTTAGAACACGTGAGGATGCTAAAACAAATTTTACATAATAATATATAAGAAAGTTATATATAACATGAAAGTTATTCTTGATTCCTGCTTTTTTTCCCTCTTAATTTCTTTGATTGAAATAAATCTTTGTAAAAAGGTGTCATATCTTTCTGACAAATTTCAACATAATCTAGTTTTAAAATTTAAATTTAAACCAAATTTTAACAAAAGCTGGTGTTTTTTAAAGACTCCCAAGCATTGCAGCCCAACAGGGACAAGGATGCTACAGCTCCAGGACACATCATGCAACCAACAGGGTGACTAAAACACCACAGGAACGTGTGTCTACATGGCCAGGCACATATATCACAGACAGCAGGGCACTCACACAAGCACAAACAGCATCATCCTGCTCCTCTCTCTGGGGTGAAGGGATACTGGTGCTCTCACAAAAAAGGGCATGCACAGATGTGCAGTGCAGAGCCCTTCAGCAGTGAGGTTTAAACACTTGGATGCATCCAATGGCAGTCAACAGCTCCCAGTATCCTCCAGGGAACCTCTAGGAAGTGTTGTGTAGTCCCAAGAGGGACTTCCCCGGCATCCAACAACATGTGCCCTGCTCTCCTCAGTCCCAAAGGTGACCTAAAGAGCTGTTTTGGATGCTCACTATGATCTCCAGAAGCTGACATGTCCTGTGATTGGTCTGGGGAGAGCTGGGGCAGCCTATTTCTCAAAGCAGGCTATTTTACTTTGCAGATAATTCATGACCAGGGTTTTGTCATGCAATGGAATGATTCTCCCATTCTGTTGTGTAACACTGTCATCAGAATTAAAGAAAAGATATCCCACTGTGTGAATCATTTGACCATCTAGTGCAGTGACTTCTTAAAAGATCAGGAATATCTCCCAGACAAATAATAGAGTGATTCTCATGCAAATAAAACCTTACAAAACATTTTCTGTAACTTCTGATCTTTAGTTGAGACTACAATCATGAGGTAAAGAAGTACATAAATGTTTACTCTGAACGTCATTAGACGTTGGCAATTGAGCTAAAATACTTGGACTCTGAGTACCACTTACAAGTTTCAGAGAAGGAAATTGTAAAAACTTTTTACAGAAAAAGCTATTTGGACTTCACTCCTCATAATATGCACAATGCAGCTTTTTGATATTTTGATTTATTGGTTTACAATGTTGGACAGCAAGATGTGCATAAACTGATGGAAAACACTTTGAGCAGAATCTTCTGAGGCATGACTCATTCCATAAATATTTTGAAGTAGGTCTTTGTGAATTGGGCCACTTTTAGCTCTGAACTAATGGAAGAATAATGATGTTGCCAACACGAAGATGGTATGGAAGACCTACTCCTAATATAATAAAATCCCAGTAAACTCACTTAATCCCATGCAGTTACATAATTTGGGTACTAAATAAGCATGTTTGAGTAACAGGTTTTTCCCTCAAGCAGTAATTTAGGAAAATTTTTGCCATATAATCTTCGTCAGGAAGTTTCAGTTCATGACTGCAGCTTGAAGCACACGTATGACAACCTTACTGTGATTGGTTGGCAATTACTTTAGCAATACTATGCAGGAGAGATAAGTTGATTATTGATTCAGTTGATCTGGTTGATTTGATTTGCAGCAGTTGAATTTAGAATATTGTTTGAAATATTTCTAAATCTTGGTTTACTCTATGGACATTACCAGGCTGTCTATGAATGGGACTCAGATTCAGTATAGTTAAGCAGTTACAGTTTATAGTTAATAAAAGTGCATGAAGGTTCATGTCTCCTATTCTCAAAAATTCTTCAAAATCTGAATTGGAAATTAATCTTGATGGAAAAAGATGGTCATGTTAGTGTGTGGTGGTTTAAAAAAACAGCTGAGAATTAAACTCCAAATAAACATCTCTGCTTTCCTCTGCCCTGCTCCAGTGAGAGAGGGACAGAACCAGAGACTATGGGTGGAGATAACAATCTACTGAAAATAAACAGCAGTGTAAAGAGAAATCCACAGTAACAGCAGTGATATTAGTAACAAAAACCTACAAAAGACAATGTGCTTTACACACAAAAGGTGTTCACACCTCAGCTCAGTTCCACATGGCCCACCAATAGCAGAACAAGGTGGTGCATGCTCTCCCCTGCTGGTGTTTCCTGTCCTGGAGCCTGAGCCAACAGAAACAAGACAGAATTATCCACATTGTGTCACCTGCTTTTCAGACCACTGGGCTCACCTGTGGTCAGCAGAACTCAGCTCAGCACAGCTCCTCTCTGCTCAGCTTGGCTTGGGCTCAGCTGGGCCCAGTCTCTCTGCACCCCTCAGTGCCCACAGCTGCCCACTGCACCAGCGCTGTGGCACACGTGGACTCCCCCGAGCTCAGCTGAGTTTGGCACTTGGAGTTGTGTTCTTTCCAAGGGACAGGAAGGGATGGGCAGCGGTGGGAGAGCAACAAAATCTATGGTGTTGGTCCTGCTAACTTTCCTGAGAGAGAAATGGAACAAAATGGCGCTGTTTCCAGGGTGTGTTCACTTTTTAACTCCCCTTGAAGCCATACTCTCCTGGAGCAGTGGCCGGTGAAAAGTGAAACGCCCAGGCTAGATAAGTGTCCAGCCAACCTCCAGCCAGTAAGGCACTTCCCCAACCCGGAGTCAGGGGCTTGTGCCTAAGGCGATGTCAAGCCTTGCGGACGTGTGGCCGCAGTAAAGAGCTCCGAAGTCGCAGGATGAAATGAAGAGGCGACCCTCAGTTTCTTCGGGGGGGTGGTTTTATTGGTAGGGAAACGTGCAGGTTCGGTGGAAGAAGCTGAGAGCCCCGAGGCAGGGAAAAAGCCTCGGTTTTACAGAGGGTGGGAGGGGTGAAAGATAGCAAATCAGAGAGGGATACATTAAGGATTGGCATGATCGGAGAACCCATCAAACACAGTTGCGGGAGGGACCCTGGCCCCTAACCCAATCACTCGACACCCTGGCCCGAACTCTCTAGAAAAAGAGGCAGGGGTGTCGAGTGACAGGCAGGCTGCCAGGGGTGGGGAACAAGAAAGATACATTTGGTAACCAAGACAACTGGGGAGGGGTTTGGGGATTGACACAAACTGGTAACAGGGCAGGACTTTCTGAGAGAACAATGGAGGGAAAACTGAACAAGCATAAAACACACCACAACACTCTCCCAATGAAATTCTTGGTATAGAATAGTAATAGCAACCTAGCCACCCCCACACAGCTCTAGGCTCCTCCCTCCACAGCACCTGCAAGCAAATTGGGACATAGTGTGATTTTGGTCTAATAGTTGTTGCAGAATTAAATAATTAGATTTAATAAAGTCACATTTTGCAGGTGTCAAATCTCTGAACATTTGAAAAGGATTAATTTTCAAAAAATCCCTGTAGACATGTGTTTGTTTCAATTCCTTTTAATAATAAACTTGTATTGATTATGTGGAATAATATTCAGAATGTACTCACACCTGATTTTCAATTCAGCTGTAATTGCAGTAAGCTGAAGATTGTAAGAAAATTATTTTAACTTAACTGTGATCATGTCTATAACTGGTTTGCAAGCACTAAAAAGTTCTACATAACATAAATTATAAAATTAAATATGAATATGGAGCTTTTATAATATGAAGCCCTTAATTTCACAGGTTTATCAGTCTAACAGTTATATTTTATCTACATAGGTTTCTTAGTGAGAAGTCAACTCCAAACAAAATACTAACAGAAGGATGAAACACAGTCTAATGCTCACAGTTAAAATTCCTATGTAATTAGAATGCAAAAAAACCCTATATGCTTTGTTTTTACTTTATTTTTTCACCACCATGTCAGAGGTTACAACAAGGTCATTAACCTTTTTTCATGGCATTTAGGCCACTTCATTGATCTTCTGATCTGAGACTCTAAACAAATGATCTTTTGTACTTGCATCTGGGCATTTGTTATGCTCGTTTATTAATGACTATTCATTATAAAGGAAAAAGGGAAAAACCAAGCCAGATGTTTCAGTCCAGGGTCAACAAAAGTTAATCAACTGGGCAGTTTACAAAAAACTGTATCAATTTCTACCATGTTGTCTAGCATGAGACCTCCAAATTGGAGAAGTTAAAGCAATCTAAGGACACACAGGATAGTTTTGCAGTGCATGGGTCCAAATTTTAACATAAAGATTTAGCTTATTTCACACTGTATGGAAAAATTTTGATATATTTATGTCTTGCAGCTAAGCTTCTGCATTTTAAATATTCATGTTAAAAATCTGATTTCAGCAAAACTATTTTTTATGTAATATTTTAGTGTAATTTTAATTTTAAATTCATGTTATTTTTACCACATTTTATGAAAGTGTAATAGGCTGTTCCATGTAATATGCAACACAACTGTGTTCTCTTAGTTGAAGAACTATGCAAGAATGAGGACTGGCACATCCATACCTACTGGTAAGACATTTACAGGTGGGACCAATCTCATGAGTGTGAAGGAGCTCTCAGATTAAATGTGAAGGGATTTTAGCTTTTTAGTAGCTACAGTTTTATTTTCTTTATCATAGAAACTGCTATGACTGTGTTCTCTCTTTTCCCATGAATAAGCATCTTCATTACTCAGCTCTGCAGTCTCCTGTACTGACTCACTACCTTGAAGCTTCCTACAGCAATTACTCGTCTATATGTCACAACTGATACTCCCAAGAACTTGGCATTTCTCTACATTGAAATGACTACAATAAGCAAGTCTCCAAGGAAGATGAAAGTTTCCATCTTACTAAGGCCACAGTATCATACTGTTTTGGTAAATCAGGTATGTGCTATTGTTAAAAGAGCTGTTTTCCATTGCATATCTTATGATTCTGTGGAGGAAGACATACATTAAGAGGAACTTCATAATCAATAGCCATCACATCTTTTAGAAATTTAATTTCTGACCTTTTCACCCATTATTTTTGTGTACAAAAAGCAGTCTGAGACACAAAAATTAGTCAAAATCTGGAAATTATGGAATCACAGAATGATTTGGGGTGGAAGCAACCTTAGAGATTATCTAGTTCCAACCCCCTGCCATAGGCTGGGGAACTTTTCACTAGACCTGTCTGCTTAAAGCCTCATCCATGGCATTGAACACTTACAGGGATGGGGCATTGATAATATCTCTGAACAACCTGTGCCAGTGTCTCTCCAACCTCACAGTAAATAATTTTTGCCTAATATCTAATCTAAACCTATTCTTTCTCAATTTGAAGCCATTACATCTTGTCCATCACTACATGTCCTTGTAATATACCCTTCTCTAAATCTCTCACAGCCAACCTTTTTCAGGTACTAGAAAACTACTGTAAGGACTCCCCAGAGCCTTCTCATCTCCAGGTTGAGAAGTCTGAACTCACTCATCCTGTCTTTGTATGAGATGCTCCAGTTCTCTGGTTATTCCATGGCCTCCTCTGGACTCTCTCCAATATGTCTTCTCATACTGAGACCCCCCAGAGCTGGATGCAGCACTCCAAGTGGGATCTCAGGAGACCTGAGCAGTGGTGGAGAATCAGCTCCCTCAACTTGCTGCCCACATTTCTTTTGAGGTTTTCTGTGCTGCAAGTGCCCATTTCCAGGAGATGGTGGACTCTTCTTGTCTATCAGCATCCCCCGTCTTTCTTCCCAGAAATCAATTCTATTCTCTGCTCACCAAATATTTTTGGGAGATTCTCCTGACCCATGTGCAGAACTTTGCACATGAACTTGTTTAACTCCACGAGACTTGCCCCGGCCCACATCCCAAGACTGTCAAAGTCCCTCTGGATGGCATCCCTTCCCTCCAGCATGTCAACTGCACCACATAGCTTGGTGTCACCATCAAACCTGTTGAGAATACATTCAGTCCCACAGTTCATATTTCTGAAAAAGAAGTTAAACAGCATCAGACCCAATACTGACCCCTGAGGGGTCAGTAAAAAGCAGGTACTGACCCTCTTTTTTCACTGGTCTCCACCCAGACATCCAACCATTGACCACACTCCCTTTGAGTGTGATCATACAGCCCATTCCTTACCTACTGAGTGGTCCACCTGTCAAATCAATGTTTCTCCAGTTTACAGACAAGGATTTTGTGTATCAAACACTTTGACTTAGAACTCTTTGAATCTGCCAAAGCCAGCCTTGTGTTATTCTGGTGTTACACAGACAGATTTTTCTAATTTCAATGTCATTACTGAAACTGGTTATCATGAAACCTCTGGCCATAAATTGAAATCATTTGGACTTGAGCCAGGTGGAGCGTTGGTTGATTTGGTTTTGTATGTGGTGGAGTGGTGGTGGCGTTTTTTGACGTTTTTAGATTTGGGTTTTTTTTGCCAGAAAAACATTTGTTCACATAATTTTAGCTGTGCAGCGTCCCATCCATTCCTCAGCAGCGACATGAGTTTCTGATGGGGAAATAAATTTTCTTTTGGGAGAACACAGGCAGTTATAAATGGTCAAGATTCAAGCATGCATTGAGTCCACTGGATTGTTGAGTTGAGTCTTGTGAACTGTTGAACAAAACCAGTACTTGCCATACTGTGATAACTAATATATTCTGTTTTATGAAAACCATCACTATTTTATGGAATAGATTTTCAAAGGGAAATTACAAGAGGAAGAACTTATGATATCATCAAGCAGGGGTTTGTTTAGACTGGTAAGAAGTGGCAATGGAAGGGAAGAAGCTGGCATGGAAAAAATGTTGAGAATGTAGGAGGAAATTAAGATAGAAGCAATGATTTTAGAATGAGCAGACACTCGTTCTACAGAGGAGACAGGTCAGAAGAATTAGAAATAAAAAAATCATAATGGAAAAGAGAGGAGGATTTTGAAAACACAGTCTAGGACTGGTTACACACTGAAGGACAAATGGGCTAAGGAACCAGAATAGGGAGCATGACATACTGGTAATCAGAGGAGAAAAAATGAAATATATTAGAAGGCAGATTAAGAAAAGGTAAAAAGTAGTGATTTTTATTCATTTTGTCTTCAGAGTGAAGGAAAGAAGCTGTAGATGTAACTCTGTTGCATTTTTGAAGTTCATAGTATGAACACAGTATTTCAGATAACATCAAGCTACCTGGTACCAGCCAACATGTGTTTTTAATCCATTCATCATTAGGTAAATAAAACCTGGGAAAAGAAACAGACAAACTTGCAGAAAGAAAATGTATCCTGGAGAAGAATGTTGAACCAAGTTTATATCAACGTTCTTCTGGTTTTTAGTGGCTTCCAAGTAGAAAACTGAGGTGAATAATTTAAATTAAATTTACCGTACCTGAAAAACTTGAATCAGCAGTGCAGTTGATACCTAGAGTAGAATTATATCATTTGAGTAAAGGACTCTCACCTAACAAATATCCATGTGGGACCAATGGCTAAATAGCAGGCACAAGGGTGATGAAATAAAAGGTCTGACAGATTCTGGTAGTCATCTGTGTAAGCAGATGTCTCCACTTTATACACTCAAAGAACAGTCCTTAACTTTGTACAGTGGCTGTGCTATGGAGTCTACCAAGGCTGCTGAGAGGCCCATTGTGATAACAGCAACTTCAAATCAGGACACCAATGCTGCAGCAGGCACTGCACTGCACTGCTCATGACTCTCCAGTCTCATGAAGATGAGGAAGGAAAGAATAGCTTTTTTTAGTTAGGTACCCAGATTCTGCTTAAATCAGTTCTTAACATACTCTAAAGGTGATCTTCTCTGCAAACTAGCCTGTTGTTGGAGGGAATGTAGATTTAATGATGTTATCAGGTGTCAAAATGAGAATGGAGCTGTGGCTATGTTCTCTTTTTATTGACGATACTGAGCATGGACTACAGTGGGACAAGGTCAGAGAGAAGGAAATTGGAAGAGAGGGAATACAAGTAGGACTACTGTTGGACTACTACGAGTTTCATGTTCAGATAATCTCCATGAGCTGGGTGATAATTTGAAGCTGAATCTTTGTGCTACAGTCTAAGCTAAGAGTATGTTTACTCTAGATATGTGACACAGATTTGTTCCCCTAGTTTCTGTGGCCTTTTAAAATACGACTGCACTACGGTATTTGCTGTGAATTTTGGTACCAGCTATCTTTATCCCCTTTATTTTTGTTGTTAATTACAAAAAGTCAGGAAATTAAATCTGAAAATTATCCTTTCTGGCATTTGGCTGTGACAGGTTTTTGGTTTTTTTGTCAGTTTCATGTTTGCCTCTAGCTGTGGCAAACTGAAATGCTGCTTCTGGTTTACAGCTGGCTTCCATTCCCTTTGATTCTGAGAAGGATTTTAGCATATTGGTGGATTTTAGATTTTAGATTTTTCAAGGATTGTTATAATCAGAACCAATCCCTTGACTTAATAAGAAATTGCTCTACTTATTTATAATCTATTCCTTTGAATTTGCATTGATAAAAATATTTTTGTTTTGAACAAGTATGTTTGTTGGAAAGTAGATAGTGGATTTTAATCATTATACCATAAAAGACTTGTATTTGGAAAATATATCAAACAAACAAAAAATAAACAAAATCACAGGTCACAAAATTTGTACCCAAATTAGAATTCAAGACTTCTGTTACTATAAGGCTGTCAAAACTCTGGCTTTGGTTTTAAATTCTGCTTGTATCAGAAGTTACAATTCAGTTTCACTGAACTTTTTGACATCTGTCTTCCTTTTGAATGTAGTGTAAGGCTAAACAAAATCTTATTTTAATACTTATTTAGGAAACCTTCACGTAAGGCAGGAGAGGGTACATATAATGAAATTCAAATAATCTAATCCTTCTCATATATTGTATGTTTTCACTTTACATTTCAGATACATGAAAGGCTTTTACAAAGGCCTGTATTTATGAAAGTATTTTTACAGAATGCAGAAACATATGAAAAGGCTGTTTCTCACACTGTGCTCAAATAATCCATCACTGGGAGTCACACACTGGTATCAAAAGTCAAACATCTGTAAGTGAGAAAACAGAGTGTTAATAGCTTCATACCAAGACCACTAGTATCTACTTTGGCTGACATACTCTTAGTACATTCAAGGGGTATATTGCAGCCTATCAAGTTGCCCAGCACTACAGTTTAACATTTTGAGATCATCACATTAATCTTTCAATTTTAATATTGCTTGCAATACTTCTTTTAATTAATTGTAGAGAGATTTTGCACATATATATGCACTAACCTTTCAGAATTACTAATAATAACATTACATTTCATTACAACCAATGTCTATTAGTTTGATTAATTTGTCAAAGATTCACATTACCTCATTATGACTATTTTATTTGAAAGTTAACATGCATAATAAATGAACAATATTCCCTTCTATCACAAAAATTTCTCTTCTATTTATTTTTTAATAAGGTAATTTGTTGACAAAATTAATGAAAACCGTACATTTGTGTATATGTGAGCTTACAACGACGAATGAAAAAGAGCTTGCTTTGGGATTTCACTATGAAGTTATACCATTGAAACACAACTGTATTGGTACCCAGAATTGGAATCATAACACTTTGGAAATGAACTATGATTAATCATCCTGTTAATCCAAGCAGAGATAAATGGCAATTACTGTAGTTTAGGGTATATTTTCAAAGCCAGGAAAAGGTTTAGCCTCCAGCAGGTTCCCAGTGATTTTAACGGGCGTTGCATAGCACAGTCCCTCTATGTTGCTTTGAATGATTGCTTCTTGGTCTAATGCATTCCCATTAAAACTATCAAGAAAAACTCATGGGATGTGAAAGCTGCTCCATCTTTTTGACAAACTTCTCTATGGAAAAAGCAAGGGCTGGCAGGGGAGAAAACCCACCAACTCCAACAAGAAAAACCCTTTTAATTCAAACATTGTTGCTCTCCGAAGATGAAGGACTCAAGACTGTTTAATTTCACTGCAGACTATACATTTTTTTAAATTACTATCCTGTTATTTCGGGTTACAATAATTGCAACCAGTTTGTGGATTTTCTGATGAGATTTTCTTAATATGGACGAGTCCCAGCTGTATTCAAAAATCTCTGGTGAATCACAGGAAACTGCTTTACTGAAACAGAATGCCAATTATATTAAAATCTTTCTGCAGATCTCTCCATCAGAAACCACAGTTACAGATAAAAAACTGCAAAGACACCTTGCAGCTTTGAGATTTCAGTTCCTGGGACTTCAGCTTTGATCCTAGCAAGCCTTAAATCACTCAATCCCTCCTCAGGAACTTTTACCTCCTAAAGTCTTGAGACAGCTTCTCCGTTACCTGTCTGGTTTCAAAAACAATGTCAACCACTGTAATCTAAATTCTTAGGCTTCTCTAGGTTCCTCCCTTCCTGCAAATAATGCTGTTGTTTTGAAAGAGAAAAGTCATAAGCACAGAATTAGTCACAAGTAATTTTCTGATTAAATAAACTATTTTTAGTTCCCAAACTAAAAAAAAAAAAATAAAAAAAAAAAAATGCAATGTCAGATCCCAGTATGTTCTACTTAGGGTTTTGAGGTGCTCATGGTTCTAAACCATCTATATGACAATAAAGATGCCAGCCAGTTTTGGGGAGCTGCCAGCTGGAGATAACAACGTTCAGAATAAATGACAACTGTACTAGAGAATGTAAAGTGGTTATAGATGGGGTTAGAAAGTGTCCGCATGCTGTAGTTCTGATAAATGTTGATAGCAGCTCAGATAGAATAAAAATTGAAGGACAAGAATTAATTTGATTTGCTGCCTTCTCACGATAACACTGTTCATCAGAGATGGTCTAAGCAGAAGAGATTACACAGCAGTGAGGTTTATGAGTGACTTTCTAAAGGGAATCTCGTAATGCTTTATCTTAAAAGAATTCCCTATCCCACTATTTTCTTGCGAGATGTCAGTTTACCCCACAATTAAAATGCATAAAGTGTGCATGTGTCTGGGAAGTGGGAGGGTGTGAAATGATACAAGAAGCAAACAGAATTCAAGCACCTAAAATGCTAGAAATAATCTGGAAAACATGGCTCAGAATGACTAAACCAAATTCATTCCTCCCTCCCCAAGCTTGTTATTCCACTAAATAATGATAATAATAACAAAGACAATTATAATAAAATCAAACTTGTGAAAGAAATCAAGTGACTGGACAGCCCTAGGAGATGATGGCAGAGGCCTCACAAGCTATTATAAGTCATTTTCCAGAGGCCATTTAACCTGAGAGGAGGTCAGAGAGAATTGGTTTCTCTGCTGGCTGCCTGAGTAGCCCTTCTGCTAGGGCTACTGAAAAAGGTATAAAGATAAGTATAGGTATCACTCTCTTTCAGTTGGTAAGGAAATGCCTGTGGAGATACCAGAAAAATTTTGAGCTATCATTCCAGATAGAACTATAGTAAACATTGAAAATAATAATGAATTTGCCACAAAGGCAGACAATTTACAAAATCACCAGCCTAATTTTGGTAAGAACTTTAAATATCTGCTTATCTTGGGGTGATGAATTGGTTATCTGGAATAGTAAATAATTTTATGGAAAGGGTATACTTGAATATGCATGAAAAAATCTACATTATTTAACCATTATCTTAGCCACTAAGCAGTATAATGAGTACCTGTGTTACATGAACAGTTTCCACTCTCAGTAGTGAAGAATTTGAATCAATAAGCAAATATCAATAATATAAAAGCCTTGAAGACTTCCCACAGTACACAAGAACAATTCACTTTTTAGGAAGGTGCAATGTAGAGTAAAGATGCAGCAGTAAAAAAAGTACTTCTGAAATATATTCACGCAGAGTACACCTTACACTGTCAAACTCTGCCAAACTCATTTGAAATCTCATTTGAACACCTTTTGGATGTCTCCCTAATTTCTTTTCTTTTGCATGCTGGCATGAAGATGTGTAGCTGTACTTAAAATATTTTATATTTAAATTAATTTTACCAAACCAAATCATGTATGTCTTTTCAGTCATGGCACATCTTTTCCTTTACATTAAGCTGTAGCTTGAGAATGGAAAACAGGGATATGGACAAGGCAGGGTATATAACGCATTCTTTGCTTCTGTCTTCAACAGAGATGATGAACCAAGGAGGTGTCAGTACCCTGAGCTGGAGGACTGTGGCTGCAAGAATGATCGACTCCCAGCAGGCACTGATATAATGTGGGATCTGCTGCTCCACCTGTATGCCAACCAATCTATGGGGTCTCATGGGACTCATCCAAAAATCCTCCAAGAGTTAGCTGATGTCATCACAAAATCTTTCCCAATTATTTTAGAGCAGTCTTGGGAACCCAGAAAGGTCCCTGCTGATGGAAGCTGGTGAACATTGTCCTGATTTCCAAGAAGCGCAAGAAGGCCTGTCAGTCTCACTTCAGTGCCTGGTAAGGTTATACAGAAGATTAATCTCAGAGTATTGAAAAAGAAGAAGAAGATGCCTGGAAGACAACACAATCATTGGTCACAGCCAGCACAGCTTCATGAGAAGAAACTCCTGCCTTCCTCTTATGACAAAATAACTGCCCCTATGGGTTCCCTTGATCAAGGGAAGCCAGTGGATGCACTCTTTTTGAATTTCAATAGTGTCTCTCCCAGTATCCTTCTGGAGAAAATGTGCAGCACAGAGATGGATAAACACATCGTGGCATGGGTGAGCAACTGGCTCACAGGTGAGGCACAAAGGGTGATAGTGAATGGGGTGACATCAGACTGGTGACCTATCACCTGTGGGGTTCCACAGAGCTCCATCCTCAGCCCTGTGCTCTTCAACATCTCCATCAATGACTTAAACGCAGGAGTGGAAGGAGAAGCTGTTGACTCCCTCAAAGACAGGGTGACCCTGCAGAGAGACCTTTGCAAACTGGAGAACTGGGCAATCACCAAGCACATGGAGTTCAAGGGAAAGTGCCAGATTCTGCACCTGGGATGGGACAACTCTGCGCAACAAGAGCTTGGAGAGCAGTGCCTTGGAAAGTACCACAGAACTAAATGCAGTAGCATTCATGTGGCAGAGGGAAAGAGCAGGAAAGCACAGTAATGAAAAGGAAAAATAAAGTTCTGTTTGATTCTTTTGGAAACATGCTGAAATTTTAGGTTTTGATCTTTGATCTACAAACTCATGTACCATGAGAATGGATTTGGACTTCAGATAGTGTGTTGACCCCCATAGGACCAATGAGAAGGTCAGAGACAGAGATGGAGTACACATTTCTGACCAAAAGTTCATAAGTGAATTTTCTTGAAGATTGGAAAATTTTAAAAATTTAAAACTTAAAATTTCAGTCTCATTTTCAATTTAATTTGGTGATACACTTCTGACTGGTGACTATTAAGTTAAAATATGAAAAACCACATAACCTTTACAATTAGAGTGTAAACTCATTTCTTCTTTTACTCAGACTCTTGGAAATATTGAAAGCAAAACACATGAAAGAGAAATGAGGCTGACCAACTTTATGAGATTAACTCCATCAAGGTCATCTAATCTGAATGATCCACAGGCCCGTTGTCAAATCACTGATATATTAAGGTGGGGTACATCAGGGCAAAAGCATAAGCTAATGTCTTTCCAAAGTGTTTACTACTGGTCATTATTAGAGCCAGGATACTGTGCCAGAGTAATTTGTCAACTCATTCCATAGAATTGCTTTTCTGTAAAAAGTGGACAGAAGTAAAATTCATGAAGGCATGTTACTAAGAATAAAGAGTATAACTGCTAAAACCTCTCTGGGAAAATCACCAGACCTAAACTTTACCTGCTAATAAGAACTGCTGTACTCTCCTCTGAGATTTTCAGAGCCATATTTTAAAGAAACTGCAACTGGAATACCAGATATAAAAGATTTCCCTGAAGCTACATGTCTCTGTATACTAAATACATTTGTACATTTGTAGCTGTCACCTTAGAGTCTCTGACCTAGAGAGAGTATGCCCTGAGAAAATGGAACAATTTTCTCTTTTGCACAGCATATTTCTTACTTTCTTTTTGATCTGAAATTCAACCAATCACTAAGTGGAAAAGACAGAGAAATGGAGCTGATGAACTGAAACATGACTAAGATACAAACATGTTTATAATTGCTTAACTTTTATTTCTCCAATGTCTGTCTCTATAGGTGATTGTGTGACAAGCTTCCACCTGCACTTTTTATTTTGAATAGGTATTTGGTGTAATCCTACCGATGCATTGAGCCATGATATCACAAGCAACAGGTTTGACCATCTCACCCTACCCTCCCATCCTGCCAAAATTTCAATCAATTTTTCACCATGGGACTGGAAATCACCAGACCAAGAATGCCACCAAGAATTCTCAATACTAGTATTTTTGAATTTCTACTTCAAAAGCACTTTGTGAAAACTATAAGCAACTCAACAGACATTAAAAGAAAAGAAGTTTAGAAGGCTAATGACTCTCTCAGTGTCTTCATCTAGGCATAAGGGGGAGTAGAGAAGTTTAACTCATGTGCTAAAGGATATGCACGTAACCTCCAGTGACTTCCAGCTTATCTTTGCTGTCATTTGATAAAGCCTCTATCAATACAGCATATATGGTGGAGTGGATGACACTACTACACACCTTGGTTGCATTTGCTGTAAATAGCAGCTGTCACCACCAGCTCTGGGAAAAGCAGTAGAAATGAGTGAAGGCAACGCCCTCCCTCCCTCCCTCCCTCCCTCCTGCCCACCTTTTGTCCCTCCTGCCCTCCTCCCTCCTTGCCTGCCTGCCCACCTTTGAGTCTGGTTTTGGTACATCCTATGTATCTGCTCCTCTCTTCACTTCAACTATTTCCATTTAGGGCTTGACTGATTATCTCAAAAGATATGTAAACAGAACTGTTTTGGATGAACCAGAAAATCATTGAGTAGTCCATATCTTCTCTATGCCAAGTTTGCCCAAAGTTATAACCATCCTTTCTCTTTAAAACCTGACACCTAACTTGTGTGTTTTGCCCCAAGCTCATGGATGAATGGTGCAACTGTGTCTCTCTAAAAATAGGGAACACACATGCTTGAGCCCTCTTTTGTTTCTCTCCAGCCTTGGAGGAGAGGTCCAGGTCTCACAGTAGCAACCCAAGAAGCTGCATTTCAAAATCCATTACTGTTTCAGAGGTAATTTTGCAACAGCTTTCCACAAGCCACTGTGCCAAGCTGAGACTGGGAGGGCCAGGGCCACCACTATTCAGTGCTCAGCAGAGCTCTTTTTTTTTTTAATTTTTTAGTTTGTTTTCCCCCACACTGGGGCAGTGACCCAGGGCAGCAACAACAACACCAGCTGAGTGCAGCAGGAGGAGGCAGAGTCAACACTGACCCCACACATAGGAACACCCAACCTGGTGCTGCATCCTCTCAGTGTGCAGTGGGACTGTTTCTCCCCCCTGCAACACGGCAGTGACTTGGAATTGCAGCACTGGTCCAGCCAGGAAGCAGGAAAAATGGGGAAACTGACAAACGCATCAGAGTTGCCCCACACAACACCAGCATCTCGCATCTGCCACTGGTACTGCTTGGAAAGCTCCTACCTTCCCAGTCTTTTGTTCTGGGGGGAGGATCAGCCAAGCAGCTTATCTTCCATACTCTTTGTTTTCCAGCCCACGCTGTCTGTTGTGGCAGCTGCCATCTTGGGAGGAGGGCCTTCTCTGCCATCTTGTTTTCCTTCCTCCCAGGGTGCCCCTTGGGATTCAGCACCTTTGTGTCTAATGGTTATTGAGGTTATCTTGGTTGTTGCTGACTTGTTTTTTAGTTAACTGTTGTTTTTTCACTTAAAATCTTCTTGCATTCGTCTCTCTTTTTTTGGTGAAAGGGGAGTGGTTAAAAGTAAAGGGGAGGTAGCTCATTTGGGAGTCTCTGTCCCATATAATTGTCTTGAACTAAGACAAGATGCTAACATTGGAATCAATGACATCTCACTTAGACCCATTCTTTCCATGTGCTCCTTTGTGTAACAAATTTGTGTTTATAAATTCCCACAGAGCAGGGGAAGATATTTTTGGTTACTGTGGTAAAAACATGCAGCTTTATTGTGAATCCTTACATAACCTAGGAAGTATTTGAAAATAGTAAAGATATCAAAATGCTTGAATAACTGAAGACTGAGAAGGTTCTATAGTCTCAATTCACCACAGGCAGTAAAATCCCTGGAGCTATCTTTGTTTTTTACATTTTGCTGCAAGGAGCTGTAACAAAACACAACACTGGCCCTGCTCATACTTACTCTTTTGTACAAGGCTGAAAGACAAACGTTTCTAGTGGGACTTCTTCCAGTTAACTAGCTTATGAACCCTTTGCATCATGAAAGATAGCAATTGTGGATCAGAACCTAATAAAACTTAGGATACTACAAACACATGAAGTCTGTATGCCAGTATCCTATGACAAGATTTTAGGGCTGCTGCCTATTTAACTTCAGGTACAGTTTTTGTATCCCTCCGTAACCTTTCCCTCCAATGTTAAAAATTCAGTTGTTCTGTCTCAGGATGTTTTCTTGATTAAATAAATTAGTTTAGTGATCCAGCTCCTACATCGTGTTAAAACTCAGGTTGCCAGCAATTATTCCTTCTGACAAAGAAAACTTTATTTATTGATGTCTGCCTGTAACACCATTCAAATAACTCTGTTTCTAAGTGAAGTGTCTGATTTACTGCCTGAGACTATCTGAAAAACATGACCATTCAATCCAATCTCAGATTTACACCTCAGTTCAAAATACACTCAACTGGGCCATGCTGCCTCTAGCCCTGACTGATAATGAACTGATCTGTGATTTGACATTAAACTCAATTATTGGAAAAGGAAAAAAAGTTGCATCTTTCAAATACATTAGCAAAATTGTCACTAGAATTTATCTTCTGTTACATCAAAGAGACTTCAGGATAGTTTTTCTCAGGTTTTATTGTTAAAACATTTTAATTAAAAGATGTCTGCAATTTTCTGAATTGTTGATGGAACCAGGCGCAAAAGCTTGGATTTGCATATGAAAGCAAAACCCCTATGATATCTAGCTGTCAGCATTTTTTTCAAATAGGATATAAACCTGTCAAAGACTCTTTAATGTTATAGCACATACTAGAGTCTCACTTCAGACTAAACTGCATAAAAAGTGAACAGTTTACTCTGCCCTAATTGCCTTCCAAGAGCTTAAGATAAAACTTTTTCAGTCTAGCTTTTTTTGACTTGAACATAGTAACTCTTAAAATGTTCAAGGTAGGCAATATAAATGCAATTGATGTATTTTACTACATTTTAATGTGGGGTTTTCTGCTTTCATTTTTTGCAAAAGCACTTGTGATTATAATGAATTTTTATGTCTCTTCCCTCTAGATACATGCCTTATCCATGCAGGCACATTTAACCCTATTAATTCAGGCATGCATAACATGGTTTACTATATATCTTGCAGTACATATATTGCAGGACAGACTCTCTCTGATAATAGCAAATGACTTCCCTGCTAATCCCATTGATTTACATGGAAGTATGGAACTATTCATAACCATTTATCAGGGATCATCTGCACTGTATGCATACAAGGCTTGTTGCTTGTTGGAGTACACATTTTTCACCCTTCCCTTCTTTGCATAAAATTTTAAATATGTCTTTTATTTATTATATCCAAGGCAGATGGATATTGCTGAGAGGAATCTTAGTGTCTGGTGTTTTTTTTCCCTTATGCAAACTTTTGCTTACATTCATAAGGACAGCAGTCTTGCATTGAAGTTTCTTCTCCAGTTTGTGATTAAATGAAGGTGTGCATGTTTTCCTCTGGAGCTGATGGCTGCATATGTGTACAATCAATTGCCCCTCCTTCCTCCAGTGTGTCTTTGCCCTCTCCCTCTAATTGCTTCAGATGTTTTTTGCTGAGTGTTGCACACCACCAACCTCTCACTTTTCCTGCTCTACCTGAGCACTAAATCCCAGGAACTGGGCCAGGTGTCTCTTCCATTCTTCTGCCTGAAGGAAGTAAAATGAAGGGGGCAACTTTTTTTTTATTGAAGTGCTAAATATACAGGCAATGATACTTAAATGAGTAAGTAAATAAGAACGTAATTCAAGCATTAAGTATTGTCAGTTTCAAGTGTATCTAAAAGTGCTTGTTTAACAGTAGTTTTCATTAGATTGGGGGTTCTTTCTGAGGACTCTTAACTTTACCTTTTCTGAAACCATTTAGGGATCAAGAGGCTCTACGACACTAAAAAACATATCAACCAATAGAATAACTTCTGTTTAATTGTTCTGAGGTCAGAACTTTCACTTACCTTCCCAGTATATTAATTTCTTTTTTTTTTCCTTGGATATTTTCAAGGTCAGCAATGTGTTGACTATTTTTAGTTAACTGCTAACTGATGTACACTATTGAGTTCATCTTACTTCCCGTCCTGAAATTTAAAAACTCAAACCAGCTTTAACACTTCTAAATATAATACCCATTTTATAGCTGCTAATCTGCTGAGTTTCACAACAGAGTAGTTTTTTCATTATTTCTTTGCCTTAAGGCTTTCTTCATCTATAATTCTGTTTTACTTTATGGTGTTTAAAAGAGTACCTCAGCATTGCATGGAATTTGCACAATTTGAGTCTCATGTATTTCAAGTACAGATTACTTTTTAATGTTGATTATGCTTTTTTCTATGTCTAATTGTTTATCTTTTGGTGTCTAAAATTCAATAACTCTGATTCTTCACCTATTTACCCTTCATCATGGATAATTCACTCTTCTATATAAAAACAGCAAAAAAAAACCAAGCAAAAACAACAACAACAACAATTTAATGGGAAGGATACAGATAAGAATAAGTCTATTGTAGCAGGTGAAACTCCAGAACAAGAGAGTAAACCTATTTTCTTTTATTTGAAGAATATTTTCCTTTCTCACATTGAAAAGGACAGTAAAACTGGAACAGAACAGCACAGCCTTGGAAAAATCGGTAAAAGATGTAATTTAGGCATGCAGAAGTTGTGCAAAACTCAAGCAGGATACCAGCTCAGCTCTGCAAGGCTGACAAAGTAGAAGTTATGCAAAACAATGATATTGCACTTACTCAAAAGTGGGGGTCAAGGAACAGCCACCTAAAAAAGACACCAGACATTAAAGCCCACTGAAAAGGACCCCAAAGAGCCATGTAAGGACCTTTGACAGGGGAACAACCAGGTAAAATAAAGTGATACATATACACCAGGTAATCAGGAATAGCTGATGAATATATAACCAGTGCGTATTGCAAAAACTCTCTTTACCTGATGCTGAGGGCACTCAATTAGAGGGAGGATGCTCCAAGTGATCAGCATGGTGCAATAAAGAATAACAAATTTCTAATACTCAAAACTGAGTTAGAAAGTTTCTATCTGCCCAATTTCTATATCAAGGTATTCTATATGTGAGAATTACTATTTCAGGGAATCTGAGGAAAAAGACACCAGAATATTAAAAATACATTTACCATAGTGCCTGTAATAGAGACTCCTGAGGTAGTTTTTGAGGTACTACACTAATGTGAACCCCAAGTGTCTTGGTTTAAGACAGCTTAAGGGGGACATCCTAAAATGGGTTACCTCCTCTACAATTTAACCCACCCCTTTCTACCACTAAGGATAAACAAATACAAGTAGATATAAGTGAGAAAATAAGTTTAAAATTAAAATCAAAATAGCAACAGGCAAAAAATAACAGTAATAGCCACTAGCTACCAAGTTGCTGAAATCTCACCAATCCTCGGGAACAAGGAGAAAATTAAAATGGCAGAGTAGCATCTCCCCTGGATGCTGGCTCCCATTGTCAATTGCTGTAGGGAGACAAAGGTAAAAATGGCTTCTTCCCCCTGCCCCTTTTCAACCCCCAGTCTCTCCACCAGTGGCAGCTGCTCCATCAGCAAAGGCAGCTGCACGCTCTGGCAGCTGGTACTCGGCCAGAGGATACAATTTGTGGAGGGCCTTCACCTTCCTTTTAGCAGGAGATGGCAATGCAGGCAGCTGGGACAACTTGTACTTGGTGCCTTCTTGCCTCAGCCAGGCACTGCCAATGGGCTGGGGCACCTTGGGCTGGAGCAGGGCCACTCTGCTCCTCTCGGGGGGATGCTGTGGCTGCAGACAGGCACTCCCACCACTTGCACAGAGTCTGTACAGGGCAGTGAAACTACCCTCTCAGTAAAAATAAAAAAACACTTGGAGCAGCACCCTTGGAAAAAAGAAACAATCTTGTTGGTCAACTCTCCATAGATTTTCAATACAAATTGGCCTTTTATGAATATAATCAGAATTTGACTTGAGATGTCTCCTGTAAGAGCAGAGGGAGGTTTTCTCCCATTTTTTACAAATGCAGTGATTAACTAGCAATGCTAAGCTCATCTTTTTAAAACATTAAGCCAAACCACTTCATTATTGATTCTCCTTGAAATGAATCAGCTGTAAGAACATTCATATCCTTCTGTCTAGATTATTTTTATCTACACAGCTGAAATATTGCTGCATGATCTCCTACGAGGACTTCCAGCTAAATTTCACATTTCTCTGTTGTTTTGTTCTTCTTCCCTGCTTATACAGTTAAGTTAAAACCAAAACCATGAATCAAATTAATCAGTTCTTCCAATTGTTGGTTATTCCATGTAAATAGAGAGTGGTTGCTGTTCAGATGCATGCCATTTTTATATGTGTTTACATTTATCTTACCTCCATAATATGTTATCATTCTTCTGATGAGCTTATTTACTTATCTTTACAACAAAATAATCTGTAATGATGGCAAAATTTTGAATTATCATTTCATTTGAGGAACATCTACTTTTCATGAGCTGTTTGCACAAGCTTTTTTTCTGATATTAACTACAGCTATCAAGCAGAGAAAAAAAACCCAACAAATCACCTCTCCCCAGACTATCATTGAGTTCTAACCTGGAAGAACATTCAGCAGAGTTTATTCAATTATTAGTGTGCCATATTCTTTCAGACAAGAATGATAGTTGTACCTGAGCCTTTGGGACAAGCAAATTATAGTGAAATGACCAATAGCAACATAGTGACTGTAGGAGTCACTATATCAGTGTTTAAGGAAATGACATTTACCCTGTAAAATTTTACATTTTCCCAATGTTACTCGGTCCTATCAAATACCCCACTGCTTGACTGTGGCTAGCAACAGCTCATATGTCATTGTCATGTGTTGATATAAACTAGTTAACAAAATGCTAGGGTTTCCTCTTTGTTATTCAATGTTTTCATTAACGACACAGAACAAGATCTCAAGTGCACCTCAGCAAGTTTGCAGATGATTCCAAGCTGAGTGGTGCAGCTGACAAGCCTGAAGGTTGAGATGCCACCAAGAGGCACCCAGACAAGCCCAAAAACTGGGCCCATGAAATCTTATGAGGTTTAAAAAGACCAAATGGGGGCAAGCCCCATTATCAATATAAGCCTGGGGATGAACAGATTGAGAGCAGCCCACTGGAGAAGGACTTGGGAGTGCTGGTTGGTGAGAAGCTGGACAAGAGTTGGCTGCTCTTGCAGCCCAGAAAAACAATCATGTCCTGCATCAAAAGCAGCATGGCCAGAGAAATGAGGGAAGAAGTTCTGCCCCTCTGCTCCTCTCTGAGGCCCCACCTGAATGCTATGTCTAGCATTGGGTCCCCAGCAGACAAAGAACCTGTTGGAGCAAGTCCAGAGTGAGGCCACCAAGATGATTAGGGGAATGGAGCACATCTCCTCTGAGAATTGACACTCTGAAGCCTGGAAAAGAGAAAGCTTCAGGGTGACTGGATTGCAGCCTTCCAGTACTTTAAGGGAGCTTGCAAGAAAGATGGTGGGAGACTATTTACATGGGCACATAGTGATAGGACAAGGGAAGATGGTTTTAAACTTGGAGTGGGTCTAGATGAGCCATTAAAAAGAAATTCTTTATTGTAAGAGAGGTGAGGCACTGAAGCAGGTGACTCAAAGAAGTTGTGGATACCCCACTCTGGAAACATTTAAGGATGGAACTATAACAGGTTGGATGGAACTATAAGTAATCTGGGAAGGTGTCCCTGCCACAGATGGCAAGGGATTTGGAACCAGATGATCTGTAAAATCCCTTCTAACCCAGACTCGTCTATGATTCTGTGGTTCTCTGCATGTTGACTCTTCCAAATATGCCCACAAAATTCTCTAGCCCTTAGGTCATTCAATGTCAGAGTTCAGTGGAATTTAAGTTCATGTTCTTCTGTTTTACCCTGTCATTAGCAGATGAGCAATATGTAAAGGCACATCTTGAGATCAATACACTGTGGCCTCACAGTTTAGGGACTCAGGGTCCTAAAGCATTTGTCTACAGAACACTAATTATTTCTTTGTCATCAGTCCTCTTTCACAAATAAGCACTGATTGGGTGTGTTTTCCCAAGACAAATTTTTATACTGAACATCTGCTACTGCATAACATATGCTTGTCCTTAAGAAGCTCCAATTAATTACAATCAACAGCTAAAATGAGTAAGGTGGAAAAGCCATTTCCATATCTGTGTCTGACAGGCAGTCATCCAAACTGAATAACAAGGGGTGTCTTTCAAAAAACTGTGTCACTAGTACCAAAATTATTCTTGTAATGCAACTATTCATCATAAAATAATTTCCCTAATAATAGATGAACAACTAGGTAACTGTAAAAGTTGATTCCTCCTCAAAGCCTGAATAGAGACATAGCTGATGTGAGTGGAAGGAGCCACAGGCTTTTAAGGAATCTGGGCCTGGCTCTGAGAGGACCCAGATCTTGATTCTCCAGTGGTAATCAACTGTAGTAGCTGAAAATAAAATGATTACTTGGAAATATTCAAAAATGGGGGGACAAAGTAAAAAGGAGAAAGAGACTGGTGATGAAAATAATGTCAGAATTTATTCTCTTAGTCCATCAAGGAAATAAGGGATGCCTTAACAGAGAAACATAAAAGTATTTGGAATGCAGAATGACAATTTCAAGAATATTCTGAGTTGGAAGGGATGGACCCACAAGGATTGTTGAGTCCAGGTCTTAAGTGAAAGGCCTGTGCAGGGATCAAACCCACTACCTAGATGTTATTAACACCATGCTCTAACTTGCTTGGGTGCCTGCTGGTGGCTCGTTTGCAATCTCTTCTGTACCCTGCCCTTTTAATCACACACCACAATGAAGCAAAAGTATAAAGTATTGACGTTTTGAGACAAGGTAAAAGCCCCTGATTTTGGTGAAAGAAGTACTAACTGCAAAAAAATGTGGAGAAAAAACCTTGAGAACTTTTCTCAGTAAAATATATTTTAAAATGTGCCTGTTTGATGCCCATGGAACAATAACATTTATTTCTTTGTAGGGATTGTGTTGGGCCAAATGGATGGTCATTTTTCAAGGCATTTTCCTGCTTCCTTTGTTATACTTGCTACAGTATTCAAAAGTCAGGAATAGATTGTATAATATCATATTGTTTTTAATTGTTAGCCCAAGTCACTTCCTGAAAGGAAGGGAATGCTACATGGATATCTCACAATATGTTCAAATATGCATTGTAACCATAGGCATGAAAGAAACTTAGTACATTTTAAACATTATTTATTATTCGGGTTTCCATACAACTCCTGATATTCAGAGTCCATACTTAATTATTAAAATATTGCTCTAATCAAAGTCTCCAGATGATTCAAAGGAGAGTTTAAGATCAGGTAACTAAACGCATTATTGGGAGATATTATAGAAACTACAGAAAGGGAAAGGTCCAGACTGCTGTCAGAACAAAAGGGAATGGTCCAGACATTCGTCCAGACTGCTGTCAGAACAAAATTATTCCTTAAATAATATATTCCAATATTTTGTGTAATAAAACTGTTAGCATTCTTAGAGATGGAGCTTTTTTCCACGATTTCTCAGGGGAGATTGTTTAATAACCAAATAGTACTTAATGTCTAGTTTGATTTTTTAATTCGGTTCAATTTTCAAAACACATATTTGCACATCTTTATTGATTTATTTAGCAGAACATAGCAATAGTAGCATTTCAATATGCATTTTTAAGGAAAAAAATCAGAAATATAATCTCTTCTCTACACTTAAAAACAGCATGAGACTTACTGACCTGAAGAATCTTCACTCTGCTTCTGTTTATATGCAAAAATACTAAATAAAAGCAAGGAAAAGGAAACAAGATTTTGAAGTTGTTCTGCCTTTATCAAGTTCAAAATTTCATGCTTGTTTTAAATTATTTAAGTTGTTCCAGAATTTTTAACTTAGCTTGTGGTAACCCTATCTGATTTTTAAGAAATAAATGTTATATCAGTTTCATTAATTGAAAAATATTTAATTAATGTTCCTAGTCTTCTTTTTCAGATATTATTTTTATTGTTAGTTTCAAATATCTAATATTGTGGTTATTACTGATGTTGGTGACAAAAAAATAGCAGGTAAGGAGGGAGTATTAAACGTGATTTCTCACTTTTTTTGAGTAAAAAGCTGTTACCACTCATATTTTCAACCAGAAAATCTGTATTTTTAATAGGATCCTTAGAAAGGGTCACAGCAGAAGAAGTAGGTGACACTATTTTATTTCACAAGACCTCTCATTTTCCCTTTGAGAGAATATAAAATATATACCAAAGCACAACATCTTCAAATTATAACCACACTTCTCTTCAGCAGGAGAACATAAAATTGGTAAAATCCACTGCAAAATAAGAATAATTTCCATGCATTTTAAATTAGTTTTTGCAGGTCTTTTTTCTGCTGTCATGTTTGTCTGTAAAATGAGGCTCTTCTTGTAACATCTGAAAGACCACAGATAAGCCTATGAACTTCTGACAATTTGTGAGACATTTGAGGAATTTGCCATTCAAATCTTAGTCTTAAAGTACGTCATGACTTCTGCATTCACTTACATCCTGAACTTACTTGCTGCTCAGAACTACAAAGAGCATTCAGTGCAAACACTGAAACTCTTGTGTTTTCTTTGTCTCTTTCCTACTTTGGCATAAAAATAGCCGCTGATTATTAAGAGAAAAATAAAATAACTAAATTTGTACGTATAAAGAAAATAAAATTTGTAAAAAAAACAAATGTGGGAAACCTTGCCTATTTGTGGTGTTCTCTCTTCTGAGGTAGTCATCCACATAATCTAATTTCTATGGGTTTTTAATTTTTTCATGGAAAATAGTAACTATATTCTCACCAATAAACTTTGTTTAACACAAGAAAGTATGCTCAAACAGTCTTCTTCTGCTCTTGGGAATAGTGTCCTAGATGGATAGTAACAAGGACCTTTCATATCATTCAGTTCTAAGCTGGAAATTTCTCCAAAGCAAATGAGTGAGTTGATGCACAGAACACTGATGGGCTCCTATTACAAAGAAGTAATCCAGGTGAAAAGAAAATTCTTAAAAATCTCAAAAAGTAATCCAGCAGTCAGAATGGTTTGAAGCCATAATCTTGGCTCTGCCAGCCAGCGTGCTGAGTTTCTTACCTAATTTCACCATTTATAACATCTTTATTATCAAATACACAAATTCAATCCATAAAAAATACATTTCACCAATAACAGCTATATGAAACCAGGACACCTAGTGTCTCTGCTATAGGTTAATTTTCCTTTTTCATGCCATATATATGTCTTGCCCTGTATAGATTGTGATGTAATCTCCCCTTCTGCTGCAGAATCCATAAGTGTTGCAGTTCCTGGAGCTGAAAAAGTATGCCTGTGTTAATATATTCTAACTATAGAGCAGCAGTGTACTGCTAAACACCGCGGGTAAATACTGCAATAATTCCACACTATTTGTGCTCCTGGGTAGCATATCAAGTGAAAACATTGAAGCCTGAAAGATAAATGGAGACAGAGAGGATACCAAAGAATTTAGAAATTCACAGCTTGCAGTGAGATAGAATCAAAGATGGTCTAGGTACAGCAAGATAGAGTGGTGTTTGGGAGGAAGATGAAGATCAGACTGTGTCCAAGTGAAGTGATAACAAGCACACAAGAGAAAAGACTAAAAGACAAGCAGTAGCATCTTTGGGTAAAAGGCAAGCAGCACAAGTAGTGTGGAATTATAATATAATATAATTCCACCAAGGCAAGCAGTTGGTGGAATTACCTTCATCAAATAAAGCAAGTTATCTGATGATAGCTACTACTTATTTTGAGTATTAGCTCAGTAGATTTATGAAGATCCTGTTTCCCCAAGAAACTTTTGTGGATAAATTACCTGGTTGTAAATGGGTCCAAAACTTTGGTGGTGAACCAGTGCAGAATGTAGTCCTTGTTTCCTTCTGCTACACACTGGTAAATGTAGGTTTACTACTTTTCCTGAGGTCACACTGGAGTTATTTGTACAGAAGATGTTTTTAAGAATCCTCCCCATCCTGTCAACATTCACTTTTAGGATCTAAGAAAGATTAGGGCTCTAGAGAAGCAAATGTGATCAATTTCCACTATAATTTATAGTGCAACTTCTTTCCAAGTTCAGTTGCTGCAGGAGTTCAGAACTAAATTAAATGAAACTGTGTAATATTCCCCATGAAATAGTCTATAGATGCCTTTACAAGACACTTTTTTTTTCTTTTTTTTTCCTTTTTTTTTTTCTTTTTCATTCCTCCTAACCCTAGAGCTGCCACATCTGCCAGTTGCCTCCTTTTGACAACTCATCACTCCTGAAAAATGTTTTGGATAATTTCCAGTTCATTCTTGCAGGAAATGAGGATTTGCTTCCTCACTTGGGATACCTGCTGCTAGGTTTATTCACTAATAAGCATGATAAATGTTTTAGCCTTTGATCAGTGTTAAATTAGCAAGTAAGCTCCATAGAAAAAAAAAGTCTTTGAGGCTCAGAGGCTCAAGACAGTGAATGTGTTGGAAATATGATTGATTGTCTTGCTGTGAGAAATTTCCATAAAAAACTTTTATCATGCTGTTATGTTCTGAACAATTAAATCAAAAGTGAAAGACATCTAGCCTCCAAAGAGGACAAGAGGAAGGAAGAGACAGAATATACAACTTTGTTTCAATCTATACAGACTGATTTTCCTGGAATGTTTTTGGGTTTTTCTTTTATTATTGTTTTTCATCTGTCTTACTTGAAGGATTATTTTCCTACATGGCAAATTATTTTTTATTTATTTTCTTCTTTCTTTTTTTTTCCATTTTACTGGCTTTAGCAGGGATTAAGTTAATTTTCCTTATAATATTCCAAGCTGTGCTCTGCTTTAGATTTGTGACCAAACCAGTGCTGATAATTCAAGAATGCATTAGCTATTGTTGAACCCTGCTTGCACAATACCAAGACACTGTATGTTTTTTATTCTGTTTCTTCCAGACTGTAGGCTGGAGGTGGGCAAAAGAAATTTTGTAATTAACTTACTTACAAATTTCATACTATTGTGACTGCAGTGTAATATTCACTTATACAAGAAAGCTTTAGCATGTCTAGCTTTGAGACAGATAACTATATATTAATCAGAGCAGGAGATTTAAATGGAATTGAAAAATATTTCCTAAAAAGCAAAAAAATAAAGTTGAGCTTGAGCTAACATTTTTTGGAAGCATCACCCTCTCCTTTTCAGGGTGTGGGAGAGGATGCTCAATTAGTCTTCATGGAAGATTAATCAAAGGTTAATCTGTCAAATACACATACAGAAATAAGTTTGTGAAATGGTGTAAGGCACAAAAAACTAAGGCTCAATGAGTTTCTTAAAAGGGCTTGCAGTTTTTATGTACTCTAAGTAAACACATAGGAGAATTACTAAGATATCCTCAAGAGGTCAAGACAACAAAAAATTTTACTGGCATCTTCAGAAAATCAGATGATTTTGGCAAAAGTTTAGAGCAGCATTCAATCAACATAAAACCATCCACAAAGCATTAGCTTAGCCCATTCCACTGAGCAAACTCCAAGCCCATCCAATTTTAAGTTAATCAAAACTCTGAGACAAGGGAATTAGATGGAGAAAGAGAAAAAGGGAAGATAGAAAAGATACAGAAAAGAACAAACATAACTACCACTCCTGGTTCCAGAGGTGCTCAGCTCATAGAGATTCAAAGAGGAGATAAGGTGAAGACATGCTGACCTTGTGTCAGGTTAAATACCCTTTGGCTTTCCTGGGCCCTTCCCCAGGTGGGAGTTCCAGTCATCTGGCCACTCTGGGGCAGAACTGGGGCTCCAGGGGCAGAGTGTGGAGCATTGCCTGCAATGCCAGGGATTGGCGGCCACTGTGGGGCTGGAATACAGGCTCTGGGGATGGGATATGTAGAGCAGGACATTGCCTCAGCAGTGCAAGGCCCAGCCTGCTCCTTTCCCCCCACACACACAAAATGTTACAAGCCAGGGATCTCTTGCAGTCTCACAAATGGTAGACCCAGCTTCCTGTAATTCAGAGGTGCCTCTGAATCTTTTTTTTTCTCCTGTATATATAAAGTGCCCAGTAACCTTGCCATCCATCAATCCTAATTTCTCTTTTTCTTTAAACAGAAGTCCAGCAGCTAACATCCCTGTTTTCACTGGTGCCATTCAGAAAGTATACTGTGCACGCCATAGATCACAGTCTGCTTCCATATATTTATGAATGGGTCATTGGACTGACAGTATCAAGTACCTGGCCTAAAACAATGCTATATTACAAAATTACATTCCTTTGAGGCCAGATGTCAGATTGTTACTGTGGGACGTATCTGGTAGCAGGCAAATGTGCATACCTATTGGTTCACACTTTCTTATTAAAATTTAGGGTTTCTTAAGAACAGAAATATTTATTACTTTTTTCCCAGTCTTTGCAAACATTTATCCTTTGTTTCAAGTCTTTGATGTTCCTTTGTTAACAAAAAAGGAGGAAAAAAAATCTTTCCTCGACCTTGGCAGAAAGCTTAAGAGATTTTTAATGTCAGTCTTTAGATTCACAATGGTATGAATCTGTCGATCCTTTTGTGCTTTTTTATACTGTAAAAAAAACAATGTTTGCCTTATTTTTTTTTTTTATTCTGCAAAAATCTTTTCTAGGAGAAAGTAAATCTGGTTTTGCATAGAATCTCATTTTGTTCCTTGTTCTTTATACCACAATCTTTGGAACTCACAACAAAGAAAGTTTCATGGTCTGCCTTAATTCGTGGTTGTATATTATCTATTTTACAGTGGAATATTATCCATGAATATGTCTGAAAACCCTGGGACAGCTCTCAGAAATTATTCCCATTTTCTGCAGAGTCTCATTGGAAAATAATTATTTTTCATGACTACATTTATTGAATTTGCAAAGATAGGAGGAGAAATATGCTGCAGCACTATCCTTCTCTCCCCATGCAAATCTGTCTTACCAATGGAACTATAGTTTTGCAACAGAAGAGAATTCATATTTTTACATGAATGAACAACAGAAACATTCTGCTTTAAATTGAAGATTGCCAGTTCAGCAGTACTATTGACTCAGTATTGAAGTGTGCTGACAGAAAACAAGAGTGGACATGTAGGAAAAAAGAGCAGGGAGCAAAAAGCAGAGATTGGAAACACCAGACACCAGGTCTGCCATCTAAACCAAGACCACCTGTGGAGACATGCACCATAAGTCAGATATTCAGCTGGTTAGGTCAATATAATCTCATGAATAATAGTGAATAATTTTTAAAATGGATTCCTTTTCCTCCACTGCCCCAAAAGCCTCTTATTTTTTTAATACTGAAGCTGTTTTCACATGAAGAACTTAAGAGCCTTCCTTATACAGTATTACAGCTGTGTGCTCAGTACCTTTCGACAGAATTACACAGACTTTGAAGAAACAGAATAAATACTCTTTTCATTGGACCTCAGTATATGAAGTAAAAGGAAATACGACCACTGCATTTATTTTATGAGGAAGAGCTAGCTGTGATTCACAACTCAAAGCAAGAACATCAGATAGTTCCTACCAGCTTGGAGTAGGAATATCACAAGGTTGATACTGAAATCCAAGAGATCAGGTCATTTTAATGTAAACATCTCTTAATCTATTTTTAATGGCTAGTTTAGGCATATGCCACTTCAGCTTGGGTTTATTGAGTTATTTGTTTCATGTGAATCCTGCTTTTGCCAATAATTCTACTTGGAGACTGTATATAGCAAAAATATGCTGTGTGGAAATATACATTTTGCTGTGCTCAATCTGTTAATGTTTCAGCGGTAGATCTAGAGTCTTTCATCAGAATCTCAAATCCAGAACTTTCAAAGTTTTTTTCAGTCATTTTATTGCCATTATCATTTTTATCATAGGCTACCCAAATTAGTTATTCCAGTCTCAGTGTGCATGCAGAGATGTTTTACTCTGTTTTATGATGATTAGGGCTATAAACAGAAAAAGTCAGGTTTTTTCTGTGGAAAATGTCAAAATAGTTCCTCTGTAGAAAGCAACAGCAGCTGTACTAGAAAAATTACAATGCTTAGATGAATCTTCATCTCAAGCGTTTGTTTTATTTTCTGTGGATATATTAGTGTTGCCAGATGAAAAATTGTCTACACCTGGTGAGATAACACAATGCTCACAATTCTTCAAAGCCCAGTGGCTCATGGAACTGCAAAATGCCCATTGTGTAAGAAGGAGGACTGGGAGGTACCCAGCCCCAGTTTCTGCAGTTCACCAGTCAGTCAGTCAGATCTTTTTGGGTCCCTGACAGCTAGGGACCACCTAGTTGTGGGAGCCCTAGAAGAGGCTCCCAGGGCAGAAGAGCATATGTATAAAGGAGAAGAAAAATCTGTTCATGATTTCAGGAAAATTATTATCATATGTATGTTTATTCTGGGATAATCAATGAATGTGTATGTAAACTACAGTATATAAACAGAATTCTTCATGTATACAGTATGCACAATATTTCGGAGCAAATATCCTGTCATGCAGCTGGCTAAATAAAGAATGGCTGCTTCTTAATGCCACACTGGTGTTGAGGAGTTTTTTACCTTTTACTGATCTTTTGGTAACAATACCACTCAGATTTGAGGAGACCAGTGTTGGTTAAGAAGGCTCTATGACATCAACAAATGTAGTAAGCTAGGAAGAGTGAGTGATGTATCATATCCATTGCATATGGTTTCTTTCCTGATATCAGAAGTCAAGGCAAGGGACATGTACCTAGCCACATTCAGATGGAAATTAGAGTGTTCAGATTTGAAAACTCCTTGTGGGCATACTAGAAAATGAAAGGGAGAAAGTAGTACCCATCAGTGTTGAATTAATTTGATAAAACAATATTAGTAGACTTAATAAGGCCAGAAACTTCCCTGCAAAATAATAACAAGCACTTGGAAGCATAAAAGTGACATTTATATTGCCTATTATGGCTTTCACCTTGAGACCCACATGTTCCTGACAATAGCAGTAGAATCTGTCAAATGGAAAGAAAGTTTCAATGGGCACAGTGAAAAGACAGTGTTAACAACCTACAAATGTTAATGCAATTGATTCTCTTTCCTAAGGTAATGTGCACTATAGAAGATAGCTATCTTACACCACAAAGTTATAAGCTTTATTTGGAACTATATGAAGTGGATTGTCTCTGCTGAATACTGAATAATGAAAAACATTGGAAAGAAAATGGAGTTTGTATAGCATCACATATCTTCAGACACTGGTGGTAAATTCTGGAAATGGGGACCGGAGATTTTTCGGTGAATGGATTTTTAGCTTGTATGTCACCATTTCCCATCTTATTCTAAGTAATTTGTCCTATATCCCTGTGTATATGATTTAGATATACCAATTTATCAGAGATATATAAATATGCATCCATGAAAGGAACAAACCATTGCAGATGTGTTAATGGGCACCTAGATTATCCTTAATTCTACCTGATCCAGGTTTATGAAATGATGGTGAGTTTAATCTATGTTTTATCTTCTTTGGACAGTTTTATGGTGAGATAATTGGCCCACGGAGACTAATTTTCAATGGAACACTAAAAACCACAGCAAAAAACTTGCATTCTTTAATTTAAAAGTATTTTGAATATTGATGGCGTTTGTGTAAATTTGTGTTTAGTGTTTCCATGGGAATGAAATACATTCTCTTTCAGTTTTGTTCGCATCCAAGATGCCCGATAATGGAGTACTATGAGATTTAGTAAAAGTCAAGTTGCAGATTATCAGATAAATTCTATGCTCTTTTGACTGCAATTTGGATGACTTCTTAATTCAGAAAATCTAGTCAGATTGGCTTCTTTGTAAAGAAACTATAGAATGACAGCACACAATAAATCATGTCTAGCAACATGCTGAAAACTGGCAAGAGACAGCTTGTACAGTGACAAATACAGCTGACAACAAACATATACACCTGTTTGGCAGAATTTATGAGGAAATAATACAAACAAGGAAAAAGGACTTAGCTTTACAAGACATTTGAAAGTCTTTTATTTATTTCTTACTAGCAGTGAAAATGCAACAAATAAAAAAATTGAGATTAGTAAATAACTTTTAGTCATTTTAAACACAACTAGCTCATGAAGAGAAAATGTAGATTAATGTTTTAATCATCAGCCTTTTATTTTATTGCCAGTGGAACTAATAAGAAAGTGACTCTAGTACATACTGATTAAAGGATAGCATGGTGCATCTATTTTTAACGCACACATTTTGTATCCTGCCTCCAAAGCTAGGAATAAAAGCATAAGAATAGTTCATACATTATTCTTTGGTGCAAAATGAAGTATCAACCCATTTTTTCACTAAAAATAAAATGAAAATTTTATTATAGGAAATGACCTTGCAAGAAAAGTCATCAAATTCAAACTCTTTCATAATTAACTACTCAGTTATCTAATTGAAATAATCAAGGTGTGGTCATAAAAATTATGATGGCTGAGTCCTACTGAAATTATTACACCTTGGTATTTTGTGTTGAAAATTACCAATGACTTTGGTAAAGATTAGCTCTTCTGTAAGTTTATTCTTTTTAGTCAAAATAAATGTGTTTGATAAAATTTAATTTCATGGTAATGGTATAAAAATTCTAACTGAAATTAGTAAATGTTATGTGTTACCTCTCCAAAGAGCTGAAGTTTATTGTAAAGGATACAAATGGAAAGGAACTTAAAAATATCAAAAAACCTCAAGAAGTTTACAGGTAAATTAATACAGGTGTTTACTCTGTTTTGAGAGAAAGAAGTGAAAAAATAAATATACTTAATTTAATGTTTTATTAAACTTTATCTCATAGCTACAAGACTTCCCTGAGGAGAACAGTTCTGATAGATATACAAAAATGCTTGAGGATTGCAATGATATCTTAGAATTTTCATAGCACATTTATAATAGGAGAACCATGAAGAAGAGATTAAAAGCATTAGTTCTGTCAGTTTAGGATGAAGTCCTTCTGGACTGCTGTGTTTGAAGAGTTTTGGAATCATTATTGGAAAGAGCATCCTATTAATAAAATAACCCATGTATATCTCTCTCCAGATATGAAATCTCCTTTGGTTTTATAACTCCTAGGCAAAAGGTCAGCTAGCTAAGAGGAGTAAAAAAATGAAAAAAACTCCAAATTCATCTCTTCAATAATATCTCTTCTGTATATGGTTTAGGACTAGCATGGATTGGTTTACTGTGAAAGTTTCTGCCAAGCAAGGCCACATGTGGGAAGACAACGGTCCTGTGCTTCTGTTTGTCATGTTGCAAGAATACAATTTTCTTAAAAACTGTTTATATATATTTGCATTTTTAAAGAACTTCTGAAAGACAGAGATAGTTTTACAAAGACACTGGTGGTGTACTGTACCTGAATAATAAATTAAGAATAATTAATGTTTGTGGTTTAGAAACTTCAGCTTGAGGTTTAGAAACTTGTGGTTTAGAAACTTCAGCTGTGCAATCCACAGAACCAACACCATATTAACGTTGAAAATATTAGGCCTAAGTTCATTATAGCACAAAGTTTGCAAAAGGTGATTTAAAAGATAAAATGAGGCACCTCATGTAGTCTGGAAGAACCTCCACTTTGTGGAGATGGGGAAGGAAGGCTGTTCTCAATTTTCCTCAGTTATAGACTTGTATTAAACCCTGTCATCCTTCTCATGATACACTCATTATGACTTCCTCCAGGTATTTGCAATGTAGGCAAAATTGTCAAGTATTAAATATAGTTATGTGTGTTTGATTAATCTGACTGCATCACTAAAATATGTACTTATATTAGAAAATACTTTTGCAACTTTGTAAAGAAAAAACAATATAAATCACCAGGCAAATATTCATGTTCACAGCAACTGTTCTTTTTTTTTTAATTTCATAATAAAAGAATCTTATATTCATTTGACATGTGCATCTAAACTGAGACTGAAAACCTGATGCATTTATTGCAAATTTCAAAAGAAAATAAAAATCTATAAAACAATGCTTGTTTCTTTAAAATTTCATGAAACTCACAGAAATTACTTTTTTTTACAAATGCAAATGGCTTGATTATGAATGTTTTTTCACAAACTCTCCTACCTAAATAGAAAGAATGGTATTGCTGTCCTCATAAAATCAAATAACTATGTATCCATTCTTGCAGATATTCAAAATACAACTGGACAAGGCCCTGATGTAAGTTACTCCTGCTTTGAGCAAAGCACAGGAAGAAGTGACAACCTTTAGAACTTCTGAAACTAAGCTATTCTATGATTCTAGGTTGCTTATTCTTATGCTTATGCCACTTAACCATACATGGCTTGTTCACATTACACCATTTTGGTTTAGGGCTTTTTGGTTTTTTGGGGGGTTTTTTGTGCTATTTTTTTGGTTAAACTGAAATAATGAATTTCATGTTTTAGAAATATATTATTTACATAGGGGAACACTTTGTGTGGAATATTTTCAAATTACTCACCATACTTCTCAGATTTTTAAGAGAATGGATAGATATAAAAGTATTACAAAAATTTATTTTTTGCAATCATTAAAATAAAAACCAGGTAGTTCTTATGTACATACTTGCACAAATGAAGGGAAATATTAATAAAATATATCTGTGGTCCAGAGAAGTAGATAAGGAAAAATCAAATACTGTTTCAGTTACTGAGATATTTTCATGGATGAAGAGTAATCTTTAATTTTTGGCACTGCAAAATTATTTGTTTAATGCACATTTTTATTTTGAAACATAGGACAAAGCAATCAGTGTCTAGACATACTTTTATTCCTTATTGCAACTACTTATTAATGTGATTTTGTTTCCCAGAAAAACAATCAAGGCCAATACTGTGTCTTGCAATCCTGCCTGCAGAAGTCCTCAGTGAGAAACTGTAACTAAATTAACTTCAGTGTCAGTTTAAAGAAACGAGGGGCACTCTGTGGGAATTTTTCTGTTTGCACCTGTTACAATCCAATCCTACTGTCTTCTTCTTCAACTGGTTAGGAGCAGAAAAGCTTCCAGCAATATTAAGTAATAATCAAAAGGATGCATTGGGAAATTTCCTCTACACTGAAGATTAAGAATTCATCTGTTTTCAGCACACATGACAATGGGAAACAAATTTTCAGACTTCTGTTCAGACACCATTGCTTAGTGATACCAAAAGGAGCATACCATTAATGTTAATTACATTAATAATCCTACCATGTAGGATGATATATATACACTCTAATGAAGCTCTAACATGCATCAGAACTCAGAGGGAAACCTAGAATACATACATTTCTGAATGCTAGAAAATGTAGCTAAAAGAATGCAACATAAATCCATCTGTCTTAGGAAATTCTTGTGCATTTAGAGAATTAGCTAAAAAATATCTTAATATCAAATTTTTGTAGGTTTGTGCTGTGCTTATTTGTGGATAATTCAACTACTGACTTTGTTCAAAAAATGAAGAGTTAACTTTGATTCCAACCAGCCGAAGGAAGTATGGTTTTCTGATGGCAAAATTAAAGCAGATTTTAAAAACTACTGCCTAGCACAGCAATTCTTACAGGAATAACATAGGAATTTAGAAGTGATAATATTTATGGTAATTATAAAATCTTGAGTTACAAACATCATTGCTAGTTTGATTGCTCTCAGATGCTTTTCATCTGTGAAAATCTACATTATTTGTAAATTTACATTACAAATGTGTTCTTGTTTTTTATACAGAGGGCTTCTGAGACTAGAAGATGTGTAACCAATGCAAGCGTTATGATCTCCTGTCTCTGAGAGAATTTAGAAGCAGTCTCCCTGGAACAGAAGCCACAGTCCAGCAGACAGCTTTGGATATTATTTGGAATGCTTTCCCCTGGTCCTCTGTGTTTTACCACGGCTTTTCACTCTATCTGTGTTACACGGCCATCTGTCATGTCTTGGCATGGCTTCAGCTTTAAATATTACACAGAAAAGTCAAGATTATTTTTCTCTTCTCCAACAGTACTTGGAGAGTACCTGTTCTGGCTTTCTCAATCTCCTGGAGAAGCAAAAGTAGCAGTCACAGGACAATTTTTCACAAATCACTTCTAAAACTGAAATATGTCAAAATAACTTGAAAACTAAGTAGCTGAAATTATTGAGAAGGAATATAGACAATATAACTACAATACTTCCCTCACTGTGCAGTTTTTGCCTAATTCTCATTTATTTCATTTGTCCTAATTTGATCTCTTCCATAATTTAAGTTTTGACTTTTCAGATAATAAGATTTTAGGGTATATGTGTAATTACTGCAGGAGTCCTTTCTGCAGATCATTTAGATTTTTTTGTTCATCTGTGTTTCTGGGTATGCAGGTACATCAACAGGATATGCTTTTCAGTACCAAGTATGTAGAAACACCATGATTTATGAAATTTAGAGTACAATTGAAAACACCAATGTGTATTTCTTCAATTTGTCAATGCGAGGAGTTCATGAAGAATATCTTCACGAAGAATTCCTGCAGTTTCTGTCACTGTACACCTGGCACCTGTACAGCTGGACACCCTCTGCAAGTCTTGAAGACCTTGTACTGTCTTAGAAGACCAACAGAAGTCATTGGGCGATTTGAAGCATCATTGCTTCAAATCCCCCAATAGTCAGCAGTACTTCAAATGAAAGAGCATTACTCTTGGCTTGCCTTCATCTCCCTACCAGCTGACTTATTCTGCTCTTCCTACTGCATACTTGTGCAACCCTTGAAGTTTGAGTTTTTACCTGCTGTAGTTCAAGATATACGCCTTTGCTTCAGGCTGAGGTAAACTTCTAGATTAAAATTAGGCTGGCTCCTTATGGTTCACTGAAGGAAAGTCAATGTACAGTGGTATATTTTTATAGTTTATCTTGTAATGAATACTGTCTTAATGTCTTTAATGGGCAATTACAAGCATTATATTCATCGGGAAAGCTCTACTGAGAAAGAGTTCAAAAGTCACCTAACCTGTATTATAAAATTCAGTTCTTAACCTTCCACTGTTCTTTCTGTCCAAACTCCATTTCAGTGGTATTTGGCCAAGCAACATGCAGTAGAAACAGCAGTTAGTATTGATTGCTGAAGCAATCAGTTATGAAAGATGTACCTAGGTTAGAAAGCTATTCATTATATTATTTTACCTGAATCATCATTGCAAAGAAAGTAGTTCTTAAATGCTGGCTTGTTCACTTCCTTTTCCTTTTTTTTTAATATGCAGAAGAACTAAAAATCCTACAAATCTGCATCTGTTTTCATCTTGATTAAGTTTAGACAATATGACTAAAGAAATTCCATTGAAGTAAACTACTGTAAGTTTCAAATATAGCTCAGTATTCTGGGAAAACCTTGAACAGTTTATGATTGTAGGTGGCTTGAGAATAAAAATGCATCCTGTCAGAGCAAGACTTTTAATTCACTATAACAGAATTAAACAAAACAACTTCTAATGCCTCCCTTAAGACCTGTGTCTGTCCTTGACCTGCTGAGATACCCAAAACCACAAACTAGCCATTAGCATCAAATGCATGTCCTGGAATATTCAAAAAAATATGACTGTACCTGTGTCTTTTATTGTAGCTCTGATTAAATAAGGGGACATTCAAGGACTACTCAACATCTTCTTTTCTAGCAGTTAGTAAAGAGAACCTTTGTGAAGTCTTTCCTCCTGGTCATGTCTTAGATATAAGAAAAAATTGCGGCCTTTAGACTGATAAATGGATTTTTAAAAATGTATCTGTCCTGCTAAAGCATTCTTCCTTTAATATTTGATAATATTTTTGTACTAAAGACATATCACAGAAACATATATTTCTAGACATACTTAGAAACATATATTTCTAAGTAATCAGTATGAGAATGCTAAATAATAAATCAGCTCTCTGTCATTTCTAAAGGTCAAACAACATCATAAAATAAAATCTTTTTTTATTTATTATTATAAATATTGTCATTCATGTAATTTGTGACCGAAAGGTTTTGCAATAAATTTATTTTTTGCCGTACATTATGGTACAGAATCAACAGTATGGGTGGGTTTGGAAGGGACCAATGAAGATCATCTAGTCCATCCCCCTTCCTCAAACAAGATTACTAGAGAAAATTGTACAGAATCACATCCATCTGAATATCTTCAGATAATGAGACTCCACAGTCTCTTTGGGCAGGCTATTCAAGTGCTTTGCCACCCTGAAAGTAAAGAAGTTTTTCTGCAGATTTGGATGGAATAGTTTTTTATTTTATATTTTATTTTATATTTTAAAATATTCGTTTGTGCCTATTGCCCCTTGTCCTGCTACTGGGCAGGACTGGAGAGAACTGGCCCTATTCTCTTCATATTCACCTGTAAGATATTTGTCTGCATTGGTAAGATTCCCTTTCTGTCTTTCTTCTCAAGGCCAAACAGATCCTTTTCCTTGTAAGTGAGATGTTCCAGTCACTAAATCATCTTTGTAACCCTCCAGTGAACCCTCTCCAATAGTTCTTGTCTTTCATGAACAGGGAAGCCCAGAGATGGACACAGCACTCCAGATGTGGCCTCACCAGGGCAGAGTAGAGGGGAAGGGGATCACCTCCCTCAACCCACTGACCCCTTTCTTCCTAACACACCCCAAGATACCATTGTCCTCCATGGTAACAAGGACACACTGCTGGTTTGTGGACAGTTTGCTGACCCCCACCCAGGTCCATCTCTGCAGAGCTACTTTCTAGCAGGTGAGTCTCTATCCTGTACTGGTGCATGGAGTCACTCCTTGTAAAGTACAGGACATTGCATTTGCCCCTTCTGAGCTTCATCAGCTTCCTCTGAGCCCAGCTCTCTAGTCTGTACAGACTGGCAGCACAGCACTCTGGTGCATCAGACTCTCCTGCCTGCTCTGTATCCTCAGAGAACTTGTGGGGGTACACTCTGTCCCTCCATCCAGCTCCCTGATGAATATGCTATATAAGACTTGGCCCAATACTAATCCCCGGGAAACACCGTTTGTTAGGGACCCTGTGCTGCTGACCACAGCTCTCTGAGCCCTGCCATTCAGCCTGCTCTCGATCCACCTCAGTGCCCACTCATCCCATCCATACTTTCTGATGTATAAGAGACAGTGAGAAACACCCTGCTGAAGTCAAGGGAGACAACACCCACTGCTCTCCCCTCAACCAGGCAGTAATGTCATGACAGGACACCATGAGATTCACTGAGCCTGGTTTCCCTTTGGTGAATTCATGTCAAATACTGATAATCTTCTTCCACATGCTTAGGGTTGTCAGCTGCATTACTGATTCCAAATTAAAGGCTCCTAGCATATAAGTGGAAGCACGTATTCCTTTGGAATAGAAAGAAACAAAAATCTGCTGCAAGCTGGCTTACTTAATTATCTCCGCTCATTTCACTGCTGTGGGAAGGTGGATTCAAGCAAGAAAAAGGTAAGGTACTGTCTTCTTTTCTTTCTTCAACTGGAAAAAAGTTTGGCATAGAATACACAATTTGGGTTTACCTTTCAGAGCCTCTCCTTAAGAAGACAAATGACAAAACTGTTTGCAATGAGTAGAGCCCAGGAAATAGCAGGCATTAGTTAATTAGTAAGAACATTTCTCATCTGATCTACCTCCAAAAAGAGTTGAGTGTATTGGTCCAAGGAAATTGTAGATTTTCTGCTAATACGTCATTTGAGGGGCAAAGGGTGTTAATGGTTTTGGTTTTTAACTAAAAAGAAAAAAAGCTATTCTGACTTTATCTAAACTTCATGCTTGGGTGTGTTCTAATATTCCCACTGCACAGGAAAGAAAGTTACTGCAGTGTCTTTTACAGGTGGTGTAGCTCCAGTATTTTGTTTGTGGAGGTGGAACAATGAGGGAGGCCGTCTCATCTCCTGAAACAGAATTCAGATGTTTATAGGGTCATAATTGCTGTTAAAGCTTGGAATATTTTCTATATGGTAATAGAGAATTATCTATGGAAGAAATCACAGTAGAAATGTGAAATCTGTGTAAAAAAACAAAAAGGCTGACTTTTGGGTTTCCACTTCAACAGACTTGTTTTGAAAATCTCTTTTGAAAGTATCAAGGAGAGGGGAAAAAAAATGAAAGCAAAATAAAAGCACCTGGGCAAGATAATAAGTTCACTGGAGCTTTGCATCATTTTGCTGCTGTCATGATTGTGGAATTGCAAAACATTTCCTGTATGCAATAGCCGAACAAGTCAACATCAAACCTTGAGTCAAAAAAAAAGACTAAACAGAGCAAACCTTCCCAGTCTGAACCAGAGTAGGAATTTTGGATCTTCTACTGACTTTTTTCCTACTCCCTTTCTCTTCCATCTTTTTTATTTTGGTTAAAAGTGTGCAAAAGATCTCAGCTGAAGAGATGGGGACTGAAGTCAGTGAACAAAGGTAGATGGGTTCTGTACATGTTCAGTTTTGAGCCCCTCATTGCAAAGGAAGACATTGAGGTGCTGGAACATGTCCAGGAAAGGGCTACAGAGGTGGTGAAGGGTCTGGAGCATAAGACTGATGAGAAACAGCTAAGGGAGCTGGAGAAAAGGAGGCTTGTCAATTTAGGTTCTCTATCGTTGCCTAAAAGGAGGCTGCAGTTCACACTACGCTACTTTTAGAAGATAAAGAAACAATGAAACATTACTCTGCACATCAGACACTTCAGATTTAAAATACACTATAACATGATAGCATGCAGCAAACTTGCTTCTTGAGGTGGTATATTTTGAAAATGACACCACTGAAAGTGTACTTCATGGTACAGGAGTAGTTTGGTCTCAGGCAGTATAGGATATGGTGAAGCATAGATTCTTAACTTGGAATTCATTTTTCTTTTTAAATATGGTTATTGTAAATAGGAACAGCTTTTTGTGCTGTGCAGCTAGGAAAGGTCAGGTGTTGCTGCAGATGTCTCTGCTGCAGCAGAACAAACCAAAGAGGCACGAGGATTGCCTGTTTGTCAAGCTCCCACCCTGGCCACTGTGGGAACTATCACAGCAAGAAAGAGAACAAAGCAAAGGGCAGTGAAGGGAAGGAAAGAGACCATGATAGAGAATCTTGCAAAGAAAAGAAAAAGTGGTCTGTCAGGGAATGCAAAACAAAATCCCACCTGAATCACAGTTCATGTGGCAACAGTTCCCACATTAGATCAGAGGGAGGGTGTAAGGTCAAGGGAGCCATGTGCTGTGCAGGCAGCAGCAGTGCTGCAGAGTGACAAATGAGTGCATCACAGCTGCTGGGGAAATGTGCCCTCATCTCTAGATCTCTTTGTCATCTCTTTATAAGCCTAAATCTGTTTTCAGTTGCATGTCACTAAATAGTTTGAAAACAAAAAATTCTGCCAGCTTAGTATTGCATATGTCATTTAAACATGCCTTTGTTTAGACTGTACCCACAATGGCTCTGACCCTTCCACTCTGCTTCATTGTATGTTGTGTGAGGGATGAAGGTTAGAAAGGCAGAACATATCTTTACATATGCATATGCATTTAAAAATTCGAGAGTCCAGGAACCAAAGTAGTGGCATCCCTTTCAGTAAATATCCCAGGCTGTAATATATGCTCTACTGCTGCATATGGATAGTGGACAAAAATGCCCCACCCTTCAGGGCAATCAAGCAATCCATGGATAGTAAATTTCAAGCAGAATTAAAGAGAAGATTCTAACAGATTTCAAGTAAATTTTTGTCAAATGAGTACTCACTGATTTACTCCTATTTATGACATTTCTCTGTGAATTTGCATGAGCTACCTGTGCTGTAGGTCCTTCAAGTGTTAAAGTACTGTGAAGTGCTCATAGCTACAGTTTGTTAGTAACTTCAACTCTGTGACATTCTTTAATCACTACATTGTGTATTCTGTATTCATAAGCACACACCTGATTATTGTTGCCTACATTAGACTGATATGATATTTAGCTTGACTTTGACACTTCAGTATATGAACATGCTTTATGAAAGGCTGTCCAGGTAGAAAGCACCTTACCTATTCACTGCCTACTTCCCTAAGAAAGTGATTATGACAGAAGAAAACTCAGAGAGAAATACCTTGATTTCTTCTCACAAAATAACTGTAGTGAAAAAAATGAAATAAAGTTCGTAGAATCACAAGCATGTTGTGATATCAATTTTGTCTGACCTGTTGATTTCAAAATCACAAGCATGTTGTAATATCAATTTTTGTCTGACCTGTTGATTTTTATTGCTAAGAATGGTATTGTTATAACCAGAAGAACTTCACAGCAGTAAAGTTAAAACATATTAATTAATCAATGTTTAACAATGTGCAATATTAGCCATTGCTGAATTTGGGCCCTGTTTGGCAGCTTGAAGAAAGGTAGGAGATAATGAAATGCAGGACCCTATAATAAGCACTATTTGATTTGTTTGTTGGGTTTTGTGTGCTTGTTTTATTGAAAGATGATGTCATTTTTTTTAGATCTGTTTATTTCCAAAAGGGGTAAGAAATAAGAATTTTGTAAAAAGGTCTCAGGATACATTAAGCAGAAGAACAGGCTACTCACTAATCTCTCTGCAGAACAAAATTCCAGCCACAGCATCTGCTGACTTTCATCTTCTTTAGCTATTGCAGCTTTGAATGCTGCCAGCCCTGCCCTGACACCTAACCTCATTGACAACCCTCAACAATAAGTTCTGTATGTTAAACTGCATGGTTTGAAGCAAGACCAAAAGGAATACTTTGCTATTGCCTAGGTGCTTTTACCCATCAACCTTGAAATGGGAGAAAAAAGGGCAGAGACAGGGAAAGAAAACTTGCATTTGTTTCATTTATTGCATGTGACAGTTGTCTTCCAATTCCGCTGACTCAGTAAGGTCATTTGTTTTGCACCCCTAATCAAAGCATATAAAAGTCTTGCAAGTATGAGTTAGTCACCTCTCCCAACACAGAGGCCAGAGAACCTGTGAAGTCTGTTGTAAGTTTTTTGGCATTGGCTTTCTTGCTGAAAGGGCAAATCTTCTAAAAAGTTTGTTTTGCCAATAGCTAGTTTTCTCCATTCCTGAGGATGTGATCTGTTCCTGCATAATTTTAGCAATGTCACCTGGATAAACCTCTACTGTGATACTTTTCATTGAATAGAGCTGTAAGAGGTGAAGCAGGTGAAGCAGCCCTCAGTTCAAGAATTAAGTCACTCTGTGTGGTTTAGCTCTACTACATTGAAGCTGCTTGCCTCAGTGACTCTGTATTAAAATTACAGAAATTTGTTTCAGAACTCTTGCATTTTTTTCTCCACTTCAACAGTTCCCCTCATTGTAATCTTCAAATTAGACATTTACAAGGTGTTCTGTGCCCAGACTCCATTTATTTGTGCATTGCAATACATATTTATGTTCCATATACTGCAGGGTGCAGGGTGCAGGGTAAGATCATGTTTTATCATCTTTATTCTTCCTAAAATAAGATAGAAATCCTGTGAGCTGTTTTAAAACAAAGCTGAAGTAATTCATATGTGCAAACATAACATATATTAATAAAAACTATATGTTGCATTTATTCAGTATATCTAAAGGTCTAATATAAAATGGTCCTAGGCAGAAAGAGATACTTATTTTTAAAGAAAGTGGTAATGCATGACACATACATGATGCTTTTCTTTTGCTTACAGGTAACAGATTATTTGCTTACTTAACAAAGGCAGAGCAACCAAGATGGAATATGTTACACCATGGGTGCTTTAATATACTATCAAGAAGAAATTTTGAAGAAATTTTGAAGAAATTTAAATGTATTCACATTAAACACAATAGCACAGATGCAAATACTAGGCTAAATCATTCTGATCCAGTTCTATTAGAGCGACCTTGCCATGACTCGGGTATGCCTGCCAGAGAAAATACATCCAAGATGAAGCCTCTACAGGTGGCATGCAGAAAGTTGCTATTTGCTCTCCCCACTGCAATATCTGCAGTTAAGAAGACACTTTCAAAGACCCAAGGCTGACCTCCTTCCTGGCAAGGGCTGGGGGTACACAAATATGTTCAGAAGCTAAGGCAAAAGGCTCAGCAGGGCGTTGAACGTGCATTTTAACAGCAGAGGTGCAGGAAACACCGCAGGGTGACCCTCAGCACCCTTGCACTGCTCCCACCCCTGCACTGTGTCAGCCGTGAGCCAGGTGCACTGCTCTGTGCTTCCCTGCCCATTGCTGCCCAGGGCACCTCCAGGAACAAGGGGATGGCGAGTCCCAGAACAATCCTGAGAGTGAAAACTGGGGATACATGTTTTGGCCTTATTGATCAATAGCACACTGATAGAGAACACTGGGACTGTGCAAAGTACAAGTAGATCTGCTGCTGCTTTCCCCAGAGCACACACTTTTATGGAGCCAGGGCCACATATACAGGAATGATTTGGTCAATCTCAGTTACACTTGATTCACATGTAAATACCATATAGTATACATGTATCTATAAACTTTTAGGGACCAAAATATTAATTTGGTATGGTGAGCACCATAGATCTGTTAAGTTGACCTGATAAGTCTTTATCACCAAAAGAAAGATGAAGCTCTGTTCCCCTTTCTCAGGATACTCAATGTTTATGATAACCTTTAGACCGCACTGTGAACAGATTCATTTCATCAAGCTAGCAGAAAAATAAGCCACTAGAATAGGAATAATAGTTTTATGATCATTCAGTGTATCATCTCTGTTCTGATCATCCAGTCATGCATGGGTCTGAAAAATACGTTGGAATATTAAAATATTAAAAAATATGTTGGAAAAGAGGAAAAAAGGCAAGGGAAAAAATGAAAAAAAATCCGAGAGTGAGGTGATGAGTCAGTAAAAACATGCAGTCTGCAAAACATTCACAAGGTAATTACTAACAATCCATCTATGGGACATTTAATTCTTTGAATTTTACATTAAAAATCAAATTTCTGTTGTGAATATTAATCTCTATTTGTAAGCATCACTTTTGTAAATTCATGGAAATAATCTGATGAAAGCTGAAATTAAGATATCTACATCCATTTGAACATCAGTGTCCTAAAAGAAAAGTCTGGAAAAATTGCCTAACAACATTTTGTAAGTATGTAGTGTTGGACAGCCAACTATAAAAATAACTTTCTATATCTCTTCCTTACATCTAATTCTAATCCAAACCACATTTAGGAGAAGGATGTGTAATTGTAAATACTCAACTAGGTGCCAAGGTAGCACTGTCATTTAATATCTGAGCTACACTGCAATGGCACACTTCAAGGTTCTTCTGAAAAAAGATTTATTTTTTAAAAAGTTAGATCCTTACACGGTTGTCTATCCACATAGCTCCAAGCCTAGCCTAAAGATCTGAGTACATTTCTCACAACTCCTATTTACAGTCACATATTTCTCCATTGCAGGCTGAATTTTTCCCCGAAATAAAGTCTTCTATGGCAAGTGACAGAAAGTAATACTTTCAGCAACATTTGAGTGACTGACATTTGCAAGGATGCTGTATACATGCATTTATGAAGCCTGAGGGCTAAAAAGCTGGAGCTGACTGTTCTTTGTTGTGGGACTCTGCTTATGGATTGCACCATGGGAAGGCAGCAGCAGAGGCATTCACAGACCTGTCCTGTGCTGGGCAGGCTCACTCTTTTGATGCCTGACAATGGAGAAGGCTCAGCCTCATATTGTCTACTGTGCTGTCTACTGTACTTCTTGTAGTAACATTCCCAGTCACTCAGACATTGAAAATTATCCTTTTACTCTTTATGTTCTACTTAAGAACATTTTTATGGTATACCTTTCAATTCTATTTTAAATTTATTTCCTTGTTGAAATTAAGATTGCATTCAGACAAAAAGAATGGAGGACAAGACACATACTTTGGTTGAAATCTTTTAATCCAATGATTCCAAAGAATAATGTTTAACTTATACAGCGTAAAAAAGTGGCACTGTTAATTTTTATGCTCCTTTGGTCTCTCCAAGTAGGTTCTGCCACAATAAACAGCCAAAGGAAACATTTTCTAAGTGAAAACTAACATATCCTCCAGTTCCCTTTGACATAAAACTGCTCAGACAATTTCTGGCTATACTTTTGCTAAACTCTGTCCATATGCTGCAGGGGTGGCCAGTGTGGGAATTTCGGGTTATATGTAGCTGATGAATAGTTCAAGAAAGGTTGCTGGGCAGATGCTCTTTGATGTGCCTGGTGACATCTCTGATGTGTCACTGTGATGGCTGAACCCCTCTCCTCTTGGAGAGGACAGGGGCTTGAGAGCCTGACATTGCTGCGTTAGCCTGAGAATCTCCTGTACATCCAGCCTAACTCTACCATTCAGATGAGACTGTCTCTACCAATGAAAATTTAATGTTTTTTCTTCCTGTGATTTTTTTTTCTCAAAATGTATCTATTGCCTGAATGAGGATCAGAATTTTCAAGCCAGTATACACCCCATGCAATTAGAACCAGTAAGTGTCCAGTAAGTATTAGATCAACATGCTAATATGTTACCCAGCTGAGTAGAACCATAGAATGGTTTGTGTTGGAAGAGACCTCAAGGATTCACTTCAACCCACTCTCTTGGCAGGAACATCTTCTACTAGGCAAGAATACTCAGCACCCCACCTAACCTGTAACATTCTCAGGGATGGGGCATCCCCAACTTGTCTGGGCAACCTCTGCTGGGGCCTCACAGGAAAGAACTTCAACCTAGTCTAAACCCACCCTCTTCCAGTCTAAAGACTTTGTTCTCTCACCTTTTGTCCTTGTAAAAAGTCCCTCTACAGCTCTCTTGTAGGCCCCATTTAGGTACAAAAGGCCTGAACAACCCCAGCTCTCTCAGCCTTTCTCCAGAGGAAGGGTGGTCCATCCCTCTAACCATCTTGGTGGCCTTTCTCTGGCTTACTACAACAGCTCCACATCCTTCCTGTGCTAGGGACCCAAGAGCTGGATGCAGCTCTCCAGGTGGGGTCTCATGAGAGTGGAGGGGCAGAATCACCTCCCTTGATCTTCTGGCCACACTGCCTTTGATGCAGGCCTGACTTTTGGGGCTGCAGTAGCCCGCTGATGGCTCTGGTGCAGCCTCTCACCCACCAGCACCCCCAACTCCTTCTCACCAGAACTGCTATGATCCGGTCATCCCCTAGCCTGTGTTTACATCAGATGTTGATCTAGGGGTATCATTATGACTCTTTCTGTACTGAAACAGCAGCTAGCAAGGTTTCCATACATATCCTGTTACAAACAACTCAGACCCCAAGTGGGAATGAGTAATAAAAATTTTATTGAGAACTAAATAAAAATGCACAAAGCACAAGGGGCAATGCCAGGAGCGTGACTTGATGCCAGGGGCTCACAAATTGGTGGCTCTGCCTTTTATACACCTGGGAAATTGCATCAGCCACATGATGAGCATATTTTAATATTTTCCTTATATATATGCTTGGCCCCTCCCAAAGTCTACCAGTTGACTCTCCTTTGTAGTCCATTGGTGGAGTCTTTCTCACAGTTTGATTGTTGGTGAGGTGTTACCATGTTCCCCCAGGGACAAGCCTCCCCCATTCCCAGCTGTCCCATGCAAGGGGCACATGTACACATACGGAGGGACAGAGCTGTCTGGTGGCAACAACAGGGAGGGGAGAAGAGGGGATTGAAGGGAGATTGAAGGGGTCCAAAACCAAGCTACAGCAACAGAGTCAGATATCAAAAGAACTTTAAAGCTTAATAAACCTTTTTAAGACACAAAATCATTTGTGGGGTCCAATTACCTCACTACTCATCTATAACATCTGATCTTGCTGCTTGCACCAATGCATACTAAAACTGAGTACCTTGAAAAAGCATCTTAAAGTCACTACACCAGATCAAGATTCCATGGCAAAGATGGCAAAATTCAATCAGCTGGTAAGACTTAGGAGTCTCCTGTCTGAGTTTCTGTTACATTAACCATACATATTTGTAATAAAAGAAATAGGTCTGGGAACAGCATCACAAGATGGTCAAGATTGAACGGGCTCTCTAGAGGTCATTTTTCCAAATCACATGTCCAAATAAAGTCATCTGGAACCAATTACAAGTGGCAAGAATGTCACAACTCCCTGCAATATGTGATTGCTTAACATCAAGACACCTCAGCTGTGAAAACTGTGGATGGAACTAATAAGTCCAGGCAGCTTTTGAACATTTCCAAAGATGGAGGTTTCACAACAACCCTGAGCAATAAGTTCCAGCACTTGCTCACATTCACTGTGGAAAAGTGTGCTGAGGTTAAGAGGGAACTTCTTATGTTTCAGTTTGTGCCCATTTACCCCGACCCTGTCACTGGACACTGCTAGAAAGAGCCTGGCCTCATCCTCTGTGTTCCCTCTGCATTCAAATGTTAAGTCCCCCTCGAAGATCAGGTTCTGTGAATATGAGATTACTTGGAGGTAATTTTACAAGGTCTTACCCACCATTTCTTCCTGGTCAATTGACCTACAACAAATCCTCACCACCATATAGGTTACCCATGCTGGTCTGCTTTTAATCTGAACCTATAAGGTTTCAGTTGGCGTATCATCAGTGCCTAGATAGAGCTCCAGAAAGCCGTTCTTTTGCATAAAGGGTGACTCTACATCCATAACTTCCTACCTGGTCCTTCCTAAAAATCTTGTGTCCCTGCACTGAAGTACCCTGTGAACCTATCCACAAGTCCTACACAGTCCCAGTAAAAAAGCTCAGTAAAGCTCTCAACAGCCCAGAGATTTCTGAAGCTTCCTATGTGTTTTCCATGGCATCATTGATACCCAATGTGACACCGATTCCTCTGTCCCTGTAGCCTCTACAACACCAAATGTAGGCATACTCCTTAATGGTAATGATCCTTGCAGCACTTTAAATTGAGACCAACATCCAGCAGCAGCAAGTAGTACTTGTGGGTGGGAGGCAAAGCACAGTACTGACTAGTCTGGGAGTTTAGTATAGATAATGCTATTTCTGGGTACTCTCTTAACTTATTAATATAGACATAGCCTCAGATTAGCTTTAATCCAAATGAGGCAAAAGGGAAATTCCTGATTATTATTTTAATTGTTGCTTTAAAAGACAATCAAGAGCATAACTGTTCTTACTGCTCTGAAGAAGACCAACAGTAATACGACTTTGCCTCTCAGACACTAATTATACACAACCTCAGACTATGTGCTGTCTAACCCTGAGGACAGTACAATCTCTTGCTTTGCATAAAGGCAACAATATTGTGATGAGGAAATTATTTTCCTGAGATAGCATTCATTTTAAAGATCAGTGTTTCTTTTAAGGTAAGGAGGGAAGTCAAAGCTGTGGGAAAGAAAAGTTTGGCAGCAGTGTAGATTTATACTTCAATAATTTTTCTTAGATTTTTTTTGTGTATGTAAACTTTTTCTTCTCTGTTTAATGAGATTTGAGAGGCATAGTCCTCTCTGTCCATTAGTTGACAAAAAATACTAACATATTTTCAAGTCAGTTTAGAGGACCTTTTTATGGTTACACTGCTAATCCATCACTTAAGGCACAGAGTTAGCTGCTAGCTGTGTAGGACACAAAGCTACAAGAGTGGCCACTCACTTTGGCCTGTGTCAGAGCCCTAGTGAGCCCCTGGTTGTAGATTGAGATAGAAGAGGTTTCTCTTCACTCAGGTCTCTGTCTTAAGGCTATACATCTCCCTTTTGTATTTCTTTTTTTCTCCTAAATAAAGCCTGAAACTTTCAAAGCTTTTTTTTTTTTTTTATCCTGCTGAGAGGCTTTGAATAGCTCTGTTTATCCACTTATAAACAGAGGGAACTATACAGTTATTCTGCCGCCTGTGGACATAGTTCAATATGGATTATAAAATAATAACAGGAAAAAAATTAAACTGTGTGTCATTGTACACCTGAGAATCCATATTAGTCATATGATCCAAATAGTGTAAATTGAAGAACTTAGGGCAGCTTTTGTTTAATTACCTGACAAACTCAAAAACATGGAAGAAGCAGATATCCTGACTATGTCCATGATACTTAGGTTATGTGCTAAGCTGAGCCCTGTTTCAGACCAATGGCCTGCATCAGGGAGGGCTGGCCATTGCAAGAGGCATGGTGTCTGAATCAAATGTGGGGTGAAGCATCCTCTGGCTCTTGGTGTGGTAGGGGGTCCTGCAAATATGTCCAACTGCAAAAGTGTGAACATTCCATGGAACTTTGAGTCTAAAATGGTCACAGGTGCTCTTCTTGCTAACTAAGGAGCCAGGGGAGTCATTGGGGTGGGCTAGGGCCTGGATTGCATGGTAGATCCTGAATTCTGATGTAGGCTATGTTGGAAAACAAAGCAGTTTGTGTATCTCACTTCTATGCCCTATCACACATAAAGATACAATAACTCGTGTGGAAGAAATAGAGCTGCCTAATATATTAATGTTTCTCCTATTTTGGTGTTTCATACCATGAGAGGGAGCAATAACAAATGAACAAACTACTGAATTTCTTATTTTTTACTGGGACTGATTAAGAAGCCTTATCTCCTGGCAGCACTGAGTCACATGTGATCTGGAATTTCAATGTCCCAATACTCACCATGCTGCCTGAGAACCTCTAGGACAGATACAGTCAGTTGAAATGCTCTACTAAGCAGTCCCTGGTTTCTTGCATTTTTAAATGCAAGAAGCAAGGAATTGCCTCCAAGAAGGCCCTTCAAGATGGAATGCACTTTTCAGCTGCTGTGATACAGAGTTCAGGGGTATTCAGAGTAACCTGCTTACACTCTAGTGCTCATTTGGGACCTAACAGAGTAAAGGAGAGCAATACAGATAATTTTGTTGCATAGGAAAAGTGATCCTTCCCTTTCTACAAATAACCTTTGCTACCACAAATATTTCTGAATGACAAAATAACATATATCCACTATGAGTTATGGAAAGGACCATACAATAGTCCAGACACCCAACATAGTACTTTTCAGTTGAGATTTTTAAACCTGATTCTTTTCTCTAAAGTAAAATATTAACATAACTGACTAGGATTTCATTATCTGGCTCCCACAGCATGTTGTTTTTAGTTCTATAATACAAACATCAACATTAAATAATAAGCACCTAAAACTAACTAAGAGGAAGAGAAATTCTTATAACAGGAGGATTTTGCATATTCAAAGCAATTTTTTAAAAATTTTCTTTCTGTGAGTATGAAATTTTCATTTGGTTTTCTTCCTACCTGCAACATTTAGCTGTTTCTAAAAAGGGAAGTGTCACAGCTCCCTGCAATATGTGATTGTTTAACCTTAAGTCACCTCAGCTGTGAAAACTGTGGATGCAATTTGAAAAAATGTTTTGAATGTGGCAGCACAATTATTTTGCAACATTTATACATTTTTAATAATTCTCATTCCAGAAGAACTGGTATTTCTCGCAGCCACAGAATAATGAAACCAACTGTTAAAAGGATGCAGTTTTGCTTGTGTTGTTTTCTCTGTCTAGTTAGCTAAGAGACTATGGTGTAGCTTAATGCCACAGAATAATTACAGTGATGCTTTAGGAAGTCTCAAAAAGCAGAGGTACTTCTCCTTTTACATGTCTGCTTTTGGGGAGGAGGGCATGTGTCCATGTGTGAGGGAGCACAGCAGCATGATGGCAGATGGAAATAGAGTAAGACAGCCAAGAGAGGACTTGGACAATGTGCCACAGAGCTCAATAAATCTATATGGTCTCTTTATGCTCTGCAAGGTCATAGATGACACTGACACTGGTTTCCTAGCAACCCACTCTACTAACCTACTTTTGTCCCAATCACTGGAGAATGACTTTAATGCTCTGAGCTGTGTTTCAACATGTGGAGGAAAGAATCAAATTGACGCTGGTTAACCACTGATGTGCAAAATGCCAAAAAGCGTTTTACTGGTCCATCTCTCCTCTATATGTCTTGCACACAGAAGGTTTTTTTAATAAAGAACAGCATTAAAGAACTCCTAAGTTTCACAGGAATATTAATTTCATTTAAAAATGTAGACATATAATGTGAAAGGACACATGTGTTAGTTAAGCAGGCGTATAGTACTAGATCCCAGTGGAAAAGGATTTACCCCAAACAGGAGAAGCTTATGGAATTTAAAAATAAATGAATAACAAAAGGGAAAAAAAAAGTAGAAACTAAAAAATAGGAAATTACAAAGTACTTAAATGATTAACATGGGTTTAATAAGCCACAGATAATGTAGTCAATTAGTTAAAAATATTTAATGTACCACAGTAATTATTAAAAAAAAATCTAAATTTCATATACCTGCCATAAAAACCACATATATTACATAGAGAAACAGAGTTTTTCAATGAAAATTACTGACATAACCATGTGGAATGAACTCTTCTTTTGTAGCTAATAAGTAAAATGCATATGGTGAATAGGATACAGCTATATCTTGTCAAAGTAATGATGTATTTGTGTTTTCCTCTTTAAAAATTTTACATAACCCAATTCCGAAACAGATGTCAAATGACACAGCAGAGTAAAAAAATGTAAAGCAAAAAATTCATTCAATGAATTTTGCCTTTTTCTCTGCTTGAGTAATGCTCCAAATTCTAACTAATCACAATTTAGATTTATGTGATCATTTCTTTTAATTTTATTATTCAGATTTCCAATTCTTGACTCACAATATTCATTCTTCACTGGTTAACTGCAAATATTTATAAGAATCAGATGAAAAAGCTCTTCTGTGCTTTGGTAAAAAGTATTCTCATCCAGCCATAGGATGTAAAACTTGAAAAATAACCATTTTATTTAGCATATAGAAAATTATTACCTTCAGAACACACATACTGTATAAATCTCAGCTCTGATTTACATTTGGTAGGGCTTTCATTTCAGACAGACACAGCAACAGTGCTGTGGTTTAATCCCAGCCATCAACCAAGCCCCACACAGCCGCTCACTCCCTCACTGTCCCACCCAACAGGGCTGGGGAGAGAAGCAGAATAGTAAAAGCCAGTAAAATCCAGACAAGTAACAGGCTGAGATAAAGACAATTGAATAGGGAAAGCAAAAGTCACATACGCAAGCAAACCAAAATAAGGAATTAATTCACTGCTCCCCACAGGCAGGCAGGCATTCAGCCATCTCCAGGTGAACATAACAGTGACTTGGGAAGAAAAACACCATCAGTACAAATGTTTCCCCACCTTCCTCCCTTTTCTCCCCACTTTGTATACTGAGAATGATGTCATATAGTATGGAATATCCCTCTGGTCAGTGTGGGTCACCTGTTGTGGCTGTGTCTCATCTCAGGCTTCCATGCACCCCTACCTCACTGGTGTTCCATCACAAACAGCAGAAGAGGCCTTGACTCTGTGTAAGCACTACTCAGAAAAAACAACCATCTCTGTATTATCAATCCTGTGTTCAGCACAAATCCAAAATTTGTAGTACAGTAGCCCACAGTAGCCCATACTAGCTACTGTGAAGAAAGTTAACTGTACCCCAGCTAAAACCAGCACAAACAGGCTTGGGAGGTATGCCTTTGCTTCCCTATACTCAACAAGACTTGAAAAAAACTTGTGCTAACATCTTCCTAGCCCACTACCAGAAAAACACAGTGGATGTATCACTGGATGACTACTGAATATTTTGGTGATCTACTTGAGGGACACTTATGAGCTGAGATGGAGCATTTAAATTGTGCTGACACAGCACTGGTCTTCTCCATGACAGGTATTACCATTAACATGAGAGAACAAGTTCTTTAGTGCCAAATTGCCTAAATATTGGCTATCACCCATCAGCACACACAGAAGACTGGCAGATACAAGGAGTGGGAACTGAAAGATTACAAGATCCTAAACCACATATGTAGTGTCCTGCCCCCTGATTGAATTGAATGTGTCATGAAGATTCTCCTAAACTGTTTTGACTGTGAGTGGCATTGTGAGGCCATAACAAAAGCAAGAATCACCAACCAGTTGCAAAATCCACTGATAGGTGTTCCCCACATAGGGTTTGGAGAGTGGAGAGACATGCAGATTACCAGTACAGTAACTCCCTCACTGTAGGGCAAGGTCTCTCAGGATTACTTTGCCTCAGTTACACAGGATCGTCCTTAGGTGGGAAGAGTCTGAGCTCCCATAAAAATAACTTCTGTCACTCTCATTTTTACCCCACAGTGCATTCGTGCTGCTGATGTGGTTTGAGGTGTTTTTTTCTGGTGTGCCCAGCTGTCATTTATAACCTCAGAATAATGGCATTATGTAGGGGAAGAATTGGAAGTTTTTAGCCTAGTCTCCTCAGAGCAGGAAAGGGGAAGAGTGGATTTTTCAGGGTCTTGTCAAATCAGCATCTTAATATCCCAAAGGACTTCATAACCTCTCTGGAAGCCTCTTCCAGTGTTAGAAAATCCTCATGATGATTTTTTTTCCCCCTTAAAAGTAATAGAATTTTCTCCATGTTACATGTTTTTGGAAAAGTCTCAGCTAATAAAGAGGACTGATGAGTCCTACTCCTTCAAGAAATTTTCTAGGAATGACAGCTAAATTAATGCAGACTATATGTGTAGATGTGCTTGTTTAGTGATGAAGGAAAAATGCTAAATGAGAAGCTGAGCCTGAGCACAGCTAAATTGTATTGACTAAAATGTTTCCCAATTAACAAGGGGAGATTTGAAAGAATTATTGTCTCTATACACGATTAAAAACAAGCAAAAAAACCCCAAAACAAAGCAAGAAACAAACTAAAACAGAAAAAAAATTAAAAATATTAAATATTAATGCATTAAATATTCTACAGAAGCTTGCAGAAAACAAGCAAAAAGCTAAGCTTGAAGGTTATGCAGTGCTGCTTCAAAAAAAGCAAAGGAGAGTGATCCTGAACACAACTAGAGCTCAAATCAGCCTTGATGAAATCTCCTCACACTAAATTCTAGAAAATAAAATCCCTTAGACACTGTTAAGCAAACAGACTATACCAAAAACAGACTATACCAAAAAATGCATCCATTCCCATCCTCAGTCTCTTCTACATGAATCTGGTTCCATCTCCTTACACCCCAAAGGGCTGGGCTGAATGGCCTTTCTTTAAGACAGTTTGATAATATTAATACACTTTTATTTGCTACAATATTTTCTTGCTTTCTCTGTTATTTCAGCTGCTAAAAACCATACTTTCAGTCCCACAGGCATTTGTCTTGGTTTCTTTAGATTTATTTTCAAATGATACAGTTGTTTGGACTAATACTACCTGTATGGTAGCCAACCATGTGCTGGTAAAGACAAGCAGAAAAACAGCTGTCTTTTGAAACCCAAAAGGTTGAAAGTAAGGAAGTTTCACTTTCAGCTTAGTTATTATGCACATTTATATCATCGGTAAGGTCTAGCTGCACTGTGTGGTAATACAGATCTTGAATCTTTTCACACACCAGCCCCTTCCTAAACTGCTGTGGCTGAGAACTTGGCAGAACTGTAAATTTGTAACCAAGAGATAATAGAACGTCTTATGAAATTCCCTGGAAAGAAGTTTCTTTCTGTAGACGGAATTAGTATTTTAAAGAACCTATAGGATTTTTTGCCTAAACCCCAAAGTCATACTGCCAATTTTTCAACATTTCTTAAATTCATTTGCATACATTGGTAAAATGCAAATTGATTATGGCACTCTGAGTATAATTTTGATTCCAGTAGAACTGAAGCTCATGCAGAGTTAACTCACTAGCCCTCCCTAGTGTAATCAATATCAGAATCTATGTGTGTTAAAAGATAATAATGTTTTCAGTCAGTTTTCAACACTTGCATAACTAATAAGTAATACTAATAAAAGTAGACATAACTAATAAAAGATGGAATAATCTTCCCAAGAGCAAGGAGTGAAAGAAAACTTTTAAAAATGTATTTGGTGTGTTTGCTTCAGGTATATGTACACATTTATGCAAATACACCTATAAATAATGTAAAAAACCAAACGGGTATGTGGATCTATATGGTCTATCTCCCACTTCTCTGTAGATCAAGTGGCAGACAGGCAAACATTTTTTCTCAGAGAAAAATTTATCTCACTTTATATTTGCAATAACCAAAGAACATAAACAGCTACAGCTCAGCTGGATTGTAATTTACCCTTTGGTAACTTCAAACCTAAGCCAGATACAGGTGGATGGACACACACAGGAAAAGACAGAGGACACCTGGTTTGTGTTGTAACGGGCAGAAGAGTTAAATTCCACAAAAAATATTATGTAAAGCATGAACTGTACTTATGGCTGTCATGCCTTGCCTTTAGATTCACAAAGTGTAGGTGCTAAAATGAGACAAAGCTGCTACCATCCCTTATAAAACTTAGATACACTTCTTGATCGGCAAAGGAGGCAACAGATAGTTCATCAAATTCTCCCTCTTCTCAAACTGAGAAGTGGAAGCCAGTTTCTAGTTTTTAAAGGAATTAAGTGGCTGGTGCCAGAGATAACCAGTCCTAGAAAAGCCTTCCAAATTGTTTATTATGGCTTTGGCAGCTGCAAAAGGGATCCTCCTCCGAGGCATTGAGCATGGTTCCTTTATCTAGTCTTGGCAACAACTTAAATATCTTTCTCCCACCTGATCTTCCTTTGCTTTTCTCTTTTTATCACCTGACCTCTGATAATATAGGTATCACTGCCCAGATATTTCATCTGTGATAGGAGGGGTAATGTAGATAAAGTAAGAATCTGAACATATCTGCAGCTGTTTTTAGAATCCAAAATTTTCCTATAGAGCTGAATATATCCAAAAATGTTCTTCAAATATAACCTAAAATTAAATACAACCTTCTACTCTATTTATATTCTCTTTCTTCATGTGGGTTTTTTTGTCTTTGTTTGTTTGTTTGTTTAAAGTTAGAGAGAACAATTTCTCTGGGAAGAACATCTATGAAGAAAACCTAATTTTAATTAGAGACTTTTTCCTGAACTTTTGTTGGGGTTTTTCAATCACTGTACCTACATCAAATAATGACCTTAAAATTTCTTAACCGTGTTTGAACAAATGCAGTATATTATCAATGATGAAGAATTACATAAAACCATGGGTTTTTTTGAATATACAACTTAAATGTAAAATGTAAGATTTTTTAATGTAATTGTATTTGCCAAACAAGTAGGTAAATAGTAATTAACCTTTCTACGCTGTCAATAGTTCCTATAATACATTCAACACTAAGTCAATCCAGGGCATGCTTTAGTTAAACTCCATGAGATCTTTCTGTAAAACCAATTATTCTTCTCCACCCACGAGGCAAAATCCATCCCTCCAATCAGCAGCACTGAACTTCATTTGAAAGTCTCACAGAATAACCCATGAGACAGTAGGCATACATTACTAAACATTGTATTTAAAAATATGCTGAAATTAGCACCTTTATCTATAAATCCAACTAGCAGTAGAGTATGGATCAAAATTCCTTTTGGCCAATTATCCCTTATGTATCTGACCAAGGCCAACCCATATCTGTGAACATATGCACTTCTACCTACAAATATATGTGACTGCGTAAAAATACACATTATGCACAACATATGGAAAGAATGTTTATACAGACAATTATGCATGCATGTCAGTAAGAATCTTTAACCAGAAAGAATTTCACACACATAGAAAAAGTGCTCTTGTGCATTCTACACCAGCAGATATGTAATAACATTTTCCCCACTCCATATAGTTAGTCTGTTAAGAAATTATATGGTACAATTACTTTTTACAGGCATATTGTAATAATATCTGACTGTAAAGTGAGTGTAATGATATTCAGTTAATATTCATGTACTTAGAACAATATAAACATTTGAAATACAGTAAGCACCAAAATTTTGGTGAAGGAGGGCAGGAGGGTAGCTTGTCTGTGCAAGAAGAGCATAATCAAATTGACAGCTTACAGAGTGTGCATGTACATGCGCAGCAAGTTTAGCTTCATTTTTATGTATAACAGCAAATCAACCTTGGGGGATGTCAATTATTTTTCTAATCTTCACAGAAGTGTCCAACAGAAGATCTCCACAAGTTTACACAAAAACTGGAATTCACTTGTCTGCTAAAACACTGTGGTCATGGTTCAGGACTGATATTCCCCAGTTTAAATGTTCCCAGTGAAACACTCCAAACCATGTGCTGCTCCATCACACTTCCACCCCCTCCCCCATGCAGCATGCTGGAAAGGAGAATGGGAGGGATAGAAGTTAAAGATCATATGTCAAGATAAGAAAAATTTACTGGAAACATTTGATAAGGTAACAGACATTATCAGCAGCAATACTAATGATGGACGATGCAAGAAAGAGGCGAAGGATTGGCACGCAATGGAGCCTGGTATTTTGTGAACTGCTGCCAGGGCTCCCCAGCCAGAATAGATGCACTGCCCCCCACACCCAGCATTGATGTGAGGTGGTGCAGAACAGCTGCCCATCTTGGGCAGTTGTTTTGCACCGCAAAATTAGCCCTGTCCTGGCTGGAACAGGGAAAATTATCTACAGGTAGAAGGCATGGCAAGAAGACAGAAGATTTTGGTCAGAGCCTCATTTAAGCTGCCCACTATGCCAAAAATTGGATATAACTGACTGTAACTACTGAGAGAATGGAGATCCTCTTGATGCTGTGAGAACTAACAAGTGGTGTATAAATATGATTTGTCTGCCCCTTTTGTAGTGCAAGTAAGCCTATTCACTTAGATGTGTAAAAATATGTCTTGGGCTGAGTTTTTAGTCAATTAAATTATATCCATATAAACTAGGGTTGAAGGTGAACTATGTATGCTTTTTTTGCTACTTTGAGTAGGTCTAACAGATGATTTAAACTCATATTTTTAGTCAAGACATCAATAAATCCTGAATTTGTGATGTGTTGACTATGTTTTCCATGTATTTATTGATACTGCTTCTTGTTTTTAGTGTGTTGTAAAATCTTCAGAAATGTCTCATTTTTGACTGAACAATAAATAAACAGTAAACCTAGAATAATAACAAATAAAAGAAATGTAACTTTAGGATGGCTCATTGTCATTGACAACCTTACGTGTGTATTTCCATCTTAAATATTCAGAGAATTTTCAAAAGCACGCCACATATAATCACCAAATTCTGACCTGCCTACAGCTAGTATTTTGGCTCCTTAGTAAAACTCAGGATTTCTACTGAGTTATGCTGGACTTGCATTTCACTTCCAGCCACTTCTATGATAGTTAGAAGGAATTAACTTCTGGAGTTTTCTTCATGGACAATCAGTAGTGGAGATGGTTACTCCATAGCTCTTCTCATTGTAATAATTACTTTTTAATAGCCCCAAAAATATTTCAAACTAAACCAAAAGAAGTTTTTACATTGAAAACAACTGGAAATTTTTGTCTGTAAAATTTTGATTTTTAGTTGAGACCTTGTCAATTTTCCTATCAACAATATATCATTTGCCCTGAGCATCCATGAAGCAGTGTGTAAGGAAGTAAGGGTCAATTCAAGCAAGGCAAGTAGCACTGCATGGTCCTCCACATGGCCCTCAGCCAGCTCATCCCACCATGGAAATGCATGAATTTTGGTCCATGAACCTGTTAGCCACCATGTTTGGCTGGTCTGGGAGCTCAAATATGCCTGCTTGAAGCTGGCTTTGATCTTTCTGGCAGATCACACATTATAGACATATGTTATATGAATAGCTAATTTTCAGTTTGAAAGAATCAAATGCAGAACAATCATTAAATCTGTAGTAATATATCTGTTTAATTCAAGAGGACATAGCTGATGGCACCCTTTTAACGTAAATATCTGGCAGTTCATGTACTAATTATTTCTTGAAGCAAGAGTCTTTGCTGAATGCCATTCTAGGTAATACCTAAATCAAACCTTTTTTAGTATGCCAAACATGCTATTGATAATACACTGGAATTAAAATATACAATTTAACAATACACACAGTACGAAATGTCTCATCTTAACGTGATTTGGAACAGAAACTCAAAATGCCCTTGACAACTGAAAGCATAAAAACCCCTGGTATTTGATGGCAAGTCAGACACAATTTTGGCTGTAGATTCTGTTTTCAATTAATCACTAATCTTGGTCTGGTCAGACACTTTTGAGCAATCATGAATTATATGTCAAACTACATTACATATGAGATCAATTCATAGAAACTGCCTTTTAGATGCAGACAATCAAAATGGTTAAGTAGGTTTGCTAGTTTTTAAATGCCATGTTTTCTAGATTGCAAATTCAAATCAGTGCTGCTATTAGATCTCACATCACAATGGAGAAAAAAGAAAAAATATTTAAGGTATTTGGCATTCTAAATGTACCCTTTTTTCACTCGGAAATTCAGCTTGACTTTAAGTCTAAAAACACCAAAAAGTTACACAAAAGCTTTTGTATATCCCAATGTTATGGTTTCACATGTGTGTTTCCTGAGATGAGCAAGTAGAGGGAATAAATTTCAGTTGGCATATTATTTTTTTTCTGACATTTCTGGTTCAAAACAGAACATCAAATGTCTGTGTAATTACTTTGGACTGATGTTTTCCTTTACTCTTATACATGCATCTTTTTATGAATAAAAAAGGTTTGATTTGTATGGTGATGCTTAAATCTTTAAAAAATTTATTTACTTTAGTGATTTTTAAGGATACTTCAATGATGATAAATGTAGAGCACACAAGAACACTCATCAAGTGTTGAATTCAGTTTAACTTCATTCTTTAAAAAACTCATCTTTCTGAATCTTAGAGAAGTTGCTTTCTGTTAAAGGAAAACTTTTGTTGGTACCACATATTTCAAAGTTGTCTCAAAGGGTGAGAAAACAGATAACCTAATTGACATTGAAAATAAAAACAGGGTTTTAGAACAAATACCTACTTTGTATCTATAGTCATTTAATGCGTTGGAAATCTGATGGTATTTATGCTTAGCTGTTGTTTAAGCCACCTTGAAGACACCCAGCCATCAATTCTCAACCTAAGTTACTCCAGTGTTCGACTTGGGGTGTGAAGCATCAGGCTCATGTCACAAAAATCAACAGACTAAGCCAGGGGGCCGGGGCTTCCTGATAAGTAGAAAACAAGTCCAGGTGAAAGAGTCAAATGCTACAAAGCAATGAGATAGAAGCAAAATGTTGTGATGATGTCATATAAGGGCACCAGTATGGCCAAAAAAAGTTCACCAATCTATTTGGTGCTACCACATAAACTCAGAGTTAACTTACAAAGGACTGAAATCTTGCTACCACACTCATGGTGTTTTCCAGTACTTATTTACCAGTTAAATTAAACTTGTCATTAATCACTTGTGTAAGATTTATAACAATCAGTTGATTAAGCTATCCAAACATGGTCTTGGATTTTTAGTTTCCTTTCTGAAATGAAGTCAGAACTGTGGTAACATGACCACATTTACAAAAATATCACAATTTTAAGAAGTGGGGGAAAAAGAGCAACTATTATCCAGCATCTGAAGCCAGAATACTACATGAATGGGCATTTCTTTGTATAGACAGACGTGTTGCCAAACTTTTTCAGCCTAACCTTGCAATGTTCTTTGTAAATACCTCTGTGCATTGGGTCCCCTGAACACCTAAGTAAATCTCTTTATAGCAGTACAGTTCATTCAGGAAACAACAAATTCAGGAGCTCGAGGAGAAAAAGGTGCATTTCAGAGCCTAATTGCTTTTGTTTCTATGCTACCTGTATAAAGTGCATGGTCTCTGAGCTCTTGTCATTTACCCTGTCTTCTTTCTTCTTTGCCCTCTGAAATTTGTTCCACAATAAATTGTTGCTAAATCCAGATACCTTAGTGGCTGTGTGAACTGTTGATAAGTAAAGAAATAAGACCAAATCACTTATTTGTCAGGCATACTGTGTTTCTCAAAGAAAAAATGATAGACTCTAGTACTAAATTGTCATTGATGAATACTGAAATAATTCAAAATAAAGGATATTCAGTTTGAGATTTATAATGAAGGAAAGTTCATTAGCTCATTTGCTGTTAAAATAAGCTTTCAAAGGGTTCATGAATCTATAATAAAGAGAATCAATGCTATCTTATTTACCTTGTTGAGAATTGGTTACATTGACTTAATTAGGATGTACCACTGTAATTCAGGTGCATAGTTAAGTAACAGTACAGAGTAAACCTAGACTGATTTTAATTTCATTTAAACAAATAAAAATTGATGGAAAACAATAATATTCCAATTAGTTTTAAGAGTATTTTTGCCTGGGAAGTGTTATATATGTTCACTATAAAACAAATATTTGTTTTGTAAAGGCAGTAACTAAAACAGAGACATGTGATGTATTTAGAATTTTATAATTCTTTAAGACATAGCTACTCCAATATAAATATTAGATGTGAAATATTTTATTATTTCTACAGCTATGAAAAGTATATTGCTAGAAAAATTGCATAATGTAGTCAATCAGTCTAGCCCAATCTTCCCATATACGTTTATGGAGATTCTGGAGCTCTGGACAACATCTAATAAAATCCAGTTTAATGCACGTGAGGACAATAGAATAATCACTTTTCATTCAGCCATCTACTGCCTGCTCCATCCAGATGTGGTCTTCCTTTAACAAAGGTACTTTAAGTATTTAGTCAGGGAAATATTTTACATTTTACTTTTTTTCCTAAAGCATAAAAAAAGGACCCTGGCAACTAACAAACTGCTAGCCCCATCTCTGCCTGGGAAAATTGTGGAAAAGATCCTTCCAGAAACTCTGCTAAGGCACAATGGAGGACAGCAAGGTGATTCAGGAAAGACAGCTCAACTTTACCAAGAGAAAATCCTGTTCGACCAGCCCAGTGGCTTTCTAAGGCATGGTGATTACATCACTGGACAAGGGGAGGGCTACAGATGTCATTTATCTGGACTTCTGTGGCTCCTTTGACATGGTTCCCCAAAATATCCTTCTCTAAATTGGTTCCATATGGGTTTCATAGGTGGACTGTTCAGTTGATAAGGAGTTGGCTGCAGAGGTGCATGCAGAGGCCAGTGGTCAGTGGTGTCATGGTAGACATTGATGACAAGTGCTGTCCCTCAGGGATCTTCACTGGTTCTGGTCTATTCAAAAACTTCATAATGCCATGGACAGTGGGATTGAGTGCACCTACAGCAAGTCTGGTGTTGGCACCGAGCTGAGTGGTGCTGTTGAAACAGCTGAAGGTCAGGATGCCATCCAGAGGGATTGCACAAGCTCAAGAAGAGGGCACAGGGAACCTCCTGTGGTTCAACCCAGTGGAAGGTGCTGCGTCTGGATAAGGGCAACCCCTCCATGAGCACAGGCTGGGGGATGAAGAGATTGAGAGCAGCTCTTTGGAGTTGGAGGTGCTGGTGGATGAAAGGCTGGACAAGAACCAGCAGCGTGTGTTTGCAACCCAGAAAAACAATTGCATCCTGGGCTGCATCCAGCAGGGCCAGGGAGTGAATTCTGCCTCTCTACCAGCTCTGGGGTCACCAGCACAGGAAGGAAATCAACCTGGAGGAAAGAAAGAGCCCAGAGGAGGCCCCCAGGATGATCAGAGGGTTGGTGCACCTCTCCTACAAGGCTAGGCTGAGAGCATTGGGAGTGTGAAGCCTGGAGAAGAGAAGGCTACCATACTGAACTCTTTTTAGTACCTGAAGGGAGCCAAAAAAAAGGCTGGAGAAAGACTTTTTACAAGGGCACATAGTGATAAGGGGCAATGGTTTTGAAGTGAAAGACAGTAGGTTTAGAATAGTTACTAGGAAGAAGTTCTTTGCTGTGAGGTAAGTGAGGTAGTGGAACAGGTTGCCCAGAGAAGCTGTGGATGCCTCTTCTCTGGTTCAAGGCCAGGCTGGATGAAGCCCTGAGCAACCTGGTGTAGAGAAAGGTGTGGTGTGGGTTCCTGCCCACAGCAGAGGGGTTAGAACTAGATTACCTTTGAGGTCTCTTCCAACCATAACCATTGTATCATTCTCCACAAACTTCAGTGGAATCTCAGCTTTGGCAGGAACAGTTCTGGAATAATTTTCTCCCCTCTTCCTCCTCAGTCCTGGTGCCTGTAGGGCTGTTTCTTGCACTATTTCTCTCATTACTTCCATGCAGCATTTTTAATTATTTTTTTAATATAATATCAGAGAGATAACAGCACCTTGGCTGAGGGGCTCAGGCATGTCCTATGGTGTGTCCAGTGGAGCTGACTGAAACCCCCTGTGTCAGGTACAGGGAAGAGTCTGGCCTCTCCTCACAGAGGCCACCTCTGCAGCACAGCTCCTACCCCTCTAGCACCTGGGCAGCAACAGGCAATACAGATAGGTTTACATGATTCAATACCTAAGCATACCAGAAAGCAAATGAAATGAATTGAATTTTTGAGAGCTATAGCTAACTATTGGAATAATTTGCTTTATAGCATTACAAGTGATTTATTTGCTGATTGAAACTATGAAAGCATATTTCACTGCTTATCTGAGAGCATTCAGCTTCACTACATATTACCCCAAATATTTAACTATTTTTCTTAAAGCTAACAGTAATGGTTTCATTGTTCTGCTAGCCTGGAAATAAGTGTGCTGAATATTTGCCATTTCTGGGAGAGTTTATTGTAGGACCAGTTACAGTAGTTATTAAGTTGTGAATAAGTAGCAATTACAGTTGTGTCTCATATCAGCAAGGTACCATTTTGTGCAAACAGCTTTCAGCAGTGGAGTTTTGTTGCTAATAGTCCTTTCTCAACAGGACAAGTGACACACTGACCATGGTCAACTTGAGCTCCATAGTTTCTGCAGCACTTAAGTCTCACCTTAACCAACGATGATTGCAAATGATTCTGAATGTCCAACAGCAGAAGATCCTTTAGGCAATGAATTTTGATTGTTCTGCTCATAAGAGACTTGAAAATATATGAAAAGAGGAACTTTAAATGTCCCCCGATCCTATTAGAGGGTCATTATTCCAGGTCATGAATGCATTGCATTGTTAATGTATTATAATAAATGCTGACAACTATAAAGTACCAATCATGGAGAAAAGCAAACAACCACCTAGGTTATATACTAAATGATTCATTTACAAAGTAATGCAGGAAAAGTTGGTTATCTTTTTGTTCATGTCTTGTATACAAGTATAGGTCTTGACTAATTAAAAGCAACCTTCTCTAGAGTTTTGGGTATTATTTTTTCTTGCAAATCTTTTGGCAAAGGAGCTGTCCGAATAACAGCAGGTCAAAAACTGTTTTAAGACAGTATCTGGGCTTTCCTTTCTAATGTTATTACTCCACAAAAAGCCACATTTTTCTTATTATAATGCTACTTTCCCAGTCTGATTAATGTGTTAAAAAGAGTGGCTATACCCAAAGGTATAGTGGAAGTTCTCTTCCTTTTCATCATACCTACACACTTTAAACATATAATTTTAAAAACAGCACAGCTCTTCATTCTAGTGTTTTGGTCTCAAGGACAGACCTATTTTTCTTCTTGGAACACTTTCTAATTTACTGACATTATCCTGAATCATACTTTGAAAATGTTCCTCGTTTATTATTAGTTGTTGAGAGCAAAACCAGATATATTAGAAAGAGGGCTTTTTCTGGGCTTTTCCACTACAAAAACAAAACAGGCAAATATTGATAATTGAATTAGGAGTTGAAATGCAAGGGTGTATTCTAACTGTTGAACAACCATGTCTTTGCTTCTAGTTACAGTGGCAGCCAAAATCTGTGTAAATTAAATGTAACCCTCAAGTTTTCCTTTATTTAACTGGATGAAGTCAGTACAAAACCCATTTCCCTCATAGGCCTTACAGAAGAGTGCAAGTATGACTCCAGTGATGCCTGTTCTTTCAGTTAATATTTGGCTTTAGGAAATATTAAGAAACAATAGACATCTTATTTACAATGAATGAATATTTCGTTGTTTTCTTGTTTTGTTTTTTTTTTTTTTTATCTATGCAAAAGCCCCCTTCTCTCTGAGGCTCCAAGCTGAGTTTTGCAAAGAAATTAAATTTGTCTCTTGCTTTTTCTTGCTACATCAGACTGGGGTGTAACTTCATTTCTATCATCTAGTTCATCATGAAAGGGCCTCCAATTAGAATTTCATCTACCAGCTATGTCTGTTTCAAACCTTTTCTTAAGTCAGCTTGATAAACATGTTTCTGAAGTGTTAATTTGGAGGATAAAAAGTATCTCCATCATTGTTATCTTGCACAAAAACATTCAGAAAAATTGCTTTCAAGGATCAAGTCTAATAAATGACACTGTAAACATATAGCAAGTATACTTTTAGAGCTCATAGGAAATGAAACAAAATTGCAAGGTGTAATAAAAAATTAATGTATGCAAAAAGGAGCAATCACTATCCAAAGTGATAATCACCATCTTTGCAAATATTGTTAAATGAGATGTGGACTGAAATATCAATGAATTGTGATGCATATAGAGTTAGAAAGAGACAAAATACAGGTATCTCTTGGAAGTATGGTCCTTGAAGATGACAAGGGGTTCACAGCATATTCATGAGGATTTGCAGGTTGTTTCCCTAAACTAGATTTATCTTTGAAGACAAAGACTAGCGTAGCATCTCACAGCATTTAAGATGTTGATGAATATGTGAATTATTTGGATGGGTAGAAAAGAGTTATGCAGAGAAGCAGTCAGCTGCAGGGTTGTTACAGTTTGGCTGTGAGGAGATTCATGGGGGTAAATAAGGAAAGCACAGCAAACTACCAGAACCTGTATTTTTTTTCCCAGTGATATTTTTTCTGAAGTTATTTCTAAAGGAAGACATGAATTTTGGAAAGGCTTTCTTTTTCTTTCTCTCTTGTGGCAATACAAGAGAGAAGCAGTGGAAAAATTAATTTCAATTTTCAACTTAAGCTCAGCTGTACCCAAAAGGAAACAGGTGAGGTATAAAGGTAACATATGCTCTTTCTCCCAGATGCCTCACTCTCTGCTTCTTTCCCACAGATGTTTTATTTTCTTTTCAACTAGCACCTGTGAGAAAATAAACATTAAAAAATTGCAATTATTCTCCCTCCTGTGATTCAAGCACTGGAAAGATGTGCAGTGTGGTATTCAAAAAATGAAAGTCAGATATGGACCTCTATTGAAATTTAATTAATATTTTGTCTGTATAAATACAATGATTAAAGAATAAAAACCAAATAAAAACTAAATAATACACATAGAAGTGGAAAAATTAGTCAGCCAGTCATTATATTGCTGAGTCTGTCACTAAAAAACTGGAAAATAAACTCTCCAAACAATTTTCAAGGTTTTGGCTTTCTAGCCAATATTATTTCTTTAGTGGCACTGGATGCATGGGGAATTATCCTAAAGCATGCATAAGGAGCAAGCTAATAGACCAGGTTATAGCCATGAAACTAATACATATTCATCACATTTTTATTATGTTGTCTTAACATTTCCCGAATATGTACATATATGCTGATTATTTCCATGAGCTTTTTTGGATATGATTAAGGGTCTTTTGAGGGTCTTTGGTGGTCATTTGGGAACATCCCATTCCTCAAAATTTCTTTTTACAGTCCCAGACCTCCTGATGAATCCTGTCTCATTGGGAGTTTCCCAAATATGTTGTCAGGTAAGGGTGCACTGGCATTCTACCTCTGTTCTCAAGACATCCACTAGTCCATATTATTCTCTGATAAATGTAAATAAGCTGACACAAGACTCTGAGTCACAGACATAGAGAGTTAGCACAAGGCCACATTAACCTCTGGTGTTTGTACTAAGCCCTCTATTGTACAAAACTAAGCATTATTCCCAAATATAGGGATCATAACTATTGTGCTAAGGTTAAAAGAATTTTCTAAACTCTCACTTCAAGTATACATAGATTTCTTAAAGAAATATAAGCTATTTGGCTGCAGGGAGTATTTTTGATTTTTTTAGACTTAATTTATTTGAGAAAATTTGCTCTCTAGTTAAGCTAGGCTTTTGTCCAGCAATAATAATTTTGATGCTGAGCAACTTGAACAAACATGCTGGACATTATTAGCTGCACAGCTCCACTAACATCTCTATCTTTGCAGAAGGGAATGCTATCATTTAAAGACCCATTTTGCCAATCTCTTTTAACTTACCCTGTTCAACCCTCTCATTTTTACTCAGTAATTTCTGAACAGAAATATACAGTGCAAACACAGTGCAGTGCATCCAAAATACATAATTTCAATTTTTTAAGTGATAAACCATTGATCTGTGCTTGCACAGTAAGACCAACAGTTTGAGAATACATGACATTTATTTAAAACTTACTGGCATCTGTGCTTTCTCAAAGTGTTTGTAAGGGATTACTCTTTCACGTAGCAACAGGATCTGGTGTTTCTATCAGAAAAAATGAAAGAGGATGTGGTCAATTTCTTCAAGGGATCCACCAGAACTTTCAGATAAAAAAATTCTCTTGATCTTTCATATATCAGAAGCCCACAATGGTAATAAATATTCATTATAAAAGTAGTGCTCAAAAGAAAAGAGGTCCTTTTAAATTAAACTCCAGTCACACCTCCTGTGAATCTAGCAGCTGAACTAGCAACTGAGTTCTTTGGCTAGAAGCATGAGAGTAAAGATTATGTCACTTCAATCCTGTATTTACTTTGAGTTTCTCTTTAGTAGCTTTGTGTTGCAAACAGTGCAGGACTGAATGTCACATCTATTGCCAGGTGAGGTGTGCTGACAGTAACTCAGAATATTCCTGGCCAGCAGTGAGACTGAAGCTGCGTGCTGCAATCTAACCTCATTTGGTTTGTGCTTAAAAAGGTTATTAGTGAGTAGAAGGTGTTGAGCATATCTAATGGTAAGGGTGAAACGAAGCAGAGATCCCTGTCACACATACACACATACAGTTATGTACACCTCACTTCCCTCATTTTTTCCCTGTCTGGATCTTGTTCAATTGCAATAAAAGGAAGCAGACAAACTCACATAACCTTCATTCTCTTTTTCAGTGCTGTTCTCTTATTGTCAATTTTGGATCACTATTTCCATGAGGTATGTTAGTGTGGGAGACAGCACAGAAAGCAGACATCAGAATGAGCAGCTTATGTGTGTTCCTCATGTTGACTTCAGTTCAAGTATGTATGACTCAAGCACACACATTCAACTTGCACAAATGCTCTCTTGCTACTGAACATGAAGGTAATGTCTCCCTCTTGGCCTTCTTTCTCTAAGAAGAGAGAGGACACTGTAAACCCAACATGTCAGTGTAATTAATTCATCACTCATCCTTGCTGTCCTATATTGGTGATGCCTACTTTCTCTAGGCTACTGCTGCAGGCTGTCTTTTAGTGCTGCAGAAAAAAATAAAAACCTTTCTGAAACATAATAAAAGGGATAACAGCACAAAAGAATCTCCTAATGGCCAAACCTTTCTGTCAGTCCGCTTCCCATAGGCTGTTCTGCTAGGTTTGAATTGTAAGGACAGCTAACAGAGATGTGCAAGTCAGTGCTGGTGTCATGGTTATTGCTTGCTCAGAACCTCAAGTACTATCCTGCAAAATGACTGCCTAAAGGTAAGCATAATGGTTACCGACCTGCAAATGCCAATCCCATGCTGGGACAAGCCATGCTGCTTCCTTTCTCTGATTTCCTTGGCAATGTTAAAGCACACAGCATAGGTAGAAATACAGAGTATTGACTATTCTGACTGTCCCCAGGCACTCTAACTCTTTTTCTGGTCTTATTAATTTATTTACTGGTGGGCTGAATAAAGAATAAGGGCATAAAGCTTGGGCTATCCAGTATTGTGGACAGTGAAACTGCTGAGAAGGAGGAATACATTTATTTCCAGGGCATCAAAGCCATGGTTCTACAGTATCCAACAGTGTTTTATATATGAATACTAAGTGATCTTTCCTTTAAAACCTAACACCTTTGCACAGCCATTTAGGTGTACATGACACAGCTGATCCATCTGTAGTTCAGGGCATTACCACAGGGCATTTGTACTACAAAGAATTAATTTGTAGTGGGATCCATTAGAGTCTAAAGCAATACCTCAATAAGTTATATTATTATCTTCCATGCTTTTATCTTCTCTCCAACCAATCCTCATGCTTCAGGGCATATTCTGATTAGCAGCTGAGAAAGGGGAAAAAAGACATTCCCAGTTGTGTAGATTTATATTATTAGATGAATTGTGAAATTATGCAGTTTCCCTGAAATATCCAGCAGAACTAGGAAGACGATGCTAGATTAGGTGAGCTGATGTGGTTTTGCAAATCCTCTGGAATGGGTTCTAACACTGAAAATAGTTTGCTCTGGTTATTAAGAACAATTTGTCTGGATCTATTGAATAGAAACTACTGGAAGTTTCCCTCTGGGTTTTGTTGTTAGTTTTCTTTCTTTTTTTTTTTTTTTAATTAGGCATTGCTCTGTTGGCTCTCTCCAAGTTATTCAGATGGGGTACGCACTCTGATGATTACCAACACAACTCTTTAGCCTGTGGTCTTTCCCAAACACAGAAAAGCTGGCAGGAGGCAGCAGTGGTGGCCTGAATCTTTTCATTGATTTTAAAGGACTTTGGATCTGGCCAGTAGGCATGGATCTGTCAGAATTCTAATTTAACTGACATGTACCATTATAAAAGGCTTCATCACTGGAGGGAAGTGGATGAGACCACAGTCAGGTGCACTGGAGAATAGATAAGATGTGATTTGATATCCTTCCATGCAAGCAGTGGTTATAAGGCCTTGCACAAGCTTCAGAGATTCCTTGATCTTCAGTGTAATGTAGGACGGAATTTTCCCCCTCCTATTGCTCCTTTCCCAGTTTTTTGAAAAAGTGGCAACATTAATGAGGAAAGCAAAAATATGGTGTGGAGTATTTTTGAGAGCATGAAACGAATTCGTCTGTCAATTTCTCTCCTCTGCCATGCCTCTTCGTATTCTACTAATGGCAAATCCTAACCCTGATTAATATGGGATACATTTAGCAAATAGAGATCTTGCCTCTACGCTGATTTTCAGTCAGTGTTTTATGTGGCATTGCCAGTTAGATAACTCCCCAGTGAGACATGATAGCACTGGTACAGTTCTCAAAAAACATTCAAATTGAATATTTGTGGGTAAACCTGTCAACAGTAAATCATTTTTGGTCCCTTCAAGTGCAAACAAGATGTAGTATTTTAGCTTTGGAACATATTTTTATAGTCCGTGTGGGCCTGAGTGACATGACTGCTGAGTAATGTCTTTTTCTTTTCAGTGAAGTACACACTGTTTCTTCAAATATATTTTCTTTTCAGCAGTGCACAATAGAAGCTCTTTAAGCAACTGATCTGCTATCAAGAGAGATGAAGGTCACTTGCTTGGAAGTACCAAAACCTTGTTAGAGTCAATATGTGCAAATAGCTAAGTGAAATACATTTCCTATGACAGCCATAGCCCTAGCGGAAATGCCCATGGACAAAGTAATAGATCAACAAATATAGTTGCTTTATCTATCATTGGATGCAGTTGAAGTTGTGGAGGAGGGATGTCCTTAAGCCCTTGTGGCACAACATTCCATCCCAGAGCTGAAGCAGTGATGGGTGTGTACAGAGGGAACAGAGACACCAAAGCCATTTGGTATTTCTGTAACGCCAAGTGCTTTGTATGTTAAAACCATAGCTGCTGAGGGACAAACGCAGACCTTCATTTCAAAGACATAAAACACTCCTGATAGGACCAAATTTTTTTCTGATTTGTTGGCATTTTAGAGATTCATTTATTTGGCTAGCTGGCAAATATAAGAAATTTTGTAGGGACATCATCAAAATATACTTGAAATTTCTGAATTTCTATAAATCAGATCACTGGGTTACTGCATACTTAATATCACCTACTTGCATAATATGACAGTTGCTATAACATTTTCCCTTTAAAGTTATTTATTATGAAGTACAATCAAAATTATTCCAGAAACAAAAAAATCAGAGAATGCAAGCAACTGAATTTACTCAAAGTCTCTACATGCTTCTTCTAAATTCATTTTCTAGTTATGTTCTAATTTATATCCTTTAAAGATTATTCATAATATTTGTAGCATTTCATATTTCTTCATCTTGGGCCTTCACCTTTTCATAGGACACACAAAAAGCATAGTTTTAGTTACATTTTATTGATGTTGCTCTGGCCTGTTTACAGCCCTCTGATGAATAATAAGAAATTATGTCATTTTCCTATGAACACATACCATAATACGGGACCACTGGCTTTTCTCTCAGATAGCACCAGAGAAGTTAGTGTGGTCTTAGAAGAGGTTGTGGATTTTCATGCCTTAATTCAGCATGTTTTCAGTAGTGTTGAATGCTTAGCAAAAATACTTATAAAAATAGAATGCTTAGTTTTTTCTCACACACACAAAAAATTAACCATTGCAGTTGATCTAGTGTTATGAAAGCATATTAATGAGGGGGGAAAGTAGAAAAATGCTTTGATTAAAATCTCTATTTCTGCTTATTCAGTTTATGTAAGAGGGCATCCTGCTTCTTGAACTGATTTCTTTCTGAAGCAGGATAACTCACCTAGTTAATCTTACAATGCCAGCAGGTGTAATCTTTTTGAACTTCAGCATAGCTTTTGATACAGTCTCTCAGTATTCCTTCTGGACAAATATTCTGCACACAGCTGAATAATTCAGTGGGCTGGTCATGGGTCGGTCACAAAGGGTTGTACTGAGTAGGGTGACATCAGGCTGGGCTCTCCTCTCGTGTAAGGTTCTGCAGGACTCCATCCTTGGCCTAATTCTCTTCAGCACTTCATTAATGTCTTGGGCACAGGACTGGAAGGAGGAGCTGTTGATTTCCTCAAGAGAGAGAGGCCTGGCAAAAAGTGATGGGCCAATTAGAGACATGTGCAGTCTTCAATGATGTGAACTCTTAAAGGACAAGTGCCAGATTCTGGACCTGTGTTAAAATCCAGTTTTTTAAGTTATTAGGAGGGCTCTGCCTGAATTAAGGTTCAAATGAGACATATGCCAGAGTCAATAGTATGGGTTTTATTTAAAAGTAAATGTGTGAGAGAGAGAGAGAGAAATAGAAAGAAATAGAAAAGGGGTGGGAAGGAGAGAGTGACAGAGAGATAGATTAAATACAAAATAACCCCCCCACTGGGCATCACAGCAGCATCCATTTGATCCTCTTCTTTTAGTCTTCTTGGTGGTGGGAGTCCTGCAAACCATAGGGTTCAATCAATTAATGTACATTCAGGCCAGATAGGAATGCCCAGGGACCTTCCCTGGATGAAGCAAGTTTGGGTCAGTCTCTTCCAACAGACACTGGATCTATTGCATCACTTTGCATCACTTGCATCACACACAGTTGTCAGGTGCAAGGGCTCAGGAATGAGTCTGGGGGTACTTTGGGGTTCTTTGATGGTTTTTGATACCTCCTCAGCTGCCTCTCCATGAATGTCCCCTGTGGACATGGCATCCCTGCAGTGGAGGTTTTTCACAACTGACCCAGTTTGTGTAAGGGAGGATGGGTGCTATTTCCCTCTGGCCAGAGGTTATGCTACACCCACAAAATCTTTACTTATCTCCCAAATGGGTTGTAAAGGAGTGTGTGCAAACCTGCCTTCAGCAGATGAACCTATGGGTTGTGGCCTTCCTTTTCCTCAGATCCAGCCAGAGCAAATTTTCAGGACAGCTGCTGGGTTTGGCTTTTCTGTAGATACATTCTTCTCTCTGAGCCCTGTTTACTTCTCCCTAGACCTGAGATAATTGAACAGTAGTGTCACCTTTTTCTTATCTCAAGTTCCCATTGGCTTAACTCACAGTCCAAAATTCCAGTCAGAAGGCCTTTTGTGCGAGGGGTGGGCTTTGGTGGTTGCAGCTTCATGATATAGCTTTGCCATAAAGGGCAAAAAATCCTCCATAGCAATGTTTAAACCATTAACTATAACATTTCAGTCTCTCACAACCCGGCACAGGAGCAGCTGAGGTCACTTGTCTGTTCAGCCTGGAGAAGAGGAGACTGAGGAGGGATCTCATTGTGGTCTTCAGACTCCTCAGGAGGGGAAGTGGAGGGACAGGTGCAAATCACTTCACTCTCATGACCAGTGACCTGATCCAGGGAAACAGCCTGAAGCTGTGTCAGGAGAGGTTTAGGTGACATACCAGAGAAACATTTTTCATCTGAAGAGTAGCTGGGCACTGGGACATTCTCCCAGGAGAGTGGTCACAGCACCAAGCCTGTCTGAGTTCCAGAAGTGCTTGGACAATGCTATCAGGCACATGATGTGATTCTGGGAGTGTTCTGCACAGGGCCAGGAGCTGGACTCAATAATCCTGATGAGTTCCTTCCAACTCAGCATATTCTACCATTCTACAGTTCTATAATATTGTTTTGGTAATTGTCTAGTGACCACTAGAATAGCCAGCCTGAGAATTTTTTTAAAATTCATTTAGAATGTAAATAAAAGCACCAAAAATGAGACAACATAAACAATTCATGTCAGAGAACTGTTTTCTTAGTTCATAAAAAAACTTTCTTTCTTGTTAGGTGGTGGTACATGAACATTCCATCAAATGACAATGGAAAAAAAAGCATAACTCCCAAATAGGTTTGACTCAAAAGTGTGATTGTTTTTCACTCATTCTCCCTTAAAACTTCCATAACAGCCAGCAACAGAGGAGCAACCAACACAGCTGCAATACTGTATAAACTAGAAATGGATACAAAGAATATACAAAAAATATACAAAGAATATACAAAGAATAACTCTTGTAAAATCTCCATTATCTTTCTCCTTGGTGCCATAATTCATAAAATCTTCAAGTACCATTTAGCTAAATCTAGAAGTGCTCCAACATAAATGTAAACAGGCAGAAATCATCAGATATTTTCCAAGATCCGCTACAAAGGGAGCCAGCAAAATTGCTATAATTGAAGCCAAGCAAGGCCAGACTTGACATCCATCTGTTAAGATCAATTAGGAATAATTAAATCATGATGCATGATGGAGTAGATAAACTCTTCCAACCAGGTGATAATGACATCATTTCCCCTTTAGCCCAAACAGCCAATATTGTGGATCTGTTTTCATTAGGAAAGAAAGTTGATTACATGGACCTACAGTATTCTTTGATGTACTCAAGTTTGTTTGCAAAGGGTACGCTCAGTATCGTTGGTTTGAAAAAATAGAAATAAAAAATGGAAGGCAGTTTTCTTGCACACAGATCTCTAAGTCTGCCTTTTGGGCATGTTTAGGGTATTTTTTTTTACAAAGTGAAGATGCAAACATTCCTCCCACTTGCTGGCACAGACACACAGAGTGGTTTTTTGTTTTTCAGGTGTCTTTAAAAACACTCAGATGAACACTGTCTCTGCAGAGTTTGTCAGCTATTGCCCACCCTGCAACTTTAGACAATAAAATAACCTTACATCTGAGCAGCAGACTGCTGAGCAGGAGCACTCAAGCTGAGCTGTCATAATGCAGTGCTAAGTGACTGAACCAGGTCGTATTCACCAGCAAACCCTGGCTGGGCGTCTGAAATCTCTGCTCCAGCTCCTGGGGCTGTTGCTTGCAAAACTTATTGGGTTTGGTTACATTTTAAAAGGGAACCTACCTTCCTTCCACTTTCAGGGAACAGAGAGTGTTCATGTGGGTTTTGACATATTCATCTTCTCTTCACAAGACCAAAAACTTAATAATGGCAGCTATTAATGCCTAGCATAACAAGACTGAATAGAGAATTGTATTGTTAAACAAAGATATTGATCCTTATGCTTGGTGGGTGGCTGGGAGATTCAGTAATTACAGCTTCTGTTTCAGTCTCCAGAATAGACTCCAACAAAATGACAGCAAATTACTTTAATCTCTCTGAGTTTTAGTGTCCATAGATCAAACAAACAGAATATCACATCTTTTGCAGAGATTGAACCTATGGCTACTCTAAATTAGAATTTGGTATTAATCTGATTCAAGACTTAAGAAAATCAATCAAAATATTTCTATTGACTTTTCCAATAAATTAATCATATTTTTATGCACCAAGTAATGTTGTGGGTTTTTTTGGTGATTTTTTTTTTTGTTTTGTTTTTTTTTTTTTCTCTGAGGGGGAGTAAATGGCTTCCTGCCAAATGACCTGAGGTGATAGATGCTGTGCAGATCCATTGAGAGGGGGCAGGGCAGGGTTTGCAAGTGTTGAGGGGGTTGAGGAACAGGAGGAAATGCTAGCTAGGATATTAATCGTAAAAAACATCTTTTTTAATTAGATATTTTCCAAATCATATGACGATGAATTAAAAGAGTAACAAACTGATTTGAAAAATATAATGGGTGTGTTGACTGCTAAAAAGTATTGAATGGTAGATAGGTAACGTTTGGGCCAAAAGCATCCTTTCTCCTTGCTCTCACCCTTGCCTCCAGCAGGTTCAGTACAATTGGAACAACATGCAAACTTTTCTGCACATGCATAAAATACACAAAATGTTCCTCAGCTGATACTTACCTGGGTTTTTTTGAATGCTACCCAAATTATGAAAATAATGCCCTATAAAATACACCGTCTACAATATTATGTAAGGTTTATTATGAATGTAATCCTGTATTTTTCATTCAATGTAGCATTTAAGGATGCTTATCCAAGTGTTTTTCCCCAGTATACCTAGTCTATAAAAACTCAGAGAAACCTGTGCAATCACCTCTGCATGTGAACATTTCTACTGAACAGGATAAAATGTGCTGAAATTACTCTCATGCACAATTGTTTCCTGAATCAGAGAAGCAGAAATAAAATAATGCCTCATACACAAAACATAGCTAATCAATTTTGAACAGTTCCTGACCATCAGCCTTCCTCCAAAGCCTGAGGGTGTTCTTTTGTGCCTTAAAAAACATACAAAATATGCTCTATTTGAGTTTGCAGTAATAAAGTCTTATTGTTCTGTAAAACAGAAACAAATTAAGAGACTGAAGAAAAATCACACAGGGAAGTGAAATTTCTGACAAAAATTGAATGCAGAAACTCTGTGAATATCAAGCATACCAGTAATTAAGACTTTTTAATTTTTTTTTCTCTTTCTAATTAATATCTACTACCTATATTCCAGAGGTTAGGAAGATGAAGCAAAGTTGCATGAATTTCTTCACAATTGTAAAATCAGTTGGAGGTTGAGCAGCTCTGTCACTGCTGCTGAAAAAGCCTGGTATTAAGAAATGGCAGCACAGTAGAAAAAAAGATTGTTTATATTTTGTTTTCTTTCAGCTTACAAGGAGTGACTAGAGTATTTGTAATACTCTGTGTTCTCCATTGATTTGAACTTGAGAAAGGATGTCTGTCTTAGATTGGGATGGAATATCCATATTTGAGTTGAAGGGTAGGAGGGAAAATGGTATTTGTTCCCTGATAATTAGCTTTTCATAACTACTGAACCCATTTCCAAATTGCATGTCTCTTTTATTTAAGAGAAAATATCTGGAAAACCTTTATAACCAAAATACACATTGTTCTAGCACCTTGTTGAAATTGAAGTACTTTACATTGTGTTGGAGACACAAGATAAGTAAACTTCCATTTTCTTATATGGAGAAGTGAAAGATTCGAAGCAACTTTTAAAAAGGCAGAACCTTTTATTTCTGTCTCAGATATTAATTACAGTAAGAATATGGCTAAGAATAATATAGCCTTCCTGTTAGTAAAATAGAAAGCAAAAGTAAATGGACCACAGTTACTTCTGCTGGAGAGAGCTTGTCATCTGCTGGAGGCAAGCTTAAAGAAATAGTTACATGCAACAGATGAATACTACATTCAGATACCTTGATGATAGGGGCTCTTATTCAAACAGGATTTTAAAACAGTAGCAAAAAAGTAATAAATAAAATTTGCTTCTGAATGTCATAACTTTCGTTCTTTAAACCTTATTGGGTTATGAACTACTCCAGTGCTCATGAATACATGTTTTGATTTCTATAAAGATTCCTGGCAGATTGAGTCATTTTTGAACATTGTTAGCTATCTATCACTATTTTTTCCAAGCTGAGAACTAGACTGAGGGAGAAATCTGCATGCATGCACTGTTCTTTAACTGTGTACTCAGAGGCTAGTGATCATATTCCAAGGAAGGAAAGATTAGTCTGTAGATAATTTTGGCTATATTGTCAGGATCAATAATAGTTTTGCCTGTCTGCAAAATATGCACAAATAAATACAGTATAAACACTGTTAAATAAAAAACTGCAGCATTAAATAATATGACCTTGCTACCTTTTAGTTGCAGTGTTAGAGTACAAACTTATTTTAATTAGCAGTCAGCAACCAGACTGTAACTTCACTGAAGGAGCATTGAAGAATCACTGCCTATTAACAACCCAGCGGTAAGTAAGCCAGTACAAATACTTATAACCAAATAGTGTACATTTCAGGAGTGGAGAGGATTAGCTATTGGGCACACAACACAGTGGAGGAAATTGCTTTATTCCCAGTACTGCTGGGTACCAGGAGGCAATCACTATGCCTCTAGCCCATTAACAGCATTCGCAGTGTTGCTTCCCATAGAAGGGGTTATTGGCTAACCACTGGGTGACCAATTAAAAGCTATGAATAAGTCCCAAACCAAACAGCATGGGGCCTGTTTGTGGCACAGTGGTATCATTACTAAAGTGAAAAACTTGATGAGAAAGGAGCATATTTAATTATAGAACTATACAAATGGCTAATTAGGACTATAAAGTGAAATGAATGACTTTCCAGTGGATTTTTGAACGTTACTGATAACTGCTCAGCTTCTTTGGAGACCTTGAAAGTGATCTACAGTGCTGGGCTGCATGTTATAGTAATGAATAGATCTTCATTACTGGGGACATATTTGACCTGGTTGCTCAGGTAGCATGGGCAGTCCTAGATTCTGCTCCCTGCAAGGGTTCTGATGCAGTCCCTGGTCTGCTGTGAGCTTCACTTGCTTTCACCCCATTCTCACAGGTTTAGAGGCAAAAGAATTACCTGCAATTGAAAGCCCCTCTCACTTTGAAGTCAAGTGTCTCACTAATTTTGCAGAAGCTTAGACCCATGCTTAGATTTGGCCTTTAAAATCACTAATGAGTTTGAAAAAAATCTTTCCCCTTCATATCCCTCCCCAGGATCTTACAAACTCCTGCACCTGCACCAGTTATTTTAATCTTTACTGCACAAAGTAGAGATTCCTTTAAATTACTTAGTCTAGCTTCCAAAAGAGACCCCAGAGCCCAATGATTTCTTAATGAGTAGTGAACTTTTCATTTCTTCGCTACATGTATCCTCAAAATGAGGAAAGGAATGTTTCTACTTCGCAAAAATAAAGAGACCTGATTTTTTAACTGAGCTTTTTTCCAGCTGTGTAAGCACTCTGAGGCCTAGAGAGGATCCTTATCCAGGCAAACAACCCATGCAATTATTTATTGACACGATTAGTGGAAACAGGAAAAGAAGAGCCTGAATTTTAGTTAGTGTAGTGGGCATATTCTACAGCTGTATAAATAATGTGTTACAATATATCCATACCACACAAAGCAGTAAAGACAGAGCAAAGCCTGGCGATTGGAGTCCCTCAGTGCTGACAAAAACCCTTGTAAATAAGAGGTTTTAGTGGTACAAGAGTTGTGCTGACATTTGTTTAGACGGTGTCCTTAGATTCTCTGTTGATGGGGGTCTTACCCATTCAGTGTACGCGAAAGGCGTGGAAGGCCCAGGAGAAGTTTGTGGGCATGCTTTTACCAGGCTTTTTCACCCTAAATGGTCAATGCTAAAGGCTTGAAAGATTTAACATCACTCCCAGAGCCTTACAGCCTCACTTTCATTACATCCATTATCATATAAGTGCACACCAACTTTTCTGTCCTAACATGCAGAAATTAATGCAGTTCCTTGTTGACAAATGGAAAATCAATAAATGTTTTCAATAAACAGCAATCTCAATTAGATCAGCTTGCTTAAGATGCCTTTCTGCCCTAATTGAGTCATGAGACTCTAGTCTGTGAGTCCTATTGTGATTTAACAATTCACCATGGAGATGACAAAATACTTCACTGAGGCTTAATTTGAAATTTGGCTAACTCATCCTTTGAATCTGTTTTAAAGTGACATAAACCACTTTCTTAGCTTGGATACCTCATGAAATATGAATATAAGTCTAGGCTATAATAATATCAGTTGGGGTTGGTGCTTTACTTTTTTGGGAAGGTTGTTTTTCTTTTTCGGTTGGGGGGGGTTGGTTGGGTCTTTTTTTGTTTTGTTTTTTTCACCAAGGCGAAGCTTGCCAACAGATGGTTGTGGATCTGCTGTTTTATAAGCCTATAAAAGACAGCAATCTCAGCAACAGGAGACCTTCTGGCTTTACCTACAGTGTCCAAAGTCCTTTTCTTGAGAATTAAAAATCTTCTCAACAGCAACAGAAAATTATCATCAGAACCCATATGATATCATTACATACAACAACTTCTAGGATGTTTCAAATTCTGAGTTTTTTCCCTGAAAATTCTACCATGTTGTTGTCTGCAAATATATATATATATGTAGAACATCATTATTTATAGGGAGAGGATATAAAGAATATATATTTTTTGCAACTCTTATATGGAGTAAATCCTAAAGCTGGCATGAGATTGATTAGAACATGATGATATTGGACAGAGAAGTACCAGAAAAAATTATTAGAAATCTTTCAATACTCTTCTGAATCTGAATCTTATCCATATATTACAGATGCTTATATTAATGAAAAAGTTTCTCTTCATAGAATCAAGTTATTTTCTCCATATTTCACTTTTGAAGACAGAATAATGCTGAAAAATAATTTTGCATACTAATCATAAGAGCTATTTTTCCCTAAATCACACTATGCAGCAGAAATCACTATAAATGTTTTTTGTCTTCAACCACAAACTGTAGCAAAATATCCATCTTCTGGGCTGAAATATTGCTTACAAATACTTCTATTGATTTGATTTATTAATTGATATGCAGCAAAAAGCAGACAATAAAGCTGTGAGGTAACTAAAATTCAGAGAAAGTGTGGGAATATTTCACCTTACCATCAACACAAGAAACAGTATCCTATACATGTGATCAAGGGAAGAGTGTACAAAATGGTAAATGATCAGCTCCTTAAAAATTACAATTCCAGCTATGGTGTGCAGAATACTTTATTTCTGCTTAAAGGAAAGAGCCAAACTGAGCTGTTCCAAATGTTCTCATCAACTTTTCATTGCTAGTGTGTCCAGTAGTCTGTAGCTCCCCCAGTCATTGATAAAAAATTGCAGTGACTGTATTCTGACATGGACTGTACCACTTTACACTATCAGAAATTTTTCATTTTTGTTATGAAACTAAAAAGGGCTCTTTTTTATGCTGAACCACTGTAGTAACAAACAGACTGTACACAGTACAAATTCTTAAAAGCAGCCACGGCAGCAAGCATAGCAATATGATTTATCCTTCTGCACTAATCTGAACACCTAGACATAATTTATGATGTGGTATCCTGCACAGGTTAATATATTAGAGAACTAAAGCCAAAAGCTCCATGCAATGCCGTAGTAAATTCCTTTGTTGTGTGGATAAGTTAAAATTCGCTAAGTTAATTTTCAAAGAAAGGGTAGAAAGGTATAAAGTGACCACCCATGGATCCAGTGACTAGACAATTGTTGCAATTTCAGTGTTTGTTGGTCAAGACAATAATTGTGGTCTTGATCCATTGGGGCTGGGAGAAACCCGTGAAACACAAAGTTTAGTGGGTTAATGTATGACCAGGCTGGGTGGGAACACCCGAGTACCTCCCCTGGGGTGGGCAGTTCCACACTGTATGATTCAATGCTGTGGGTCGTGGGGCACTTTGAGGGTCCCTTTTCAGGCCTCTGACATCAGCACAGTTGACCCAAATATGCCACTAGAAGGGACAAACTCCTTTGGGCCAACTGCTAATGTGCCTGTACTTCCAGGGGAAGTTTTCACACGTGAGCCAGTTACATAATGGAGGAGAGTGGCTTGATAACAGCTTGCAACCTCTGGTGCTGGGTGTGCTGCCCCTCTGCGCCAAGGCACTTGCATTGCATATCTGCAGGAAAGCACCCACTGCTTTTGCAAGTGGCCAAGTGTTTTGAGTCATTAACCATTAACATTCCAGTCTCCCATACTTGCCAATCTCTTGTATATTCAAGCAGAACAACAAATTTGATAAAATTTTCTTGAAGAAATGCTGATATATCAATTTGATCCTAACTTAGTGGAAGGTAGATTGCCACAAATTGTAAATTCTTTGCCTTTGTTGTACCCAACTCCTTATGAATGTTGCTTTTGCATCAGATGATGAAAATACTTGCCACTATGATCTTATGCAGTTGAATAGCCCAATCTATGTACTAGTATTTTAATTTACCATATGTTTGTCAATATTCTATTCTTTAATTAGAATGAAAGGGATGGCAAATACACAGTTTCTTTCTTAAGAACATTCATGTAAACTGAGCATCCAGAGTTTAAACGATGTAAAAAAAGATGTGGCTAAGCTGACATACAGTAAAAAATTGTAACTCCATCTTCCCCAAAATGCAATGTTGGTCTCAGCTGTCTTCCAGGTGCACCACCAAGATACTTTATCAATCCCTTCCTGGACAGAGAGAAAAATATGAAGACAGGATCTGGGGTTGAGATAAGGACAGGGAGAGATCAGTCACCAATTATTGTCATGGGCAAATCAGAATCAGCTTGGGGAAAATAATATTATTTACTGCTAATCAAATCAAATTTGGAAAATAGGAAATATGAATAAGTATTATAGCACCTCTTCCCCATCCCTCCCTTCTTCCTGGACTCAACTTCACCCCCAATTCTCTATTCTTCCCCCACCTTTGCTATAGGGGGACATGGAACAGGAGCTGCAGTCTCTTCATCATGTATTGTCTCTGCCACTGCCTTCTTATTTTCTTGTCCTGACCAAGTGTCAGGTTCCTCCAACAGCACATAGCCTTCCATAAACCTCCCTAATGTGAGTCCTTTCCACAAGCCACAGTTCTTCACAAACTTCCTCAGGGATCAGCCCTGCAGCAATAGCCTGATCTAGTGTGGCTCCCCCATGAGACAAGTCCTGCCAGCAAACCTGCTCCTCTGTGGGGTCCTTTCTCCACAGGACCAGAGATCCTGACAGGAGCATGCTCCAGCATGGGCTTCCTGCAGGGTCACATCCTCCTTTAGGCATCCACCTGCTTTAGGGTCCTGTAAGGGCTGTGGATGGATCTCTGCATCCCCGGGGACCCCCATGGATTGCCTCACCATGACTGCAGTGGAATCTCTGCCTTAGCACCTGAAGCACCTCCTGCCACTCATTCTCCACTGACCTTGGTGTCTGAACAGTTCCTTCTCTCACATGTTCTCCCTCCTTTTTCAGAGTTGCAGTTGTATGGCTCTGTTTTTCCTGGTTAAGTATTTTATCCCAGTGGTGTTACCTCTGTTGCTGACTGACACAGCTTTGGCCAATGTCTTGGACCCAGCTGGTCCTTTCTGACATGAGGGGATGCTTCTGGCGTCTTGGTACAGATGATACCCCTGTACTCTCCCCCATTACCTAAACCATGCACATAAAGCAAATATACAGAGGTCTTTTCAGCCAGCAGAGACCAATGGGAATTACAATATTGAGAGGACTGAAGAGGCTTCTGGAAAGAGACATGAATAAAAACCTAGTGGTTGCCAATTTCCTGTAAATAGGTTTAACTTTTGGGAATTAGAAAAGAAGTTATAATGCAAAAACCTAATATCTGTAGGAATCCATGTTGGTCTAAATATTGGAATGTTGGGAAGAAAATAAGTGAAATAGATGTCATCCTTAGGAGCTTAGTTTACCCAAGCATTTCTTGTGTGGGCATTTGCTGCTGAATAGGTGGATGTGAGATAGCTGATAAACTAAATCAGTGAAGCACTAGACCTCAATGTCTGAGCCCTGCTGAGAGGTGAAAAGTGCCAGCCTGGACATATTTAACATAGTAATGCAAATGGATGTTTTCTAGACAGAAACACAATCGAGCCTGTACACCTTGAAGTGGAAGTTCATAACTCTCTCCTGGGCAGCATCAGCAAAACACAGATTTTTGAATATGCTTAAAATTTTGAAGTTATGTCTTTTTCTGGTAATATTATATTAGATATAACATTATGTTATAAGACAAAGATATTGGCTCCCACAGAACAATGAAACAACTTGATTCTTAGCTAAATGGCTACCTATCAATGACTTCTTGTCTGTTTTTTTCTTTTGGACCTAAAATTATCCAAGATTACTTTAAGGAAGACTGTTAGCAAAAATTTTCTGTCCATAAATGAACATTTAAAAGATATTTATGAACTGTTTTGAATTGATTATAAATGCTTTTTACCTGTACCTGAGACCTACTTTAAAAAAAAAAACATACATCATACTCAGTGCCTTCATTAGTGAGTTCCCTTTTCTTTTAATATGCTGAAGAATGAATTTGTATTCTGTTTCTGAAAATGTGCTTACAATATTAAAGATGTAGACCAAAAGCTGAAACTTGCAGAGGAACTACAAAATACATCTGGTTTTCATGTCAAGCTACTGTGGTTCTCATGAATGTGCTACTAAGTGATACTCAAAAGATTTCTTGCAAGAAAATTCAAATGAAGATTATGAATTTTCTGTTGCGTCTTCAAGGTCATCAGCATCTTTTTCTGCTGGTTTTCTTTGGAAGTGGCAGTTTTGTCATATGGTTCATTTTGTCATATGGTTAATTTTTCCAGCCGGAAATCATCTTTAGTAGTGTGAGAGGGAAGGAGTCTCCAAGGACAAGCACAACACCTTTCCATCCATGTGTATACACAAGCTCCTGGAACCCATGCTCAGTGACTGACATCTTCTTCTGCTTACTATGGTATCTTGTCAAAAGTGATGGAAAACTATTGTGTGGTTTTATTTAATTCCCTTTGAAAATCTAATTTTGCCTTTAAATTGTAAGTAGCCCAGTCAACTGGGAATATCCCATGTAATGTAGTTACAGCTCAACCTGAGAGCAATGACTGTGACTTGTAAGGTAAACTGAATGGCAAGGGTGACAAAAGTGAGATTTCCATCAGTTTACTATTGCCTCAATTTTCACAATGACTACATGAGAAAGGCTTTTATTTTTGGCCTTTAAGAATACCAAAGATCCTTGTTTCTTATAGAAAGAAATATGAAATGTGTTTTAATATTTAATATATTTTTGGAAAATATTTTTATGTCATTTCATGTCAAAGACATTTTCATTTTGGTGGTGATACAGTGTTGTTTCATGAAAGAGTAATGTTGGCATGTCTCTTTTTTTGGATTGTGATAGGTGAAATAGTGGTGTTTCATGTGTGATAGGTGCAAATAAAAAATTGGGTTTGTTTTGAAAATTAGGGCACTGATACTTTAAAATGTGATTATTGTTCTGTCCAATTATCTCAGGACTTCCTTGCTTTGGCCAATATTTCTTTATTAGGGAAATACATTTCTGTCAAAATATTTGGTATTTGACAGCCAGAATAAAAAGGACAATGTATCATTTCCCCCTTGAACTTTCACTGAGGTACAGTTATTTCAACATATATCTTTATTTTAAACAGCAGATTTATACCTAATATTGTGGTATTCCTTCAGTACCTAGCCATTAAATAATGTTTGTGGCCTAACTAATATTGGGATAACCATGAAAAAGGAAGTAGGAGCACTTTTGTTCTTTTTAAGGCAACTTCTAGGACTGTGGTAACCTAAAACAAAGAAAAATTTACCTCTGAAAAAGAAGACAGACAATTTCAAGATACTGTGCCTGGTAAAGGGAAGTTTAATGGCAGTCCATAACATTCACACTTTAAAAAGAAATTTAATTTTCTGTGTCCTCAAATCAAGGCCAAAAGTTAGAGGTTCTGGCTTGGAAAATTGAGTTTTTTCCAACAGTTAAAAACACCTTATCCCTTGAAATACAATGAGATTCTGATTTGCCTTCAAATAGCAAGATTTACCTTCAATTCAGTGCAGAAAACAGTATGGTCAGAAAAATTCCAGGCAGAGGAAACAAGACCAATCCTACAGGACAGTCCCTAGAAGTTCTGAGACTTCCAGGCATTATAAGATCTTTCTCATATGGAGTATGGGCCATTAATTCAGGAAATTTATTAAAATTTAAGAAATCTGTACTTCCTGGCTCCTAAAGGAAAAGTAAAGAAACCATGAGATTTCTATATACTGCTTTAAATATGGTTGAAGTACTGTGGGGCAATAATAGGGAATCAGAGCAATAGCAATGTGAGTACTCCTTGTTTCCACATGACTTAGAATCTTTCTGCTGCTTCTGAAAAAACATTGGTATAAAAAAAAACATTGTGGGGATACTTTATTTACATTAAACACTCTGGTGTAGACAAACTTTTTCTGATAAACACATCTCAGTAACCAGTCCCTAAGGCTCCTGTAACGAGTATCAGCAAAGGTGCTGCTTTCATTTGAATCCATGCATTTGGGGACTACACTGGCTAATAATGGCCCGTGATGTACTGTGGATTAGGTCAAAGGCATCCCCAACACTTCTTTCAGCCTGAACTCAATGAGAAAGAATTTAGCTTCAGCTATCACCCAAGACTGGTTAAACTCATTTTCTGTTTGCAGACAGGGGAAGCAAGAGACAGGCACTGGACAAGCCACAGCATTTTCACCAAAGTCATGCTTGGAAACCATTGAAAATGAAAATGCCTCACCTGTGATTTTCCTCTGTGCTTGTGACAATAGGACCTTGTATACAAATAATAAAAGCCATAAAACTAAGTAAAATTAATGGAACTTCTTCAAGACATGGCAATTTTCAGAATTATAATACTGGATGGCTTCTTGGGAAATGACAAAAACAACACTTGCAGAATTGGGTTGTCAGGAAGCCAATGCACTTAGGATGCAGGGATTTAGTTACATGAGCAATTAGAGCAGTTAGTCACAGCAAATTTGTCATGAGTCAAGTTATGAGTCAAGTTATGTACTGGAGTAGTACAACTATATTAAGGTCTTCATGTATATTCTGCAAGTAATTTCTGGCTACTGAGAAAGGAATGTTGCTAGTAATTGAAAGATTACATTATCATTTGTTATTATTCTTGACTGTCCTCCTGTTCTGTTCACTGGAATGCAAATGAAAAAGTAATATATAAATCAATTAAAGTAAAAAGGATACAATGCCTAGCAAAATGTGTAAATACAAACAAAATTGATGTATTTGGAAAGGCTATATAGTTTATAAAAATCAAGAAACATATTACTGTTCAGATGCAGTAGAAAACATATTAAATACTGCCAGAAATATGAATTAAGTCAGGAAATTTTCTCAATTTTTAAAGTTGTGATTTTAACATTAAGAGCTGGCATCCTAGAGCTACACTGAAAGCATCATTGCAACAGTAGACTCAAAACAGGAGAGTGAAAGCTGGAGTCCCAAGAAATATAGTTAGTATTTGTCAATATGGATGTCCTGTTCTTTTTATGAACTGCCTTAGATCCTTAGGAAAGACCTATTCTATAACATAAGAATTTTTTATTTGAATTATTTATGTTAATATCACGGGACATGCCTAGGAAATAAATATACAAACAAGTGGTATATGCTTGTTCTGATACTGTCCCAACGCTAAGAGATCAATTTTGCCATAGTCCTTAATTTCCATTTTGCCTGAGAAAAAATGGTTACCAGCACATGGCTATTTTTACATACTGCATGGCAAGATTCCAGCTGAAAATTATGACATTACAGCAACAGTCTATGTTTTGTGTTATGAATATTTGGCACTTTGCTTAGTAATCACTCTGTAGAAGTGATTTCTTCTCCTGCTGTCTTTACTCCTCTGCCTTTCTCTTCTCTCTTCCCCACTTTGCCTCTGTCATGTTCAGCTGAGATAGAAACACAATTCAGGAAACTATCTGAGAAAACAATAACTTTTTATGGAATCTTTACTTAAGATAGGAAAACGAGACAACTTGCAGCTAAAAATCTCTTCCATTAAACACTTCTTACTTCCAAAAATTGTGTAATTTCTGGATTTTTACTTTTCATTTCTGTTTTGATGTCTTAGACTCCATCAAGGGTAAGTAAGGAGAAATTGTCTCATTCACTGAACATGAGAAGAGGCATGTACTTCAGTAGTGAACTTGCTGCTTATACTTTCAGATCTGTCATATGACAACTATATTACAGGATTCACTCACCTATTTTATTAGCTATTTTTCTTTAAAACCTCCCAGGACGACTGTGTGAGAGAGGGAGAATCAGAAAGCATAGGTAATTGTAATTACAGCAACTTTGTACTGTTTTGTAGACGTAATAAATCTGAAATTGCAATGTAACACTGGAGCCCAGATGAGCCTTAAAGAATACTGGAATTCAGGCTCATACCTTGTTAATGAGCCAACTCACATGCATTGAAACAGGGAAAATATTACAATACTATTTTATTTCAAGTATCTCTCTAAAGACACTCTCCTAAAGATCATGTAGTTTACCTTGAATTTCTTAGAATCCTGCCTCTGTTATTCATTTAACATTCTTCAAAACATATTTTTAAGGAAATACGTCCACAAAAGCAAAAGATATGTTTGTATATGCAGCATAAGCAATAAAGGGGAGAGGGAGCATAACAAGAAAATGGAAAGTAAGTATTCTTTAGGATAGATGCTATAGAATGGCATTTTTGTAATTGTCACTCATGTTTCGTATATTTTTGTCAGTTTGTTTCTCAGTTTCAACAATAAAAAAAAAATTGCTATGTGGCTTAAATGAGAAGTAGTTCCTTGTGAATATAGAAAGACTTCAAAAAGTCAAAAGCTGTGCATTTAGGAACTCTCCCTAAACAATGTGAATGGGAATCATGCACAATTTGACACTGTTGCTTCTCTATTTGTTTGCCTTTAGTACATATTTTCAGCTAATTACTCATGTAGAGTATCCTTTGCTATTCCCCACCCCAAATAAATTAACAATTTACTTTCTGGAATGAAATGCTGTAACTTTCTCTGAATTAATTGTGCAAAGCAAAGTGAAACATGAAAGAAAGTAGCATTTGAAGATAGCTTACTTATACTTTATTCCAAAAAAAATTCAAAGGAGCAAAGTTCCACACTTCTCTTAACTTTCTGGTATTTTGGGAGGCTGAGGGAGCAGATCAGGAACAGAACATCATCATCCAGTAGCAGATTGCCTGTGCCCAATCCAGTTTGTAAATGCATTGGCCAGACACAGAGAATAATTCTGAGAGGAATAGGGATCTCTAGTTCTATTTCTTACAGACAGCAGGAAAAAGCAAGTTTCAGAATGAGACAATCTTTTCAAAAGGAAAAAAATCAGAAGAATAATAGGAAGAGGCTGTGCAGTCAAATTCCTCTTCTCGTTAAAACCAGCCAAACAAAAAAAACCCCTGATGTCTGTATAAATTGAAGCTCCAATGCAAGAATCTGCAGAAAAGGGAGAGCTTTATTAAGTACCTAATAAGAATAAGATGAAATAATAGGCAATATATAATGACAGAACAATGATTCTAAATCCTTGCCCTAATGAAAATTTTAAATTAAAAGCATTTACACATGCCAGACATCTCATGTCAATGGACTCTGTTTTGCCTTTAATGATTGATCTCATTACAGCTGAACGTGGCTTTAATCCCCTTGTCGCCTGCACTGAATTTGAAGATTAGCATTCTGAGAGACTGAGTCATCAGGTTATTCTGAACAAGTTGCAATCATTGACTTTGAGACAAGTTCTGATCAGTGCAATACAAGGTTAAGATAATACTTGGTCTTCTTGACATTTTGCCTCCCATTCTCGGTTAGGGAGACAATCAGCTGTCTGTGAAAGATTTCACAAGTGAAGGTGTTTTAAAGTATTTTCTAAAACCAAATTAATGGCACAAAATAATGGGGAACCAACCTATTATAAGGCCTAATTTAAACATATTTTGCCAAATTGAAGTGTAGCCTTTCACCTGCAGGGCTGAACATCCTATCCACATTTGTCTTTTCATTTAATTTCTGCAGAACAGCTTAGTCTTGCACTTTCAAAGCAGAAATCATGTAAGCCTGATACCAGGCCACAAATCTTCTCTGGTAGCATGCTACCTTGCTGGAGAGCTGTGGAGGAAGTTCATGTTGTTTTCATTTTCAAGGTGAGAGACTTAAATAGTCATGGTTAATACAGTATCTTTGCTTACCAAGATTTGTTTCCCAATTCAAGGGCTGTTCCTCATGCTGGTGTTTGAAAGTTGAATTTACTTTTATACCTTAATATTAAGAAATTGCTTTCAGGAAAAGCTATCATGTCTTGTCTTTGTTGCACTCAACATATTTCACAAGATGCTGATTTCTTCTGAGCATTGCTTCTTGTTGCATTTGCATCCTGATCCTTTGCCAGAAAGGTTTTGCAGGCTCCAATATTTTTAATTTTTGTTTTTTTAGTTGATGCCCCTGTTCTCTGTATAGTTAATTGGTTCATTTCTCTCCTGGAAAAGACCTCCCATGTTTTTGGTTCCTTTCTTAGGTACCAATAAAAGATTTATTGCTATCTCTGTTTTTCAATAAGTATCTGTGGTGGTTTGACAGGAAATGTGTTTTTTGGGATGCTGTGTTTTTGGCCAATGGATATTCAGACTTTAATATTGGCATTTAACCTGGCCATTGGGACATGGACACGCCTCTGAGAACACGAGGTTAAAAGCAGAGCTCTCCCCTGGGAGGGCCCTTTTGGGTTTCCGGCGGGAAAGAGTTCGGGTCTCTCCCATGGCCCAGCTGCTGGCTGGGCAGGGGGAGGGGAAAGCCATGTGGCCGGGAGAGGTAGGCCTGAGCCCCGGGGTGGAAGGGTGGAAGAGAGAGAGAGAGAGAGACACCGGGAGCCATCGGGTGCCCCCCCTGAGAGACAGAGAGAGAGAGAGAGAGAAAGAGCTGCTGCCTGAGACTGACCTTGAAGCTTGATAAACATGGGCCTGTGCCGGCAGCACGGCTGGGACGGAGAAGAAGGGGGGGTTCAGCCGGCCGCTTGTAGGAGCTTTTAACCCCTTTTTGGAAAATGAGAACTTTACAGAACATTGACCTTTCCTAGAAGATAGAGTGGAAGATGAAAAAGGAAATGGGCCAGTGTGAGAGAGGTCTGGGCGAGTGAGAGATAGTAGAAGAGTAGAGAAGAATCCTAGTGGGAAGAGATGATGGAGTAGCTTTTGCTGGACTCTTTTTGTATAGCCATGGGCAGAACCATGTTCCTTGTGACACAGAGACTGCATTCTAGGGGGAGGCAATGGCCACAGAACCAAGAGGGTTCAGTGTTGATGCCCCTCGGCCCCAGGGGGTGAAAAAATATGGGGGGGACAGGTGTCCCAAAGGAGAGATTGTGGGGACAGGTGTCCCAAAGGAGAGACTGTGCCTTTTTTGGATCGGGACAGAGCATCCTTAAAAGACAACCCTAGAAGCAGTTCTGGTCCATGTTCAGTGGTGAGAGCACTGGACATGAAAGGAAGAGGTCACGACGGCAGATGTACTCCGGGCAGTGCCACGAGTGACACGGAAACACAGGAGGCTTCAGCTGTGTTTCCAGGGGAAGCCCATGGCACAAGAAGGACTCCTCTCCTCTTGATGAACTGAGGATTGATTGTTTGAAGGGTGGTGCAGGACTGAGAGTTGGTGATTTGAGGATCAAATGTATTGTGTTGAAATTTGGTGGGGGGAGGAGGAAATGCATTTGTGAGGTTTTCATTTTCCCTGTGTATGTGTGTTCCTTTTCTTTGTAGTTGTAGTGTAGTTAATAAAGTTTTGTTTTCTTTTTTTTCCCTAAGTAGGAGCCTGCTTTGCTTATTCCTGGTCACATCTCACAGCAGAAACCAGGGAGAAGGTATCTTCATGGGGGCACTGGCATTGTGCCAGTGTCAAACCATGACAGTATCATAACTGCATACCTATATGCTGACTATACATATATTCAGATAACTGTGCAAATTATTTCCTTATACTTTCTTACCAGGCGTAAGTAACCAGCTATTATCCAAAAAGAAACCTCTTGAAAATAAAAACTTTGCTAATGACAAGTTTTATATTGGAATATGAATCTACTGCTCTATAGAATTATACAAGAACATTACATATGATAATGTTAAAATGTAAAGAAAAGATTATGCTCCATATAAATGTGTTTTCAAAACTAGTAATGGATACATTATTAGATAAAATATCAAAGACAAGTTTGAATCAAAATGTAATTTTACTGCAAATTAACTTCTTCAAAGCTTCAGTTGTTCTCTGTTTTTCACATTCTTGAGGGTTTTTTTTAGTCTGATATCCAGCATTGGAAATTAGAAGACCAAATGAAGAGCTATATACTGGCAATAATACCCTTATTTTACAGATTTTTCTTCTCCAGAATTGAAAGGTTATTAACATTGTTTTAAAAGTTATTGAAGAGAAGAAAAAAAAAACTAGATAAAAAGAAAGAATGCATTCTGCATGAAAAACTCAATAGACAACAGTAGTGCAATATACACACAATTCATTTTATGTGCTATATCTCTCAAGGATTTCTTATTGCAAAAACTTTTTTGACAATGAAAGTAATTTCAAAGCTCTTAACAGGAAAACACTGCTTTAAAAATATTTTCTGAAGGTATTGAAAAATCTTTGAAACTTCTAAAATATTTGCTCATCATTGTTTTAGGGTTTGTTCAAATAATTTCCTAGATTAGAACTAGATATTAATTACATTTTTAAAAAGGGTGAACTAGTTTTAAAAAATAAGATTTTTAAAAATCAAACAAAATTCTTTATATTGTTTTTACTTATAAATTTCAGATCTTCAGATGTTCACTTATAATTTTCAGCTGAACTGGAAGGGATTTTTAGGAAAATCTTACATAGCAGAAATACTGACTCCTTTATATCATACATCTGACTTTTTGCTGTGAGGATGCTCATAATGTTAAATTCACACTGACACTGCTTCTGTGTCATAGTTGTCTATAACTGACTCAATTGTCATCATCAAATCTGACAGTTGTAGCTGAGTGAGATACATCAGATATTTAAACAGAAAATCTTGACTTCTAGTAACAGAAGCATTTAAAGTTGTCTTGCATATGAAGCAGAACAGGACTTTTATGACAAAACCTCTTATCTTTTTCTCTTAAACAGACATGAAGAGAACTTCTATCAGGAAAAGCTCTATATGATTTGGTGAGGCATTATGTCTCAATATGCATAAACCTGTTATGGAGCACTGTGTGTGTATGTGTGTGTGTGTGTGTGTGTGTGTGTGTGTGTGTGCCTTTATATTCCACTCAAAACTGCAGTGGGATTTCTATTGCTGCCAAGTGTTATCACATATACTGAAATGAATTAACTTTGTGGCAGAAACCTGGGCAGAGAACTACTCTCATTTTAATATATTTACTGCTAATTGTTAATTTCTCAGTTGCTCTTTCCCTCTCTGAAATCTGCTGTCCCTAGGAAAGATTGTTTAAGTCCTCATGTCCCTGCTGGTGCAAATGTGGGTGCTTCAGCTTAAAGGGCAGCATATAGAAAACCCACTTTATTGTAAGCCGAGTCTATCAAATTTTCATTTTTTGCTTTTCTAGGACTGAGGATGGAACAACCTATGAAACAAACATCATCAGTAAATCATACAAGATGTACCCCTAAAAAGCTAAGTAATTCATGAGTGTAATGAGAAGTGAGTTGTTTCTTATAACCTGACCTGAAACGGGTCTGGACAGTGCCTACAAAGACATGCAAACACATGCAGGCTGAAATTGCATGTGATTCTCATAATTTCCACTTCTCTTTACACATCGGCATAGACAAGGTCTCTGTAAGCATCTGTGTGTCTCTATGCAACTCTATGTGCATAAAATTACGGGTGTATGTGTATAAAATGTAGGTATACCTTTTTTGTTTTCACTGGTTAGATTGACAATAATATTTTCTCTACTTTGCTTAAGGCTCTATACATTCACAAGTCTAACTGGAAAAGAATTACTGATTCTTTATTAGTTTAATTCAGATTTTTACTTTCATGTTCAGTTTTCTTTTTTTTTTTAAAGCAGGCCAATCCTTAACACCTATTTTCTTGCCCTCAGTTCTTCAGGCAGTCCGAGTAAACAGCTATTCTTTTTTGTTACTTGAAATATGACATGGACAAAGATGTTGTTACTATTAGGGCAGCTAGGTGAAATCCCCAGTGATCTGAACGAGGGAACCATCACATTTCTTTTTGAAAGAGGTAAAAAGAAGGATGATAGAAACACTGACCAATCAGCCTCCCCTCTGTGGCCATTACAGTCATGAAAGAGGTCTTGCTGGAAGATATGTCAATGCATTTGAAAGACTGGAGATAGCCAGCATGGCTTCACCACAGGCCAATTGTGCCTCACTAACCAGGTAACCTTTTATCTTGGAGGACAACTGAGCTCCTACAAATATCTTCTACCTGGGCTTCTGCTAGGCCTTGGACATGGTCCCTGCCTCTGAACTGCAGAGATTTGTGATTGATGGATGGCCACATCCAAATATCTTATATCTTAACTAAATATCCATATCTTACAACAGGAATCAGTAAGGACTGGTGTCACTCAGGGGTCCATACTGGAACTAATAAATATTTTTATATAACCTGATCAATGACACAGAAAATTATATTGAATGCATGTTCAGCGAGTTTGTGGATGGGCATCAAGCTGTGTGGTGTAGTTGATACACTGGAGAGAAAGGATGCCCTCCAGAGGGACCTTGAAATGTCTAAGAAGTGGGCCCACATGACCCTCCTAAAGCTCAGCAAAGCCAATTTCAAGGTCCTGTGCCTAAATGAGGTCAGTCTCCAATATCAGTGGAGGGTCTGTGATGACTGGATTGAGAAGAGTCCTGTGGGGAAAGGCCCGGTGATATTGTTAGAGGAAAAACTAGATGTAAGCCAGCATTCAATGCTTGTGGCCCAGAAAGCTGCAGTATCCCATATAGATTTGATAGGTTTTATAACAAATTAAAGACATTTTAATGTTGCACTTAAAAACAAAATGGAAAATTTTATTCTAATTCTTTTATATAATCCATGTCTTTCCAGTGTGAGAACAGTCCTTAGAGAGTTTGCATTAGTATGCTATCTTGTTCTAGAATGTATTCAACAGTGAGGAAAGAGATGGGTCTGCTACGTCTTAAAGCAGTAGATGAAAAATGTGGTCCTTATTAGAAGCAAAAGCCTAAAAATCCAGCTGGATCATTGGGACTACAACAGGTATTCAACATAGAGGAAGGCTGTACTTATTGAAAACAATGAAGCAAAATGTAAGTGCTATAACCAGCTTTAAATACTTTATACTGTCTGGAAAGTGTTAGCTATCCCTGAGTTAGGGCTATTTAACACACTGTCAGCAGCCAGTGTGTTTGCACCTGCAGCCACTGATTCTGGCATGGCCTCATTCTTGCCACATGGGTAGGTATGTTACTATTGTTACTCTAAGGAAGTCTGATCTAGAACTGCTTGAATGCTGTTTTGCATCAGCAATATGCTTGCAATTTCCCTCTCTTTGAGCTATTGATTGTTATGTATTCAGTATTCATGGGTGAGTGCATGCTGGAAGCGAAGTAACAGAGCACATTTGATGCCTTGAGAGGCTATACAGAGTTAAAGGAATAAAGTAGGTATTTATTGTAGGGGTACACCTCAGGCAGTACAAGAGCCTGGCCATGGCTCTGACCAAGATGGACAGTGAGTCACAAGTTTTCACACTTTTATGAGTTTTGGTGCATTTACACATTGGGGCGAAGTGTCCAATTACAGCTTCAGGTTATGAGGTCCCATCCTCCCAGAATGCTCTCCTCGGTTCCCTCTTGTTTATACTTTTTGGGACTGAAGCTTCAACAGTGTCCTTGGTTCTCAGTCTGGAAAAGGATTGTTTTGTCTGACTAAACTGTGAGGAGAACTCTATGTGAAGTTCATAGTTATATACTAATGCAGTACAGAATCTGGAAAATATGAAAGCTAAAACTTAAGGCATCATATTGCGGTTTCATTTCTATGCTTTTGGTCTGTTTTTCTCCTCCCTGTGTAGTTTCAATTATAGTTTGGGGTTTTTTTTAATTTTTAGTAAGTTTTTTTAATTTCACATGAATCACAGGCTTCCATTTTCACTTTTGTTTGCCTTGGTTTTTCTTTTCTTACACACTCTAATGTAAGGCCTGCCTTGCCATGTTTTCTTCAGCTGGAAGAATTAATCACAGCCATTTTGACAATGTATTTCTAATCCCACTGGCTCTCTTTCACCCTTCACAGCAAGTATTTTGATTATTTTGTCAGAGGATGTTAAGGATTTGCTAAGGACAGTTGTTTGTGAATGTTTAATCTTTAGTTGGCAGCATTTTGATAAAATATCTGTAGGAGAGATACACTGTTACACTGGAATTCAATATGTGGTTTACTCTAGAAGGTAATACTTACCTTTCTTCAGATTACTTAGGGTAATTAAGACATGTATGTCCTCCTCTTATCAGAGGAAAATTTTTGTTTTGCTTAACAAGATTACTGAATTATATGAAGTTCTGACTCTCATTAGTGTCAGTCCAAAATACTGTTTAATGATATTCTTGTTTGCCTATATTCTTGTGGGTTTAGTTTATGTCATTGTTCCAGAAGATTTCTAATCCCATAACTATAAATTAGTTTGTTTTGGTCTGCCTTTTTTCTAGAGCACAGGAGGTTAAGGTCTTCTGTTAAATCTGTGTGGAAATATAAAGTCCTCACAGTTATCTGGTTTATCCCTTTGCTTTATGCAATCACCTGAAATGGGAAAAAATACAATATTATTACATAGTAGGTTTTCAAAGTTTTGAGAAAGGTAAAATATATGCCGAGAGAAAAGATGGCCCCAAATCATTATATATGAGTCTGAAACAAGAGTGAAAGTCATGGTATAAGTTTTTGTTAATTTGAAAAATTTTATTTCAGAAAGAAGTGCTGTAGACAAAATCTGTAACCATATAGAAGCAGACATGCTTTGTTGGTCTCCTGCCTCTCAAGAAAGATGTCATGAACAGATGGTCTGGAAGAACAACAGAAAAAAAAATGCTGAAGTAGGACAGAATAAAAGCAGTGGGCTGTACAGATTTGTGAGTAAAATTAACTGGTACTGATTTACTAAGCAGAACACTTCATATAGGATCACAGAATCATAGAATCATTTCGGTTGGAATAGACCTCTACTGCTATTGGGTCCAACCATTAACCTCACACTGCCATGTGAATTGGAGGGGACACAGCCAGGATAGCTGGCCCAAACTGAACAATGTGATGTATATGTCTTCTCAGGAAAAAAAACAAAAACAAAAAACAAACAAACAAAAAAACCAAACAAAAAAAAAAAAAAACCACAGAAAACTTAAGAGAAAGAAGGGTGAAGACACACTAATTTGTTATTAGTGTTTGTCTTCTAACATCTGCTTCCCAGGAAGTGGGCACCTGCTGATGGAAAGTAGAAAGTAGAGAATAAATATTTTTTTTTTTTTTGCTTCTGCATGTGGCCTTTGCTTTTGCTTTAATAAATTGTTTTAATTTTGACCCACAAGGCTTTTTCTGTCATTGTTTCTCCCCTCTATACTGCTAAGAAAAGGAGTAACAATACAGCTTGTGGGCACCAACCAAAGTCAATCCACCACAGAATTCAGTTATGTGGTAATTTCTGAGTCAATGGAAAACAGTGTGGAGTCACAAAAGAACAATCCTTTTTTTTTGTTATTACTTGAGCTTGTGAGATGTTTATTTTGTCCCTTGTTGATCAGCTCATTGACCTCTAACTTCAGAGGGAAGTAAACAAGGTACAACCTTGTGGTCTGACATCACTTTTGTTTACCTCAGTGACCACTCACATCAGGGAACCAAATGGAGGTCAAGAAATTCTGCCCTCGATCACTGGGGAGGTGAAGCACTTTCCACTACAGAAAGCAGAGGCAAATCTATTTAAACACAAACAAAATGTAATTACATATCTGGTAATCAGTGTTGGTGCAGGTGTTGCTGGCATAAGATTCAAGCAGATTAATTATTTACACAGATTATGTCTATGATTTGCAGTGGACTTATGGGAGGCTTCCTGGCAAGGATTGAAGGAGGTTTGTTTGTGATTAACTTAAAAGCAAGGATAAAGCAATGCTATTATTAAGTAAATACTGCAGTCTGAATCAACATTTACTAGCTGCTTGGTAAGTCTTGCATGCTGATTGCCTTCAGCAGGCAGCCTGAAGACAAGGCAAAAGTATGGGCAGCAGTAAGGGGCAAGAGAGGAATGCTGTGAGTATGCTCAAATTCTGTGTTTGTGTTTTTGTACACTGCCAAAGAATGACTGTCTAGCAGCAAGAGAGTGGGAATGAATTAGAATTCTCTAAACACTGAGATTCTGTTGCCATAATGTGCTTATAGGTATTATAGTGGAAGTGAGTATCTGGAGGCAGATTGAAAGACTTGACCTAATGCCCTTATCTCTCAGTCCTCCAACTCCAATCTAGTGAACATATACCCATAATTATTTCTCAAATAGTTTTTATCTAATTTTAAAGTGGATAATTTATAGCAGTTGTATTAAAATGCTGTAAGTTTTACTAAAATGTTCAGCATTAGGAGGGCTTTGACCAGAATATATTTCCTTACTATGCTACAAAGTCATACATATTTATAATATTAAAAACTCTTCAGTTGCTTTAATAATGTTTTGTTCCACAGATCTGAATACTAATGTTAATATATCTGCTGCATGTATTAGAAGGCTGTGCACAGAATAACATTTTATACTTTCAATTTTTTTTTATTTTTCAGATTTTCATTTATTTACCTTCAATCGAAATTTGTTTCATTATAAAAAACACATTGTAAGCAAGAAATAAAGACTTTGGAAAGAAAACTAATATTTCCTAATAGCTCTGTTGGGCCCCAGCCTGGCAGCACAGAACATTTAGAGTTGAATCATAGACTCATTTAGGTGTGAAAGGACCTCTAAGATCACAGAGTTCAAATGTAAACCAAGCACTGTCAATTCCAGTACTAAACCATGTCATTAAGTGCTACATCTACACAACTTACAAATGCCTCCAGGGATGGTGCCTCAGCTACTTGCCTGGGAAGCCTTTTCCAATGCCTGACAAACTTTCAACCAAGAAACTTTTGTCTATTATCCAATCTCAACTTCACCTGATTCAACCTGGGGCCATTTCCTCTTGTCCTTGCTATCTGGGAGATGAGGCCAACCTCCTGACTGCCACAGCCTCTGTTCAGGCAGTTGTAGAGAGCAGTAAGGTTTCCCCATGAGGCGCCTTTCCAGGCTAAGCAGTCCTGGCTCCCTCAGCCACTCCTTATAAGACTTGTGCTCCATAACCTTCAGCTTCATGGGTGCCCTGCAGTTTGCTGCAAGTCTGACTGCTGACAGCTGAAGGTGCTCTGCACCACACAGGAGCCAGCCTTTGGGAGTGTGTGGGCATTGGGAACACCAATGCTCTCACCTGGGATGGATGTCCCTTCCTGTAGCAGCAGGCTTGGAAGTGGATGCCATTTAAAGGTCTATTCCAACCCAAACTATTCTATGATTCTGTACTTCTATTAATGTACCCACAGAAATAACTAAGCAGAGATAAATTTTTCAAAATGCTGATTTTCATATCCTTGGTCCATCTGGTGTACAGAAACAACAAAAACCAAGGCTTCTCCTGAGAAGAAAAGAGCTGGAAAACAAAAAAAGTAAAACAACAACGGAACTGTGTCAAGTTAAGCATCTGGGAGAGCATCTCCTTGGTATTCTTATCAGGCCAGCTACTTCAGCCCAGGAGGGGGTAGGGTTTTACCTCCTGAGGGAGTGCCTGGGGAAAGTGATTACAGAAGCAAAATTGTACTGTGACTGGGGAGGGGTAGTTATGCTAAAGCTGCATTTGGAAAATATCACAGGAGTACGTTTACTACCAATAAGTTCAGACCTCATCTCATCAATGAAAAAAAAATATTGCAGCACAACTCTTCTGCTGTTCATAGTTGAGACAATGGATAATGTTCTATTTTCTTAGCTTCCCTAAAATGCTCTAGTCAAATAAGAGTGCAGTAGCCCAAGATCCATAACATAGCTGCATAAAGTTTGGGCCAGCAGATAACAGCATAGACATGAAAATGTCTAATGGAGAAGAGAGCAGGCATATGCTTCATTTCTTCAGTGACAGAAACCCATTAAATTCTAGGTTTAAAGTGCACACACAAAAAACTGCCTTGCAGTAAATTTGGAAACACTGTCCGCAGGCAGAAACTTCAGAAAATCCTGATTCTAATATAATTTCATTATTGTATCAGAATGGTTGTGTTCTGATTGAAATCTCCCTCAGTTCACTGTGTATCTACTGAGATGTGTGAATGTGCTCGTGTCTGTGCCTAGGTAGGTGGTTTTATCACATCTCTGGGCACATGGAAAAATGAAAGGTGGAAAAAAGTAATGTGGAAATATTATCAAAAAGTTAAATATTTGTTAAGTGGTTTATTCCAGTTTGTTTTGTTCTTTAAGATCGTGAGTCTATGATCTTTTGACAATGCTGTAGAATGACTGCAAAAAAAAATTGTGGACAGTATGAAATCAGAAAGCAAGAAGACCTGGGTAGGATAGTCCTTACAGAAAACAGAAAGTTAGAAGAAAAATTGTGTTATTTAATAGTAGGCACAGCAGGAAGTAAAAAGATCTGCAATATATTGCTTCACAAAGGGATTAAAGGAAACAAAGCAGTCTAGCACAAATATAAAATATTTAAGTAGGATGATGAAAGAGCAGACATCCCATGAGTATTTATATAAGTGTATGTCCACCCCTCATCCACCTATCTGTTTATTTAGACATGTTTATTTAGACATGAACAGGGCACAAGAAATTTTAAAAATGCAGGAAGTTTTGAAAATGTTTAAAATACATTTTTTAAATACGTCAACTGAAAAGATGAGTCAGCAGGGAAACACGTTCATGTCAAAAAAATAGGAAAGAAAACACGCTTAGATTCACAGACAATATTACAAAAGGAATGAAAGGTCTACAGTGCAATTTTCTTTTTCTCTTTCTCCACTTCCTGTAAGTATGAAATTACTGAGCAGTTTTACACAGCATGCTTGTTTCTTCTGGCAAAATGTGGAGGCTTGGTAGAAAACTGTTTTAGTCAATTAAATAGAACTAGGATTTTCTTAGCAGAGGAAAAGCAACTAAGAATAATTTTTCAGTTGAAGAAATTTTAAGTAACCTTTCCTCCAAATAGTTTTTCTAAAATGAAAAATGAGGATTTTATAATTTAAAAATGCATTAATCTTAAACTACTGTATTTCAAATGTTCGATCTAAAACTAGGAAAAATGAAAATAAAAAACCTCTCGGGTGTTCAAAAAGGAAAAGAAATGGAAAACAATAAAATTGTTTTCTTTCCATGTACTAAACTTCCATGGTTTGTTGTCTTTTTTTCCTGAAACATTAATAATAACAACATGCCTTCTGAATTTAGGTTAGAAAGTTTTTAGGCTGAAAACTTTTTGGACTTCTTTAGACTCATACTTCTACACAGAAAAAGAAATTACTTTTACTCACCACTAACCTCCACTCACTGTTATGAAAAGACCAAATGTTACTAGTGTTGGCCAGAAAACCAAGAAGGAGAAAAAATATAATATATTTATTATTATAACATAATAGGTAGTATATAATTACACAATTATATAATAATATAATATATTGTATTCTATAATTATATAATTATAATATAATGTATATAGAAAATATTATATATAAAAATATAATAAAATGTACACCTATGGTGCAGGATATAAATAAAAATCTTGCTATAGAAAAGAAGGGGATTTTTTTTTGTTGTGAGTTAATAGAAAAGGCATTTGTTGAAAAATCAAAATTTTGGGGAAGACATGAGATACTTTTTCTGGGTGGGAGAAAGGGCATTTTCCTTTGTTTTCTTTCTTTTTTTTTATCAACCCCAAAAACTTCACCAAAACATGCAGCTCTCAAGCAGAAGTGAAATATTATAGAAAAGTAAAAAGTTTGCATATAGTGCTGTGGAATTGACAAATCATTAAGAATCCCTTTTGAACATTTAATGACAAATTAAAACATGATGTCTCTTGCGGCTGCGCTGATTGCAAGAGACCCGGCTGCTCACAGCCCAGCACGCAGCCTGGGTGCTTGCCCGACTCGGAGTCGGGTCCGCACCTGTGGGTCACAGCCTCACAAGAGAGCGATAGCCACGAAGCGCGCAGAGACGAAGAGAGGACTCAGGCAGTGTAGGGAAAAACGTTGGATTTATTGACCAACAAAACGGGAGAACTGAGGGGAGTTGCAGGGAGCAAGGTGGAGGGGAGCTGCCTGAGCAAGGAGCAACTGGGATGCAACAACTTATAAAGACAGGGGGTGGGGATGGGTGTAAACTTCCAACAGCAAATCAGGACACAGAAACTTAGATACATACTAAGAGTGACAGAACAGGTTAACAAATCAAGAAAAAATTGAGGAGGGGCCCCAGCCCCGGACCAATCACCCGACGCCTTGGAGAGAAGGGCCTAGAAAAAGAGGATGGGTCGCCGGGTGACGGACAAGGGGACTGGGGAGGGGAAAACTTGGATACATGAAAGGCACCATAGCAACACAGGAGGGGCAAAAGGATTGACATAAAACTGCTCGAAGCAGGGGAATTCCAAGACAAAACCATTGATACTTAGGATAGGGGGGGCTGGGGTGAACCAAGAACAAGACAACACATCTCCCCCTTTTTTGTTTAAAAAGAAGAGGGGAGAGTGGAGGAACAAACTCTTTCAATTGAACAGTCTTTGGGATAAAACTTAAAACAACTCAGTCTCTGAGGGGAGCTGATCCAGGGACACTTTCTTCTGAGGCGTTGGGGTCGTCGGAGGGATAGCTGTCTTCTGAATGGAAAGATGTTTCTTCCCATGAGTTTTCTTCAGGAAAATTGCTTGCTTGTTGTAGATGTAAGACTTCTGGTGTTTCAAGTAATTTGGCAACAAACCTCTTGAAGCAGCCCCAAAGAATTGCCCCTGAGATCAAAATAATGATCAAAGTAAAACAAACATAAACGACAGATTTCAAGACTGATCCGACCCAGCCCGACAGCCCCCACCCTGAAAACAAGTCTCCCAGCCAGTCTGCAGTCTGTTGCTTGATGTTAGAAAGAAGGCCATGCATCTTGTCAATGGCGACTCTTGCATCTTCGGCTCGGGAGGACAGGTTCATGCAGCAAAGGCCTTCGAATTCTTCGCATTTATGATTGTGAAGCAGCAATAGAAAATCTATTGCTGCTCTATTCTGCAAGGTCGCCTGCCGTGTCATTTTCTCATCATATAGGAGGTCGGAAAGGGCGGCTGAGGTAAAATTGGCTTGTTTCTCCACCCAACACTCTAGGCGGGCCAATTCGCCTAGAGACTTTGCGATAGACACCCACGGCAAAAAGAGGGTGAGTGCTACGATTTTTGGCTTAGCCCAATGCTCAACGACTGAGTCACAGTCTGGGTCAAGATCCTTTAGGTCTCTTTTTGCGCGGGCCGAATCAGAGGTCGAATTCAGGCTGAGACTCTTGTTTCTCCAATCATAAATTTGAGTAATGTTGGGGGTCAACAGCGACAGCCGACCAAATGCGCAAGGGCCTCCTATGTGGTGAGAGGGGATGCCTGCCCAAGCTCGGTCTCCGCAAATGAAAAAAATGCCCCGGGGGAGGGCCATCGGCTTCCCGCCCGGGGTGGAAGAGAGTGGAACCTTAATGGGTTTCTTGCACCACCGGGCGGCCTGATACCTAGGATCGGACGGGTTCAGGACCGTGTACCCTTTCTCTCCAGGACGGGGGGTAAATTGGAACTGAATGCAAACAGGGGCAGCTGCGGAGCCGAGCAAATGGAGCTCTTGGGGTTCGGAGTCTAAAGGGACAAGGCCTCGGACTCCGTCTCTCCAGGCGCTCCAGAAGGTTGCGATAGCTTCGCGGGTGGTGGACAACGAAAAGGCATAATTAAAAGGAGGGGGTAACTCTGAGGGTGGGAGAGGGATCCCCACAAGGCAGGACGACATCGGGTCCTTTGCTGCGCCGGTGTCTAGGCAGAGGTGATCTTGTCCTAGGGCCTCAGCAAGAGTTCGCCAGACGTTTGCCTTGGGCTGGGGGACGATCCACGCGTTGATGGCAAGCTGCGTGGACCACAGGGTGGTGGTAAACAGGAGAAAGCCGGTCAGGGTTGGTGCCATGTCTAAACGAAACTGAAAAACACAGTGTTAGAAACATCAGGAACTCAAGGGTCGGACAGATCTGCATTGAACAGGCAGCAAATTTCTGGGATAGCATGAGGAAAGTCAGGGGGCCTCTTCTTCCGCCTCCAGTGAGCGACTTGGACTTGGCTGACGGTTGTCTTGTGCTTCGTTCCTTTGGGTACATAAGGCCATACCCATTTTGAGGGGACCCACTTCGGGCCTGAGGGAGTGGAAACGCAAGCGTAACCTCTCCCCCAGGTCACAAGATCAAATGGTCCCTCCGTCTTCCAGGTCTCCGGATCCTTGACGAGGACCGGAGGCCTGGATTCAGGCTGCAGTTGATTGTGTTTCCCGAAGTGCCGTACCATTGGAGGATTGAGGTTCTCGAACGAGCAGTTCAGGAAATTAAGCGTGAACATTGCTTGTGCGAGACGGATGTGGGGAGGCTCTACCTTCATCGCCATTTTCTGATGTTCGAGAACCTTTTTCAGGCTCTGGTGGGCCCTCTCCACCATGGCTTGGCCTGTCGGGGAATAGGGGATGCCTGTTTTATGTTCTATTCCCCATTGCTGCAGGAACTGGCGCAATTCCTTGGACGTGTACGCTGGCCCGTTGTCTGTTTTGATGAGTTTGGGGATGCCCAGGACAGCGAATGCCTGAAGCAGATGCTTCATGCAATCAGCCGCCCTCTCACCTGTGTGGGCGGAAGCATAGATAGCGCCGGAAAAGGTGTCGATAGAAACATGCACAAAGCTCAACCGGCCAAATGCAGGGATATGCGTGACATCTGTTTGCCACACTTCGCAGCTTGACAGCCCTCTAGGGTTTGTCCCCAGGCTCATAGATGGCATCTGGTGGGACTGACACTGGGGACATGTCGCCACAATCGCCCTGGCCTGTTCGCGTGTGAGGTGGAACTGACGAACCAGACCAGGAGCGTTCTGGTGGAATCGCTGGTGACTAAGTTTGGCCTGTCCGAAAAGATCAGGGAGCAGGGCCACCTGAACAGGAGAGGCAAGGGCGTCTGCACGCCTGTTGCCTTCCGCAATGAACCCCGGCAAATCAGTGTGAGACCGGACATGCATCACGTAGAAGGGTTGCTCCCGGTGGGAGACTAGTTTAACAAGCTTCGAGAGCAATTCAAAAAGTCGGATGTTTGAGACGTCTTGAAGGATAGCACTCTCTGCCCTGGACACTACACCGGCTACGTATGCTGAATCTGTGATCAAATTAAAAGGCTCCGAGAACTTCTCAAATGCTCTAACGACAGCATCCAACTCGGCTACTTGTGGTGAACCTTCTACCACGGCAATGTCTGCCTCCCACTGTCGAGTTTGAGGATTCCGCCAAGTCACTACTGACTTGTGGGATGCTCCGGATGCGTCTGTAAAAACAGTTAGGGCATCGAGCGGAACTCTGCTCTGAATAGATTTGAGTGTTAACGTAAATTCTTGGTTGAATAATTTGTGGGCCGGCCGATTGACAGAAATTTGGCCAGTGTAACTATCCAGAGCTAACTGAAGCATTTCGTTGGTTTCGAAGACATTCTCAAACATCCTCATTTTGAGGTGGCCCGATTCGAATTTAATAGGGACGTGAATGCATTCCAAGTCCACACCTGCCAGCTCCCTGATCCGCGATCTCGCTTTCCGGATCAGGTCTGCCACCAGCTCAAGTGGCTGTGTCATTCTTTTGGACCGGTGATGGCTGAGGAACACCCACTCTATGATTAAGAGGGGGTCCTCTGAGCTCTGGCCCTTACTCTTCTTGATGTTATTGTCCCACTGAAAAAGCAACCCGTGGAGGTGTGGCAACTTCCCCAGGACGATAAAACGAAAGGGCAGGCCCGGTTGGTAACGGTGGGCCTGTCTGGCTGCAATTGAGCTTTGGATCTTTTCCAGCGCTGCCTGGGCTTCCGGGGTAAGGGCCCTGGGAGAACAGAGCTCCTCTCCCCCTTTCAACAAATTGAAAAGGGGGGCTAGGTCTTCAGTTGGAATTCCCAGCCAGGGTCTTACCCAGTTCAAAGACCCACACAGCTGATGGACATCAGCCAAACTCTTGATGTTTGTTCTGATCGCCAATTTTTGAGGAACAATGGTCCTCTTTGTGATTTCAAGGCCAAGGTACTTCCAAGGCGGCATCCGTTGAATTTTGTCTTGCGCCAATTCAAATCCTGCAGCAATCAACGCATTGGTTGTCAGGTCAAGAGCATGGGCTAGCAAGTCATCGGTCGGCGCACAAATCAAAATGTCATCCATGTAATGATGGATGATGACGTCCCCCACTGCTGCACGGATCGGGGACAGCAGGGAAGCGACATACCACTGGCAGATCACAGGGCTGCATTTCATGCCTTGAGGAAGAACTGTCCAGTGGTAGCGCTTGCCTGGGGCTTCACGATTGATGGAGGGAACCGTGAAGGCAAAACGCGGTGCATCTTCCGGGTGTAGGGGAATCTGGAAAAAGCAGTCTTTTATATCAACAATGGCCAGATTCCAATTTCGGGGGAGCATTGCTGGGGAGGGCATCCCTGGTTGAAGAGACCCCATGTCTTTTATGATGGCATTAATTTGCCTGAGGTCGTGCAAGAGTCGCCACTTATCTTTGTTAGGCTTTTTGATAACAAAAACTGGGGAGTTCCAGGGCGACATGGACTCTACCAAATGACCTTTTTGCACTTGTTCTTGCACGAGCTCGTTGAGCGCCGCTAATTTTTGTTTATTGAGCGGCCACTGCGCCACCTGGACTGGTGTATCTGACTGCCAATTCAATTTCCAGGTGGGGCGCTCTTCAGTGGCCGCTGCCCGAAAAACCTGGGGAGCTGCTGGTAGGTCAATTTTGGCTCCCCACTGGGCCAAGAGGTCTCTTCCCCACAAGGGCTCTGTATAATCTAAAACGAATGGACGGACGGAAGCCAATTGTCCGTCTGGCCCCGTAATTTGCACAACGCTCCTTGATTGTCTAGCCAATTGGAGGCCCCCTACACCACGGATCCGCCCTGGAACGTTTTGCAGATCCCAATGCGACGGCCATTCCCGAGAGGGAATGACTGTGACATCTGCCCCTGTGTCTAAAAGGCCGTACATTGCGACTCTCTCCCCTCCTTTGGAAAGCATACACATGACTTTGGGTTTTTCCTGTCCAAGGGCTTGGGCCCAGGCTACCGAATGTTGCTGTAGTGAATCGTGTTGAGCTCCCAGTGAAGATGTAGTGGTTGGGTTCTGCTCTGCCACACGAATGGCTTGAGCGATGATTTGTCCCTTGGGCAGGAAGAGAGGAGGACAGACACAGTGCAGCAGGAGTGAGAATTGTTCCAGGCCAGCTGGTAGCAGACTTGGAACAATACTCACCCCTGGTGGGGTCGTCTTTGTGTCACCAAGCACGACAAACTTGCAGCTCACCCGCTCCCAATCCTCCGGGCACTCAGGAAGCACGGTCACTTGGTGGAATTCTGCAGAGCGGAGATGGATCGGCTCTGCGAGCTGCAACCTGCAGGACGAAACACAAGACAAGGTAGTTAAAGATGGCTGGGATTGGTAGAATGTCAAGTCCGGTAAATGGTCAAAGTCGGTGGATGGAGGCCGGCTCCCTTCATCCTCCCCCCTCCCTCCAGATGTCAAAGCACCAAGGACTGCCTCCTGATTTCTGTCTTGGCGCAGGGGGGCACTGCGCTGCCATATTAGTTTTTTTGAGGTGCCCTTCCTGGGGCTCCCTGTTGCTGCTTTTTAAATTCGTAGAATTGTTTTCTCAATGGGCACTGGGGCATCCAGTGCCCAACCTTGCCACATAAGTGGCAAGGCGCAGCGGGTGGAGCGGAAACAGGGGTAGGTGGTTGATCTGTCCCTTGGAGGGCTGGGCAGCACTCGGCAGATGGACCGGCTTCTTCTGCGACGGCAGCAGCTTGTGGGGATGGCGGCTTTAGACGACGAATGACTGCGGGTGGTGCACTGGCAGCTGACGGAACGAGGACCTTTTTCCTGCACACTTCGAGCATGTCACGGAGAGTGCGAGGCGGCTCCAGGGGGAGGCTATTGATGGCTTCGCGGCAGGCTGGGTTAGCGTTCAGAAACGCCACTTGTTTCAGCACCTCAGACTGCACGCTCTCGCCTTCCACTTGACTGTTGACTGAACGTCGGAGCCGCTCTACAAACTCAAGGAAAGGTTCCTCTGCGCCCTGCAAAACTCGAGTATACGGAATTTGAGGCGCTGCTGCCCGCAACTCCAAGAAAGCTTTTTCAGCTGCCTTGGCAGTCTGCTGTAGCGCCTCTATTGGGATGGTCCTTGCTTGAATGTGACCATCGGCCCAGTCTCCGGTTCCTAAAAGGTGGTCAATGGAAAGCACTTCTCCCTCAGTGCTAAGGCGGGAGTTCGGGCTGTTCCATAGGGATGGGAGCACTCTTAGGACTTCTTTTCTCCATGCCCCCTCCCAGAGCACTTGCTCCGAGGTGTTGAGGAGGCAGGAGAAAACTCTACGGAGATCGGCTGGTGTGATTACCGACTCCGAGAGGACGGCCTGAAGGAGTCCCCGAAAATATTCGGAGTCTCGCCCGAACTCTTTTTGGGCTTTACACAACTCTTTCATAGAAGAGTGGGAGAAGGGGACCCACTGCGCCAGCGTCACGCCTTCCCCCACTGGGTGAAACGCAACCGGGGCGGCTGATGGGATGACAGCCGGTCCCAGCTTCCGGATTCCCACGCTCTCCCCCCCTCCCAAGTCGTGGGAAACGGAAGAGGAGGCGTGAGAACCGGAAGTGGAGGAGGCGTGGCGTGAGAGCTGGGTGGGAGGATCTACAGCAGAGTGTCCTGCCCCTTGGGAGGAGCTTGCCGGCCCCAAAAGGAAATCTGGAGGTGGTGGGAAATGAGGAGAAGGGGGCGGAGTCGGGGGGGGAGATGGAGGAGGAGGAGGAGGAGAAGGGGCTGGACGGGGCGGAGTAGGGGAAGGGCAGGATCTGGGGATGGAGCAAGAGGGATGATGGGAAGAAGAAGGGAGTTTTCCCGCCTGAACCACGCGGTCTCCGCCATCTTGTGACTTAAGGTCGCCATTTTGATGAGGAGACTGAAACTGAACTTTGGGTTTTGTAACTGGGGTGGTGGGAGTAGGAGCGAGGGGTATAGGATCAGGCTCTCTGAGAGACTGGCCAGGTCTCACAGGGCAAGGGGACCGAGCCGAGGGGGAGCCCAGGGAATGGTGGACACCTGGCGCGGGGCTGACGCGGTCTGCTTTCCCTCGGGACTCGGTACGGGAGAGAGGGCGACAGGGACGAGGGATAGGAACAGAGGGTCGGGGAGAACTGGGGCACGAACGGGGGTTCGGTGGCTGCTTTGAGGGATCAGATTTTTGTTTCAGAACCTGAAGGAGAAGTGAAATCCAATAGAAATGTTTTTCAAAGGAACGTTCTCCAGTCTGGATATCTCTCTGCAGTCTATGCTGCACTTTCTTTAGGAAAGCAGGGTCCAGAACTGAGGCAGGAGAAACGTCAGGGAAGTTCGAAAACAGCCACTGAATTAAACTCTTAATTTCTTTCTTATTAACTTTGACTTTCCCTCCCCCCAGGGATCCCACAACTTGGTAATAGACTCCCTTCTGGGATGCAGACAATTTCGCACCCATCCCTCGGAGATGTTAACTGGGGAGGTCTGCAACCCAACTCAACCCAAACGTTGCAGGAAAGCGTTAAAGAAACTGAAAGTAAAAGGTAGAAAAGGGGGTCCCAATCCGACCCTTACCCCAAAAGAGAGAAATAGAAAAGCAAGAAATCGGAATGAAACCGAGAGGGGTAAGGTGGTGACACCGAAAACGGCCACAAGAAACTCACCCTGTCGGCGGGACGAACTAAAACTGCAACGCAGGGGAGGCTCTGCACGCAGGACAGTCTCTCTGGATGCGTGAGAGGGCGCTGTCCTTATCTCCTAGGAGCACCACTCTCTAAAACAAGAGCGTGCTACACTAAGGAGTGGCTTGTCGCTCAATAGGATTTGTAATCCAAATACGAAAGGCGGTCAGATACAGGTCCAGATCACAGTCCTCTGGGACGATCCCAGGCGATCACAGCAGACGCGTCCAGACGCCGCTTCTGGCTGCCCCACGTTGGGCGCCAAGTCTGCGGCTGCGCTGATTGCAAGAGACCCGGCTGCTCACAGCCCAGCACGCAGCCTGGGTGCTTGCCCGACTCGGAGTCGGGTCCGCACCTGTGGGTCACAGCCTCACAAGAGAGCGATAGCCACGAAGCGCGCAGAGACGAAGAGAGGACTCAGGCAGTGTAGGGAAAAACGTTGGATTTATTGACCAACAAAACGGGAGAACTGAGGGGAGTTGCAGGGAGCAAGGTGGAGGGGAGCTGCCTGAGCAAGGAGCAACTGGGATGCAACAACTTATAAAGACAGGGGGTGGGGATGGGTGTAAACTTCCAACAGCAAATCAGGACACAGAAACTTAGATACATACTAAGAGTGACAGAACAGGTTAACAAATCAAGAAAAAATTGAGGAGGGGCCCCAGCCCCGGACCAATCACCCGACGCCTTGGAGAGAAGGGCCTAGAAAAAGAGGATGGGTCGCCGGGTGACGGACAAGGGGACTGGGGAGGGGAAAACTTGGATACATGAAAGGCACCATAGCAACACAGGAGGGGCAAAAGGATTGACATAAAACTGCTCGAAGCAGGGGAATTCCAAGACAAAACCATTGATACTTAGGATAGGGGGGGCTGGGGTGAACCAAGAACAAGACAACACAGTCTCTTTCTTTATAAAACATAGGAATTTTTTTATCTTAACAAAAATAATTCAATATTTTTGTAACCTAAAGTTAGAACAAACTAAATATTGAATAGCAGATATTGCACAAAATTGATGGTTGCAATAAAGAATGTGTCTGTGGAATATCAATGTCAATTATCTTTGCCATTCAGGATTAAAAAAAAGAGGTGTATTTTGGAGAGCTTTACCTCAGGTATTCTATAAATAGATAGCAGCATTATCACAGTCAACATTGTGCAATTAATTACCAAGTCAGAACAAGCCCAAGATGATGCAACACTTTCCATAAAGATTCTCCAAGCAGAATTTCTCAAGGAGTGGATAACTGTAGACAGAAGAATCAAAAGTCTGTGTTTCATTTATTCAATGTGCAATACAAACTTTAAGTACTATAATAAAAGAGAAGACAGCATCAGCAGAGATTCCTGACAATGTTCCTTATCCAGGAAAATCAGAAGTAGTAGAGCTGACCAATATAGCATTGATGTCCAATGTTTTTAAAGAATTGCAGAAACTTTGGCTTTATGTAGACCATTCAGGTCTCTAAATTTATCTCAAAGCAGCTTATGAAGTAATGATGAATCAAAACCAATAAAATGCAGAATCTATTTGAGTAAACAAAGTCTTAGTGGGAGCAAAACAAATATATAGAGAGATTTATGCAAGTAGGCAGCCCATCAAGCTAACCCACTAATCCATATTTGCGTTGAGTGCTTAACTTACTTCTTTCACCCCCACCCCCTCCATGGTCATTGTTTTGACATCTGGATACAGCACAAAAATATATAGCGGTAGAAAAATAAGTGGAGGGCTGTTCAGAAAACAGTAGAGCACCAAGTTACTACTTCCATTACTGCAGAAAGACAAAACACCTGTCATAAAATCTTTATAAGTCCTGTTGATACTAACAGAGATGAAACCAAATCCCTTCATTTCTGCCAGCTCACTAAAGCAGTGTAGTGGAGAACAGATATTACAGATGAAGACTCCTGAAAATCTCCTTTTGTCATAACTTTATTAAGAGAAACCAGGCCAGAAAACTCCTTGTGTGCTAAGATGTTTTGCCAGACTTGAGGGCTTTTTCCTATGCTTTGCTTTGCTGAACTGATGTAAACAAGACTCCACCTCTAATTCTCGTATTGTGGTTTTGTTGTCAGCTTTTTTCCATAAGAGATGAAAAAGAAAAGGCACTTTCATTTGTTGGTGAAAGAAGTTAAAAATATCTGAATTCAAACACATAGAGAGCATAGATCTTAGCAGAATGAGGTCTTAATTAGGCCCATGTAAAATCATGAAGGAAGAGAACCAGACTGTCACTAAGGCACTGTTTGAGATAATAATTTACACAAAACCAGAGATAATAGATAGATCTAAAAGAAAGGATTAATCTATAAGCAGTTCAGACAGAATTTCTTTATGCAGAGGATTACTGAATAATGGAACAAATTGTCAAAGGCAGTGATAGAAGCAAGTGTGAATTATTCTGACACATTTCTGGATGAGAGAATTGGAAAGTACAGTTGTGGACTAGATTTTCAAGATAAATGATGATATAAGGATTGCTTGCATTTCAAGTTGGTGAGGGTAAGGGAGCCAGCCTGTATTAAAAACTGACAAGGTTAGTAGTTACGGGAGATCTTAATGAGCCATGCTCTGCTCCTGATTCCCTTAGAAGTTCCTTTATGGTATTACTTAAGGCAAAGATTTGCATAATTGATAATGAAATGGCCTAGCTTGAAAGAGGGGAACAATCTACTTATTGATAAATATATGAAAGATTAAAGGATCACAAAATATTTATTTGCTTTTCTTTGTATAAATGCTTTTGAATGAAAGGGATTTTTAGGTATGATATGACAACTTCAAGAACACAATAGTGAAAATCTTGCATTTTAAAAAAAGTAGTCAGTAAAGGCATTAAACAAATCTTTCAAATGTAGCATGTGTGGTCATACAGTCACTTGTGCCAAAGCCCTTGACACAATCACTAATAGACTTGCAGTTTGTCTTATGGTTTTTAACACCATAAGACATGGTGCACAAAAAGGCCAAGAACATTTCATTTCAAATATTAAAGCATTAATATTTTAAGCTAAAACAGAAGCACTATGGGTTAATCACTATCATACAAAGATTGATGAAGGAGCTTAAAATAGGAAAATAATTTGACTACTTTCTTCTGAAAGCCCACATAATGAAAACTTTAGATGGAAGAAAATAAAAGCAGAATACTTTGCTTAGAAATAAATAAAAATTTCACATGCACCTGGTGGAAAGTAACTGCCTTCCTTCTCAGTCCCCTTGAAATTACTTGAAATAATGATTAATAATAAAGCTCTGCATGATAAAAAGCACCTATGATACATATATCATATTAAACCATGGAAGAAAAATGTGTCATAAACAACTTGTTCATCTATTGTTATGTCTTCTTAAAATAGTTAAGCTAGTGTTGATTTTATCCTTAGAGTATTTTTGGCATATAGCTCCCATTATGGGAAAAAGATATATTAGCACAGACATGTCACTGCTAAAATTTCTGTGAAAATAAATATGATTTTAGTCGTATGACAGGTTTGCAATCTTTGAGTTTGGGTAATCCCAAGGTATTACCCAAACTCTAATGAAGTATTAGTGAGAGAATGCATTCTTCTGTTGAATTTATATAAAATCCAGTGTGGCCTAATTTCTCAAAAAAAAAAATTAAAATCTTTACTTAATTGAGGGATATATATATATATATATTTGCTGGTTCTTTTATTGGGTTCACTAAAATGTCATAAAATGCTTTGAAATAGTCAAAACAAATATGCAACCAATCTATACTCATTAAGAAATAAAATTGTTTACTAAATTTAGCAAAGTTAGATTGGGGAATCAAGAAAACTGTCCTCTGAATTACTATGGGAGACTACTTTCAAAATCAAAAGGAATATGGAATAAAACTACCATCTAAACAAACTAATGCATCCCAGAATACACAAGAAGCAGATTGCCCAAACCTCTGTTTGAACTGCCTCAAAAGCAATCCTCAGTGATAGAGATGGGGAAAATGGGCTTTGGGACTTCTATATGGCTTTGGAGAAGTCTCAACAGATCTGAGACAGGTTTAATGAGGCAGGATCACAAGTTAGGGCAGCTAACAAGGACAGTGATAATTAAGCAGAATTCTAAAGATTTAAATATTTTTCCACCTAAATTTATTCCATTAGCAAAAATATTTACTTTCTAGTACAATGTAATTTTCTGTCCTAAAACAGCTTTCATAAGAGGATCTTACAAAAACTGGAGCACCTGACACAAGTGAGATATTCTGGCCTCCTGAGGCTGGCCCACCCACTGCTGTCCCAGGCAAACACAAATTTCTAGAGGCTGTCTAACCCAACAGGCTGTCAGATGTTCAAGAGTCTGTTGGACAAGCACTAATAAGGTGAAAGCGCTCAACAAAAGATGAATAAAATTAAATATTGTGCAGAAGCACCTTCATTAAATGTCAACAGTGTCTCTCAACAATGTCTCTCAATTATACTTGTGTTCTATTCACAAGAATTGGATACATGGAATCCCTACTACTTTTTATTCTCTCCATCACCCTATGAAACAAATCAGACCATTAATTGGTCCTCTAACCACATTAAATCCTAAGGAGACATCCAGGTGACCTGAGTCAAATATTTGTTGCCTGTACAGCCTGGCTTGAAGACAACAACACCAAGGGTATGGGAAAGAAAAGTAGATTGAGGTTGCCTTTCTCTGAGCCCCCTCACACAGGTTTTTGCTCTCTTCATGGAATGCATTTCCATATCCCAGTGAAACCCGTTATATAGTCATTATTAATCATATCAAACATTCCTTTTTTATTTCTACTTCAATAGATTCTCTTTCTTTATTTTTTCCACACCTTCCATCCCTCCTCTCTGTGTTTATAACGTTATATAATCTTTAGGGAAAAAGGAAGCTGTTTACAGTTTGTAATCGTACTAAAAAAGAAATCGAACCACAAATTCACTGCAGAGTGTTTGATCCAGAATATTGTTAGAAATGTAATTCATAGCTGAAAGAATTTGAAACTACAGTCCTCAACTTAGCTGCCAGACACACAGAAAAATACAAACACCAAGATTTTCAGAATTTAATGTTCAGATATTTGTTTTTCATTTTAGTATTTGAGAAATTAATTTGGTGGATCGTTTTGTTAATGGGAAACAGAAATTATCCCCACTTTACAACCTCAAAACATTGTATTTGTTTAAGGGTTGTTGATAGTAAACCTGTTGAACTTCACTGAAGGCTCTCATTTTGTAACACCCACCTTCTAATCTTCAGGGAGCCTTCAGACCTGGTAAACACAAAGGGAACAAAGGGAACAGGCTGGGATCACCCACTGAGCAGTGAGCTACATACCTGAAAAGGGTTCAAATTACATAGCAGAATCACCATTTTTAATGTTTCTCTGGCTGGTGTAAGGAAGTGCAGGTCTGCATTTGTGCAGTACAGTGTCAGCTTATGGGGTTCAGACCCTGGGAGAATGCTTTCCTTCATAGTTTCCTTTCAAATCTCTCCTTTGCTGGTTTCCACAGTTTTCACTGTATATAGGCAAAAAAATTAAGTGTTATGGACCTTTAGGCTTCCTACTGTTTATCATTGCTCATCTATTCACACTCTGTTATTTTTGCTAATATTTTTGGTTTTCTTTTTATTTTCTTCTTTTCTTCTATTTTGAATTCAGACAGGTGTGCTCATCTCAACAAGCCTCAGCTGTTCAGTGGGATTATTTTCTGCTCTTTTACTTTCCTCCTTTTGCTTTTTCTTTGGTTCACACATCACAGTAATGCCTCTCCAGGGATGAAGGTCTCAATGCACACAAGAGTGTCCTAGTGCATGAATCAAAATCCCCTAGGTATGGGTAACTTAGGTTTGCACCTGTTATGTTTGTGAAGGCATAATGCTGCCAAAAGTACATTGAGAAGGCTGGGAAAAGTCTGCATTTTTCCAGGTGCAATGTTGTACTGGAGAACAGAAGCAGGAGAAAGACTGGGCACAGTGTTCGGTCACAGCAGCAAGGCTAAAGCTTTAAACATGGAGTGAGATCTAGAGCAGCTTTCACAGGGCCCCCAAATAATGGATTCACACTCGAAGCAGAGAAAAACAGTTGTTTTTTTTCCTTCCTGTGACAACCATATCTAATGATGTTTCCAAGGCAATGGCAATCATCTGGGCTGTACACTGTTGTACCAATGTTGCAAGAAGACCGTGGGCAAGAGATGATTTTGCCCCTGCAGGAAGCACACCTTGGGAAGCAGCTTTCCCAATGGCTACTCTGGTCAGGTCTGCTCTGCACACATAGCAGGTCTGTCTGCTGCTGGGTTTGCACATCCTTTCAGGATTATCTCTGTAGCACAGATATCAGCTCAGCATTTATCAGGAATTTTGAAATATTTGAAGTCTGAATTTAAAAAACAAAGGAGAAGAGAGCTAGAATAATTTAAGTGCTCTACACAAATTAACTTTGAAATATATTCTGTCAGTTCTTTTAGCAGTATTCTTAATCGATGTGTTTTGTCACAAAAATTTTGAATGGGATTTTGTCTTTTTTTTTTTTTTTTTTTTAGCTTACGGGTTAAAGATTCTAGGGATACTTGTCCAACTGATACCACCTTTCTAGCTAATTTCCATTTCAGTTTATCTCAAAATTGCCATTATGCCAGAAGTATTTAAAAACTGATGTTGTTTAGGCTGGACTTTTCTTAATTTAAGTATATTAAATTCTAGTAATTTGTGAATTTTATCTTCTATAAACCAGCTAAACTTCAATCATCTCTTATGACGAGCATAACTAGTAAGTCTTAAAAAGCAGATCCTTCTTATTTTTCTCAGAATGATTTATTTCAGTGCATCACAAATAAAGATGCTGTAAAAATTAAAATTATAGTTAAAATTCAGTTTCCAGACAAGTTTTTGTCTGATATGTTAATGATGATCTTGTGTGTGGAAGTAATAATGATTCAAGTGCTCCACTGGGATTTTACGAAGACATAGGGCTGAACGGTCTTCTACTCATGCAGCAAACTGATTGGAAGTGTTTGTGTTTGTTATTAAATACAGATAGATATTGTTATACAATAAAGGCATGAGTCAGGTTTCTTTCTGCTGCTGCCTTTCACCACACAAGAAAGCAGGAAAACAACAAGTGCCTTCCAACACCATTGTCTGTCAAACTGAAAAGTTGGAGTCTAAACATCCTGATGTCTCAGTAAGACACTAAGAAGCATCTAAACCAATTAGCAGGAATGTCCAGCTGGTACCTTTACTAATTCTAGTCCAGACTCTGGCTGTCTGTACTGGAAGCAACAGAGAAAATCCCACAAGCCTGTTAAGTGCCTTATGCGGAGGTCAGCCATACATCCCATACCACGCAGATATTTTGATGAGCTGTTGCAATAGGTAAAAGGCTATAGTTGACCACTATAGGGTTGAATATACATTCTATGACCTCCACTTTTCATGGGACCCTGATATCAATGGAGGAAGACTTTTTCCCATGGTTTTCATACAAGTAGCTTTAATCACAACCTGAAAGAAACCATGAGTCCTAGACCTTCCAGAGCTATAATCTACACCTGGTAAAAAGTTCCAGCTGGCTGGGGAAATGATTAATATTAAAAGTGATTAAAAAATTGTTTTCTTGCCCTTTTTAAAAGATATTCCTTAGTGTGTGAGTGTGTTTGGAGTACTATTTGGCTCACAAAATCCCGAGATCTAAGAAATAAAGAAAAACTATTTCTCATTTTTTACTTAATGAGAGTGCGTTTTCCTTTCAGCACAGGTACTCATGCTGTTGTAAGTAGGTGCTCTCTAGTGGTTGCTGTCTAGAGTACACCATGAAGGTGAGCTGGATGATTTGCCACAGCACCCAAGACTTGAAGTAATTCTGTGCCCTTCATCCTTTTTCATTTTGCTTGCTTTCAATTATAGTGTATGCACTATTCATGGTGACCTTTAAACCACAAAGAGCCTGCTATCAGACTTGTAAATATGGACCAACAACTTTGGTCCCATAACTTTTAATCTAAGAGGTTTGCACGATGCATGGATATGATCAATATAAAACTGTTTTGCCAGAGTAGTTTTCAGCATGAGAGCTATTGGCCAACTTTGCAAACCACTGTCTACCTATCACTTCCATTGCATCCAAATAATCCAGAGAACACTGAAAATTCTCCATATAAATAACACTCAAAGCTATGTTGTTCTAGATTATTCCATTCCTTTTCCAAGCACAAGTGTTTTCTCTATTTTTGACCTGCACACTCTCATCTCTGTTAGTCAAATATTTCTTCATTGGCTACCTCAATTCCCTCATAATGTACCAAATCTTCTGTAAACTGACTGAGGCCAGGGCAGGGGGACGTCAGAGTGGCAAAGAGAAACAGGAGAATGGAACAATATGAAAATGGCATGCAAATGATAGGAAATATTTTTGCTTCCAGTAGTTTCAATGAGAAAATTCTATCTGCTCAGAGTCTTTGTTTTAGATTCTAATACATTAGGTATACCTCTTCTTTGATTCTGTAATCAGAAACAGATTTTTATGTTGCTGTATGTCCCATTAAGTTCTTGCAAGACCTTTTATGTATGTATTATGAAGACATTATTTTCTGTATGTATTATGAAGACATTATTTATAAGGGAGCATTACCCTAACTGAAGCAAAAAACTTTTGATAGCCTCAATCCTCCAAAGAGATACATATTTTGGAATATTTTCCAGGAAAAAAACACTTTATTTTTTTTGTAATTGTAGATTGTAATTAGGAGTGGAGTGTAATTAATAGGAGTTATGCTGATCTAAGTATAAACTGCCTGAAAACAAGATTCTTCATTTTTTATTTTCCTAAAATCTTTACTGCCAAAATATTTTAAGGAATTTGCGATGAAAGCGATCCTAGACCTTCAAAAGTACATGACAGTTTTGAATCTACTGCCTTTGAACAGGAATGTCATCTTCAAAAACATTTCTCTAAGCTTTTCTGCAGGCACCTCCATAAGAAAATGACTACCATCCTACCTACAATTAAGTCTGTTTTTCCAGGTGCTTCATATTTTACAAGGCCCACTATGCATTTTAGAGGGGAAAGAATGGAACATGTGAAGTGCTTTACCCTGCAGAAAGATAAATAATTAATGAAAAGAAATGCAGAGTATAGCTCCTCTGTGTCTTAAAAAACACTAAGATCCTAATGTGACTGATTTCATTGGATAAATGGAACTAAATATCACATTTGCAAAAAGAAATTACAGGACTGGACAATACACAGAACAAAAGTTCCTTGGTAACAGCTAGGGAAGGCAGACTCTCAGATGTTGCAGGATTTAACAAGTTGTGTGATATTTCCCTGTCCTAAAGTATTTATTATGGAATATATTGACACAAAAAATAAAATTTTCTCTCTTTCTCTTCTTTAAGCTTATATATTCATTACTATCAATTTTGCAGCACTGCTGGTTAGAAAGATGTGAAGTTGTCCAGTGTGTTTAGCTTGAAATATTACCATGTCTGAACACCTTCACTGACAAAGGCTGATTACTCTTTATGAAGCAGTTTTTGTTAATGCTTTCATGTTTCAGATTTATGATGTCATCAAAGTCATCTTTTGTAATATTAGACAGGTATTCTCAAAATAAACCAAGTAGCAATTTAGTTTGGCTTTTAATGTCAGCAGAAATTCCTGTATTACAAAACTACTCAAAATATTAATGGTGTTGTTTGTATTCCCAAATATACATTTCATCTTAATAAGTACAGCATATCCCTTCGGCTAGCAAAAATCTCCATTGTCTGAAAGTCAGAGGAAATTCAGTTGTACTTTAGAAATGTGATTCTGGGGCACAATTCACTGAACAGGAAAATTATAAATTTGATGATCATGGTGTAGGTAAAGTAGATACCTATATGAGAAGCTCAGATTTTCAAAATGCTCAGCACCGAACAGGTCTCTTGAGGATATTTAAATCAGGTCATGCAGTCTAAACTTGGAGCCAAATGTGCATTGTCATGATACTCTGATCCTGGTTTATAATTAATTCTGAGAAATAATAAAAGGCCTTATAGCACAGAATTAAAAATTATTCCATGTTGGTTTATTCTGATAAGCCTATGAAAAATTCTATTACTGTACCAGATGCTCATCTTTTTTTCTATCAAGAAACTTGGGGTATCCAAGCTTTTTTTGATTTTAATGGATATTATGCACTACATCAATATTCTGTCTTCTATGTTATCAGAAGGCTGATGAAGTGTCATGCATAACAAGATGCTCTCATGCTTGCAGAAGAAATAGGTGTTGAACAACTGTACCTTTTACTGCCATAGTTGTTTCCTATACTGTTTTCATGAAAAAGAAATCCTTTAAAGCAGGCTGGATGATAATATTGTCCTGATCTGGGGGAAGAAACATGCAGACCTGTGGAAAGCAGAAGCTGCAGCTGTACAAGGCACTATACTCACTAAATATCAAGAGCTCAGCATAATAACTTATGTCCTTATTCTCCTTCTGCTGCAAGTGACGGGAATTCTGGCCTCAGTCCAACAGATCACTGAAGAAGATGAATAATTTTGAGATTGTGGGAAACCTACTGATTGCAATGATAGAAAGTTTAGAAGTAGTGCATAACAAAGAAAATAAAAGCTAGTAACATGGTAGTCACCACTAGATAACCATTCCCTGTAGAAAATCTGCCATACTGTGAATCAAAATTGTTTTAAAAACCTTTGTTTGAGAAACAAGAATTTGCATCAATTAGCTGTACTTTAGCCAATAGAAAGCACTATTTTAAATCCGTGGATCTTCCTTAGTGTTGTTTATGGAAGGAATTTCTCCAACAAACAGAAATAAGGGGTTTCCCCAGAAGAAAGAAGGATGTCTCTCTTTCAGACTCAGCACATTGTGCTCTGGTTGAAGCTGAAAATCTACCAAGCAGATATTATTAGGTGCTAAAATACCTTGAGAATATAATGAAAATACAGTGGGGTAAAATCAACTCTAAAATTACAACATTAGTGACTATTTAAGAGGAAAAAACTTAAACTGTGTCCTTCTCCTGAATGTGATTCCAGTCCTGAAAAAATGCATGCTTTATCAGCACAATAGAAATGTAGAATTATACTTGCTTGAATTAAGTGTCAGTTGTCAAATATTTAATAGGAAAAAAGAAGATCCTATGGTACCAAAGACAGAAAAATATTTTTATTTTTATTTTTTTCCTATATGCATTATAGTCATTAAATTGTATTGTGGCTGTAGAAGAAGGTTCAAAATCAGAAAACAGTATCTCACTCAAAAGGTATGGGTTCAATATATCTTAGTGTCATCTGTACTGTAACTGATATTAAGGAGCTTGCCGTGTATTTGATGAGACAAGTGTAAATAAACAGAGAGTACCACATCCTGTACCTTGTCATTCTTCTCTATATTATGTGGCATAGTTCAGTATTTCATGTTAAATTTTTATTAACAGTTTTATTAACAGTTGAAGCTTGTTTGTACTCTCACTCTCAGAACAGATAAGTTATTCCCAAGTTTTATAGTGTTTAGGTGTTTTTAAAAAGGCAAATATATTTTATCCTCATTTCAGTAAACAGATGATTGTACTAAAATACAGAAAAACCTCTCAGCTATTAATATTCCACAGTATTTGCACTACTTGCTTTTTACAGAAACATCTTCATCAAAGGAAATCTTTACATAAACTGAGTAGTTACCTCTAAGGTCATTCATAACTTAGAAAATACTATTCATCTGTTTTAAGCATCATTTATGTCTTTGTATAACATGCACAAAGCCTCTACAGGACACCATAACATAAACTATAAAATTCACATGTACGGTATGTTGTTAATTCTTCACAATCTTTCATACCACTGAGACCTGTCCCATATTCTTTTCTCTGAGCCTGACAAATAGCACTTTATGATAAAGACTCTTCAGCTAATTTCTGTCATGACAGGAATGTAGGAAGGCTTAGGGAAAAAAATTGTATTAATATTTCCAGACATGTAATATGTGAAATAGAACTTACGGTATCAGATACTTATAATGAAAAACTATCCTCTGCAGAAAAGATATTTTGTCACAGAGGACTCCAATTTTACCTTACTGATTTTTCACAAAATTATAGGTGAAGAAACTGCAATAATGTCCAATCTGCAATCTGGGCATTGGTAAAAACACTATAGCATGAAAAGGGTAATGATTATCTAGGTTAGACATAAGGGATCAAAATCTGAACCAGGAGTAAGAGTTTTCTGCAGAATAAGCAACAGTTTTAATGTTTTAATTTTGTTCAGATTTTAAAATCTGAACAGAGTGAATCAAAAGCAAATTTTAGGCATTATCTTGCTGGTTTTTTAAATACAATTAAAAGGTAGATGTATCAGGATACATAGAAAGAACTGGATGATCTTGAGAAACTTTATATATATATACATATGTGTGCGTGTGTGTGTGTGTGTGTGTGTACTCATGAGAACCACTATTACAAATTGTTTGCACACCATTTTGGCAAAGTAAGAGAAAGAGAAAATTAAACCAGCACAAACAAGGTTTTACAGTAATTCACCCAGGTAATGAAGCTGTGGAAGGTGAGTGTGCTCAGGAAAGATGCATAGTTCAGTATATTTCCCATAAGATTTAGTTTGTTTATTGCTGCAGAGATTGTGGTAGGCATCTCCAGAATACCTACTGTACAACTGAAGAAAGATCCAGGCATCAACAAAGACCAAAAGTTGATTGAGAGTCCCACAAAGATGACTTAAAAAAATAAGGTAATGTTGTTATGCTAGGAATTGTAGACTAATTATGAAATGTACTGGCATATTATTAATAGATTTCTTGCACAGATAGCATGAAGGGAAAACAAATATCTTAGACAATATATATATATGAATTTCATTAAAAAAAAAAAAGGAAAAATGGGTTTTTTCCTCTTGAGGTCACAGAAGTGAGGAATCAGTAGGATTCCTCTCCTGCCACTAGTTTTCTGAAAGAGTTTTCCATTACAAGTTTCAGAATTAAAAAAATCAAAAACGATATGTGGATAGCTAGCTAGCTATCTAGATGATAGATAGATAGATAGATAGATAGATAGATAGATAGATAGATAGATAGATAGAGCTATCTGAAAGGCACAGAATCTTATGGATAAGATAATATTCCTAGAAAACAAAACCAAAGACACATTTTGGGATTTTGGGGAAGAATTTATTCACAGGTATATTCTTGGGAAAAAAGTTCCTTTACAAAAAAAAAAAAAGCTGTTTAAAATGCTTTTTCATAAGCAAAATCAAACTACATATTTTGATGTGTTTCTCCTCACCTATTTCAAAATCACAACTTTTTTGCAGGCATGCTGAATAAAACTTATGCTAGTGCTTGGAGATGCAGATGTAATCAAGTCCTAGGCACAGAGGCCTTATGCATGTTTATGCTCACTGTTTCATTTAAACAGGGAGGGTTTTGTGTACAGAGAGGCATTGCCTTCCCCACTCTTTTTTTCTGTGTTATGTGCTCTGCAATCTGTGAAATCAGTATGTGGTGCTCTTTGCTAAAGATTGTGATTCCTAATGTGTATTGAACATTAAATAATTTCTATTTCACTCTGTGGTGAAACTCAGAGAGATTATCTGGAATCTTCTGACTTTTGTGCACAGTTTAGAAATAGATTAATTTGAATATGGGAAATAATTATTTTCATTAAACATTGAGCTATGATATGAGGTCATTAGAGTATATCTTGTAAACTCAAATCTTAAAACTACCACTGGGAGATTTCATATATCTGTTCCAGCCTAAAACCAAGTTTAAAATTGGATGGCTTCCAAAATGTGCAGTTTTTACGTGTTGGGTTTTCTTATTCATTTAATACTTTTAAGCTCTCCCATTTTGAAGAAAAAAATTGCTCTGGCATCTCTCAAGATGTTTTGCTATATATAAACAAAATTAGTTCAACTTAACCATGGTGTAGCTGATTGAGACCTCTGAAAAGACATTTTGGGAATTCCACATACGTTTTGCAATCTTTTAAAGTGCCATTTTCAAACTGAAAGTTGCTTTGCCTTCAAACTTTGAATAAATTTTCAAGTACATGTTTAAGGTTTTTTGATACCATTGTTAAAATGAATACATATAAAATATGACATAGCTAATATTCAATAGCTAAGAAAAAGCTATTTTGTATTGTGTAATAATAGATGGCAATTTTCTGCTTTGATAGATAAAAATAATAGAAATGGCAATAGCAAGTTGAAGCTAGCAAAGAAACAGAGTAAATCAAAATGTTTCTTCTGCTGTTGTCTCTAACTTGTTTCCTCTCTGATTTTTCCCTGCAATCTCAAGATAAATTAGTCACTGAACTTATTACCAAAACGATCAATATATTTTCTGAAAAACAGGCAGGTTTTGAAAGAATCCCTGAATTTACTTCAAAGGCCCCTTTGCTGTCCCAGCACTGCTGCAAGTAGGAATCCTTTTTGCAATGCCAAGAGAGGTGGTGTCACAGCCAGCATACTGATGTAGGGTAGAGGAGGTGGCAACCTCCAGAAGCTGAAGTCAGACATGAAAATGAAGGCTAAGGAATCCATAGCTATCTAAATGAACAATGGCTTTCAGTGTAGCTTCACTATTTTGCGCCAGATGAGACTGGCACAACACTTAGAGGAGATAATTAAAGTTGGAAGGGATAAAAAAAAGGAAAGGCAAAATAGTATAGCCCAAGGCTAATGTTGGCATCTGATTAATTCTTCCCAATTCTCCTGTGTTACAAAATCATTTGTTGAGGGAAAAGGAGGAAGTTGAAGTGTGAAGCAAGAAACAGTGGTCAAACTGAATTCAGGAATACGTGATACATTTTTGTTCCCAAGAAATAATGAATAATTTCAGATCTACCCAACTTCCAGCTTCTGCATGAATAAAGTGCTGTTTCTATTGTAAGGTTTCAGTGTACAACTGGAGGGTTAAAGCTAAGTGTCTGCCTTGAGCTATTTAGTGCCATACAACATAATCTCAAATTGTGTATTAAAATCAGAGAATGAGAGCAAGACATGAGTGAGTGGTCCATGTACTGGGTCTTCAGCACCTCCTTAATCTAGCAGCCTGTGGCAGCTGTGGGTTGGCTGATCTCTATACAGCAAAAAATGTTACCCTTCATAACAAATTATTTGATTGCATTTCACTTCACTGGGCACAGAATACGTAACATGTTAGTAAAAGTTAAGAGAAGAGATAGTAGAAGAATTTATCCATGGTGTATATAGCACTTAAAACAATGACACAGATTTCTGTCATTTAATTTCATTTTGCTCCTGCTGCTGCTCTGTAATTCACAATATCCAGATCCTTTCAAAAATATTCAGCATGCAGCTTACTGTGTAAAGGACAGTCCTCAGATGCAGAGCTAAGCTGCTGAGTGGTGCTGAGGGGGATGGGGGACCTGGAGAGAAGCTCTTGTCTGCAGGAATGGCTGTACTTCAGCAGAGGTGAAGTGTGGTCCTGGCTGAGTTTTGACCTGCAAGGCACCTGGCAACCTGTGGGTGAAAGCAGAGAGGTCTGTGCACAGAGGCCAGGACTGTTGCCCAAAGCTCCTTGGGTTAGAGGGTGTGATTACTGAATGTCATTATATGAACTGTGTGAATACACTCAGGGTGTCTCTTTTTTTGTTGTTTTTGTTTAAAAGGAGCATTCTTTGTACAGTTAATGAGAAATCCTTCGCAGAATATTAACATTACGAGTGGTACAATCCCTTTTGTTGTGTACACACAGTCAATAGTGACTGAACTCAGATCAAAATCAGATGAGGTTATGCACTGCTTCTCTAGGGAGCTTGTGCTCTAGTTCAAACACAAAGTGTTTCAGGCACAGATGGTGCATGGTCTGCCAGTGCAAGGTGTTTTGAGGTAAAGTAGGAGCTGACCTGTTCTCCTTGTTCTATCTATGATCGATGCTTCCTGTGTACTTCAATTTCCTCATTAGTACGAAAGAGCCTCAGAGCAAAGATGGATTGGTCGGGTTTTTTGTTTGTTTGTTTTTAATTACAGAGCCATAAGAAATATCTCAGTTGCAGAGAGCACATGAGGTGCTGCTGATCTGCATGGTGGTGTAGCTAGCTGCAGAAAACAGCAATGCAGCCCTATGCCAATTTTCCTCAGTAAATTCATGCAATTAAGCGCAGGCCAGATTTCTGGTTGCAACAACTGAATGGTTCTTTTAAAGACAAGTTCAGTACATGGATTAAGTTCTCCATCTGGTTTTAGGAATTGTGACATCTCATTAAATTAGAAGAGATACCTAAGTTAAGACTAAGAGTGGCAAGTTTATAGAGCATTTAAATAAAATTATGTACCTGGCACTCTTCTAATTTTTATTTCTCACATCCTTAATCTATTTTACTAGTAAAACACTGGTGCCTGGGAAGGACATTAAAAAAAGTTATAAATTGGGACTTAAATATGGGAAAATATAACACACTTTACATAAACTTGGTTTCATCTAGAGGTCTCCAAAATGCCTAGAAAAAAAAAAAAAGATAACGCCATAAAAATGAAAAAGACAACACTAACAAGAATCTTTATTTTCATCTAATGTAGTATTATGGCTGATATTAGGATAAAGGTTTTGGCTATATCTTGAAAATGCACTTGTAATGACAAACTGTGACAAGTCCTGTCACTTATTTGTTTGAATATATTCATTTGCTTGAATAGAAACTGTTAAGGTGGCTTTATGAGTATTAGCTCTGGTCCTTCTATCACAATAAAGGAAACAAAATATGTCAGAGATTATAATAGTAAACTCTTTCCTTTATGGTTTGTATTTTTCATTTTAGGAGGAGACATTCATAAAAATCTGTAAGCCCTTTTACAAGTGTACTTTCAATTGAGTCTTGATAGATCTTGTATTTATTTGTGAATGACTTCCAGTGGGGAAAAGAGCAGTTCAGTAGAGCTAGTTTATTTATGAAACAGGGAAAAAAAAAAGAAACAAAACCAAGTAAAACAAGTTACAGTTATACAACATATATTTTTGGCTAAAATGGTGTGAGGTGTGAATGCTGCTTCAATTACAGGCAGTAAAAAATAACTTGGTAAAATCACACAGGAAGTCCTTATTCAACACTTTGCTTTGCTCTTTCCATTTCTTTGAGCAAATCTGACATTATAAGCACAACTGACTCTCTAAGGAACTCTTAAATAATTTAAAGATGCTGAGCCTCATATTCTACAGGCAAAAGATGCTGACATTATTTTAAATTAGGTTTTTATACTTAAAATATATTGAAGTGCATTTTGGGAAAATGAAGTTTTGCTACCTGTGCTTTTTCTGAGAGCTGCTATGTGCAGAACAATACTGACACTGTGGGTAGAATAATGTTCACATGCACTTTTGTATATTCTGAAAAACATTATTAAGCACAATACTAATTTTTTAAATACGAACTTAATATACCCATGTAATCTTCTGGAAATGTACTGGGTCTCATGGGGTTTTTTTGCAAGTAATTGTACCTGATAAATGTAGATAGTGTTTATATAAAATTTTGTGAATAACTAAAAATACACACCAGGTAAAATTGTACACTGGCCTATTTGGGGAATGCTTTGACTTCAGTGAAAGTTCAGTTTTGGCCTTTTTTGCTAATAGCTGGAACACAGTAGCCTCATTGTTATTTTTACTTCTAACTCTTGATATTTTCAGTTATTTGCCACAAGCAGCTGGCTCTGTCTTACTCCCCCACGTTGTTCTCAGATGTCCTTCAAGTCAAAAATCAAGTGAGAACATGCAGAGAAGGGACTCATGGATAAAAAAAATTCATCTTTAAAATATGGGGAACACTGAGACAAAGATTTGACACTAGTGTAACTTGTTTGTGAATTTTATTTTTATCTTCTTAAGGCTGTTGGGTAATACTAGTTTAACAAACAGAACCCAATAAACCCCTCATAATTGTCCTAAACTAAAACCAAAAGTGACCCCAGATTGTTCTGACCGTGCAGCTTGCTAAAACCTAATGCATGCTGGGATTAGACATTTGCCAGTTAGCCTATTGATCATGTCTGATAGTGCAGACATGATCAATAATGCCAAAAGTCATGTATCTCCATATCAATTGCCATTGCATCATCTGTGAAGCCCTAGAGATGAAAGCATAGCACAAAAGCAGCATCCTATGTTCCCTCTCACATTTGGCTTTCAGCTTAAAATAAGAAGCTTTTAAAATCATAGCAAAGTCAGCATTAGTGTATTTGCTACCCGATTTTGAGCCATTGGACTCTATCTGCTCTGCATTTTCAAGCTCTGAAACTTCACCAGCTAAAATTGTCTTTTCTGTCTTTATGAAGTGGTACAACTCTCCGGTACTTACTGCCTGAATGGGAAAGACATTGGAAATAGGTATATCAGTCTACCTTGCAGACATCCCAGGAGAGAGGAAGAACTTATTGTTCACCTGAGCTCATCTGTTACATTATGAAATAATGTGATTAATTTCTTTTTTGACTACTTTGGGAAAATATAATTCAGAGAGGAGCAAAACTTCTTCGGGGCAGTTTAATTTCTCTGCACCACCAGCTACTGCTCAGCATTCCTGCAGCTACTGTCACTGATGGCTAGCCTTGGTACTGGCTGTGACTAGCAAACTACATGTGAGAGAGATGGAGATAAATCTCAACACCATTTCAGAGGCTTTGATAAAACCCCACCCATATTTCATATGTTAAGTCCATTTTCTTGTACATCTCAGTAAAATCCAATTCCATTTTTCTCAAGGATGGTAAAGGACTCACAACCAAAGAACTCAGTACATCCCTGCTGATGACTTTGGGAGATAAGGTAATGGGATTTTTTTTGTTCTTCAAACCGGATTCCCACAGACAAAAGGCACATTTTTTTCCCTAATGGAAATGGCAGCAAGTTTACAGAAAATATGATACGAATTTTCATGCTGACCAATGACTTTGTGTTCAGTCAGTTCTAGATAATCTTAATGACAGCTGCAACTTATTGAAGAGTTTGAAAAAGGGAATTTCCATCATAGTCACAAATATACCAGGCCTGCATGGCACATTTCCACACTGGATAGGCTTGGACTGAACAGACTAAAGAAGACCTAGGTTTGAAGGTTGCAAGCTCAGTGAACTATAGACTGCAGCTTTCTGAAGTTACCCAAGAAGGTCTTCCACTCTGGTCAGTGCAGTAGAACTGCAATTATAATGTCTTAAATGGAACTCACTTTTTTGTGGTAAGTAGGCAAATACCTCATATACATGCTCACACTTAGGCCCACACACACAAATATCATTGTCAGAGGTAGAAATTCATCCTGGATGCATCATCTGGTGAAATGGAATGGAAAGCAAGCAGTACCTTCACATAAGACCAAACTTACAGTAGAGACTGTCAAACCAAGAGGCTATGCTGAAAATTTGGCTGGAAGTCTTGGAAGTCCAGACAGGAAGGCCAACAAATAAATTATTGGACATTTTTGTCCTTTGTTAAAGTCAGTAGCAGAGATGGGAGTGAGAAAAAAAAATGTTGTTGCCTTAGGCGTGCTTTCACTGTACATTTATTTTGTTGTTGCTGCCTGGTTCATTGAGCTGGTTTGCCTTTAATGGTTCACTAAGCTTTGACTACTGTAGAGATTATGGTAATTTATTTTACTGTAGTGGTGTCCCAGAATGGGGCATATGTTGGTAATTTCAAAGTACCAAATTAGGTAAATATCAATAATGTAAAAAGTTTTCTTAGCTGAGGTTAACTACTGGACTCCAAAATTGCAACATTTTTAAGTGGAAGATTCCAGTCCAGGAGGACAAGGGATGCAGTGTATTGGTTTGTTTTGAATATTTAGTGTTTCAGATACTTTGACTTGAGATTTAAGTCATATAAACTGCAGAGGTTTTTCTGAATTAGAATTAAAATGCAGAGAAAATGTTATTTGGAGCCACCAAACTATCAAGTGTTTAAAGCCAAACTGCGTTCACAGACATTTCTCTTAGGAGTAGAGAGACCAAGTGTGTTAAGTATCTCTCCTGTTTCCAAAAAGGTTTTTATGATGAAGTTATTACCATTATTAGAGAGACACTTCTGTACAAATCAAGATACAATTGAGACCACATGTCGAAGTCAATAAAGTAAATCTGAGATAGGGAGATAGCAAGAAACAGGAAAAATAGAGATGCAGGGAGAGAAAGAGAGTGACTGAGACCGATTAAATAGAAAGGTATCACTACCCCTATGGATCCAGTGGTGTCCCATTACTCCTCTTCTTCTGGTCTTCTGGTGGTGAGGGTCCCACAAAGCAGAGTTCAGTGGGTTAATATATGTTCAGGTACAATGGGAACACCCAAGCACCTCCTCAGGGTGGGGGCAAGTTTTGCACTGTCTTTTGACACAGACTGTGGATCTGTTGCAACACTTGGGTCAGAGGCACAGCCCTCTGGTGGAAGGCCTCAGGAATGAGTCTGGGGGGGGCACCTTGGGCTTCTCCCAAGGTGAAGATATAAGATATGCCAGCTGCCTCCCATGAGAATGTTCTGTGTGAAGGTGACCTTCCCAGGGTGCTTGCGAGTTTTACAACTGAGCCAGATTTTTGTAAGGGAGGATAACTGGCATCTTAAAAAGCACCATTCTATCTCCACAGTGTCTGCTTATAGCCTCCATATAGTTGGTGTTCATCCCTTCTGTCTTAGGCGGACCGGAGGCTTCATCCTCACACACCCAAAAACTTCCTCCCCCAGCTCAGCTGTGGGGGAGTGTGTGTGGAAGCCTGGCCTCTGCAGATGAGTCTGTGGGTTATGGCCTCCCCTACCCAGATCCAGACAGAGCTGATTTTCAACACAGCTGCAGTGTTTGGCCTTCCTGGTGAATACTTCTTCCCCAGGGAGTTACATCACCTTAGATATGAGATAATTGGACAATAGTGCCACCTTTATCACATCTGAAATTCTCATGATTTAACTCCCAGTCCAATTTCCTGAAATCCAGAAGGTGCTTTTGGGGGTGTGGACTTCAGTGATGCAGATGACTGCTTGCTGCTTTGCACATTTCTCTACAATGTGCCTTCTCTACAATGTGAGGGCAACCAGACTTTGGTCGAAGATGCCCAGAGTTGTTGCGGAGATAGTACCCCTGGAGAAAAAAAAATCACCTGCACACGGACCTGGATGGCCAGCTCTCACTTAGCACTCTTGAACAGAGGGGCTGGACCAGGTGACTTAAAGAGATCCCTTCAAACCTCAACAATCCTATAAACCTTCTGTCTGTGCTCAGCTGGGAAGGCTGGGTGAGAGATTCGGAACACAATGAAAACACATCACTGAAGTGGCCCTGTGTTTTGGCAATGGACTTTTTCAAACACAGCCTGACTTGAAGGGCAGCAGCAGGCAAGACAATACATTGAGATACTGTCGAGTTCTGTAGTCTGTTGTTTCAGTTCAGGTAAGTCTAGAGGAATTCTTTCACACTTCAATATTGCAAAAATCTTACTGCCTCAAAAATGGTAGTTTGATGGAGTTATTTTCCATTGATGTCGTTAAAGATCCCATACAGCAAGTCATTTAAATAAGATTATCTTCTGGTGATGCTGAAATCATGGAGTAAGTATTCTTGAAGGTTTCCAGTATTCTTGAAGGTCCATCACACACATTTCTCGTTCTACTTTAGCCAATTAGCATATACATAGTATTAGTTCCATCTAATTAATTAATTATTGGTTTTTTCTCATAATGATCATTATTATTTTTCCTTCTCACAATGAGTGGAAGTAGGATAAGTTTTGTTTAATATTATATATTGTGAGGATGTTTTGTTTGTACCCTACAGCTCTCCAGTATCCAAGGCCCACTGACTGCTTCTAGGCTCCAATTTTTCCAGACCATACTTTTTTGGGCAGAAATTATCAAAACTAATAAGATTAATCACCTGAAAAAAGCTAATTTTTGTGTCATCCCTGCAAAAACATTAGCACTTTTTTAATTTGCCATAAGCATTGAAATAAGTTTCCTCTGAAATTAGTATGGTAGATAATATTGTTCGTTCTGTGAAATGTGCTTCAAAATATTTATAAGTAACTTGTCTTGACTAAAAAAAAGGTCACCTAGAAAAAGCAAGTTATAATAAAATCAACTTCAAAACAAAATTCTAGTTTTTTCAAGACCTGCACCAAAAATATGACTATGAATAAGTGGCATACCTATTAGTGACTATTACTGTACAGCTACTGTCCCAAAATCCTTTTCCTGCCTTAATTAAGTATAATTGCAATAACAAAGGGAAAAATAATAGCAAGACAGTTTTCTAAATCCCAAGATCCCCCAAAACACCATGGAAGAATAAAGAAATAAATTAAATAAAGTTTATGCTGCTTTTGATATCTCTTTCCTTTTTCCAGCCTGCTTCACTGCTACCCCTAGAGTTCTGTTATGATGCGTTTGGATGGCATAATTGCTGCCCTTGTGCCACTTAGGCCTTTAGTTCAATAAAAGTTCTCTTCTCAAAAAAGAGAAGCTACAAATGGAAGGTTACTTCTTCTTGTTTTGAATGTAGAAGTGCAGTTTTAAAACACTATGCAGAAGAAATGAGTTTTGAAGTTTTGAGAATAAATGAGAAGGAAAATAAATGAGTTTTGAACAGTGTTGATATTAGATCTTCAGAGACCTTGAAAGAGCTCTAAAATTAAATGTGTTCAGGAGTTAAATCTGTCTCTTTCTCTGAAGCATTCTCTTTTATTTTAAAGTCCAGCTTTTGTTGCAAATAATTAGAGTTCATTAATGAAATTATTTGTGCACTCTTTTCTCCTTTCTCCTCAAACAGGATTGAATTTCACTACACCACAGTCATGCAGACTTACTGCTCTTCATATTCTTCGAGACTAGACTTCACATTCCAACTTAACAGCCTCACTAACACACGTCTAGGGTATACAACTGAAAAAGGAGAGTCAGCAAATACTTTACAAGAATTTTCTTTTACTTTTTTTTCTCTTAAGAATCTCATTGGAAAGTTTTGAAGATTTTAGGAGTACAAGTTATTTCTGGCAAGGGCAGAAACAAAGTTTGTAGCCCTTTTAAACACTGACACAATTCTTAGTGCTTCTTTTCTTCTGGTAGAGAAGTGGGAGCACTGCTTGCCTACTGTTTTGAAATGGTTACTAGTGCTATACACAAAGCTGTGTGTTGCTGCTCTTTCTCTTCACTGTTCTTTCTTTACATCATTTCTGATTTGCATGGAGTCAAATCTTGGTCCTAGTGAGTTTTCACAATTATTTAAATGGAATCAGAAAATTTCCAACAGTCATTTGACATATGATTTGGTGAAAGAGAACAACAACTTATTATCTTCTTCCTAAATGCCTCTGTACCCTCTTCCAGGCCCTCTGGAGCCATTTTTCTCATTGACTTGTGCAGGAGCTGAACAAGGCCATGGATTTGACTGCATCAAACTCACAGATTATAAAAATATAGATTAGATACCTAAAGGCTAAAAGTACTTGCACACAAAATAGTGCAAGGCAAAAGTCTCTAAGGCTGGAAGGACAAAAGTAAACAAACTATATCCAACAAAAGTTTTTATTTTTCTGAAAAACAGTCTCTCATTCACAATATTAATTAATAAACTTTATAGTTCCTAGACTGAGTTGTATCATTCATCCACATGCAAATCAATTTCTCCACAACTTCTAAAAAAGGTCACAACTAAGCACAAAGCCCTAATAGAACTACAGGACTATGTGGCTAAATTTGTGTCTTCCTGTCATTACCAGTGGTGAAGTTTCAAAGTCAACACATGACCACAAATAAATAAATCATCTCCCCTTACAAAGACATCCTCTTTCAGAGTTTGCATTTTCCTGGACTAGATGGGATAAAATTTGATGAGTGATTCTCCATGGCAGATTCTGTCATAGTTTTCATAAACTTGGCAGTCCCCAAATGAAAAGCTAGGTGTTATACAGGTCCAACTGTTTTTCTACTTCTTTATTTCATAACTTTTGTCTCTTCCAAACTTGTGAGATGCAAAACAGGACACACAGAAGGAGTCATTCCCTAGAACAGAAAAATAGTATAATTATACTCACTGTTGTTTTTTTACTGTGTAATATTCCAGTGGTGATATTTCCTGTACTCATCCTCAGTGAAAATGCCAAAGTAGCCTATAAGTTCTGTGTGCATTTACTTTAGCAGAGCACAGCCTTTTTGCTGTAACGAAATGCAGTTACGTGTCTCAAAACACTGTCAAAGACACAAAAGGGATTTCCCATAAGATCAACTGGCAGACAAATAATTCCCTTTGTGAGAGCTTGAGGCAAGTATAGATGGCAAAAACAGGAAGATGCTATTTTCTGGCCTGGTGAGACAGATCTGGGTAAACTATCCTGACAAAAATTTGCACAGTGGCAAACTGTGGGGAAGGAAGCCACTCATACACATGCCAGCCCAAGCTGTGGGAACAGCATCCATGCCCCAAGGATATCTGGGGCTTTTACTGTATAAATGTGGTGCCTTCCAAAGAGCAGCTCTGGAAACCCCATCACCAAGAAGACCTGGGTGAGGAAGGATCAGCTGGACACCATGGGATTCATGTGGTGGTGACTATCTTTCTCTCTAATCTCTCTCACTCTCTGTTTCCCAGCCCCCTGCACCTGTCTTCCTATTTCTTTCTATCTCTCTCTACCTTTTTCACGTTTCATATCCCTCTGGATTAAAAAATTAATAGAGGTAACTAGTGTTCTGAACTCGTATGGTAATCAGGAACATCACTTGCTAGAATTTGTCTGTTTTATTCCACAAAATTATTTTAATGCATAGGAAGCAATGTAGGAAAAATTAAACTATAAACAATATTAAATCCATTAAACAATAGGTCTTGTCAATCTATTTCTTGGTAACTAAACAGTGAGACCTTTGTTTTCCTGGTCAGAACAGGGTTAATTTCTGCAGTAGCCAAAGGCAGAAAGGGGCATGGCTAGGAGGTTATTCTGCTCCACCTCACAGCATTGCCAGAGGCAGGGGAAGGGATTCTCCTGTGTTGTAGTTCGTTTTTTGGTATGTTCTGTTCCCCCCACGTTATTCTGTTAATGGTTCTGCCTTTGGTCCCCTCCCTTCCACAGTTATCTGTCAATCTCCCAACTCCTCCCCAGTTACCCCAGCAACCTATGCATCTTTTTAATTCCCTGCCCCCGGCTGCCTGCCAGTCACTCGGCACTCCTGCCTCTTTCTCTAGAAGCTTCCAGCCAGGGTGTTGGGTGATTGGTTAAGGGGCCGAGGCCCCTCCCTAAGTTCACCATTATTGGTTTTCCCTTTATGTCATCTATGTATCACCCTTCCCCAGACTCTGATTTGTTCCTGAGTTGTTACCACCCCTACCACCCACTCCCTTTAAAAGCCGGTGTTTCCGCACCCTCTGGGCTCTTCTGTTCTTGGCCTCCTTGGGTGTGCTTGGTTCCCTTGGGGCTCAATAAACCTTAACCTGCCATTAACTGGAGAGTCGCCTCTTTTTCCTGTGGGGTTGAAGTCCTGTACGGCAATGTCCCTCAAGGCGGGCTATTGTCTTTGAATGAGACGCCAGCCTTAGGCACTGTGCCCAGCCACGGAGTTGGGAGAGTGCCCCCTCTGGCTGAAGGTGGGCTGGCCAGCTAGCCAGAGCGTTTACCATCTGCTGGTCGACTTCACTCCTGCTTCTTCCAGTCAAGCAAGAATGGAAGAAGCAGAGCAGGCAGGGTAGCAGGGCACCAGTCCCAAGCCAGAGGGAATACTGGGCTGGCGTGGCTGTGGTTGGGTTGAGGTCAGTGAGCATTTCTGTGGGAATCAATCTCTTTTTTGTACTCTTTTGTTGTTAATATTGCTGTTGTCACTGCTTGTTTTCTTATCTCATTGCTGTTTCCAGTAAATTGTTCTTATCTTAACATATAGTCTTTGCTGTTGGGAGGGAAAAAATGAGGAGAACCATTCTTAAACCAAGAGAATCTCCCCGTATAACAATAATAAAAGTCTCTTCCTCCTACACACACACAAACACACACAGGGGTACAGGTGAATATATTTTTAGCAAGAAGCTGTTAGAGCCCTAGTTTCAAAAAATTCATTTACTTTTCAGCAAAGCAGAACAATCTTTCAAAAGGCATCTACGTTTTACTTTTTTTCATCAGAGGTGCTAAGGAATAAATTTCTTGGAGATAAAATGCATTCTACTAAATGAAAAAGATTGTGATATGAACTTATTAAGGCATTACATGAAAGAGATAGGTAAGTATTTCAATTCAAAAACAGACCAGACACCATAGAAAATTATCTCCTTGCTTCCAGGTAGAGTGGAAGATATAAATGCCAAGACTTCGTGACAAATGTGACAAAATTTGTACTTCCCCAACAAATTAATAGAGTGCAGAAAAATCTGGTGTCTTTTTCTCTCCTTTTGCATGGGATGAGCAAATAAAAAGAAATTCTTTATGAATGCTAGTATTTTTACCATGCAGCCACAGTCTGACTTGCACAGACCATGTGCTTTCTCTCTCATCATTTATTCTAATGCCAGATACCACAAGCTCTGTACAAGCACATCCATGGCCTGGCAACAAGTATCATATTTATTCAGACAGATACTAAGCTTATTCCCATCATGGTCCTGCCCTCTGTGACAGTCAGTGTCCTCTACCCCACTTCAATGGCACGCTGGAAAATGTTGTTCTCTACCCGTGTTATGCAGCTTGCAGGTGAATTGCCTGACATTTTTAGCACAAGCAGGTTTTCACCATTTCTTCCCATTTAAAATAATCTCCATTAATTGCCATAAATACCATCTGTATGGTATCATTACAAGTGCCACTTACTTAAAATAATTTACACCTCACATTTATATGTGATCTGATTTTTAGCAATGTTTGCAACACGGACACAAAGGTTAACTTGATACTAAATCTGCTGTTTTAATTATTATTTGGTGTTAAATTTAACCTAAGAAAAAATATTCATGGAATTGTTAAGGTTGGAAAAAACCTCCAAGATCATCAAATCCAATATTGCAGACTATAATTTGTTTGTATGTTTTAGTTTTTCTCATTTGTTTTCTCATTAACATTTATCATTCTTTTAAGCTAGCAGCCTGATATACCTGGTATTAGTAATCTAGTGGATTCCAGGTATATCAGTTTCAGTAGTCCACTGGTTTATTGCTTCATGAGTGAACAGAAAAAAAAAAAAAAGGGGTGAGACTCCTTAAAATCCTACAGTTCCTCTGTAACTTCTTGATTGTGGAATTCTATAGATTTCAGATTGATCCCTTTTAGAGTTATCCATTTGATTTTCTAAAACTAGGATAACATGCAGACTGCTTGGTCCAATGTTCCAAACATTCAAATCAATTTGGGAGAAAACAGCCTATTTAAACAAAAACCTTACACTGAATTCAGTAGGAATATGTGACCATACTTCAGAAATGTTTCTCTGTATCTATTTTTCATCTCTCAAAAAGGGATTAGTTGCTTATCCCCAACTCACTACAGGTCTTCTATGGAGTAAATAATTTGAATGTAGTAACACACAGTCACATTCTGCTCTCTTCCCATCTCAGTGTCCCCAAAGAGTTCCCAGTGTGAAGTTACCTCTAAGGTGACTCAAAGGAAAGGGGAACAGGGCAGCAATGGTATGCATGCAGCCAAGTAAACTTGCCCTTGGGTGCCAGAGTGAAGATACTCGTATCTGGGATGGAACAGTGTAGGTTCTTGCAACAGACTCCTTTAATAGAAAAGTAGGGAATGGGAAATTGCTAGAGAATGGGAAGTGTTTGATGGTTAATGACTCATGGTAAGTAACTTGGACTCAGTGATTACCAGAGTTTATAAAAAGCTAGATAAGACATACCTTGTGCATATATCTAAAATTAAATACTTGTGTAAAGGTATTTAACACTGTTTGGTTAAGCTATCAAATATCAACCAAAAAGAATTTTTTGTCATTTTGCTTGTATTCCGTACTCTTTGTGTTCAAGGTTTCTGCAGTTGTTCTCTTTGTGTGATGTCACTGGTTACATAATTCTGTAGTGCACTCTTAAAACTTCGTTCAAACATAAGAGCATAAGAATCATTGCTAACTTATCTGTATCAGATCATGGATTCCCTGTGCATTATCAGGATATTCAATCAGCTCAGGAAATAAGTAGTGTTTAGCAGAGTGTTGTACCTGTCTTTGATTCCACAGTCAGGTTGCAAGTACTGGCCCTTGCTAGACAGAGGATATTACAATTAACAATGTTCACATCCCTAAACCCACAGCTTCCCATACAGTACATGAGTAGCTCAGTAAATGGTAGCAAACGCTGCTACAGACAGCTCCATCATCTGAAAGTGCTTGCATCTAAACAAATTTTAGATAAATATTTCCCATTTTAAAATGGCTTTTTTAAATGTGAACTCTTGTATTATTAATTCGTTTTCTGGTCACACGGATCTTTCACTAGAAGTTGCCAAACTCTGATAACATTAGGAATCAAAAGGTCAAAGAGAGGACATACCCTGAAAATAAAACCAAGTTCTAAGGACATTTCTGTTTTGAATTTCATAACTAACAAAATGCAGTACTGCAGCTAGGCTAAAGTTCTCATCATCTGTATTCACAAACTTCAACAACACACAGTGCAAATTAATTGAGACTTAAATTTCAGAACCAGTTATCTCTACTATGGAATTAATCTTTTACCAATTTCACATGATTCCTGCAACCTAGCACAAAATATCGTAATGCATTTTATTAAACACCATGCATTCCATGTGTTGGTTTAAGTTAGGGCAGTGGGGGAGAGTCTGCTTTTTACAGAAGTCCTCATTAAAAGCTAGACAGTTTTACATAGAATTGATGGTCCTATATGGCTTCAGTCCAGTCTTGTAATAAATACGTGCTGTGTTCAGGAAACTGAAAAAGCTGCACAGAGGATATGGAGATATTTCTCTTTTCTTGAAGTTGGCTTTTTGTATCCTGACAGAGGCAGAGATCACAGCATCTGAAATCAAAACCTGATAACTAATGAGGAAAGTATTAATCTTCTTATAGAAATTTATATCTCCCTTTTAAATTAAGTAATGAATTCACTTTTAATAATTTCCTCTGAGTTCCTTTTTGACTCTTGAAATTTCAGATTTGCATGCTAATAGTGACAAGGATTTCCAAATGAAAGAGATACGATCAGACTCAGTCCTGCAAAAGCAGATTTCTGGCTTTTCCGGTTGGATGAAAAGAGTAGAAAAATGTTAATTAGTGATGCCAGGGTATTTGTTTGAGCTGTTATAGATGTGATACCAATGCCTTTAACTCCTTCTAATGAAGAAAAAAGGAATTCCACACAGTAAGTATTCAAAGACTTATGGTGTTCCTTGGGTAGTTTTTACCCAGAAAAAACAAATAATTTAACCATCCTCTGTACCACCAACAAACTTCTGGCTGCCTTATGCTATGGTTGTTAGGGAAAGAAATAGTGAGACTAATTCTTTTTTTAGTTGTCTATGACAGAAGAATCTACCTATTGAATGCTACAAATGAAAACACTGAAATAAGGAAGAAATGAGATGCATATTTTTCTCTCTCCAAATTGTGTGTAGATACATACGTACTTGTATATTAAATATACAAGTTTTTTATGGGTTGATATTTATGGGTTCAGCTCTAGGAGTTTCACTTTTCTGTACTAATGATCATTTCATACCATTTATTAGTTATTTTCACTGGTTTTTCTTTAGGGATCATTTTAAGGACTGCTTGAATGTGGTTTGAGAGTATATAAGCATTGATAATGTAGGAGATGGAATACACAAGTGACTAAGTAGCACAAAAAGAGAGCTAGTTTCATCCCTGGCTGATATATTGAGTGCATTCACCACCACACAGCTAAGGATCAAGGAGATGTGATGAAAACAATCTGCTACTAACTAGATTCATATTTTTAACAATACTATAGAGCTGAGTGTCAGTGCTTTTGTGAACACCACAGTTTCAATATCGCATTTCCAGGAAGAAAGCTGAGATGTTTAAAAAAAAAACCCTACAGTATGTTATCAAATTACTTGCCAATGCATCACACTGAAAGCAATTAGTCACCTCATTCCTTTGATATTAGTTTCTGTGTCGTACAGGGGAAAGAATCTCCTAATGGCATTGTCTACTTTTTGCTACAAATTTTCTCATTTCCATACATTCCAAGATTCTCTCTACATAGAAATATTTTTTTAATGGATTACTTAATAACAGTGAGACTACTATACTATACCTGGAATAAGTGTTGTCAGTTACTTGCTTTATCTTTAGTAGTGGACAGTATTTCTTCTCCAAAATCAGGCAGTTTCACACTGATGATGAGAAACAGACTTTCTTTCTGAGAAAAGAAAATTAACTGGACCAGAAACTTCATAAATGTTGTAATAATTCCACTCAATTATAAATCTTCTGAAGGGTGACATTGTACAAATTTGATTGCAACACTACTTTGCATACTGGGTCTATATAGGTAGTCCTTAAATTTAAGGACGTTGTGCTATGTCTTGGTATTGACCAAGGAATAGTATGAATGAGAAAGAGCCTCAAATTAAAATGACGTATCACAGAAATAATTCTGAATATGCTTGAGATACTTAAATAAAGTGGTGAATACAGCACCAGCAAAAAATCTTTACCATGTTGAAGCAGCTTACCTAGAAATTTGTTCTGATTTTAATGAAGATGTTGAACTTCATTGGGCTCTGTGGCTCTTTCACGTTGGATAGCGTAGAAGTGTGCAAGCCACAAAATTAATAAAGTACTCTTATTCCCTCCACTTTCAGATGTGTTTTGCAGTGTTTCTTTGAGACAAACTGTGTGCAATCTTCAAGAATTTTATGTTCTGCTATAGTTCTCCCGCACTTCCATAGAAAATGCACAGTATTTTCTGTGGAGATAAGTATTTTCTGCTGGAGACGTCACAAGTAAAAGCAACCTCTAGCTCTATAAAGACAAGTTTTACCACTGAGGTTCCATAATTTCTTTGTATAAATAATAATGGCAGGTGGCAAATAGAAAATCAGGCAAAGCTGTCTTCTCACAACCGCTGAGGGAAGGATGCAAGCCTTGGACTCATACAGATATTTAACTTATGAATTACAACAATAATTTTTAAACTATTTATTTATTTATTACAACACAACTGCATTACAGGACAATTAAGTAAAGTAGAGCAAGGAAAAGTGCCAGAGAAGAGTGACATGTGCACTATTAATTCATTCATATTCAGTTTGCGTGGCATGATTTTGGTTCTGGGGGGCTAAAAAGGTGGCTTCTTGGAATAGCTGCCAGAAGTTTCCCCCATATCCTGTAGAGACAGCATCAGACAGCTCCAAGGCACACCACTGCTGAACTGGCTGTGCCCATCGTCACCAGAAGCAGTCACTCTGGGATAAGGTATTTATGGGGAAAAAATCAGAGCAGAGGAGAGTGAGAAACAGCCCTGCATATACTAAGGTCAGCAGAGCAGGACAGACAGGAGGTGCAGCAACTGCCAGGGCAGACATTCCCCAGCAACCCTTGGTGAAGACCAGAGTGTGGTAGTCTGCATCCCTGCAGCCCACGAAAGCCCAGCGGGGAGCAGAGATCCACTTGCAACCCCTGGAGGAGTGCACACCAGAGCAGCTGGCTGCCTGAAGGAGGAGGCTGTGACACTATGGGAAATCCATGCTGTAGTGGCTTCCTGGCAAGGCCTGCGGACCCATGGAGATAGGAGCCCATGCTGGAGCAGGTTTGCTGCCCTGCAGGAAAGCCATGCTGGGACAGTTTATGAAGAACTGTAGCCCCTGGGGAGGACTCACATTGGATAAGTCCAGAGAGGACTATCTCCACCTCTGGAGCAGGGAAGGAGAGTGAGGAGTCTTCCACACAAGGAGGAAGCAGCAGCAGAGACAGACAGCGTGGTTTTACTTCTTCTTTACTCTTCTCTAATTTGATAATAAATTGGTAATTTATTTCTTCAAGTCATGTCTGTTTGTCCCATGGTGGCAGTTGGTGAGTGCTCTTTCCACGTCCTTATCTTAACCCATTAGCCTGTTGCTTTATCTTTTTAGTTGAGAAGTGATAGAGAGGCATTGGTGGAGACCTGGCATTAAGACAGGGTCAACCCACCAGGTCATCCCTCGTGTGTGTACCTTAATTACACAGTCAGATACCATCTATTTTCCTCTCGGACCCCAGCTTCATTCAACACTTATGGCTTAGCTGCAAAATCTCTACTGACTGTCTTCAAACTGAAGAATTTCTTAAAAATATGTTGAGCTGTCACTGTCTGTGAAAGCATGTTTTCCCCATGTCCTGTAAATGTGAGACTGGCACAAAGTGTACACATTCCTACCGGCCATCTTTCTTGGCCAAGTTTCAGAGATGAAATTCCTATATGGTTTGTTTTTTTCAATAGCTGATGGTCTGTTCTTAACTTGAGTGAAGACATGTACTTGTCCTTTTATAAATCTTGTTGAAACAAGCATGACTTGTTCTTGAATATAACTTAAAAAAAAAAAAAAAAACACTTTAGCCTGAATTGCTAACATGGGAAATACAGAAGCATTTACAAACCAATCATGAAACAGTAGTAATAAACTTAATTGCTGTCAGCAATTTCAGCTGTATGATAATATACTGTAAAACATGTAGAATTGAGGATAGACCTTTTTCAGTTGGGCAGTAAACCTGTGAAACAGCATTGTGAATACAAGAAGTAAACATGGGTTTCACAGAGAGTGGACAAATACTTGGAAAATGCACCTGCTGGGATCTGCCAAACTGGTAAAATATCAAGAAAACATCTAGATTAAAAATATCTTACTCCTTTCCAGGTCTCTACTACAGACACATACTCTTTTGCCTTTTATGTTCTTCAGACTACGCTTGTTCACATTTTGTTGTGTGGCTCTGTGTTTCCCTGGGCAATAGCATTACCTGTATATACAAAACATGCTCCAGAGGGGCTGTGACTTTCACCCAGAGATGGTTCAGGCCATTATTAGGAATGGCACACTGCAAATGCAGTTGCACCTCTGATTCCCATCCTGTCCCCTGACATGCTCCATCCAGCTGGAGATTATCCCTCTTTAGATACTCACCTATGGCAAAAAGCTTACTACTGGGCACTGCACCAATCCACTTCCTAGTGTGATCAGGAACTCAGTCCCTGCAGAGCAAGTGGTGTGTGTTAGTCACAAGAAAGGGAGTACTGCTAGGAAAGAGTGAAACTCTTAAACCTCACCTCATCCCCATGGTATAAAGCTTCACCTCTGTGTCTCCATCCCTTTTCAATAACAGCTGTGATGCTGGTCTGTGTGGAGTATTTATTTGAACTAGGAGAGGTGTTATGTTGTTGGTAGCAAAGACTAGCTTAATAAACTCCTCTTCCATGGAAATAGCCAGTACAGTACAGCCCAGCAGGAATTGTGCAAGGAAGAAAAGGCAAGACAAGTAATATTCATACATGAACAGAAAATCTAGGGTGTTACAGAGTTTTCTTTCAGCTTTCTACCATCAGATGGAAAACAAAAGGTTTTCCTAAGGTCTAAGGAAAGCAAACAGCCACCTGAGGGGTCTGCTGCTTTTCTGAGTGCTGCTAACCACTTTCATGTACTTTAATTCCAAGCTAACTTAGTGGTGGGACAGAACACCTTGATCATTCCAACATAGATTAGATGCTTATCCACGTTTTAAACTGGAAAAACAGAGCTAAAAATTTACATATTTTGACCTATACATGCAGGAGTCTTCATAGAGAAAGTAATCCTAAATATCTTACAGTGGCTATAGATCTCTAGTTAGAGGCACTTTGGGAGACTTGCTTGCTATATGAAGGAAATTTTGAAAATAACAGCTTGAAGATCAGCAGGACAATGAGGGGAGGATTACAAGGGAGAATTGACAAGCTGCTTGTATATAGCTTGACTGAATAAGTGCTAAATTATAATTATGACCAATGCTAAATGATAGTTATGACCAATAGATATTCTAAGTACTGTGACAGAACTGAGGTTGTTACTCAAAGGTATTGAAACATAACTAATTTAAGGGTATTAGAATAAAGCTGGGAGAAAGATTGGGATCAGGAACACTACTCTGGAAGTGATATCTGGTGGATTGCAAATCTCCCAAGAGTAAGGGAGAGCTTTCAAGATATAAATCATTTAATATTGAACTAGCAGAGTTCTCAAGAACATTGTCATCTTGTATCAGCACCAAAAAAGGCTAGGTAATCTTATCCTATAAACCATGCTAATATAGGAAAAGGAAGGATTATTTTTTCAGATACACCTTGAAGCATATTCCATTAGGAAATGATGGCTATGTAACTCCGCTTTTGAACTAATCTCTTGGCAAATAAGTGTCTGTCTAAAGTTCAGTCTCATACATTAAATTTTACCCCTCCTATGTACTACACACAATTATTTTTCCTATGTTGTAACAAAACCTCTATTCAATGTAGTTTAACAAATTTGTCAGATTTCAAGTGCAAAACTTAGAGAGAATACAAGATTTCATATGTGTGCTTTCTGAAAGACACTAGAATTATATGATGACAACAGGAAAACCAGAAGGATAGTACAATTAGGATGACATTTTTTTAGAATTCGTCTCTGATAACAGGAGAAAGCTTGGCTTTACTGCAGAAGAAATTACTGTTCTTGTCGGTCTCTTATGTGATTAGCCACAATTTGAATTGACCGCAAAGTCCAAATTCAGAGCTGACTTGTGACAATATTTGACAAGTCAGCCATGGTCAGATTTCACTGCTAAGACAGAGCAGACCCTTGGCCCTGTAGTTTTCAGCTAGCACATCTTTCCTGGGCTTTCTTCTCCCTGCCCTCAATTGGGCACTTATTGTCACTGAATCTGTAGGGTAGAGAATGTTCCAGTTGTTCAGAAAAGGTACTATTTAAGGGCCTTTGCAGTTTTGTAGCTGCTTTTTCTGTAAAAAGCTAATGTTACCATTAGCATCCTGGAAGGTAAATTTAGTGCAATAAGTAAATACTTCGAGCTTTGTGAGACAGAATTTTCATCTGTTGAAAAAAAAAAATCAACATTTTTTCAATAATAAGTTTCCTTTTAAGATGTTTTCTGAAGGGAGAGATTTTTTAGGCTTGCTGTTTTAAGAATTTGTGAGAAAAATCTTCAACATATTGAAGCAGAAATTACATCATAAGGTTTGACTGAATCTTTCTTTAAATTGTATGCAGCATCCAGATGTAGGGATGGTCTTGGGTGAAACAGATGTTCTTGCTAGGAACTCAAAGCATAGAATCCCTACTTGTGCTCAATAATTCCAAGATCTCTGGATGCAACTAGTCTAGATTTCCATACATGTACTTTTGCCATTTGTTTTGGGGTTTTTGTTTAATATTTGACATTGCTGTACATTTTATTTTGCATGACACTGTCTAACTAGCTTCAAAGAAAATCTGTCTTTCTGTCATGAGTCACAGACAAGGAAAATAGGCAATACAATTTTAATTATTGGGGACAATATATGATATTTGACTTAAATAGCCAAAATTCTATATCAGTGCATTATGTGCAAAAGCTTCAGGTTATAAGAGGAATCTAACTGAAATTGTCAAAGTTACTACCTAGTAATACTGTTTACTTTAGCATCAGCAATGTTATGGTGCTTGGTGCCAGCATTTCTGAATGGTTTCGCAGTGATGTGGATGGAAACTTTCATTGACAATGATGTTTTTTCTTTTTCCCACACATATATGCATATTGTATGGCTGCTTTTCTTTCTTTGAAAGAATACTTTCAGCTTGAAGTTGTCTTCAAAAGAAGAGAATATATTGAAGAGTGTCAAAGGTACAAAACCCAAATGGGTCAATATCTAATATTCCAGATGAAGCAACTCCATTATGGGGTCAGTGAGATAAGCACATTGATTTTGAAGCTTGCAGTCCCTGCAAAAGTGGTCAACACCAGCTGGTGTGACAGTGTTAGGATTCTACATCTGAATTCTTGTTTGATTTTTTTACACACATTTCGAATTAATTAGCTAACACTTCTGCTGCTTATAATGAATGAGGTTTGGACTGTGAAGTGCTCCTTACAACCTGACACTTGTAAATAATGATATGTCTCAAGGTTACCTTTGTTCTGCCCTTTGTTCTTCATCTGACTGTTTTCCTGGGGTACTGTCAGACAGACGGAGAAAGGGAGTCATTTGTGAGAGAGCCCCTAAGTATGGCTAGATTGCACTTGTAGAGCATGCAGAACTGTAAATATTGTGTTGCCATGCACAGTTTGCTGTAAACAAAGCATTTTAGTTAAGAGTGCCTGCAGACATTTCTCCCTGCAACAGCAGAGTGTACTGGGGACTACTGAAAATATATTCAGTTTATGAGATCAGTAAATCTCCATGTGTTCATCAAAGCTATCCCAATTTTGTTGACACTGAGAAAAGAGTCCTAAAAGTTTAGAGAGTTTGCCCTACTAATTTCATGGTCAAAACACTCATTGATTCTACCCTGTAGCTAAAGAAATAGAAACTGCTTTTAAGCACATACCACATCTTGCATTAGCCACCATTGCCTTTGCATGAATATGGTTTGGAGAAGGTCAAAGCTATTCCAGAGTGTGTATGTTTCCTGGGAAAGGGCATTCCAGCAATGCATTAATACATAGTCTGATTCATGCTGAATCAATGAAGTAATTTCACTATTGTGAGCCTGCACAATAGTGAAATTAGTGGGCCAATGATACATAAATCAACAGATGGGGCCTCAAAACATTCATGCTCATACTCTGTCAACATGATCTCCACTGAATTTCCCTTACTTATTGTCATCTTTTTCAGGACTGTTTGATGGTTTGTCTAGTGTAACTAACCAGAAAGCATTTTGCCTAAAGATAGTCCTCTCCAGACAACAACACAACATGTCATCAGTTTCTGACTGAGAAAATATGGGCATTAATAAGTTACAGTTTGTTGATTTTAGGCACTCAGTGGTGGTTTGGCAATTGGTTGTCAGCACTGAAAGGTCTGAGGTACAGAGTGCCATGCAACTTTTTTCAAGCTGTGTCTTGATGAGATGAATTCTAATGAATCCCTCCTCTACACGCTGAAGCTTAATCCCTATTCAGAAGGGATTAGTATTCAAATTTATCATAGACTAAAGACTGATTAGCGATCTAACACAAACAGTATGTCATGGAACATTCACTGGAAAGTTTGTGACATTTCTTGTTTATTTCTCAATTTTTATGATATTCCTACAGTTAGCAGGGTGACCTGTCTCACTGTTGTCATTTGCCATTAGAAGTTATTGATTAAAATGCTGCAAGGAGTTGATGGGGGAAACTTCAAGACTGCACTTAGCGACCGTTTGCAGCTGTATGCAAATTACGAGAAAAGTTCTCTGTTTCCTGGGGGAAGGTCAGTAAGAAATCTGGTTGGGTGCACTGGCTCAGGAGATGTAGTTTTGATCCTGCCTGCCTAAAGAAGTTTCTACAGGGACATTTCATCACAATCATGAGCTACAGTGGCAGGCTTGTGACGGAGCATTTGACTGAAGAAGTCTTGCAGATGGAGGGCACAGACAGTTAATCAAAGTACTATTTTAAAGCCCCTTTCTTAATAAAATGGAGCTAGGTTACTTCCAAAACTTAGATAAGCCTGAGTCATCTGAGGAATTAGACAGAACTAGTTGGAAGAAAACAGGAAAAGTAATACAACTAGGAATGTGCACCACCAATCAGTTCAAATTGGCAGTGGTTGCTGCTGTGAATCAAATAGCTCCTGAGTTCAGATTAACAATTTTTAAGCAAAATGTCATCACAGGGGCCTGTGTTCACTAATGATTTGGTAATAGGCTCCAAGATTTCAGATGTGCTTTCCAAAAGAATCTTTCTATCTCTTCCTTTTCCACCACAGTCCCCATAAAAGAAAAATTAGGGAAAATGTTTTCAATTATCTCAGGGAGATAGGGTTTATGGAACATAAATAAGAACATTTCTGCCTAAGTCTATTAAAATTTAAATGTATACTATTTTATTATATACTTGCAATATTTTTTTTTCTTTTAGTTCTATTTAAAGTCTGCTGAAATTGATGGAAATCTTCCTTTGATCTCAGTGTTGTGTGGGTTTTGGTGCTCAGGAATGTTGAATGAGAAGCAGAAGAGGAAGATTTTCAGGTCAAAACAAAAAGAAAGAGCACTTGATTAGTGTATATGTTGCTGGAATTTAAAAAAAATTAAGGTTGTATTGTTGATATATGAAACATAAGCCCAATATTTATTACTTCCATATTGATACTACCAAACAATTGCAACTCCAATAATTCTCCTGCTGTACCATCATGTAGATAACCGGTCTGATCATGGAGGCACCTTGTACTTTACAAATGTATGAAATATTTGATATGAATAAAAAGTTGAGCAAGGGACAGTATGGAAGAGCATAGAACCATAAATGGTTGTGCCCACTAAAGCTGAAAGTTTTGATCTGTCAGTAACGTGATGCTACTTCACAATTTTTTATACATAGCTTTTGGTGTTGCGATCTTTCCTAAACTCAGATGGTAGGTGAATATGAACTCTTTGTCACTCATCACCACAGTTTTAAGGGTGCCTGTCATATTGGGACCATGCTTATAGGAGCAGTAAGAAATTGACTTAGAGCTTAAATTGTCCAATGTGTCACATAAGTACCTTAAAAATTTGGTTTGCAATATATACTTAATTTTTACTGACTCTTAAATTAGATGTAGGTCATGGTCAAGGTGAACTACAAGTTTGTGTAGAAAGAAGGAAATCGTGTTCTTAGGAAGTTACTACTTTGTTGCCATAGTTTCATCTCATTCTGTGGTCTCATTGTCCGATATCAGTGCTCTGAGGGCAACACAGTACTAGGAATCAGACTAATGATGTAAATTAATTTACATGAGCCAAGTGCCAGTATCATTAGCTGGCAATACCACCTCTGCAAATAGCTGATTATACTGAAGGAAATAGGGCAACCAGGCAAATTGGAAAGCCATAAAAAGGATGATAAAAGCTCTCCAAGCTGTGACATTCCTATTATAACAAAGTGTGCTGTATCGACTCCTTGGTCACACCAAGTCAAAGGTAAATGAGTGAGGACTAGGCAGGTCCCCTCCCCCTGTACAGTCTCCTGTTGCAGTGTCATTCAAAAGCTGTTTAGTTAAACAAGAAGTATTGTACAGCGTAAATTAGAGATTGTGAGCTATTCCCTACCACCAATAAAAAGTCATTTCATACCTCAGAGCATGGAATCAGATTACATTATTTCCTTCGTTTCCTGAATGCTGCATCCAGGTTGTGAAAAGCCTCCTAAAAATCAGCTGAGAGAAGGTATTTCAACCTAGAGTTTCATTTATGGTGATGCCTTTTTCTCTGGTCCTAGAATTATGAGCTAGACATGGTTAAGAGGATGAAAGGGGTTTTATCTCATTTAATAAGGATCCTTATGGTGTGCAACTCAACAAGGTGTAAAATGCTGAAATTACAGCACGTGACACATATACAATTTTTATAGACTTTGCAAATTAACACACCTGATGAAGATTCCCCTATGAGAAGCTTAATAGATTAAGTAATGTCCCCCTGCTCTGGCAACCTCAAGTATCTCTCCCCCTCAGATGAGGCTTGTATCCTGGTTATAAAAATCTGCCCTAGAGACCTGGTTCCAGCATTGGCTCCTATGGAGAACAAAGATAGCAGAAAGCTTCAGGCCTTCAACAGGGAGACTTTTAGAAGATTTTGTCCTCCTGCCTAGGGAAATACCAGGCTGAAAATATGTAAGCTAAGCATATAGAGAATATATGAAAGGTATATTAAACAAAGCAAAAAACTGCCACAGCATCAATGCAAGATTCCTGCTAAAAAGTATGAGGAAACAAGAAACACAAAGGGTCTAGAAGAGAGAGGACAATGAGGAAGAATTACAAATGGCTTGGAAGACACTCTGAAGAGAGATGACAAAAAAGTATTTTAGTTGGAAGCACTGACCTTCAAGAGTAAAGACAGTTTCAATAAGCCTCAGGAAAGAAATAAAGGCCTGAATCACTTAAAGTGACTGGTCTTACTTTGGGCAATGACATAGCTCAGTTACCCAGGGAAGGTGAGCTTCATCTTTGCTATAAGAAAATACAGTTTAAAAAAGTCAGTGTGGTCTACACTTCCTAATTGCACCTAGCTCCACAAACTCCAGCAGGAGTAGATATGTTGACCTATCTCATCATATCTATCACTTAAAAGAATGTTTGCAAGGGAATGGACTAGAAGCCCTAACAAGTAGGAAGGATGAGAGCAGGCGTACAATGATAGCAAGATGTGGGTAAAGAACTGGTAACTATGAGGTTAGTGCATGGTGGAAAAAAGGAGATCTCTGACTCTTTTTTGAAAACTGTTTTTTGACTGCAATCAAAAAGATTGGTTAAAATCTTGGTTAAAACTACACCACTCCTGACTAGTTAAATCACTTAGCAGCTTCATCCCTTTCACTGGAAGTTCATATAAGTCAAAATATCTTTTAAATGCCTGCTGTACTGACATTTAGTGAAAAAAACAGCAAAACCATTTTGCTGTCCTGCATGCCCTCAGAGCATTCTTTTGCAGGCAAAATGGTAGGATATTCTGAGTTGGAAGGGACCCATCAGAATCATCAAGTCCAACTCCTGGCCCTGTGGAGGACACTGCAAGAATCACAGCCCGTGACTGAGAGTATTGTCCAAATGCTTCCTTACTTCTGTCAGGCTTGGTGCTGTGACCACTTCCCGCGGGAGGTTATCCAGTGCTCAACAGCCCTCTGAGGGATAAGCTTTTTCCTGATATCCAACCTAAAAGTCCCCACACTCAGTTTCATGCTATTTACTCAAGACTCATCACTGGTCATGAGAATGAAGAGACCATTGTCTGCCCCTCCACTTCCCCTCATGAGGATGTTGAAGACTACAGTGAGATGTCCCCTCAGTATCCTCTTCTCCAGATTGGATAAACTGAGGGATCTCATCCACTCCTCAAGATTTCCTCTCCAGATATTTCACCATCCTCTTCGCCCCACTTTGAAGGGTCTCTAACAGGTTAATGTCTGTTTTAAAAACTACACACAGGACTCAGGGTGAGGCTGCCCCAGTGCAGAGCAGAGCAGGACAATCCCTCCCTTGTCCAGCTGGCCATTGTGTGCCTGATGCACCCCAGGACAGAATTGCCCCTCCTGGCTGCCAGGGCACTGCTGGCTCATGTTCAACTTGCCACTGACCAGGATCCCCAGGTCCCTTTCCACAGCACTGCTCTGCAGGCTGTGTGTACAGCCAGGGTTAATCGCACCTATCCTAGGCTGTGTGTACAGCCAGGGTTAATTCCTCACCTCATCCTAGGTGAGGAATCCAGTTCTTGTCCTTGCTAAACTTCATATGGTGATTGCCCATCTCTCTGGTTTGTCCAGGTCATTCTGGAGGGCCTCTCTGCCTTTGAGGAACTGCACAGTTTAGTGTTATCAGCAAACTTAGTATTACTTCCAGTTATTTTTGAAGTTGCTGAAGAGAGCTGGCCCTAGGACAGAGCCCTGCAGAACCCCACTATGAAGCTCCTCTGCTCTGCTGCAGTGGTTTCATTCTCATTTCTACTGCTTCCCTGTACATAAGCCTAGAACCAAGTAAGCGCACAATGATTTAATCAAATCTCTTTTCTCGGTAACTGGTGATTAATCTAAGTAGTTTGAAGTCAGTATAGCTAAAAAGGGGAGTAAAAGAAAAGCTTGTAGGAAAATACTTCTATTTTTCTTTTATAATTTAAAATGAGAAAAATAAAAATTTATAATTGTATATTGCATCAGTTCAGAAAATTGAAAGAAGAGTTTCCCTAGGTCAGACCATGAAGCAGAGACTGGGAGATATTGTGTATTAAATTCTGCTATACTCATTACCATACAATCAGAACGTTTACTACAATATCGTTTTTTGTTCTCTTATATTCACATGGTTTAAGTGATAACCTTGTTCATTGTATAAGTGATGCTGCTTCCCTCACAGATGCCTCACAATATTTGTGGTGTGTTACCAAGGTCTTGGTTCCATCACAGCCTCCATGGCGCAGCAGCTGGTTTGTTATGGGTTACACTGTCTCAATCTCCTGAATGGACATTTATAGATCTTCCGCAGTAACCCACACCTGATTAATGAGGTGAGAATATAAAATACTCAACCTGCCACAGCAGCCACAAAAACTGAATTAATGTGTAAGGAAAAAAGGGAAAAGTAGTCTCAAGGCTTCAGTGTACAGAACAAGCAAGATCAGCTGCTTATTTACCTCAGCTCCTAATGAGGCTGTCTGTGAATGAGTTACTTGCTTATTCATTTGGCCCATTAGCAGACAGTCATTCCAGGGAAAATCATGCCTTATTGTAATAAATATTGTATGACATAAAAAACATCTTACAGTCTTTAAGACTGTAATCTTCTGGAAAATCCCTCCGAGTCATTATTCTCCATGTAGTGCTTAAGAACAGTAAACTACTGCCTGTTGAGATACAGAGGGGAATAAATGCATTGAGTTTTTGCAGGCTATAGAGAATGTGCACTGGTTATAACTAACACGTTTCTGGTCTTTTTTTTAATATGAAGGAAATTTTTTTTTATTTTACATTAAACAATTAACAATTGTAAACTTGTGTCCAAACTGTGTGACTCTTGCATGACACTGAGAAAGTTTCTCAATCTTTATTTGAAATACATTAGTATTCGTTACTTGAAAGATATTATATGCAAACAATCACATCTTGAATTAAAACTAGATCCATTCCTTTCTCTGTTATGTTTAAATTAATGTAAATATTAGCAATCCATATCTAAACAGAATCCATGAGTGCTTTATGAAACCAATAAGAAATCATGTGCCTCCTTTAAGTGGAAAGGCTTTCAGCACAGTCAGCAAAGTGATCAATTCAAACTGTTGAGCCGAAGGGAAATCCAAAAGATAGTAACTGAAAATGTAGTCACCACTTTTTGTGCTTATAAAAGGAAAGTGTCTCAGCAGCCAGGTGGATGGAAATGTAAAGACTTTTACATTTTTAATATTCCCATTTTAAACTAGTTTATCAACTTTTTTTTTTTTAATCCACAGAATTTTGAAGATATCATTTGCAGCTGATTTTTTTAACCAACACTTGCAGTTTTCAGTGAAGAGTGAGGAACTGACATCTGCAAGCGAGAGTTCTCACACTCGGCTACTGACTGCCAGCAGTCTTTCCACTTTCATTTCCATGGAAACTGGGCAAGAAAAGGTTGTATTTCTTATACTTTTTTAAAATTCTTATTTTTATTCACCCAACCACTTAACTTGCAAAAATAGGAATTAGCCCAGAGCATCTAGCGGAGTTTATGTGCGACTAGTGCTTTTAGCAGATGTAGTCTAAAGCTGCCACAAGACCTAAAGTTCATTTCATTGACTGGAACTACTTGTTGTGACATGTTTTACCTTTTTTGGTTTTGCTTACTGATAAGTCCCAAAAACTCTGATGTTTCAGTAGCAGTTTTGCTTCTTAGGTGCATACCAAGTAGAGGGCTGATTGGAAAATATAGATTTCTTCTGTAGAGCTTTATATGCAATTTCTAGACTCTAACTACTGTACAGCTCTGAATCTATATTTGTTCCCCCTATTTATAGCTGAACACCACTGAAGATGAGTTCTGATTCTGAATTAATTTCTTTCTTATTCAGCTTGTGCAGTCATAGGTCTTCACTGAGTTTAATTAACTAGTCCCATATTTACCTGAAAACCAGATTTAGATCAATTCTGTTTAAGAAATGTGAATGTCAGCCAGTAGCTCTGAAACCACTTCAACTGGGAGTTGTCTCAATGACAATACTGAAAAATAATATTGCTGCAAGTTCTAGAAACCTATCTATTATAACCAAATCTACTTCTGTGAATCTGTGTTTACAAAAGGAAATATTTCTAAAAAAGAAATGTTTTGCACTTTCTCTAACAGCCTTCATAGCAGTGCTGGATCTCATTAGTTTACGGGATTTGTGGCTTAAGATATTAAAAATTACAGAAGTGGCTGGATTAATCAGGTGTCATTGAATAAGATGAGTAATGAAGAAAGAAACCAAGAACCTATGAAAGTATTCTGATGTCTGGTAATGAAAAGTTCAGGAATTATTTGGTGATATTGTGAATAATTAAAAAAAATGGAAATTTATTCCAGCAAAATGTCAAAAATTGTGTTATGAATAATTCATAATGAATAATTCATCCATCTCCACACTATATAGAAATGTTCTTGGCATTCTGCACATACATTTATACCATTACTTTAAAGTTTCACTTCCAGTGGCTTCAAGCAGTGTTCAGCAGCTGAATAAATTCAGGAACCCCACAATTTTACCATGCAAGACAGAAGACCAAAACAATGCTTGCTCATGACAACCCAACTGACACTTTCACCATGGTAGTCCAGACTGACTGTGGGTGCACAGGAGCTGTTGAATGTGCTCCCTTTTCAGTGCTGGTTGTTGGACTCTCCAGGGAGAGCTTCAGGGACAGCTAATCACTGGATTTGTGAGGTTGCATCCCCTGCTCACACACAGAAACCTTTCTAAGACATCATTCTCTCCATAACAACCCTTTCACCTGCAGGGTTGTTATTCCCTCCCTGGGAGACATCTCATCGTCTGTATCACATTAAATACAACAGGTTGTTATTATACACACTGCCTTGTCTGTCTCTTTGAGCTGCTCCTGAAAACTCACAGGCCAGAAGTCCACATGCAATTCAGAAACATGCTGGATGCCGTGTTTTCAAATACGGGTCTTCCACTAGCTGCTGAAACCTGGCATACTTTTCTTTGCTACAGCAGACTGTGGGCTGCCATATATCCACTAGCTATGGTTTTTAGAAAAAGAAAATATTTCAGAGTTGCTATACAATTTCTGCTACAGCTTCCACAGCTCCAATTCTAGGGAAGATATAACTTGAATGTATCTTTTGACAACAACTCTGATCTCAAACTATGCTAAAAACTATTTTTTCTTCAGCCCATCTTTTTTCATTACTAACCTACACGTGAAGCTGCCACATACAGTAGTGTAAAACATCATGAACATTTTTTTTACAAGGAAACATCTCAGTTAATGTATGTAGTGCATTAAAATACGTTTTCCTAGATGCAGAACAGATAACAGAAGCCCACAAATACTCCCCTTCTGCACCAATTTTGATGTTCCAAAGATTGTTTGGTGACTTGAATAATTATATTTTAGCAAGAAGGAAGTCTGGTCATTTTTATTTCCTTTTTCAAAAATGTAAATTGCAATGGTGTTGTTCTCTATCAGATTTCCCTTTTATGTAATTTTGTAAGTTTATTGTGATAGCATTCAAAAGGCTGTGCCTGAAAAGTTCTATAACATATGGCATATATTTAACATTGCTTGTGAATTAAAAATAACAACCAGCCATCTGCCTTTCTGAGCAGATTTTAACAAAGTCTAAATGAAAAGCTCAACGATGTGAATGTTGTCAATTAAAATATGAAACACTTAGGTTCATGACAGGGTAGAAGTGTTTAGACTTACCTTACTTGAACCTGAGTCACTAACAGATTAGCCTCCATATTTGAGTAGTCACTTTATAGAGGAATAAAACATCATAGTGAGCATCAAGAGCAGGTTTTGTTTTAAGAAAATATAAGCTTCAAAAGTCAGCCTATTGTCTGCTGGTTCATCATGTATGAACTGTTTGAAAAAGTGTGATTTTGGTAATTTTCACTGATGCTAGCTATTTAAATTAGCATTTCTATAAAATCTCATTAAATCTTTTCAGCAACAATTAACTGAAGGGTTTGTAGATTTTACTGTACTAGAGCAATACAGTATAAGCAATACCTGTCCCCAGTTTTCTCCACTTATTGAAGTCAGAATTATTAATTACTGCTTATTGCCTCATGTTTAGCTTCAGAGTTATTTGTTGGGGTTTTTTCCCCAAGAATGTAGGTGCTTTTTTCCTTTTTTTTTTTAATGAGGTAAATGAAAATTCATTTTAAAATAGAAAGTAAAAATATTTCATTTTTTAAATGTTAACAAGAGACACAGAGACTTTCAAAAGAAATCTCCCACTCCCTCAACTCACTAAATTTTTTAGCTAAAATTATATACTAACTTGTCAAATATATAATGGCAGCCTGGCTGACACTGTCTGCCCATAATATTCTATATTTTTGTTACCTTCTGACTTTATTATTGCAGCTTTTTACCCAAACTACTTTCAACTGGTGTACCACCACCTGAAAAGAGTTACAGAGTTTTGTTCTCATAAACCTAGAATACAACTCAAAATACAGAATATAATAGTGCATCATAAATACAGCCAAAATTTTGCAGTCTCTGCCAGCTCTGCTCTGAGTATGTTTTCTGTTGTATGTAAATGCTTTTCAATTTTCTCTCTCTCTCAAAACTCTCACTTTTTAATTCTTTACTCATTTTTTAAATGATTAGGCTTTTTAATAAATTGAGAAGAGAGGAAGGAAGCAGCAACTTTTGTTTCTACTTTCAATGCAGAACCTCAGATGTCACAGTGAAGTTGTACAGTATCTAAGAGAGTTTGTAGCACCCATAAGATGTGTCACTGGAAAGAGAGAAGCTGGTCAGTTCAGCCTCTATCCTTTGCACAGGCATGATGCCACCTCACACAGAAAGCTCTTAATTCAATTGGAATAAACTAAATTGCATATGTGGGTGGTGTGGAATCAATTTTTGTCACTTTTAGTTGCCCTGAACTGCTGTATGCTCTCTAAAAGAGGGATTAAAGAATAATGTCTGGAATCTGACTGCTGCAAAAAAGTATCTACTGTTGGGGAATACAGCACTTCCCTTGAGAGATCATTCTAAATGGCTGATCTCATTGTGAAATAAATTTTCTTTTTGTGTCCAATCAGAATCTCCCCAGGAGTCATTTGCACCCATCACCTCTCATCTTTTCTATGTGACTCCTTTTTAAAAGGGACTCTAGATGAGTTATTCAATAAATAATTTGAGTTCGCTGCTCAGATTGCTTTCAGCATTTTTGGTAAAACTTCAGTGACTTCCAAGAATGTAATAAAACTAATTCTACTAATATTTAATATAAAATTAACTATTTTAAAATACATATTAATATAAAACAAGTGCAAGCAAGTTCCAGTTTTTACATAGAAAAGCCCAATTACATTTTGAGCACCAACATGAAGTAAGGGAGTATTGAGTTGCAAGTAACATATGACCTAGTCAACCTAGATACCTTAAACAAGTCAAAATAGATTTGAATTAAATTTCACAAGGAAAGTGTTGGAGAAATTGTAGCAATTTATTTAGCTTAGAGAAAAGACAAGTCTTATATTCTCTGCAATATGTAGAGTGCAGAGCACAACTCCAAAAATGCATTGTTAGGGAAAAATACAACTTCTTCATGAAAATGGGCTTTCTCTTTGTGAAGGTGGATTGGCATCAGAAAGTGTCTGGCAATGAACATCTTTGGATCCACAAGACAGGAAAAAAAGCTTCTTCAAAAATGGATGAATAAATAAAGAGATGAATAAATAAAACCTTACCTTGGGCACTCCAGAAAGCTCATAAAGCTACAGGAATTGTGATTCCTTGCTTACATATTGTTTTGGACTTCGTTTTGATTAATACATTGGATCAAATGCATTAAAATTTCACAGCCCGCCAAGTTCAGTGTACAAGTGTTCTCTCAGAAACAATTAATTTGTCTAGCTGCAAATATTTGACAGCTTCTCTGTAGAACAGCCTGAACTTTTGGAGTGTTACCATTTCCCTTTCTTAGTCTTGTTTGATCATTTATCATTGTCTTGTTCCATTTCACCAGTTAAGTAAATAAACAAAAGAAGAAGGAAAGCAGAATTATGTAATTTTTTGTCATAGACCTAGTGAAGCTTTTGTGTAATTTTCTGTGCAGGAAAGTGAGGGAGCAACAATTTGAGGCAAAGAGGAGGTTTGTAGTTAAAGCACAGGAGTAGTAGTCAGGAAATGGTCTTCTTTTCTCAGTTGCTATGGATGTTCTGTGGGATCACAAGCCTGGTTTCTGAAAATTGATACTTAGACTTAGCATCAATTTGGATAGAAATAGAAGCAGACTCATAATTCTATTTATCATCTGAAAAATGGGCCTCCTATTTGATCCCATTGAAAAGTCTGTGATCCTCATAACTAAACTTGAAGGGGTACTGGAAAGAACAAAACCATTTGTGATGACAAGCAAGTAGTTCATATTAATAAGATTATACAAATGTTGCACCTATGCATATGCAATCTCTAATTCATTCTGTACAGATTTAAGTAGATAACAAACCTTTAGAGTAAAAATGCACTACATTTACCTCCTAATTATCATTCCTAACCATCTCTTCCACGTTTGCTTCCAAATAACATGTTTGGTTTGTTTCTCAATATTTTTTTTAATTTCATTATACTGAGAACATACACTAGACTGTAAGAAACAATTTTGATATATATTTCCAAGCCATTTTCTCCAGGAAAAAAAAACAAAAACAAAACCAGTTGAAAATCAGGTAGTACTTTACATGGAGGTTCTCTCCTTCCTTTTCATATTTCTTATGATTTGATGGGGAACTGGAAAAATAATATTTCTTGGGTTTCACTGCATGTCTCCTTCACCTGCACGCTTCACAGAATCACAGAACTGTTTGGGTTGGAAGGGACCTCTAGTGCTCATCTACTCCAATACCCCTGCCAAGACACAGTCATGCAGAGCCGGCCACAGAGGAACTTATCTAGGTGAGCTTGGAATGTTTCTAGGGAGGGAGAATCCATGACCTCTCTCAGCAGCCCGTACCAGTGCTCTGACACCTTCAACATAAAGCAGTTCTTCCTCATGCTGAGGTGGAACTTCTTGAGCAGGCTTTAGCTTTTGTTCCTGTCACTGGGCCCCACTGAAAAGAGTCTGGACACCTACCTTGGAGATATTTATTTACATTAATGCCATCCCCTCTCAGTTTTCTCTTTTCCAGACTAAACAGGCCCAGCTCCCACAGTCTCTTCTCAGAAGAAGGATGCTCCAGACCCTATCATCTTCATGGCCTTTACAGGACTCTCTTCAGTAGCTGCTTGTCTTCCCTGCACTGAGGGGCCCAGAACAGGGCCAAGTAGAAAAGGGGGATCTGCTCCCTTGACCTGCTGGCCAAGTAGAAAAGGAGGATCTGCTCCCTTGACCTGCTGGCCACACTCTTCCCAGTGCACCTCAGGATACCATTGGTCATCCTGGCCATAAGGGCACACTGCTGGTTCATATCAACCTGTCATCTGCAAAGACTCCCTGGTCTTCTCTGCAGAGCTGCTCTCCCTGACCTGTGCTGGTGCTTGGGGTTATTCCTGACCAGGTGCAGCACCCTACACTTGCCCTTGTTTAACCACATTGGGGTTCCCTCCACCCAAATCTGCAGCCTGTGAAGGTCCTGCTGAAGGTGAGCACAGCCCTCAGGTGGAGCAGCCACTCCCCCAAGTGTGGGATCATCAGCAAACTTGCTGAGGGTGCATTCAATCCCTTCGCCCGGGGGTGAAAATGACAACACTTGAGACTTAACAAATGCATTTGTCTCTTCATTTCAAGATATGCTTTTGATATGGCAATATAAAAGGCCATATCAGCTGGAACAATCTTTCCCATACTAGGCTCCATGGAGAAAGTTTGGTAAAGGTTCTGGAGTAATACTATGAACCTGTATGAATCAGTGGCACCTCCTGTGTGCTGTAATAGGCCCTTACCACTGGGAGCTAAGAGCAGTCCATTTTCTTAGTTACAAAAGTAAAGATAAATATTCCATCTCTAAGGTATTGTTTTAAATGGGGGGGTTGTCAGTTTTTTGGTTTATGGTTTTTTGTCTAAGTTCTCAATTCAGAATGTTGCTATATTTCAGAAAGTCCTCTGTCATAGGACTGAAAAGAAATCATCCACAACCATGTTTTTTTTTGATTACACTGATATTCAAATATACTTAATAATTGTTTCTGGTTACTTTTTAGTTAGGATTTACAGAAAGATGAAAATAAAAATCACAGAGGAAATCCTAAATGACAATGCAGCTATGGGCAAAAGAATGAAAGTAGCTATTTTTAAAAAGAAAAATACAGAAACACAAGAAAAACAAACAAACAAAAGCCTCCAATGGAATAACCCACCTTGGCAATCATAAACAAAAGGTTTAATTTTCACCCCAGTAATTTCTGGGAATATATCTACCCAAAAAAAAGGAATTATCAAATTCAGGTGGTGTTGGATCATCAGTAAGAACTTGTTTCAGGTTCCAACTGTTCTCAAAGTCTCTGTTAACAGCTCTTTCTCTTTTTCATGTCAAGTCTGTCAACTTTAGAATGCCATGGAGAAGTGGGTCTCAGGTGGTCCCTGCTGAAAATTCCAGCCTAGTATCTCTGGTGACAACAATAAGTGGGTAAACCAGAAAACACTTTCCAGGTCTATGATGAATTAAACTCTGTTGCCTATTAACAGAAACAAGTTGAGGTAGCTAAATTCCTCATAATTCTAGAAGTGAAAAATATGGAGAAAAGAAAGAGCTCAGAGAATGACTCATCAATAGCTAGTGTTTGTTCTTAGTTGGTCCAGAGGCTACTAATAAAAATTATATATGAATACTGAAGTCTAAATGCTGGATTCTAAAAAAAAACCCAGAACCTAAAACCAAGAGATCAGATAGATTCCATATAAGTTCATATATAATGAAATACCTGGACAGTCCTTCTCACCTTCCTTCTATAAATATCTGTTCCTCTTTAGAGGAATGCTTAGGATTTGTCACGAAAAGGATTTATGCATTTCTCTGAAATGAAGATGTTAGCATCCACTGACCATGGCTTTTCTTTAGCTAGCTACTGAAAAAGAGAAATGACAACATCTCATTTAATCAGTGCAAGGGCATAAAATTTGTTTCCTGAGGCTGCAGGTAGTGGGCGTGGAGAGTACAGTGAGTTTGGCCTCCTGCTTGCTTTGGCTCTCCCAAGTAAAAGAAGTCAGTCTTACTGCTGCTGCTACTGGGAGAGCAGCTGGAGGTGCCATGTACCACAAGTCAACCCCACTCCCACCCATTCTTTTTCCCTGGTGATGCCTTTACTTTCCCTTATAGCAAGAGTAGCTCCAACCACATACCAGTCCCTCTGTTTGAGTTAGCAGAATTCATCTCTCCAGAACTGAAAAACCTTGAGCTTACCATGAATCTCAGTCATCAAACACATTGCATTTCAAGTATTTAAAAGTAGTAGGAAATGCCAGCTAATTAATATGATTATTAGTGATTATTTTTGAAATGTTATCATTTTTATCACTTTTTTCTCTCACGGTCTCTTTTTTGTAGCAACAAGTATGTTCTCAGAAAAATGTTTCATTTTAATTATTTAACTAAATTACATTTTAGAGGAGGAAATGCTGACAGAAAAACCTCACCAAATCCTAGCAGCACACAACAAAAGACTTTGAGTCCAATAAAAAAGTAGCAAAGCCCAACTTCCTGTGTAAGTAACAGCAGCAAGCTTCAAAAGCAGAAGACTTCTATTTAAGGTAAGACATTGTTTATTACTACTATAATTTTGTCAAGACAATCCTGTGTTGCCAGTGCTAATGATTGCCAGCTGTAACAACATGGTTTCTTTACTGCTCATTTTACATATATGGGAAAGTGACAGCAATTCCTTTCATTCCAATTTTCTTTGCCTTACTGGCAATAGTATTAATAAGAATGCTGATGTCTTCTGGTGGAGCATGAGTTCTTGCTATTCTACAATTCCTGCTTTCCAATGTAATTAACTTCTGATGGTTCTGGTGACCTGCGCAGGAGGCAGAGGCCCCCTGCACACACATTCCAGCTCCTGTCATTAGAGGGACAGTGTAGTGCCAGTCAGCAGCTCAGTAGCTTTACAGCATCCATGGCCCTGCAATACTTTGCAGTGTCAGGTGTGCTGTGCCTGAGAACCTCTGTAACCAACAGAAAATACAGGAATAGTGGGACATGACAGCTGGGTGACTCCAAAATGAGAAAGGGAAAGGATTGAGTTGGGGATAACTGGTTAGTCAGCATTCTAGTCTCCATTGAAGGAATGAAGAAGCAAAGCAGTGTGACCTGGGATGCAATCAGGATTTGGCAATTAGGACAACTGCTAAGCTCTTTCCTTTCATCTTTAAAGATGCCTGTGGGGTCCTAGCACATTAGTGAAGCCAGAAGGGGCTGCCAAGCATTTCTGACAAACAGCTTCCAAAACTGCAGATCCTCATGCAGCAGCACCCATCCCACATGCCTACAGCCACCCCTGCCAAGCAAACGATAATCCAGCCTCCAAACAGGGAACCAAGAAGACAGAAACCCACAGCTTTACAACTGTGGGCAGAAAGCAAGTGCCAGCAATCTGAGATGAAAATAATAAAACATCTGGAGCTCAAGCCTTGAGTCAAACTCCAAAAAAAAGGAAGGAAAGAAAAAATAATCCCAATGACACAGTAAATCCTACTGGAAGACAAAAATATGAAAAGTCAGAATTCCTACAGAGAAAGAGTAGCAGAAAATACTATGTCACCACCTACTTTTGATGTCATATGCTATTGGTTGTACAGCACAGCTGAGTGATACTGCACCTGTTCTCTGTAATTTACCTGGAGAAAAAAAAAAAAAGATTTTTTTTTGATCTGCAGAAACTTGCATTGTAAAGGGACTTCTGAGAATATTTGTGTTGGTTTAAACCCTGTAGCCATTCTGAAACAAATAGTTTGTGATTAAGATATCAGTCACTCACAGTAGTGACAGACGTTGGGGTTTGACTGAGTAGTGTTCTCTCTTTTTGAAGCAAAATTTACACTGAAAGATACATCAAAGTGTATCTTTCCCCAGGCCTCACAGTAGTAATAGGTAATTTGGTTTTAGGTAGAATTTTTGCCTGTATTTATTTTCCACAAAGTGCCTGTGGCCGCAGCTCTCTTCATAGAGAGCAGCAGGCACAACTTCCCCAGGCATTGTCCTGGGGAAGGCTGTGAGAAGATCAGAGAAAAGAATGATAAACCATTCCTATCTCCACTTGCTGCACCCGTTGTTGTGATGTGGAATGTGTTATGGAGGTTTGTTTACCAAAGGGTGATTTCTTAATTAGCCAATGGTAATGGTGGTTTGGAATCAAGGACCAATCTGGTCTGTCTGTATTGGCGATGAGTTTCTTATTAATGTAGTGTAGTATGGTAGAGTAGAGTATAGTATAATAAAGTAATTGATCTGCCTTCTGGAAGCATGGAGTCAATGCTAATTATTACCTGGTGTGGACCCATGCTACAATATGTGCCAAATAAATTCTTTTGCCTTTTCACTGGCTAAAAGTGCTATGTTGATCAGGAGCACGTCTTTTTGAAGGAAAAAACCCTTTTCTCTGAGTAGTTTTAAATATAATTCAGTTGTCTCTACTGTTTAACCGTGATGAGCTTACCTCAAGTTGCATTAATGAAAATGCAAACCAAGGGTTTTGAAAAACTTTAGGAAGAATTAATGTTCACCCTTCTGAGCATCTACTGCAAAACCTAAAGGATGGCAAAAGGGACATATGAGGGTTTGCCCTGGGCACTGAAAATTACTGGGCTTGCTATCCATCTAAACAAGTCTTCATATAAAGTGACAGAAATAACTCTTGCCAGCTACATGTAAGATACATAAAAATTCCTTCTTTAAAAAGCACCTGTTAAGGCTTTGTAGTATAATGCTGCACAGAGGTAAATGCAACCCATATTGGTGGTGCAGGGAGAAAGAAAATTAGATCCTAAGTCTCCTTAACTGCTCCTTAACTGTTAAATTCAATTTGAGTTTACAACATTTCTCCTCCCAGAGGTACTAAAAGAAGTTGCTTTTTTTATTATTGTTTAGTTCTTATACAAAACTCTGTAAATATCAATTGAAAGCATCAACAGCCAGCAGAGTTTTAAATCAATTGGTAAGTCTTTTACAGCAGCACCAAATAGTATTTACCTATTTGGCGCTGCTGGTGACCAGAAATAGACAGAACCTAGCCCACAAAAATGATGTTGAGGTATCCTACATTATGAAATTGTACTGTAATTCCATGGTGAGAGCACTAATTCCAGATTCTGCTACTAGTTTGTTGTACAGGTGATGTACACTACATTTCTCTTTCCCTCCTGACAATCTTCATGATTCTACAGCTCTCAATTATTTCATAATAATTAGCCCAGCAAGGGCTAGCAGGTGAACTTAGAGTGTTATCAGTCCTATTAAAAATATAAGGAGAAAAATTGCATGCAAAATATGCCTTCTTTACAAGAATACAGATTGAACCACAAACATAATACATTCAAAGAATAAAATTTATTATATTTGCTCAGGAAATTAACAGCATGAAATAGTTACACAACCAGTGTGTTGGTATTAATTTAAAATTCAGCAATATTTCCCTGTTGATGAACACAGACCAACAGAAATTTTAACAGAAATATTCACCATGGGCTTTACTAATGTAATTGAAGGCAGTACAAAAACCCTATAATCTGTGATTGGTATCTGACTTCAAGTTATATATAAAATATATAATGGACATGACAGAAAACTACAGTGCATTTCAGTCAAGCCACAATGTAGCATTGATTTATTACAGGACACAGAAGCAATGCCACTGGTTAAGGATCTGATAAGATTCATACTGGATGTGTGAGGCTTTTGAACCTGCTTTTCTGCGCTAAATAGCTCCTGTGAGGAAAAGGATGTATGTCTCACCTAAAGGGGAAAATGAAAGTGATCTGTTTTGACATTTACTGAGTATGTCTCTTTTGTAAGACCATGACATTTTGGTATTAAAAAAAAAAAAAAAGTCAAAGAATCAGAGAATCTTAGTATCTTAGAACATCCAGATTTGAAAATGACCCACATGGATCATCAAAGTCAACATCCTGGCCCAGAACAGGACAACCCCAAAAATCACACCATGTGCCTGAGAATGTTGCCCAAATGTTTCTGAACTCTGGCAGGCTTGGTGCTGTCCCACAGGCTTTGGGTTGCCTGTTCAGTGTTCAGTCATTCTCTGGGTGAAGAATCTTTCTCTAATGTCCTGCCAAATGCCCTCAACACAGCTTCATGCTGTTCTCTCAAGACCTATAACTGGTCACTTAAGAGGAGGGATTGATCCCTGCCACTCTACTTCACCTCATGAGGAAGAAGACAGTGATGAGGCCTCCCCTCAGTCCCTTCTTCTCCGGGTTGGACCAAGGGATCTTGGCTGCTCCTCATATGGCTTCTGCTCCAAACCCTTCACCATCCTTGTTTAAATGTTAACAGCTCAATGTCTGTTTTATGTTGAGGCACCCAAAACTGCCCCCAGCACTTGAGGTGAGGCTGCCCCAGAGCAGAGCACAGCAGGACAATCTCCTCCCTTGCCTGGTTGGCAATGCTGGGCCCGATGCCCCCCAGGACACGCTTGGCCCTCCTGGCTGCCAGGGCACTGCTGGCTCACGTTCAACTTGCCACTGACCAGGACCCCCAGGTCCCTTTCTGCAGCACTGGTCTCCAGCCTCTCATTCCCCCCAGTCTGTACACATGTCCAGGGCTGTCTCATCCCAGGTGCAGAAAGAATCCAGTACTTGTCTTTGTTAAACTTTATATGGTTGCTGATTGGCCAGGCCTGTAATTTGTTGAGGTCCCTCTGCACTGACTCCTCTCTGCCTTTGACGGAGTGGACAACTCTTCCCAGTTTATTGTTCTCAGCAAGTTTACTCTGTATACCTTGCAGTCCTACATCCAAGTTATTCATTAAGAAGAAGAAAGAGAAGTGGTGATAGGATGGAGCCCTGGGGATTCCCAAGTGACCAGTCAACAACCATCTGGAGCAGCAAATCCTGCACAAGTTCAGGAGTAACTGGGTGTTTATCATTCTCACAGCCTCAGGTCAGAAGATATTCCTCATACCCTCACATCCTTCAGCTCAATACACTGGCACTCCCACAGCCCATCTTCAGTTTTGAGGAACTGAAGCAAAGTAATACATTTCTCTGCCTTGTCCCTGTTTGTATGGCCACCGTCCTCATCCTCCTCAAACAGGACAAAGTCATTACTGAACTGCCTTTAGCTATAGACTTTTTTTAAAAAAACTCTTTTTTTTTGTCCCGCACAGTACTAGCTAACTTCAGTACCAGCTGGGCTTTGTCTGCATAAAGTTTCTCCCAGTGGCAAGCAGCATCTCTGTATTCCTCCCATGTCACCTGACCTTGCTTCCACTGGTTGTACATTCTATTTTCTTGCCTTGGCTTCAGAAGAAGATGCCTGCTCATGCAAGCCAGCTTTCTGCCTTGTCTGCTTGGCTTCTGACATTCTGAAATTCCCTGCTCCTGTGCTTTTAGGATGTGAGCCTTAAAAAGTTGCCACCACTGATGGATCCCAGCACCTTTGAAGGCATTTTCCCAGAGGACATCATTAAGTAGTTCCCTAAGTAACCTTAAGTCTTCTCTCCTCATAACTAGAGCTGAAGTTTTTCTGACCCTTTTTCTGGGTTGCCACCAAATATAAACATGATTGCTTCATGATATCTGTGGCCAGGACATCCACCAATAACCATTTCAGCCATGAGACCCTCTCTGCTGACAAATTAAATCAAAGCAACAAATCAAGGAGGACACCTTTCCTAGTTGGTTTCTTTTGTACGTGTACCATGGGTTATGATCCAGGTGTTTAGGAATCTTTTAGGAACCTTCTGGATCTCTTCATGGTCCTAGAGACATTATGAAGGCAAACCACAATCTTACACCCTATCCATCTCCCTTGTTAGCATGCCAGTCCTTGTCAGAGGCAGCCCAAGACAGAAAATAAGGAAGTAGACCATACTCAGCTGAAACTATGAAGGAAATTTAGCTATCAAAATACTTGAACTGGCATTTTGCCATAACACTTATTATAATATCTCAGTGCAATAAGTAATGACTAAGATTCTTATGCTTTTGAATGTTGACTTGTACACTGAGAACAGTACAGTTGATACCCACCAGGGTAAATACAGGGTATCTCCATTGCAGACAGCAGAATCACTTTTCAAGAGGAAAAAACAGTAGCATTTTTCTATATGCATTTTCAACTATATAAATCTTTTTGATACAGAAAAACTCTTTAAAAGCAAGCTTTTACTTGTGCTTTGCAAATGCTTTTGGCCATATGCAGAAAAATTCATTCCTTCCCTGGTGGTAATGTGCTGCTGTTGGGCAGCTGTGTGGCAGAAATGAGGAAAGGACCAACTATATCCAACACAAAAGACAGACTGGCCAGAAAATAAAGAACATCTAACAAAGTTAGAAGGACATCAGTGATAGTCATTTTCATTTGGACATTCTCCCAGATGGAGGAAGTCATCAAGTTCTCTTGTTTAGTGTAAAAAATGTATAATTCAAGGTCATGAAAAATATCTCCTGTCTTTAAGAGCTCGAGACTTCATACAGAAATAAGAGAAACATTCTATTCCCTAAACAAACACTTCCCACCACACACCTCCTAGTCTTGGGAAGGTGGTTTGCAGACTTCCTGGAATGGTGATGGCTAAACAATCAGGAGTCAAGCTGCTGAAGTGCAAAGTAACCACTCAGGTGCAGAGGGCAGAGCACACCCACCACCTCAGGCTACAAACTCAATGCTGAGCAAGGTGAGGGAAGAACTCTGGAAGTGGGGTACTGTCTCTTTGTCCTTATTAAAGCGAGATCAGGCGTGAAAACTCCCCTGCCAGAAAAGTACCCAGACATTCACTCCCAGGTCTTCAGCTCTGCTGATGGGCCATGATGGCTGTGATGGACTCAGCTGCTCTGATGTAGGCAGCTGGCCTCAGAAGGCCTCACTGAGCAGTCCTGTGATACACAACATTACCTCATTCAGCTCCTCACCCCTCAGGGAAGGTGCCTGGACATTCCCACCTGAACCCGAACCCTCTGTTCTGTGGATTTACCCCACCATTTTGACAGGGCTTCCCCCACCCCTGACAGAGCAGGACAGCAACCACCAGACACTGCAATTGCAACACCAAGCCTTGTTGTGGGATCCAATGAATGGTGACTATATACCTTCCTACTTTCATTCCTTCTCTTGGTTTTCTCTATTTCTTTCTATCTCCATCTACGTCACATTTTCTGTTCAGTAAAAATCCGTGCTAGTGTCTTCAGCATATGGTCTTGTTCAAATGTCCTTTTGGGCAGATGCATCTCTCAAAAAATTTTAATATTTGGATCATAAATTATTAAAGTTATTTTAGTAGAGATAACCATGGACTTTTTACTATCATTTCACAAAATTCCCTTGATGAGAAGAGTAAACCAGCAAGAAACTTCATCATTTTCTTATAGCTAATTTGCAACTCAACAATTAAGGAGTAAGGGGATTCAATTGCTCAAGCTGATCAGTGTATCCTACTCTGCACACTGAAAAGAACTCAAAAGTCCTCTGTAAAACTCCAGAGTACATTTAACAGCAATGGAGAGCTTACCAATGAAAGCAAAGGACACTGATTCAAGATCACTGCTTTACATTCAGTCTCTGTTGTGGTCCTTCCCCGGCTCTTTGGCTGTACTCCAGAGTTTAGGTACAGTAAATATTGATCTCACTGCAAGGTTAGGAATGGCAATTTGTAGTCATATGCCTATAATTCTAATTTCCCTTTTTATTTTTTATGTTTTTGACTGATTTTTTCCATGACATTAAAAAAAAAGCCTCCTTTAGGACTTCTTGTGTTTGCTCTGGCAAATGCAAGAATTAAATTTTCAGTCAAGATTAGCTCTGTCACCCATGGACTTGTTTCAAGCCATTTTCATGAAAATTTTTCTCTGATCCCTTGTTTGCCTAATGCAAACCTTGACAATGTCAGTGTAGATGACCATAAGAAATTTCTAAATTTTGTGACAATAATTTGCTGTTGTTGTGACAATATAATTCCTGTAGAGAAAGTAGAAAATAGAGAGGCATAGGAAATTTATTATGGTATCAAGTAATTTATAGGAGTATATATTTGATCTCTAGTAAACTGTGACAAGCCTTTGACTGAAAAGACAGGTGTTTTTCCTGTATGTGTTAATATGTGGCTTTAGATATGTAGATATTTTGCTAAATCAGAAGTTTACTGTTGTGGATTTTTTTCCTTTTATGAGGACTTTTACCATTGTGGAGGACTCTTCTTTTTATCAATGACTCCAGCTTCTGTATTATAGCACACCACTCCAAGTTCTTGCATCTTATTAACAAGAAAACACAACACTAGGCCAAAAACTGTTGTGGCAAAGTGTTGAATACACAGCTCAGGTCTTTAAAGCAGAATTCACTCTTCTTAATTGAACATGAATTCTTGTGTTCTTATGGTGCCATCATGGTTTCATCCCTCTGGACATAAGTGCTATGCCTTTTTACTAACACAGTAGTGGGTTACACCGTGCTCACCCTTTTGTGCCCGAGCCCCTGAGTGCCTCCCTGACTTCATCTGGGAAGGTTCTCATGAGAAGCTGTGTGCAAAGGTTCATAGTGAGACCTCCAACAAATACCAGCAAAATTATAACCAACAGAATTGTGACTGAAATGGGCATAGTGTGTGTTCAAAATAGTAGCAGAACGCTGACATTTTTTGAAGGGAAATACAAGGAAATCAAATCTGCTTTCTCTGCTCCTAGGACACCAGATTATATTTGCCATTTAATTCAGCTAAGCAAGTTCACACAACTGGGCTGATAGTCACAATTATACTTGTTTTTCTGCTAGCTCTGGTGACTTATGTCACCAGTACAGCAAAAAGAGGTCTTCATTGAAGTCAAGAGCCACAGCATACAATGTTTGCAGGAATTGGTGACAGCAATTCAACCACATTTGTGTTCTTAATAAAGCCAACCTTTTTAGAAACAGACAGGAAGTCTACAAGTAAGAGTAAGAGGAGATGTGCTCCAGGTTTGTATATTGCAGTACTTGCCATGTCCTTCAAAATGCGATGGCACAGCAAAATGGCTTAAGTAAATGAGACACAGTGAATGAACTTTTAACTTGTTAATTTCCAGTGGTGCTCAGAGCACTTTGTCCTGTACATACATGTGTTTTGGCCAAGGATGTGAGGGGACAGAGCTTCGGCCATACAGGCATGTCTAGGTTCTTGCTCTATATTACCCGCATCATCACTGGGGGACAGAAGTAAGGGATACTTACCTTTGAAAAGAAGGAGGTATGACTTTGGGTGGAGGAAAAAAGGGGGTCAAGAGGGATCTGTGGGAATTTTACCCTTTTCTGGGGGACAGAATGGCAAATGGAGCAGTTTGTCCCATCTTGTTTTTGAATGTCCAAGACTGGGAGGGAACAAACATGCATGTAGAAGGGATGGGGCCATTTTGTTCTTTGTCTCAGAGGGACACATGGCACCAGACCAGGTCAAATGGCTCAGTGAGCACTTTTTGTATGTAAATAACTCTCTTTTTTACTTTCATTATTAATATTAGCGCTGGTTTTATCTTATTGCTATTTGCAGTAAGTGATTGTTATCTCAGGTCTGGATCTCTGCCTTTTGTCTCTTCCACTGGACTGGGTGGGGGTACCTAAGCAGTTCCATGGGGCTTAATTTCCAGCTGGGCTTAAACCATGACAACAGTTTACATTTGTCTCCCAGACTCGATTTGAGGCAGTTGTAGCTGATTCTCTGCCTGCTTCTTGGCTGCATAAGAAACATTGCCCAGAAATGAGCATTAGTATATCTGGCTTTCAAACAAAAAAAATAACCTATTGTTTAAAGTGAAGCTGTATGTTTGATTACTTTGCATTTCAGCCACAACTGACAATGTATCAGTTAATACCAGTCTTTTAGACAACAGTCAGTATTCTGTAGCTGGATGTAAAGTACAAAGTAAAAAGCTTTGGCTAAAGTGCTCTCTGTATTAGTTTTAAAGCAGAAAAACTTTTTTTACAAGTATGATAACAGAAAGAAAACAGAATTTATTGCTTTACCTGTTGAATCTGAGCACCATGAAATATTAAAAAAAATTAAAATCATATCCAGAAATAAACAGTTGCGCTACTGCTTCATGAGAATTTAAACCTCAATAACTACAGTTGTGTTTACTTTTTTACAGTGTTTTGTCCAGCCACATGCACATATTCCTGGAGAGTCTAGCACATACAAACATTTTACCTTTACTAAGGATATTTTCAAATGTGCAGAAGACAATGACGATATCCTGCAAATACACTGCCTATTCAACATGTTATCAATAAAAGGATGTTTTTTGGAAAGCATTGTAGCAAATACACAGAAACCACCAACAAAAGGTTCATCCTTAAACATTAATTTAATAGAAAGTCTATTTTTCCAGAGACATTAATGTCTTCAAACAAAACTAAACTCTCTTACAGGGTACTCCTTCTTTCAGGGACACTTCAAAGCAGGGGACTAACTTGGGCACACCAGGTGTTTCCCTGAAAGTCTTTTATCCCTTCAACAGAGTGGAAGAGAAAGAGGAGGAAAATTGCCACTTGTAGGTTCATGTTGGTCTTAACTATCCTTAAAGCTTCAAAAGATTTGCCTCTAAGACTAAGTAAGGTAGTTTTATATGAAAGAAATACCGAATAAATAAACTGGGAAAATATCTTCTGTTATGAATGTGGTCAAACAGAAAACCAGAAAGACTGGTGAGATGAAAGCAGAAATTAAAACTGTTACTTCTCTAGAGAAAGGATCCCTTCAGACAAAAGAGCTTCAGAATACAAGCATTCCATTTCATAGATGCTTTCAAGCAGTATTGTTACCTAGCCGCTGAGCAATTGATTTTATCCAAAAATGTTCCTGGCACCTAGAAGATAGATAAGAAAGCCATATGAACAGTTCCATCTCTGCCTAAGATGATTCTCATCTGAGAGTTCAGGAATTTTCAATTCAAGGGTTTCAAGCCCTTTTTAAAATATTTTCCCAAATGTTCCAGTTTCAATTTTCTAATCGAGCTTTTAATTTATAGACTGGCCTTTTTCATTTTAATGGATTTGACCTGTAAAGACAACAAACCAGGCAAATACTAGGGTGAATATTTTCAAATGGCTTGGGAGACTTCTTTTTCCTTATTTACCTAGTTTTCTTATGCAAAGTTTTAAGTCAATATTTAGCCATAAATCAAATGCTCGATGGAACTATCAGCACAATACATCACTGAGTCCACTAGGAACTGATGAGATTTATTGAAAGTGTGACAGAATAAGTTCAAATTTATTTGCTGAGTTTTGGTGCCTAAACGTGGTTATTTTCTGATCTCAGGTCTCCAGCAAAAAGAAATGTCTCTCCTAAGCTAAACTGGCAAAAAATGCAGGCTGCTAACAGTTTGAAAACTTTGTTGCTTCGACAGAAACACCAAAAAAGTCTTCTCTGGATTAAAACAATCTTGAATATTGGTATTTGATTTGATGACATTTAATTAGTACAGTAAGTGTATATATATACACTTGTACTTTTGTCACTAGGGAATAGAGTGCATCAGATTTGCCTTTTCAGTATTGTAATGTAATGCTGTCAAGTAGTCAAAAATACCTACACCAGTATGTTACATAAAACTTTTTAAAGTTTTTTAAATACTGGGTAAATAGCATGTTCAGTTACGAAGATGGTTATGTGCATTCCTCCTGCTATTTCTTTATACAAACATTTATCACATGTCAGATAATTCATCAGCCAATAGATAAAATAGGCTTGAAATTCACTTGAAGAGTAATGGTTCTTTTTTTCTTTTTCTAAAGCCATTGACTCACTGACTTCAGCTACGTGACCAAACAGATTTGAGGGAGCCATGCACGGGAGAGAAGTGTTTACCTCCTTTACTATACATCAGAAGAGAAGATGTGAAGACCATTTCTTAAGAACTGAAGCATCTAAACATGAAACAAGGAATTTCAGACAGACAGTCAAGTTAGACAGTCAACTTAGGTTAAAAAGCCAATTGTTGTTTCATTGACATTTGGAACTGTATCATACCAAAAGCAATTATAGAATGGTTCCTAATCTATGGTATTAAAGTGGGCAATAATAGATCATGTAGTTTTCATTCATTTTCTTAGCCTGGGTAAGACATTCAGTGCTTATCAGGTTTCTGCATATCCATCAGTTCTCCTTCCCCTACAATTTTTTCCTCTACTGTGTAATCCCAGTCAAACTTGACAGATCTCAATGACAATTAATCTTCTCTGAATACAGAAAAAGTCACTGATTGGTCAGACAGTAACACCCTTAGCTGAGAATAAGTTGAGAGAAAATAAAATATTGCATTCTAAATTTTCGCCTTACTTTCTGGCTAGCCAGACAAAACAAATATAGCATTGACAATTCACCCACATGGCAAGTCACCTTGGTCATTGGCACTGTCAGAAAAGATAGGAGGTTGCTAAGGACAGAAATACTGTGACAGAAAAAGGGATATAAGCATAAAAGGGCACAAAATATGTGAACATTTAATTCACTAATGTTCGTTACTATGTGTCTTGGGTACAGAGACAAAGGTGTTGAGGGTGTCTGTGCTGTCTGTTCGGGTACCATTCATGTTACAGCCGTTGGTGTGGCTCTGGCAGGGAAAATCCATGGCCACAACTGGAAAGGGATCCATTTTGTCTGGCTCACTGAAGTCAAGGGCAGACCCTGGCACCACACAACCAGCCTTTCCAGGACATGTCTGCAGAGCCAGGCAGTGAGGAGAGGCATCAGGGCCATTCCCAAGCCAAACAGTGCTGAAGTGACAGCTCCAGAACTGCAGCTGGGACCAGCAGGGCAAGGGGCACTGTTGTTCGGTGACCAGTGAGTCCATTTCCTTCCCCTCAGCATCCTGGCAGTGGGTCCAACTCTGCACTGACACCAGCTGAGTCCTGTGGGTGGCAGGAGGAGGCAGCAAGCAGCAGGAGTGACCACACACACACAGACACACACACATGCCTCCACGGCTGCTGAAAGGAAGAAGGACTGACACAAATAAGGACAGTAGAACTAGAGCAGAACAGCACAACTATTCTATTTTGGAGAAACAGATGAAAGATGAAACTCAGGCAAATATGAGTCAGGCAAAATTCAAGCAGGATGCCAGTTTAGGTCCGCAAGCCTGACAAAGCAGAAGTTATGCAAAACAATGATATTGCACTTACTCACAAGTGGGGGTCAAGGAACAGCCACTTAAAAAGGACACCCATCATTGAAGACCCCAAAGAACCATGTAAGGATTTTGATAAGGGGTGAAATCTAAAGTAACCTTGCTGGGGTGAAGGTAATAAGATTGACCATTTTTTCTGCTAAGGATGTCTTCACTTCCTTTCTCTTCAAAGAAATGAACAAAAACATATTTACAATATCATCAGGAAACACAATGCTTAAAAGCAAGCGGATTTTGAATCTGTGTGAATCTGTAAATTATAGTTATGAAACAATTACACCTACATGAAAAGACATATTGTGTACATAATAAAGGGTTGCTCATACCAGGTTCAAAGAAATGCATATCTGAGCCAAACAACTTAATATCCAATCCATGTTTTCTTGATTGTAAAGTTCATTTTTGGTTATAGTGAAGGAAAATATCTCTCATTACTTACAAAAACTGTAGTATGAATATTAGAATGATTAAAATCATTATCAAAAGGGAGTACTGCTCATTGTTAATGCAGCCATCATTGCTTTTTATGAGAGTAATGGTGCATCCTTAACAGAAAAAGAGAAGTACTGAGCACTATTCATATTAAAATTATGTCTGTGTTATTGAACTTAAGATAAATCAATATATGCCATTGAAGTGATTTCCTCAATCTTCATAATCTCCTCATAGAAGCAATTAGTTTTAAGTTCCTAGTTCATTAGACTGCTGCCAAGAGACCAAAATATATGTGAAATTTGTGTTTATGATTATGCATGTGCAGGCAGAAGATGTAATTAGCTTGGTTTCAGATTTGGTTTAAGGAATTTGGAAAGGAAAGCTCTATCATGAAGACTTATATGCCCTTCTGTGGAGTTGCCCTCCACATGAGATGACACTTGGAATATATTTAGCTCTGTGTCTGAAGAGTGTGTAGAGATCTTATAGGTTAGGATAAAAGGGGGGCTAGTAAGGGTGACACTGTTGTGAGTGTATGCTACAGGCTCCCTGATTAAGAGAAGGAGAGTGGATGAGGCCTTCTACAGGCAGCTCAAAGCAGCCTCTAAGTCAGAAACATTGGTTCTTAACTGCCCTTATATCAGCTGGAGTTAAGGGTGCACTGCAAAACACAAGCAATCCAGGAGGCTTCTGGAAAGCAGTAATGGCAACTTCCTATTTCAGGTAGGGGAGAATCCCACCAGGAATTATGCGCTGCTTAACCTTACCCTAACAAGAGAGAAGGCGTTGTTGGAGAATCAGAGATTATCCTGAGTAGGAAGAAGCCCACAAGGATCACCAAGTTCCATTTTTAAGTAAATGGTCTCCACAGAGATTGAATGCACAGCCCTGGTGTTATCAGCACTGTGCTCTAACCAATTGAACTCATCTCAGTATTTAGTGAGGGCTGGGGGCAGATACCACTGAAGGGACCATGAGAATGTGGAGTTCAGTATCAGATGAGAGGGAAGCAGGGCAGCAAGTAGGATTGTAAACATGGACTTCAGGAGAGCTAACCTCTTCAGGAATCTTCCTGGAAGAATCCTATGGGACAGAGCAACTTCCTGCAGGCTCAAGAATGATGTATCCCAATCAAACAAAGGGGCAAGAGGCCTGTGTGGATGAACACAGAACTCATTTCATTACTCAAGCACAAACAGAAAACCCAGAGAAGATGGAAGCAGGGCCAGACTACTTGGAATTAATATAGAGAGGTTGTCAGAGTAAGTAGAAAGGTCAAGGCTCACCTGGAATTAAATCTAGCCAAGGATATCCAGGCCAACAAGAAGTACTTTTGTACTGATCTACTTTTCCAAGTATATCAGTAATAAAAAGAAAACAAAGGTTAATGTGGGCCCATTACTAGCGGAGGAAACCTGGTAAGAAAGGATGCAGTGGAGGCAGACTTACTGAATGCTTTCTTTGCATCAATCTTCACTGACAAGATCATCCCTCAGAAAATTCTAATCCAGCAGACCAGGGTAAAGGAAACTTGGAAGACAGATGGACTCTAACCCAATTCTTCTTGACTCCTGGTGAAGCAGACTCAGGCTAGAATCATCTAGGCAAACTTGATATCCATGAGTCCAAGGGCCCTGACAGAATGCATCCTTGAGTGAGAGAGCTGGTGGAAATCACAGCAAGGCTGCTCACCATCATCTTTGAAAGGTCATGGAGTTCAGGAGAGGTGCCTGAGGACTGGAAGAAATGAAATGCCACTGGTCTTCAAAAAGGGCAAGAAGGACTGCACAGAGAACAGCCAACCATCTCAGTTCCTGGAAAAGTGATGGAGAACCTCATTCTGGAGGCCATTTCTATCCATGTGGGCAGGAGGTGATCAGGACCAGAATGGAGTCACAAAAGATAAATCATGCTTGACAAACCTGATACCTTTAGAAAGGATATTGTCGACAGGATATTGTCTACATTTAGAAAGGCTTTCAGCACTGTCTCTCACAAAATCTTCATAGACAAATTTAGGCAGTGTGAATTGGATGAGTGGGCAGTGGATTGAGAACTGTCTGGATGTCAAATTCTATAGTGTCCAAATCATTGTCACAGGGTCTGTTTGGGAGCCTGTCACTAGAAGTGTCCCTCAAGGTTCAATACTGGGCCCAGTATTGTTTAACTTATTTGTTATTCACTTCCATGAAGGGGAAGATGCCTTCTCAGCAAGTTGACTGATGACACAAAGCTGGGAGTGGCTGATACAAGAGTGTTGTGCAGCCCTTCAGAAGGACCTAGACAGACTGGAGAAATGGGCAGAGAACTCCCTGATGTTCTATGAAGGCAAATGCAGGGTCCTATAGCTAGGGAAGGATAACCACAGGCACAAGTACCAATTGGGGGCTGACCTGCTGGATAACAGCTCTGCAGAGAATGACCTGGGGATCCTGGTGGACAACAAACTGTCCATGACAACTATCCATGTCCAGCAATGGGCCCCAAGAAGGCCAATGATATCCTGAGGTACACTAGGAAGAGCATGGCCAGCAAGCTGAGGGAGGTGATCCTGCCCCTCTAGTCAACCTAGTAGAAGGGTTTCTCCAGAGGCCACATCTGGAGTGCTGTGTCCAGTTCTGGGCTCTTCACTACAAGAGAGACAGGGAGCTCCTGGAGGTCTACAAAGGGGGGCTACAGAAGGCTACAAAGATAATTAAGGGACTGGATCATCTCTCTTATGAAGAAAGGTTGAGAAAGTTTGGCTTGTTCAGCCTCATGAAGAGACAGCTGAGAGGGGATCTCATCAATGTAAGTTTCTGAAGGGAAGATGCCAAGAGGATGGAGCCAGGCTCTGCTCAGTGATGCCAAAAAAATAGGACAAGAGGCAATGGGCAGAAAATGATGCACAGGAAGTCCCATCTTTTTCAGACTTTTTCACCATGCAGGTTACTTTACACTGGAACGGATCGTCCAGAGAGAGTGTGGAGTCTTCATCACCAGAGATATTCAAGAGCCTGCTGTACACAATTTCATGCACTGTCCTCTAGGATGACCTTTCTTGAACAGGGAGGTTGGAGAAGATAACTCCCTATGGCCCCTACTTACCCATTCTGTTATACTGTGATTCTGTGAAATGCTTTACATGATAAATACCTTGCAAACAGCTGGAATTAGCAAGTATAACTCTAGAAAAATTTTAGTAAAGGAACATAAATCATCCTCTCATGATACTCCTTTTTTTTTAGAATTAACTCCTCCAATTAACCATGGGATTCTTCTTCAAGATTAACATTCTTCAAATTTTTTTTAAATTAAATATTTTATTTTGTTTAAATCACCTATACAGTGATGATGAAAGGTAGTTTGGTAGAATAATGTGTGTTGAATGGGACTGTAGAAGACTTTAGACTTTCTACTAGAACTGTAGAAAGAACACAGTTAAGTCGAAAAGAAAGAACACAGACGTGTAAAATAAAAAGATGATTAGTAGACCTGCAATTTAACAAAGAAAAATGAAAGTACCAAACAAATAAGAACAAATATGCTAATGAAGATTAGAAAGTGGGTAATAGCAAAACCAGAAAATTTATATAAAAGATTCATGAGCAAAATTCATGTGAAACAGTAGCAAACACTTATTTGAAGGGCCACTTATATTTAGGAAAACTTTTTGGTATAAAGTAGATAACATGTACAGGTCCCTGAGGAGTCTATATTGTTCAGCTTAGACATAAGCCTTTTTTAAGTCAGACAAACAAATGTAAGCAATTAAATTCAAATTTGGGTAGAAAACAAGGCAGGAAACAAGGCATGAATTTCAAAAAGCACTTTAGTAAAGGCTGAGTTTCAAGTCTGCTTTTGAACTTCCTTGAAAAAAAAAATTTTCTCAATTTCAAAAACATAAACCATCAATTACAAATCATCCTTTTTGTAATGGTTGTTCAGATATTTTAGATGCAAGCATAAAAATTGCCTGTGAATATTCAGAATGCTTTTACAGTCTTCAGCATACAAAAAAACTTGTGCAAAAATGTATTCCCAAAAGGTAAGCACTTTGAATATTACGGCTATAATTGCTGATTTTGTTATTCAGAGAAATAATGTAGAAAATTAAGTTATTTTATGGCTGGAATAAGCAATGAAATAAAATGCAGTAAAATGCTTCCAAAAATCTTATGAGGCTGTGCTGGATTTAAATCCTATTTAGAACATTAAACCCACTCAAGCTGATCCCTTCTCGCCCCTGCACCTTCTGAAAATGGAAGAACACTGGGAGAGATTATAAATTGGAGTGTCAGTTTGCTTAAAATCACAATAATCATAATCTTAATGATAAAGACTGTACGAAAGAGACAAGGTGTTTTACTCACAAAAAAAGAGTCACCACCAAACAAACAAAAATGTTTCCCAAAGACAGCATGTGACATGGTTTCCAAAACAAAGACAAGCTGGGGGCTGGCCCTGCACTGGGGCCAATGGTACTCAAAAAAACAAAAGTAATGTGAATATCAATGAGAGCTTCCACAGTTTAATGCCTCCCAGTGTTTTTGCACTCGCCCACCCCAGTGCAAAAACAACATCGAGCTAAGGCCAACAAAACCTCTTGGAACCTGGATCATCTGTGCTGCCCCGACCACTCTATTTCACTGTTTCAGCTCCACATGGACCCCTGTGGTATTAGTGATGCTCCACCCAGCTCTCCTGGGGCCTGGGCCCCACACAACTCTGCCCTCACACTGCTGCTGCCACTCTGGCTCCCTTTCCTTTTCCTCAGAGTGGTATCTTGGGCTCACCATCACTATCTTTCAGCCCCAAACCTCAAAAACAGCAACTCAGAGGAACGGGAAAAGGAGTAGCTGATGGTGGCAGCAGGACTAGCTCCATCAGGCTGACCTGGGACCTTCTTCCTGAAGAAGCCAGGCAAAAATGGCAAACTTTCTGTTTCCAGTTCCACCCCCGCTCCCTGCTGTGATGTGAGTGGTGTTGAAAAAACAGCACTAAAAGCTTCACCACCTTGTCTCTGCACCCAGGAAACAGGGGTACAAAATAAGGGAGGATATACACCAAATATATAAGATATATATAAATTATAAAAGACAGTGATTAATATTTTAAAAATATAGGGTGCAGGATATTGTACATGGCTTTATGAGCTACTGTGGCTATGGCTTTTAGTGGCAAATTTCAGAGTTTGAATTCCTTTAGGTTTCAGTTTGGTCAGAAATACTTCTTCATTTAGACCTGAAGCATGTCTTTTTCTCTCTAAATATTAAGCAGCTAGGTTTGCAGTGTAGCTTAAGAGATGCAGCAAGCAGGACTGATATTACTGAAATCCCCATTTATGAACCAAATTGCTTCCAGAGCCCTGATGCATGATCACTTAAGAAACATTTAATGTGGTGGATGCTCTTGTGCTCTGAATGCATAGAGGTGGATGCTGCAATTCTGATGAGGTCACATGCAAATTGGCTGCATGGGCTTTCTGTCTCCATTAATGTACATTGAGATGGTTTGCTTAAATCAAACCTGAAACAGAATGATTTTGTCCTGGAGTGAGTTACAGACAGAGAAACGGAAGCTGCTTGTTGTCTTACTTCAGCTGAACATGAAATATTCCTGCTACAATTACTCTATGTATTTTCATTGTGTTCTGGCAGGAAAGCAATGAATTTCATATCTGTCCTCCAGAGGGGGACAAGGTTTCTTAACATTCTTCTCTCCCATCATCTGTATTTCTGTATTCCAAGCACTGGCAAGTCCACACTGGAAAGGATCAAATCAAATGAGAATCAGCAACATGTAAATATTAGCTCTAAATAACAGCTTGTCTTCATTTTGTTTTAGGAAAGCAGGACACATTTTTCTCTTAGAAGAATTTTCATGCTTCTATTGCAATGTAAAATAAAGCACGCAGAGAACTAAGATCAAAGTAGACGAAATAAATTTAAATGACATTAAATTAAATACCTTTTTAACAATTAATGTTTGCCATCTTTAGTTTTGACACGTAATACATACCAACAGTGCCAGAGGAATTAAGTTGGCATCAATGAGAGCTAGGGAACTGTATTTCACTTCAAACTTACAGTTATGTTATTTGAAACTGGGTTGGGGAAGAAAGATCATAAACAACAGACCATGTTGATGGCTGGTACAAACCAGCTCTTTTGAACCCTCTCGAGCATGCAGATTTCAAATTTTGGTGATTCTGCCACAATATTTCTCAATCACAGTTTATATGTAACTTCAGATAGGAATATATTTGTTCAATGTGGCAAAAAAATTCAAAAATTCATAATAATTTTCTTAGTATGTTGTTCTTCCTCTCTTATTTGTGCTTTTCTGGTTGTTTTTGTTTTTTCCTTTCCTATATCTTCTTTTTCATTAAGTGATGCAAATAAAAATTGCTTTCATTTTGTGATTGTTCATATGCCAACTACACCTGTTCTTTCACATCCATTGTATAGTCTATTCCCAGATGGATTTTGTCCTGGTTTTAGCCAGGACAGGGTTAATTCTTGCAGTATCCAGAAAGGGCCATTGTTAGAATCCAGAGGTTATTCTACATCTCCTCATGTCATTGATGGGGGTACGGAGAAGGGACTCTCTTCTGGGGAGAAGGGATTCCAGTCTGGTCAAGTAAACATGGCAGAGGAAGTTGTCTGGTATGGCAACAGGTGCCATGTGAATTTTTTCTTTCTTGTACCCTCTGTCATTAGTATTGCTGCTGTTACTGTTTGTTTTCTTATCTCATTGGTGTTTGTAGTAAGGGGGAAGAGGGACAGGAAAACAGGAGAGAGAGAGAGAGAGAGAGAGAGAGAGAGAGAGAGAGAGGAACATGATTTAGGGGCACTGAACTGGGGAGAACCACTCCTAAACCATGACACATTTCCTCTGTGATACAAAGACAGATCTTAGTTAAGATATTTGGTGAAAGGGTTGAATATGGTCCCCAGCTCTACAAGGAATGTGATTTAGCTGCAAAATTTTATACTGCTATCTAAGCACAGTGAACCCCATTGAACCCTCATGTAGAGGTCTCAGTAACCTGGGGGCTTTGACAAGCCTCTGATTCTCTACACATGATGTATAGAGTATTAATTATGTCATTTTTATTGCAAGGGAAAGAAAAGTCCTATGGATCTCAGAGAGATGTGTTCCTAGAATGGCTACCTCCTAATATTCGCAGAGAGACTCCAGAAATTCTCTGAAAGAGTATAAAATCCTAGAAGTAATATCTCAGGTTCTCAGTCTTACTGGACTGCTCAGTCTCAGAACACAAGACTGCCAAGAAGATATATTATGTCAGGAAAGTTTAAGGAATGACATGTTTATGGCAAGGATTCTATTTATTTTGACCGTGTAAAGAAGTGGCAAATTAATTTCAATCTTCTCAAACAGTGAATAAATTTTCTGTGTTGTCTTCTTTGACAGAGTCAGTTGAGAGAGAAGGAAACACCAGAAGTCTGAAACAGGAATAAGAAACAATTTATTGGTAATATATGTGTAAATAATAATGGTGTGTTTACACCCAGGTGTACACACACATAGAAACACACAGAAACACATGCAAAAAAATAGTATATTCTTCTTTTGAATATTTGGTCTACATGGGACAAATTGGTTATTTTCCCAAAGCTAGTCACTCCAACACTCAAAAGGGAAGTCTTAAAAGCAATGAAAAAATGTTATAACCAGAGAAGTAAAAATGTTATACATATAATATGAAACAGAACTAGAAATGTGATATATATGATACATAGACAAATTAGAATGCAGTTAGTATTTTCAGTAGGTTTAATCATACAAGACCCCAAAGATGATAAAATAATTAATAAAATGCCACCAGACCTATTCATTGCACTGACTTAAATGCAAAGGGTGTTCTGTTGAAACAATATCAGAAATTGGAAGAGGATAACTTTCATTTTTAAGGCCTCCTAGCCTGCATGCAGTTAGAACTTCCATTAGAGCTTAATCTCTACTATAATAATATTAAATTCTTAATAAAGGGTGCACAATAGAATAGACAGTGCACATGTTCTTTCATTTGCAAAAGTTATTAAAAATAATATGTTACTATTACTAGGAGATAAATAAATTCTGCATCTTGCATTTAGGACTACTATTCACTCACATTTGACTTTTCATATTTTATTATATATTTCTTAATCCATTAGCTAATAGCTAATTATGTTGAAAAATATGGTTCAAACAAGATTCCAGGAGGAAATCTTGCCTGGTTTATAATCAGTCAATCTAATAAACTAAAAAATCTTGGAGCCAGGACTTCAAGATGAGGTAGGTAAAAATCTCATGTCTGTTTAGGATAATGTGCTGTGTGACTGCAAATTTTAGGACTTTTTGAGTCTTGGATTTTCAAAAGAAGCTCACTTCACAGTTCCTATTATTAATAATAGTTAATGATAACAATTTGAAGTTACAGGAGGAAAAGGAGACATACATTTATAGCATATGAGATAGGTTTGAACCTATGCTATCCCACAGAGCCATAACAATTTAGGTTTAGAATCTTTATCAGTGTAAAACTCAACTTTAGAGCCATTTTGAAGATTGGCCTCGCTGTCAGCTGATAATAATAATATCAGGCTTGCAATCCAGGTGCAAGTCACAGTAAGGAGTTTTCATAGCTCTTCTTATGCTAGATTGCTATTGTTTCTTATGTTTCGCTTGTGTTTTTCACTTGTGCAGTAAGAATATACTGGGAATTCACAAGAGCAAAATGAAGTGTCTCATTGCATGTTTGTGTGCCTCTGCCTACAGCTCTGATCTGCCCATGTCATACATTATTATTAATAATTTCTGTTTGAATCTATTTCTCTAGCGTCCAAACTGGGTTAGATGCTATATGAAAGAGGAGAAGGGCACTGTTCCAACCCTGCCTACTCCTAAAAAGAAATAAAATTGTCAAGTGATTCATGATAGAATCATCACTAAATGTCAACAGAGCAAGCAACAGTTTAGGTCATACAAAAAGAAGTTTTAAAATGTCTCTTTGGATGTTTTGGATATTTTTCTAGGAAATTTCCTCCTCTAATGTATAAATGCTGATAAAGTTAACATTTGTGAAGTTATCAAAGGAAATTGAAAAGACCATTTCAATGGTTCTTTTAAACTATACAAACTGCTCAGTTTTTGTAGAGAAAAACGTATGTTCCCTGAGGCAATGTGGAATGAGTAGTTAAGAAGAAAATACACATTTATTTCCATTACAGAAAAAAAATCATTCATGACCAATTATAAAAGATGTTATGGATCTCTGAATTCAAACTAGCCCCTTTTTATTATAGCCAGGAAAAGAAGACAAAAACATGAAAGCCATCCTTTTTTAAAAAAATTCTTCCTTTTCTTTTATCAGTAAGTAATCATTTTTCTTCCTACTTCATAAGGATTCTGTTTTTATACTTGTTTAACTTAAGACATATCAGTGATTAATGCTAGATCTTGCTCTTGCAATCGAGTTGAAGTGAAATGCTCAGTCTTAAGTTACAGAATAAGCATAACATAGTTACATTTTTTCCTTTCACATTCTTCTCTGAGTAATATCTACCAAAAGTCTACTGCTTAATCTTTTGTTTGAATACAGTTTGCTATTCTAAAAAGCTGCATTTTCATCTGGCAGATACATCAGCAGTTGCAAAGCTGAACCAAATTTAAAATTATATGAAATATTCTACTGTCTTAATTTGATTTTATTGGATTTAGGCATCTTTGAAAAGTAACCAACAGGTGCTTCAAATAAAAACAAGCAAAAACCAGCCAATCACAGCCCTTCACAGCTTATAGAATGGTTTGTGTTGGAAGGGGCCTTAAAGATCATCTGGTGGTGCCAACCACCCCCTGTCACAGGCTGGGACACCTTTCACTTGACAAGGTTGCCCAAAGCCTGTCCAAGCTGGCGTTGAACACTTCCGGGGATGGGGCATCCAGAACACCTTGGTGCAACATGTTTTGGTGCCTTGCCATTTTCACAGTTAATATCTGCAATAAAGGAAAATAATGTAAGGAAGATCAAGACTAGAAAACCTAGGGTTGCCACAGTCTTTTTAAAGAAAAGTTAACTCAGCCTACATTTTGAACTTTTTCCCTAAATTGGTAGTCCCCATGGAAAAGGTTTTATAGTTTATCTTTTGGTGGTTTTTGCTTCAGATGAATAGCAAGGTTTTTGCTTCAGATGAATAGCTATTCATCTTCAGATGAATAGCTAGGTCAGCTCATCTTAATCTATTTCTGTACTGGTTTTGGCTGGGATCGAGTTAATTTTCTTCATAATTAAGCACTCTGTATAGTGCTATTTTAAAGACTGGTGATCAAAAACACTGGTGGATAGGACATCCACCCTTCATGTAATGGATCCATTGTGCATCAGGACGCCAAGGAGGGAATGCAGCATTGTGTTCCAAGGGTAAATATGACCAATTGAGATTCTTGCACAAGTTATCCTGGGACTGCAAAACATGCCATATTCAAAAGACACAAACATGCAAAGCTTGGCTTTCTGGCACAGAGGATGGTGGCTGAGATACTAATATGGGGAGGCCTCCCTTACCAGGAACATGCCACGATTATTGCCACTTGCTTACAACAGTGGAAACTACTACCAGATGGCCAGAAACATGAGACGTGACCAACTCCACTGCCAGAAACACCGTCCTGAACCTTGGAAAATAAGCCTCAAGGCAAGAAAGTACTCCAGTATAAATCAGATCAGGCTATTGTGCTCACAAACACCTTGACATATCATACACCAAATTTTAATTGAACAGTTAAAAACTATACTTAAGAGTGATGGGTACTGGGACCTTCAATCATTTGGGATAAAAATCCAACAGAGATCACTTGGGTGATTAACACTAGAGGGTTTGCTAAACAACCTGGTTCTGCCCAAACAAAATCCCTATGCATTGTAGAAGGACATACAGTTACTATAGTCCACATTAGTGACTCTGAGAAAGCATAGATTAGGAAAAGGCATACCCATTCACAAGATACTTTTTGCTCAAGGACCTTGGTAGATAACACAAAACAATGGGGAAATTGAGTGTGCACCCTGAGGAGGTTTTACTTTGGGTGAAAATCATCTGTAGTCTCGGTTGTATGTTGCCATTGCTGTGTGATGCCATAGTTCTATGTCAGAAGTACCAAAGCAAGAGCCATGCAACAAATGGAGGTAGAACCTAATAAGGAATTGGGCAAATGCAGCAAGGACCTAACACAGCATCTCTCCAGTCTTGAATGACCATCAAAATTTGAGGAAGGACTAAATTACTGAATGGACATTTGAATGGATATTTGAATGGATATTTGAATGGGAGTGGCCCATGGAATGAATGAAGTTATGTCTGTAAATACGTCAAAAGGCAGGGCAGAGTATGATGGTGTCTTAGGAAAATAGATTAAATAATGCAGTACCTGATCACAATACAAATGGTACGGAATAAGGTATAAATTGTAATTCCTTACAGTTTATTTTCTTCACAGTATCCCATATGGTGCTGTGGCTTATGTGACAATTGAAATTGTGTTGATACTCACAGATGTTTTAGTTATTGATGTTTTAGCAATTGCTAAACAGTACCTGCACAGCATCATGACCATCTCTATTTACCTCTTTTTCCCCTCAGTGAGAAGGCTGGCTAGAACAGCCAAGGCCGCCAACACAGCCAGGGCAGCTGAACTGCCTTAATCAGAGATCTGTCCCATGCCCTGGAATGTCATGTTCAGCAGTAAAGAATGGAAATGTGTGGAAATTCTTCCAAAGTCTCTTTTGCATGGGTACTGGCTGGGCATTGATATTCTGGTGATGGGAGATTGGGTTTTTGCAAAATTTGGAGGGCATTATCCTTTTTCTTTTTTTCCTTCTTCAAGTGGCCTTACCCCAGCCTACAAACATTCTCATTTTTGCCCTATGGACTCTCTCCCACATGCCACCAGTGGTAGAATTAGTGAGTCTGCAGCTGTGTGGTCCTTAAGCAGTTTGTGACTTAAGGCACACATGTGAAGGAAGATTTGGACTCTCATTCCTTGTTGAGTTATTTTATAAAAGGATTTATGTTGAAAATTTATATCCTGTGGAGAAAGCTTGCATGCTCTGTGTAGCCATCTATGCATTGCTCAACACCTAATAGGTGTTCATTGGAGAAGGTACGGAATAGTGGCTTCTGTCACCTCAGGAGAGGAATTTTCAGCAATGAGATTTTTTAATTGTTCTCCTTCCTTGTACTCCAACAAAAACCTAAACTTTTCATAAAAAGTAGAAGTTTTAGAAAGTTATTTATTGTTAGAAAAACAACAAATCAGGCTCAAATCTTTGCCTTGACAGAAGGACTAAAATTTGTGTTCTGGACATATTTTTTGTGCAAGGCTGCAGAGTTAATGTGTTGGGAGTTAGATACAATAATAATAGTGGAAACATCGTCTCTTTACTTATGAAATACCTTGTCCTTTACACTCATAGGAATAATTCAGATTTAGCTTGAAAAATATTTTACTTGCCAAAATAACAACAACAACAACAACAACAGCAACAACAATAGAAGATGTTGGTTAGGCACTAAACCAAAAAGTCCACTATTTATGCAGCTTTCTTTTTGAGAGGAAAGGACTCAAAAGAATAACTCTATAATGAAGAAATTGTCTTTACTGGGTAAAATAATGCCAAAATTATGGGAAGATAATAATTTGTAGTGTGATAACTTAAAATTACATAAGAAATTGTTAAATAAAATCATATCACAAAACATACATATATGTTCATTTATACAAATTCAATTAAGACTGAAAATTGTCACATGATATGGTGAGCTTGCAGTACCAGGGGTCATTTAAATCAACTTTTCTATCAAACACAGGTACCGATCAGACTGCTGGTATAAATATATTAGCTAAACTAAAATTAGCTAAATTAAAACTCTAGCTAAATGACTAGCTGTCTCATTCTCTACATACATTGAAACTATTAGACAGCTCCTGAGCACACAATATAGTTTGGGCTAACTAACAGCTATCTCAAATAGATTACCTCCATCTATTGTATGCTGTGTAGCAACTGGAGGAAAGTTCAGTGTTTGTGGGGTTTTTATCTTAAGATAAGATGGACAGACACTTAAGAATTACTTCTGTGAATATTATTTCAGGCTCTTATAGCCCTTTTCCAGAGCTGGAAAGGAAATTTAAAAAAACCCTTTTTTCTAAAATAGAGAAGCTGCTTATTCTTTTATGAGACTCCAATTTGAAGCAGTTCCCACTTGAATTTACAGCATAAATAAGTATAGAAACAGCAAATTTCTTTACCTTCAAATTTAAAACTGGAAAATAACAGAGATTATCTCTGAGACACTTCACTTGTGGGTTTTAAATACAACACATGCAAAATTTAATTTTTAAAGATTACCTAGTGCAGCAATTATATTTGAATATGTTAAGTATGAGAAATCTGTGAGGTAAAAATATTCAATTTCATCATGAAGAAGATGCACAATTTTATCTCACCGATACACTGCAATTATGATCTTCATAATTTAATATTTGTATTCTGTTTTAAATATAGCACTGTCATTTATCATACTACACAAAGCAAGAGGGCTGGGTCTCTGTGAAATGGATAAATGAGTCCTAGTAGCAGTCTAGAAACAAAAGACCAGAGAACTGCAACAGCTACTTTGTAAAAAGAGAATGAATGTATTATTTCATTCAACAGTTTGAGAAATATTTTATTGGAAAATAAGATAGGAGCAAGTAAGGGCCAGAGGCCTGACTGTTTGTAAATCTCCCAAGCTATGGAGGGAGGACCATTCCTACACCCAGGAGATGTTAGAGAAAAGAATGCCACCTTGAAAACAATACCAGTTGAAATACCTTCCAAATTTCAAATATAATGGAGTATAGTATTTTTCACAGAAATTGACTTCACAGCACAGAGATTTTGGTAGGAAAACTGGAATGAATTTTTTTTTCTGGTAAAGTCAATCTTGAATTTGAGTTGGCATGAACTTGTCAGAGAAGCTACTGGTGGTGAAATACCTGAACTTTTTCTCATCCTTTCCACAAGCAGCTGTTGAGATCAGTGGACAGGAAAAAGACATTCAAATTTACCCTTTGTCCCCCCCATCTCCAGCTAGCACAGCTGCAGGCTATTAGTGTGTTCCCAGAAGCAGGAGAAGGTACAGCAAGGAATGGCCTTTGCACTCCATAATGGGTTTTTTGGGTGGTTTTTTTTTTTTTTTTAGGAGCATGTAGCCAGAAAAATGGGAGGTAGTGTTTCCAGTTTATGAGACCTCCACCATCTGTGAATATCATACTTTTAGAAGGCAATATGGGTGCAGGAGCATCTCTGAGATATTGAAGGTGAATGATATCAGTGCAACAGCAGAATGTAAGAAAAGGTGTAGTGATCTGACCCACCATCTGCTCTCTAGTAATAATATGACTAACAAAAACCACTTCTCTTACCCAAATAATCTAACATGTAAGTGTTCATTACTTTAATACTTTTTCTTCCTTTACCCTAAAATCCAAACATTTTCACTGACATATGGAAATTAGGTTAAGAAGGGGCCTGTATGATTTTAGACCAAGGAAATATAGATATAAAACATCCTATCCTCACATTAGCCAAAATAATCAATACCATCTCTAACTGTGAGTTTAAATCATATTCCATCATGGATGCACATGGTCAGTGGGAGTCCAGTCCTTTGAAACTGAAAAATAAAAAGCTCTGATTAACTAACTCTTCCAAAACCTAAACAAACCATATATGTTGTACATATATGTACAAACAAAATATGCTGTAGCCAGTCAAATATGTGTATCTCTCTAATTATTCAATTGTGATGAATAATGAGAGGGAGGTTGTCTGGGTTTTCTTTCTGTTCTACCTTTAGCAGAACATTTTTTTTTTTACCTGAGAGCCTTTGAAGGAGCTTAAGCTTTATAACATCACTTTTCTCTAATGAAAAGACTTAATGCCTTCCTCACTGACCCCTGTACTCCCTACACAATACTTGCTTAGAAGCTTTGATTCAGGTTTAACAAAGTAAAGGGACATCTTACTCTTAACTGACCTAGGTGTGATATTTCCAGCCTATCTATAAAAAGTGGAGAAAAAGGCATTGCTTAGAATGAAAGATACGTATTATCACCTCATACTCAAGTATGGATCACTGATTTAGCACTCTTCTCTTCTCTTCTCTTCTCTTCTCTTCTCTTCTCTTCTCTTCTCTTCTCTTCTCTTCTCATTCTATTTTTTGACACATTATGAGCATGGTGCCTTTTCAATGCTTTTCAATGTATATGTTGTTTATTAATTGTGCTGAAAACATACAGCAGAATTCTTGTGTAATATGAGTACTCCAAAGCAGACTCCTTGCATATCAGCATATATGAGCATATCAGATAGTTTCTCAGATTGTATCCAGTGTTATAAGAGTACTGTATAATAGGAAAAATGTGCCAATAGAAGCTGTTTTCTTTTGGATGTATATTTAAGAAATCATTATCAGTGACTGGAATTATTTGACAACTTAGGTCTGTATGAGAACTGAATGTGCCAGTATTTTAATTAAGCTTTGGCTTCTTAAGTCAAAATGGACTACATTTCCTTCTTGCTGTATTTCATTCAGGCAATAAATCTGTCATTGTGTGTGTGGAATATGGAAAGCTACAATGAGAACTAGACAAAACCAGACATAACTCCTGTTCAAAATTGGAGCCTGGTTTTAGAATGTAGCCTATGCAAGAAAGGAGAATCACATGGATTTCAGAATAAGAGAAGTTCATTTTGTCTAATTCTTCACCTATTTTTTGTCTATGGTGATGTGTCTCACTCTGAATTTTGCAGAGTTATACTAATCCAAGACAGTAGAGATTTTGTACCAGTGAGTTTACGAGCTTCTTCCTTACTCATGTAAGCATGACAATTATCTTCACAAGTCTATCCAGAGGTTTACCATAACGAATAAAATTAATATCCTAAGGAAGTTTTTCCTTTAAAGAGGAATCTGCATTCAAGTTTTGGGGAATATTTTCAAAAATGGTCATATGGCTCAAATTCTATTAAAGTCCTTCTGATATCTGTGTATTCAGAATAGTTTTTCTCTGTGCTGTAGCTCAGTGTTTAGAGGTACTGATCTTTACATAGGATACTTACAGAAGTCAAGTTTTAAAAGCATAGTGAATTCCCAGATCTGACTGTCTAACAGCAGAGAGGCTCTAGGACCATGGAGATAATGGTGCATCTTCCACTTTCACTCACATCAGAAAGCTGGTCCCTTTACCAACTTTGTGCACACCCAGCCTTTTGCATCAATCACAGTTCACAAAATAATATTCAAAAGTTTGAAATTGTTAATCATCTGCCTAGAGCATATATTTACCACAAGCTTAAACATCACAGGGATTTAAGAATATGTTCAGTTGTCAGTTATGCTGACCTAAACCCAGAATAATTTCTGTGAAGTCTCTGATATTAACCCAAAAGTAAGTATGTGACAACAAAACATTTCCTATCACATCTAGTCTGTTAAACACAATCCTTCCCAACTTGGAATTTTTCAGGGCAAATTTTAATGGCACATGAAGATATTCAGTGTTAAGGCTGCACTACTTAATCACTTTCTGACATGAAGAAGTTATTCTAAAACTTTGTAAGGTTTGGAAATCCCAGGTTGGCACAATGGTCTGCTTTGGGAATTTATGGTCTTCGTTATCTAGAGAATTTCTGACTTACACCTGTTCTGAATCAATCCCTTAATCTTCTTTAATATCACAGTTTTTTGAAACCCATGCAGCTACCATGGCTGGATGAACAAAACAGGGATATTGTTGGAGAGTTTAAAGGTGCACAATTAAATTCAGATCTGGTACACAAGGACTGATGTAGTCCTAGCCACACCCTATTTCACCTTTTTCCTTTCTAGATGTGCTGTTGATAGTGTGAGCAATTATTTCAGTTCTGTGATAAGTGGCATGATATAGTACTCCAGAAGTAATAATAATTTTTCAATTTACTTCCTCTTTTCCTTGGGGAAAATAGTGATTTTTAGAGGTGTTTCAAAACCCACCTTTGGACAGGAAATTAAGACTGGATAAGAACAAAGGTTCTGCTGGTTAAAATAATTTTGCTTTTTAGCACCTCTTGCTGATTAGTGTTATGAGGGGTGTTATGGTGAGTGATAAAAGTGGCATATTTATCACATGTTTATTCTAACTGGATGAAAGAAGATGAAGGTTCTAAATGCCTTCATAAGTAAATGACATCGTGTTTATCCAGGTTCCTCTTTAGAAATCTCAGCCTATACGGAAATAGTACATAAGTCTGGCAGAAGATGTTACCTTTGAAGGTTATGGAATGAAATGTGAACAATAAGCCTAAAATTTTTTTCTGTCACAGAGAATTTTAAAATTATGACAAATTGGTTTGCATTTAATAAGAAAAGCTTAGATGGGGATCATATTTATGTTCAGGTCAGAAAACTGCTGTAGTTAAAACATTTTTTAAGATCAAAAAAAGATTACATTTACCATGACTGGTAGGTATCTGCTGACTGAACTATAAGTGTTCTTTTCAATAGCATGTCATATTCTTCCCTGAATTGATACTCCAGAATATTTTGGCTTCGAATGGTTACTTGAAAAAGTAAAAATAAAGGCTACTGGAACAGTGAGAAGCTATTGTTCAATTATAGGACGGAGTTAAATAACCCTCATAGTAATGTTGAAATTCAGCAGGCATAGGCTATCAATTGTATCTTTTTAATATAAAATATGCAGCATAAGGTTAAGCATACAGTGCAGGTCTGTGTGTTTGTCTGGAAAGACATTTAATGCTGCATGCTGTAATTGCAAAATACAGTATACACTTCAGTGAAACTGCCAAACAAAGGTGAAAATCAAATAGAATTTTCTTCCAGTTCTCTGGGTCTTATGGGCTCAAAATCATTGCAATATTTTAAGTATTTATGGAAATGTATTTAAAAACTGCTCAGAGTTGGAAATCAGTGTAATAGAAATTTAAGACTTATTTACTTCACTATAAATACTAATATTACCTTTGCCTGACAAAAAAAATTCACTATCTGAAATTTGGGTTTTATGCATAAAAGTCTTATTATCTTTCTTTGTGATATAGGAATACTGTTGCCATCCAAGTAAGTATAAGTGTATTTTTTTTGAGCTAGAATATGGTGAAGATCTAGCTGCTGCTGGGAAAACAGCTTTTAAACAGCATCCAAGGGATAAGGGAAAAATATCCTAATCATGAATATTACACTTTCCACAAATTTTTTATTCAGAAACACAGAACAGAGAGGAAAAATAAACCTGAAATAAGCAAAAAGAAACCTCTTTCATCTGACTACATGAAATCAAAAGTGTGATTTTCTGTCCATATGCTTTTGTGATATAGATGCAGAAAAGTATGTAGACACATTCTTTATGGAGTATCTTCTGTGCATAATCTGTAAATCTCTACTTGTATATTTGGTGTGTTTCAACATAAAAAGCCTTGCAAAGAAAATCCATTAAAAAGGACTACGTAAAAGCAATTTTTGAAAGTGTTCTTCAGAAAGGAGGGAAAAATGACAAAAAAAGCATAGGCCAGGACATGTAAGATTACATTTTACTACTGTTGAAATAAATGCCAATATTGGACCCCAGCTCACCAGAGGTTAAAAAAGTCATGTTGCCAGCTAGCAGACTGTTTAACTAGAAAATATTTACAAAATATGCATCCTCAATTTTGTAGCTCATAGTAATATAAAATGATAGTGATAAAATTAATGAGACTTAACAATCAAATGTGTAACTCTC